>NC_082662.1:188980360-189622860 GCF_025265405.1 Mesoplodon densirostris | reverse complement strand
GTAAGAAATGTATGTACACCATAGGATTTTCCTAAGAATTAGGTGAGTGAATGAATATATGCATTAAACATAGCACCCAGCACATTTCAGGTGCTGAATACTGTCAGTAATTTTAAGGATTATTCCTATTGACAGTATTATTCAAATAACCAATACAGTGTGGAAGAAACGTATCACCTGAACCCAGTTACCTGGGCTCCGAGATTACCGGTGTTTAATATGAAAAGTTGGCCTATCAGTTGGACACGGTCGCTTCTCAATAGCCATCTTTTGTAAGACATACGTTTGCTGAGTCAAGGTACTAGGTCCCTGAAGAGCTGGTTCCAGCCCAGGATACCACATATTGAGAATGGAATTGAAGTCCTGGAATATTTAGAAGAGATTAACCCAATGGTATGGTGATGGGGGGTGAAATATAGCATGCCAAATATAGAAAACTTAAGAAAATGTAGGATATTTTTTTCCTAAGATTAAATAGTGTTGGTGAAGCTACAAGAAATACATTCAAATACTTGAAATACTATTATAAGGAAGAAGGTATCATCCTATTTTATGTTGATATAAGAAAAATAATTTTATCCAGTTGGTTTAGTCAGTGGTTCTCCAAGTGTATTCTAGAACCTCAAGGGGTCACCAAGAATCTTTCAAAGCGTTTTCAAGGTCAAAACTATTGTCACAATAATACTAAGCTATTTTTTGCCTTTTTTTCTCTATCATTAGTAGAAAATAGTTATTTCCAGAGGCTACATAGCATACGATACTGCAGCTGTTAAAACGTAAAAGCAGATATGAGAATCCAAGTATTTCTACTAAGACAGACATTAAAGAAATTTGTAAAAATGTAAAACAGTGCACTATTCTTACTAAATCTTTGTTTTGTAATATGTGGCTATTTTTCATGAAAAAATGCTATTTATATTAACATATATGGGGTTTATTCCTATTATTAAATTAATAGTAAATAAATATTTTAAAGTCTCAGTTTTAGTTTCAACTATGGTAAATAGAGATATGACCCACATAAAGAAAAACTCTTCAGGGTCCATAATGATGCTGAAGAAAGGAGTTTATTTTAAAGAACGTTGAAGAAAGCATACTGGGACTAAAATGTTTGAGGTCCATGAGCTTCAGTCATCATGGAGAGGCTTTGAAACCACCAATTTCACCAGTAAACTAAGCTTTTCTTTTACAGTAACAGTCTTTAGAAACTATTCAAACGTGGAGGGTATGTGCTAAAAGAGATACAGGCATTGACATTAATGGCCTCTAAGATGTCTTTCAACTCAGATTGTGCAATTCCCTTGCAAAAGGAAACAAAAGGGAGTTTACTCAGATATTGTTCTCATGAAGCTGCTGGGAGAGTGGGCAGATAGGCATGTGGTTATGGGTGGAAGTTTGGGGTGAAGCAAAAAGTGAAGAGTCCCCCCGGGCAAGGAACAGTGCACTTTGAATTGCTGTGCCCCTGATAGGTTCTCTGAGGGGAGGGTCATGAAGCTCTGGGCTCACCGCCCAAGTCACTGACATTTCCTAGGGGACCTCCTCCTGGGAGGATGAAGGCTGGTTTCCCTGATGGCCTCACAAGTCTCCCCTGAACATTCCAGAAACTAATCATCAAGAGTCCTTCAAAGATGAAAATTGACCAAAGCACATATGATTCCTCTTCTGGGATATGTCACAGCTGATAACCTGGTAATCTCGACTCACTGTCCTGGTTCTAACATTTGTATCAACTGGGAATATATATATATATATATATATATATATATATATATATATATATATATATATATATATATATATATATATAGTTCTCTCCTCTTCTGTACAACTTGATATCAAAATTTAAACACAGCTGCACCAAAGATAGGTGTGCAAAACAGAAGAATGCAGTTCACAGAGGAAATGCAAATGATGATAAGCAAATGAAAAAAAAAAAGTAAAAATCAAATTAAATGCAACATAGAAATTTTAAGGAGTACCAGTTGCACCTATACAATTAAACATTTCAAAATGATGCAAGTAAACCCTGGCAAATATGTAAGGCAGGAAACTCACATACGTTGCCCGGAAGAGCCTCCACAAGAAAATCTTTCTGAAAAGCCATGTGCTCATACACATGGAGAGACTTAAACCATTCCTGGTCTTTGAAAGAGAAATTCCAGGTCAAGGACTCTGTCTCAAAGAAATGGTCATACATCTGTGGATAAGGGTTTCTGCATAATGATATGCATTTTAAAGAAAAACTGCCAAATCATTCTTCTTTGACTGCAAATTAATAACCTAGTTCCACAGAAAAAGTAAGTCAAATATCCTTGAGGACCAAATTGGTTTGGTCATTAAACGCACACTGTCTCTTTCCTGAGACAGACTCCACATGTTGTGGCCTCAGAGTAAACATCGGTCACTTCCATATCTCCAGGGGGGACACACAGGAAGTTCCACGTGCAGAGAGGCCACCTCCCACCACTGCTGTGTCCTCTGTCCCCTGGCACTGAGTGATAAGTACCTTTGTTGAGTCTTTGTAGGAAATAAGCAAATTATTTCTGTGACATAGTATGTGTCTAGTGAACACAGGCAAGAGAATGAGGCAGAGATCAAAGTGTGAGGTTGCTGGTACCTGTTCCTCAGAGACCCAGGACTCGTGTGGACACCACCTTAGGACCAGGTGCTTCCAGTGGTCCATCTGCAGTTTCCAACCTTAAGGGAATATAATCTCAATTCTCTAAAAGTGTTTATTTTACTTGAAATCACTTGGTCCTTAATTTTACGTTCACCAGAAATAAGTTGGTCTTTAATTTTAAGTTCACCATTAAGACTTCTAAGAAATGTTATTTTGTAAAATCTTGTCTGGGAGTAAAATGGTCTTTCTCATTTACCACCGCAAAGGCAGAACGTTGCTTGCTGTAGCAGATGTTTGCCACATCCTGTAAGGTCCTGTAAGGTCCTGTAAGGTAGGACCATGTCAATTATTCAACTTGACATTCCCAAGTCTCATTAAAAAATGCCTTTTCTTCTGACTTTTACTCCAGAGGGAAGAGAGAACTGGGTTTCTTCTCTGATTATTATGAAAAGCTTCCAGACAGCAGTGCCATTTTCTCTGAAGACTTTGTGGGGGACCTGAATTATCATGATTTTTTCAGAAACTAGCATCAGAACAGAAGAGCCATTTCATCATCTTGTCGTGTGTCGTGTGTGTGTGTGTGTATGTGTGTGTGTGCATGTGTGACAGATGTGTTTCATTTAGTAGTCCATCCTGGGTCATAAATGCCAAAGTGTTAACCACATTTTGGGGTGTGAAAGGCACAGAAAACTCATTACCTTCATCTGTAAAAGACCAAGCAAAAGACTCTACGACACGTACCACTTCACATGGAATAAATACTTTTCTCATATACTAGAGACTGGTAAGTCATGGTGAACATTCTAGGCTATCCCTGTCATTCTGTCTTGAGGACATAAAGCATTTATGTACCATGTTTCTTTCATAAGTACCGTTATTCACAGTGCATGCTACCTTGTTTCATCCCCTCCTGATATAAGGAAGTAACACAACAAGATATGACTCAAATTCAGTGGTTTGCCATTTTTCTCTCAGAATATCAGCCATCAGTATCAGTGTCTCTATACAAAGCAGTCTAAAATATTCCCATGATAACAAGGTAGCTCAAAGAGTTCTAAGTGTTCATTCATTCATTTGTTTCCTGTGAATTCAACAAGGATGTGTTGAAAGGCTGCTCTCTAATGCAAAAGCAGTTGCATCTGAGGATGCAAAGCAAACAAGGAAAAGTCCCTCCTGAGAGGGATTTATAGTATTGTAGGGAGAAATTAAAAGTAAATAAGGAAGGGCATTCCCATGACACAGTGATCAGAAGGTTGTCCCTGTGGGGATGTGAGAGGGCTGCAATCTACATGTACCCAACCTCTTCCCTACCAAAGTGAAAAAAACTGGGCTATGCCACAGAGCTGGTTACTTGGATACAGTTTACTTTAACACATTCACTGAGTATTTCTAAACATAATTAGACTACTTCTGTATAATTATGGAAGAGATGCTAACCAATGTGTATTTTTAGGGGGCATGGAAGAAGCCAGTGGCAACAAGAAACCTGCAAGAAATCATTCAGGATGAGAGTGGGATGTTAATACATGAGCAGCAATTTTGAATGGGTAGGGGGTGACCAAGCCCTGCAGTGAAGATGCAGCACTGAAATGAGCATTTAGTAAGAATGGACTTTCCTCCAGAAGTACCAAATGGACTTCTGGTATTTCCATTTGGGTGGAGATTGAAAAAAAAATACAGCAAAATTTTTCTCACAATGTTTTGCAACTTCTGCTTCCGGACTCAGTCAGAACCCAGAGACAGCAAGAGAGTTAAAAATGAAAACACTGTTTATTCTTTTTTAAATGACAATTGATTTTTACCCATAAAACTGAGTCTACCTCATTCAGGTATGTTTGGGATTTTATGTGACTCTCTATAATAAATCTATTTTTATTTAAAATGAAAAGTAGTTTATTCTTGACATTCTTTATCTCAGCTTGGGGAGAAATAGTCTTCCCTGTTTGACTCCAGTAAAAACAGAAAACAGAATGACTTATAAAAGTTGAATTTCTTTAATGAAAAAAAAATGCTAGAGTACCAGTAATCTGGTGAGAGTATCAGAAAAGCTTCTTTTCTCCAAATGTTATCAACACTATGATTAGGGAAAAGATCCAGGTAATTTTCTCTGGTCTAATAACCAAAAGTTTTGGACATCAGCCCAAACTTTGCTTGACTGGAAAAAGATAAATCGAAATCTTTATTCCAGATATTCATATACATATAGACTACTGTATATACAACTGTATACTATTTACACCTATTGGTGTAAGGTGATCTTAATTCCATCCTATGCTGCATTTTAAATGTTCTATAAACACAAGAAATGGATCTAATTGAAACAAAATTTGCTTTCCCTCTCTAATTGAATCGCCTTGTCTAGTGCACTCTGCTATTACTCCCTGGTAGAAGTCTACATACTTTAACAATTTACTCACAGGATGCATGCCTCCATTTTTTTTTTTAATTTTTTAATTTTATTTTATTTATTTTTTATGCAGCAGGTTCTTATTAGTCATCCCTTTTATACACATTAGTGTATACATGTCAATCCCAATCTCGCAATTCATCGCACATGCCTCCAATTTTATCTCCATCTGGTAGAGCATAACCAACGTATTTGAGCTCTCAGCTCCCACTTTATAGCAACTAAACTTTCCCTGCAAGCTCAACCTCTGCCCTCCACACCTCCATGATGTGCATTTCTTGTAGAACCTTAAGTCAGTAAACTTCCTCAGGGGACTGGTAGCAACGCATAGCAAACAAAGTAACTCTGTGGCATGCAGCAGAGCTGCATCAATTGCTAAACAAGTTTCTGAGGTCCTTCTGTAGCTCTGCTCTAAGTGAGGCTCTCCTATTCTACTGGCAGGTATCTGGATTCAGTGGGAAAAAGAATTGAGGATGGAGGAGAGAGAGTGAAAGGAAAGCAACAATATCTTTTAGTTTAAAAACTGAGGATAATGGGTATCTATTTCTTTCACGTGCAAAGGATGCAAATATGTCTGTGACCCTTTTTCACTATGAAACACTTAATGTTTGTTCTACCACATCTTATCAGAAACAACTGTCCGACACAGTTGAAATGGTCTTAGAGAGGAACATGCATTGTGGACACCTATGATTTGCAGTGGGTCCCTATTAATCTATGAAATAAAAACTGAATTTTTGTTGTACCTTTGGGATAACTGGTAAATACAGAGATCATTCTTACGTGAAAAAAAAAAAGATGCCACTTACAGTGAATACATTTTTATATTGTTTTGCTAAGCCTTCTTAAACCTTTCTAATATTTACTATCTCATGGGTGTGATAAAATTCTCACCTGTGAATATTTCTGAATCTTCTAAGTTTCTAAAAAATCTATGTCCCTTTTGGTCACTGTAAACAGTACCCAACAAACTTCCTGGTGAATAATGCTTCGTGGGTCCTTTCTGGAAGCATCCAAGGATTAACCCTGTAGTCCAGAATTGTACAATGGTACTGCTGGGGGAGTCCTAAAGAAATGATTTCAACTAAACCACTAGTTCCCAAGGAAAGTGGTGAGGGCTGGCGATTTTGCCCTTGAGGGACATTTGGCAATGCCTAAAGACATTTTTCGTTGTCATGACTGTGGGGAAGGGAAGAAGGGGGTCAGGTGTGCTACTGCATCTGATTTGTAAAGACGAGGGATGCTGCTAAACATGGTACAATGCACAAGACAGCCCAGTTATCTAGCCCAGAATGTCAATCACACTCAGGCTGAGGGACTGGAGAAGTGCATTTCACTAAAAAAGGAACTGAGGTCTGAGGACATCAAGTGACTGACCCAACACCACACATCAGAGTCTGAGTCTAGGCAACAGGAATTGGTGACAGAGTCAAGATTCAAAACTTGTTCCTAAATATCTAATCTGATACTCATTTCATTCTGTCAGGCAAATGGCTAAGTACCTGGTGGTGTACAGGATGAATTCTGGACCAAGGTCCCTCATTTTGGGTGTGACATAGGGTAAGCCACGGAACACTCTTGACTTTCAGCTCTTTGTCTTATAAAATAGATGAGTGAATGGGCTTTCCTGGTGGCACAGTGGTTAAGAAACCACCTGCCAATGCAGGGGACACAGGTTTGAGCCCTGGTCCAGGAAGATCCCACATGTTGAGGAGCAGCTAAGCCCATGCACCACAACTACTGAAGCCCGCACACCTAGAGCCCACGCTCCACAACAAGAGAAGCCACTGCAATGAGAAGCCCGCACACCACAACAGAGTATCCCTGGCTTGCTGCAACTAGAGAAAGCCCGCATACAGCAACGAAGACCCAGCACAGCCAAAAATAAAAACAAATAAATAAATACAATTATTTTTAAAAATAAATGAGTTAAAATAGATGATTTCTAAAGTCTTTTTATTCCTCTAAAATTCTATATTGTATAGATAATAACACCTTACATTATAGTAGTTTCCAAATTCCATTTCTCTTTCTTTTTAAACTTCTCTAGGAATCCTAACCCAGAAAGAAGCAGGAAATATTGCTGCTGATTTAAACAAAACAAAATAGTGCCTTGACCAATATTCGACTCTCAGTAAATAGTGAAGTGTATAATAAAATTCAGGAATAAAACGTATCCACATTGTCTATGATTTTAATAGGAAGACAAGTTTTTCTGGTCCTTTTATATCCTGTATACATATTAACTTATTTTGACTGTATACGTGCCACATAAAAACTTTTATAAAAGAAAAGAAAAGCAGTCATGTAAGCAGCAAGATGTTGTTACTGAATTAATGGAATTTGTTTGACAAATATAATCCATTGATATATTTCCTGAGATAAAAGTTCCCCGAAGTCTTCAAGGTTCTGTAATTCATTCTCAGTAATTTTAATATTGTAGACAAGAAAAATTAATCATTACTTTAAATTTTAATTTTCATACTCATACGTTTAGTGCAAAAGAGGGTCCAAAGTCACTTGTTATGTGCTATATTTTGAAGACTAAAAAGTTCAGTAGATTAATTGCTAAAATTGTAAAAGAGGACATGGGATTTAAAAATAAAGAAAAAATGTATAGTTCTCATCTCTTCACTAAAAACAAAACTAGTACTTGTAACCTGTATGTATAAATTTGGGGGGTACCATGTAACCCCCTAAGTCCTTATTTTAAACCCCTTTTCATTATTAAAAAAAGCAAAAGACATTTTACATGTCAGATTGCTGTTTCATTCCACTAGCTAATTTTTTTTAATCAGAAGAAAAAAAGCTATCATTGCTTTTCTTTTTTTCTTTTTCTTTTTATTCTTTTTTCCATAAAAAGAATTTTAATCTGACCCATGCTATCATTATAGAACATTAACCTCTGGATGTTTTAACAACATTTTGATGGATCTTACATCAATTAACACTATAAAGGAAAACATCTGTGGCCCTAATACTTTTTAGAGAGGTTCTTAATATTGTTTTTTATAAGGAATTTAAAATGTATTTATTTTTTAAAAAGCCACTGAAAATTCCATAATTCACTGTGTGTTAAAAACAGTAGATATGAAAATCATGTCAATTTTATTAACAAACATGAAGCATGTGTATCTATAAGAAAGGATTATTAGAAAAGTCAGCGGAAGGAAATATTTTCCTGCCCATCAAATCCAGATGTCCAGCCCATAAAATGGAGACCTAGAAAGAAAGGCAGGTTATGGTATCTGATATCCTTAAGAAGTGTTACTTCTGAGAAGATTCATGGTCAAGGAAAACCAAAATAGATTTTTAAATGAATTATGTTTTACTTTTGTTTTAAAAGAATTGTAGTAATATTTTCTACGTTCAATATGGAATGGAATAAAGAGTGAATTAAAATTAAAGGCACATGAATTTTTTTCAGAAACAATATTATGTAAATACTTGATTAACATTTGATTTAAAATATAAAGGTTACGCTTTTAGCAAAAAATAAAACCATGATAAGCATTTTCTTTCATAAATTGACAAAACAGATACCAGAGCAAAGATTCCACAGAACCATGGTTTTGTGGGTTGCATTGATTTTTTTTCTTTTCTTAGTCCATTGCTCTTTAGCAAATACATATGTTTGTAAAATAGTTTAATTACAAAATAGGAGTCCACAATGATAGTGGCTGAACATTCCATATTTCTGTATTTTGATTTATAGATTAATATGCAAACATTTCTTGTTTTGTAAATAAAGATTTCAACTTTTATTTCAATTCTTAAAGTGAAAAAACAAAAGAGAAGCTAGTGATAATAGTAATAACAGGGACTTCCCTGGTGGTGCAGTGGTTGGGAGTCCAATTGTCAATACAGGGGACACAGGTTCAAGCCTTGGTCCAGGAGGATCCCACATACCGCGGAGCGGCTGGGTCCATGAGCCACAACTACCGAGTCTGCATTCTACAGCCTGCGAGTCACATCTACTGAGCCCGTGTGCCACAACTACTGAGGCCCAAGTGCCTGGATCCCATGCTCTGCAAGGCCACTGCAATGAGAGACCTGCACACCACAGCAGGGAGTGGCCCCGCTTGCCACAAATAGAGAGAGAGCCCACATGTAGTGACAAAAACCCAACACAGCCAAAAAAACCACCAAATAGATAAGTAAATAAATTTATAAAAATAAAAAATAGTAGTAACAGAAATTGGTACTCCATAGTTTTCCAAATGCTTAAATAAAGTAAGAATCACTTATGATTTCATTTCAGTATACCTTATGAAGTGCTTTCTCATCCATCTTCTGTAACCAACCCCTACTTAGAAATGTAAAATTTTAAATTATTTTAAAAGAAGACATTTTATTAAGGATAACAAAAAAGTCATTTTGGATTCTTTGAACATAATATACTTTTTGGTTGTTTTGAAAATTGACCAATGAAGATAGATGAGAAAAACACATAGAGCTAACTTGATGTTAATAGAAAATATCTTTAGTTTTACAATGCTCCTGAAAAATAGAAAGTGACAAAACTGGCACAAATTTTACATTTGACAACTAAAGGTATTTTTATTATTCTCATTTCCCCATCTTTGAAATTCTTATATTTTATCTGACTTGCTCCACGTCCAGATTTTTGAGGTTCTACTTGCCTTTGGTCTCTCACTGGTCATCCCAATGGTTCTTTAATCCATGCCTTCTAGCTGCCCTCAACACAGCACCACCTTCTATTCTTAGAACAAGGATAATCTTGTGTTTCAAAGGCTTTGGTGAGTTTTTGTTGTAGGTCATCCTGCAAATGTTCTTCCTCCCTGTAAGAACCTCTCTTTCTTGAACCTGTAGATGGATTCATGGGTTCCATTGTTCTAAAGTTACCAGGTAGCAAGGCAGCATAATAGCTGTTCACATTGAAAGGATGTTGAGTCCTCTATTATTTAGATGGAAAGTCATTTCCTTCATTCGAACTTTTATCCTTGAAGCAATGGACAAATAAAGTCATATTTGCTCCATAATTGAGCTCACACATCTGAAAATGGATTACTTAGGTTTACCAGGCTTTTATCTTCCTACTACTTACACACAGGTAGATTTTCTGCATTACAGAAACTAGGCTTTCTGATTCACTCATGCTACAGTCACATGCATGATTATCTATTTCCCCTGCACAAAGATACTGCCTGCAATAAATTGGTCTTATTTCTCTCATCCCTTCTTCTGCTTTCTTCCAACATGTGTGCACGTGTGATGAAGCAGATGTGCCTAAATTAAGCTTTACATCCGTATGAAAATGCAGCAGGGCTGGAAGAGAAAGCTGTACAACTTTCTCCTGTGCTGAGCCTTTTCAATACGATTTCATGATAGAGATCATAGTAAACTGCTAAAACGTTCAATGTGCCCATTTTTCAATGTAAGCAAAACACCATCATACAAAAATAAATATCAATAATGTTTAGATTACTTACTCTTTTGGTTTAACCTTAATTCTGCTATCCGCTATTAAGACTAGAGAACAAGAATTGTTGGAACATTTATTTGATACTCTGAAGAATTCTGAATACAGAAAATGTAGAAAGAGGTGAGACCAGCATGGTGCAGGCAAAGTATCGTTCAGAGGGCCAGGCACACAGGAGCGGCCCTGGGCTGCTTCCCTTTCCTTCTTGCTCAATCTTAGTTCTTAAAATTAGAACAAGGAAACTGAAATTTAGCTATTTCATCTTAGGACACGAAAATCAGTACATTTTATGATATATATTGGGAAACAAATTAACTAAGACGAGTATAAGCTAGACTTGATAATGGTTTGTGTATATAAGTTAAACAAGATCACATTTATAAAACGTTGAGAGCAGTACCTGGTAAACACTGCTTTTCTTGCTAGCTTGCTACCAGTGACTACAAAAAATAAGTTGCCCTAAAGATCCTCTCTAAGCAAACCTGCCAAGCCTGATATTAAAATCTTATTTATGTATGATCTCATAAAGACAAATCCTTATTTGTATCCTGTACAATTATCAAGGCTATTAGGTTCTACCCAGTATAAGCCTATGTGATAACCAATTGTTTTCAATTTTCTCAAAGAAATGAAAGATTTAAAATTTGATTTAGAAATAATCCTCTTACAGAGAAAGACAAATATTATATGATAGTATCTATATGTGGAATCTAGAAAATAATACAAATGAATCTATATAAAAAACAGAAACAGACTCACAGACATAGAAAACAAACTTATGGTTACCAAAGGGGAAAGGGAGGGGGGAAGGATAAATTAGGAGGTGGGGATTAACAGATACAAATTACTATACATAAAATAGAGAAGCAACAATGGTTTACTATATAACACAGGAAACAATGTTCAATATCTTGTAATAACTTATAATGGAAAATAATCTAATATAAATAGATAAACTGAATCACTTTGCTGTACATCTGAAACTAACACAATATTGTAAATCAACTATATTTCAATAAAAAAAGAAATAAGCCTTTTATGTAACAAATTAACTCTCAACAAACCCCCAACCTGTCCAAATATTGGCTTAAATAATATTTAAAGATATTTTTATCAATATGCATCAAAACAAGGTCCCCAAAATGGACTCAACAGAGCATTGTCTTTTCAAGACATTCTCAGTTAAATTCCTAATTCATTAGTCTCTCAATACATTTTATATAGTTTTTATTAAAACAGATTATTTTAACCTGTACCTTTTTTTAATAGTTAAGCTAACAAAGGATATATATAAACATATATAGAGACATATATAATACATACATTGAAGATATTTGATTCTTCCAAATATTGTTATAACTTCCTTCCTACTTACTTTTGTGATAATATTAAAGTTAAAAGGGGATATTTGACAATAGTTAGTATGTTCACAATCACTGTTCAGTAACCTTTCAAGAGGAGACATGAATTTGGATTTTCAGTGGAATTTACTGGATTCTTATTATATGCCAGCAAACATGTTAAGCCTTTCACAATCATCACTTCTTTCTTTCAACATCCTAAGCAAAACATTCTTCTCCTTTCCTCACTGACTGCCCCTTCTGACTCTCCTCTCCTAACCCCTCCTTCCAACCCCTTCAGACATGCAGTGTCCCAGGGCTCAGAGTCGGAGTGTTGGTACTTCTCCATCTGAACATTCTTCTGATTCCCTCATAGTGGATCCCTCAGCTCTAAATCCCATCTGCACTACGACTCCCAAAGCTATGGCTCCAATCAAGACCTGATCAGCCCCTTACTCTTAACTTCATCTGACTTCTTGGTTTCTGTAGTTGGATGCCTGATGAGAGTTCAAGCATTCACATGGACACAGCAGACACTGGATTGTCTACCCCCAACTGGGATGTTTCCCATCTTAGCTGCTCATGGAAAAAAAAAAAAGAGTCATTCTGAACAACTTCCTACTCCCCTTCCGCACAGCACCTTCTCCAGATCCCATGTGGATCTGCCCTTTTCTTTTACTGGCAACGCTTGGTCCAGGTCCCCAACTCATCTCCCTTCCACCAACTCAGCAGGCTCTAACTAATCCCCAGGCTTTGTCTCACCTCCAGCCTGCTCTCCACATGGCAACCAGGGTGGTTTCTTAATATGGAAAGGAGATTTGACCATTCCCTGCTTAAAAATTCCAAATGGCTTCTTCCCATTACACTTAAGGTTAATATAAATTATCTCCTTCTGTTTCTCTCTCCCTCTTCACCACACACCACTCAGCCTTTACTCACCATCCTGCAAGCACCCAGTCTCCTTTCTGTGGCTTGGACCCACCAATTGTTTGCTTTTTCCAAAGGACCTCCCAGCTGCCAGTTCCTCTTCACCTGAATCTTTACATTCTCATCAGCCAACAAGTAGCTTCATGACCCTTCCTCAAAGAAGCCTTCCTTGATCACTCTGTCTAAAGGGCAATTCACCCCCAAGTCTGGCCAGTCTCTGTCATATCACACTGTTTCATTTCCCAACACTTATCAATATCTGAAATTTCTCTATTATTTCTTTGGCTTTTTGTTATCTCTCTTGCTAAGATATAAGCTTTGTGAAAGTTTTATTTACCACTATTTTTATTTACCATGATTTTTATTTCTGTTGTATGTACCACTGTGTCAGCACTTAGAATAGTTCCTGGCACATAGCAGGGGCTCTACAAACAACTGAATCAAGGAGTAAATCGTCTCATTTAAGAGCTACTGCCATTATTCCCATTGTACAGATAATGAAGCTGAGAAATTAAAAGGTAATTTTCCTCACATTTCATAATTGGAAAGCTCAGAATGGACTCCAGACAAGATGTCAAAGACTAATTTCTTAAGCACTTTAAAAGTAGAGCATGTCTGGGGCTTCCCTGGTGGCACAGTGGTTGAGAATCCACCTGCCAATGCAGGGGACATGCGTTCGAGCCCTGGTCTGGGAAGATCCCACATGCCGTGGAGCGACTAGGCCCGTGAGCCACAACTACTGAGCCTGCACGTCTGGAGCCTGTGCTCCACAACAAGAGAGGCCACGATAGTGAGAGGCCCGTGAAGCATGATGAAGAGTGGCCCCTGCTCGCCGCAACTAGAGAAAGCCCATGCACAGCAACGAAGAAACAACATAGCCAAAAATTAATTAATTAATTAAAGAAAAAAAGAAACAACACCTTTAAAAAAATAGAGCATGTCTGAATCTAACATTTCCATAATTATCTCTTTAAATTACTTCCATCAGCTCCCTGACCCTCTTCTTTTCATCATCTGTCTCCTTCATGTCATCACTTCCTCTTACAGTCAAAACTCTGAACTGATGTCTTCCACTTCACTTATGTTTTCTTAGATATTATATATCTTGATCATACCTGAAGTATCAGTAAGTAAATTAAGAAAATAAAACGACCGAAAAGTAAAAAGACAGGGTTTATTAGGCATAAGTTAAAATCTTAGTTTAGAAACCAAAAAGGTGATTTGGAAACTCAAGTTTAAGAAGTCAAAGTACAATATTTGGCCTGAATTATCTGATTGGCAGCCCACATTCATCAGAGTAACCAAATAATACACATAATTTTTTCTTCACTTTCCCTTAAGTTAAAGCCAACTTATTCCTGGAGTAGCAAACTGTAAGAGAGCTCTACCTGATTCATTTAATATGTCTCTTGGATGAGCATGAAAAGATTGTCTAGTGCCTACACTTCCTGGAATAATATGAAAACCTCATGTGTTTTCCATGATCAAAGTATTTAACAAATGTCGTTACTTCTCTTGCACTTCAAAAACAACAACAAAAAAATCTAGATACTTTGGTACATTATTCAATGGCTTTCATTTTATGTAATATCAAAAACAAATTAGGGACGGGGAAAATCCATTATTTCCATCCTATCACTCACCTTGAGACAGACTGGGTGCTATGCTTTGTTAACCACCTTTCAAGACAATGATGACAACATCACTTTTGCATTATTAACATGGCATCAGCATTCATAGTAAAGACAAATTAATTAAAGATGCCTCTTTGCTTTTTATAGTTTTAGATCTCGCTAGGGATATGGAAGTGGCTCAGTATACAATGGTTCACTCATGCAGCTAAATCAGGTGCATGGGGATTAATGCATGTTTCACACAAATGACCTCTAAGCAACTACCAACTACCCTTCAGTCTTGCTGTGATTTGCCCACCATCATCATGTCCTCAATTACCTGGTTATTAAGCTGACCTTTCAGAAGGCTGAAAAAAATAGACCTAGAATCAGATAGACTCAGCATGAAATCTCAAACCCCTCCCCCCAAGTCTTACTCCTTATGAACTGGTGACCTTGGAAAATTACTGTGGAAGATCACCAAAAACAGTTGAGGATTTGTTTGTGTGGTGTGTATGTGTGTATGTTTAAAATTTCTCTCCAAATAAATCTTTTATTTTCAGTTTAAATCACAAAACAAACTAAAAACAAATTGAGGCTATTGCCTAGTTCTGCAGCTCCCAAACTTCTATAACCAAAAGCCTTCCAAAGGAATCTGGTTGGAATGGAGGCTTAAATGTAGTCTGGCAAGAATAGAGATTTTACTTAAATAGTGTACTATATGCAGATTTTAAAGGAATAATTTATAATTTATAGAAGATTGAGAACACAAATAATTATCTGTTGTGAGGTATACTATTACTTCGAGGAGAAAGCTTTTGAAGAATTTGGGGGAGTTAAAACCCCATCTCTAAGCAGCCACTGCTTACAGACTTCACAAGGAAAAGAATGGGATATGGTATGCCCAATTCATGGAACAATGAAAACACTTATAAAATATTTGTTCATGAAATGAATAAATAAATAGGTTTAGCTAGCCTGGTAAAATGAAATACTCATAAAGTGTTTAGGTGATGGTATTGGTAATCTGATTTTTATTTTCCTATGTATTCATTTCTGTATTTCTCAAGTTGCTTAGAATAATCATGGTTTACTTAGGATATGCAATTTTATGCATAGCATGTGATCGAAAGAGAGGAAGATCGGGAAAGAGAGAAAGAAAAAATGTTGGCAAAGATTTGTTTGTTTGTTTGTTTGTTTGTGATACGTGGGCCTCTCACTGTTGTGGCCTCTTTCGTTGTGGAGCACAGGCTCCGGACGCACAGGCTCAGTGACCATGGTTCACGGGCTTAGCCGCTCCGTGGCATGTGGGATCTTCCCGGACTGGGGCATGAACCTGTGTCCCCTGTATCAGCAGGCGGACTCTCAACCACTGTGCCACCCGGGAAGCCCATTGGCAAAGATTTTAAAGCAATTTTTTTCTTTCTTCTATTTCCTGAAATTTTCTATCATGTAGAAATTTTGCCATGAATAGTTCACTTAAGCAACAACAACAAAAGGACAATTAAAATTGTTTGCCTGAGTTGTTAAGTATTTTCTATGTACAGGGTTGGGCTGCACTGACACACCATCCATTCATTCAACTCACTGGTAAATAAGAAGAGATCCAATGAAAACCTACATGAGCTTACCAGCTACTGTGAGAAACAGCCAGGTAAAGAGATCCCCAGAAGGTCAGAAGAGGACCTGTTCAGGTGTGAAAGGGGTGAAAGAGCAGAGGATGTGCAGGAGGGCTGCCCAGAGAAGTGACCTTTGAACTAAATTTTGAAGGGCAATTATAATTTGCCCAGTTTAAAAAAAATAATTATGGAGGGAAGAAAACATGGAGAGGTGAGTAACAGTTTGGAGACAGGAAAGCATTATACTTTTAGGAAAATGAAAGTTACAAGAGTACATAGTACATGTCACAAAGTGGCCCCAGATAAAGCTGGAGAAATCTGGAGGGATTAAATTAGAACCGTGTGTGCCATGCTATTTGCTTTCATTTTTCCTAAGTGCACAGAGACCAAAGGAAGATGATTTGACAACTTATTTTGACCTCACCCACCATTGTGCCTTGAGAACATTTTAAACTTGTGTTGATTCTTCTATTTGCTTTTTGTTCCACCAGTTAGTAAGAAGTTGGTACAAATGAATGAGAATTAAAATATACCAATGCTAGACTATACAGCAGACTAATAAGTGATACTAATGTTTCCATTGGCTACCTGAGAAATAACCAAAAACTCTCAAAATCTCAAAAAGGAACCTTGCTGAGGGAGTTCTCAATCACAAAATGGATGTTACTAATAGAAATATCAACACAAAATAGATTTAAGTATAGCTAGTACTGCCCAATCAAAACTTTGACAAAAGTGAAAAATTATATTATATGACATATTTTATGTGACATTGAAATGCAAAAAAAAAAAGAAAGAAAGAAAGAAACGAACAGTGGCTAAAACTGCACACATGAAATGTTATTTCTGGCTAAATAGAAAAATTAAAGCCTTTTTTGGGTAATTTAGATCTGTGTGCTTTGACAAGAAAAATTGCACTTAGAAAAATAATAATCGGGTTTCCCTGGTGGTGCAGTGGTTGAGAGCCCGCCTGCCGATGCAGGGGATGCGGGTTCGTGCCCCGGTCCAGGAAGATCCCACATGCCACGGAGCGGCTGGGCCTGTAAGCCATGGCCGCTGAGCCTGCACGTCCGGAGCCTGTGCTCTGCAACAGGAGAGGCCACAACAGTCAGAGGCCTGCATACCGCAAGAAAATAAATAAATAAATAAAAAATAACCATAAAGGAAAATTCCCACAGGCATAAACTATAATCAGTAAAATGTGCCGTGGTTAAAAATAAATTCATGAATTTAATAGCGATTGTAAAAATTAAATGAAAATAGATGCTGTTGAACATTAGTTCAATAAAATAAAAATGGAAAAATTGGTAATGATTTAATCAGGTTATATAAAAAATACTCAAGGAATTAAACTAGCTTAATGGAGGGGAATTTTTCTGTGAAATATATTTTCAAGAAAAATTTATAAATGTTGGTATATTCTAATTAAATGTTTATATTCATAAATGTTGAGTCAAAACACCTTGAGACCAAAATCATAGGATCAATACATTCTCTATCCCAACTGGGAGACATTGAAGGAGGAATGTACAAAGGTGAGTTTTGCCTTTTACAAAGATTATCTTGGTAACAGCTGAAGGGAGACAAGGTTCCAGGCTATTAATGTCAAGATGCTGTAGCAGAGTTGTGATACGGAATGTATCTATAAACTATTTAAGAGGTAGAATCCAGAGGAGTCTGGATTCCTAAAATAGGGGATACAAAATTAAACCATTCAAAGATCTATATGAGTTTATTCCTCTTCCACACGGCCTTAAACCTTATCTTCTCAGAATCTCTCAAAGGAAGAGATGTGATTTGGAATCACGTTTCAACGAGAAAGAGCTGTGTGCTGTGATTTCAAGGGATTACGTAAATGAAGTTTACAACTTTGCAGAGTACCTCACCGTTTTCAAAGCAGTGTCACAAATATTATCACGTTTAATGCTTACAACACTTTGTAGATGAGGAAATGGTGTATCAGAGAAGGAAAATGATTTGGATCCAGATCATACTATTCATAGAATTTGCTTTCCAAAATATTTCTCGTTCCACCTGCCATGATTTTCTCCAACTTGGATGGCTCCTGACTCATTTCCTATGATGCTTAGTATTTCTTTTATCAGTAAACAAATTATTGTTTTATTCTTTAAGTGGAAATATTTAAAACATGGTGACCACACTTTATTTCTTGATTTTGTCCCTTTGATAACCTCTTTTATCGATACATCATTATTATTTGTATAGGTGTCTCTAATCTATTTTCATGACTATCAGGACAATTTTTTTTTTTAATTTACAAAGCAAAGAGTTTCTTCTTATCTATCAGTGATTTTTGTTAAGTTCACTTTACCATGTATTCATTTCCTAACACTACCTCTGAGTATGATGCTGAATTGCCGCCAACTCAAGTTCTGCTCTCCAGCAGATCACTTTTTCAGATGGTTGATGAATTTCCTCCAGTTGCTCACATTTTGGTTGGAAGCAAATTTTTGAATATATGAATGGCAATCATTTTCATTTAAATATCATCACATGTAGTTACAACTTTATCACACTTGTGATATATTTATAGGAGAAATTGAAGTTTTAGTAAAGTCACTTTTTTCACTTCAGATACTTGTGTCTCATTTTTAACAGGAAATGAATGTTTAATCTTTCAACACTGTGTAAGTATGTACCGTAAAAGATGTTAAAGTTTGTTTGAGTTTGGGTCTTCAGTAAAGAACCTAAAAAAAGCATTGATAATCTTGCTGATTATCTTTTCAGAAGGGAATCAATTGAAGATAAAGTGAATGAACATGAAAGATTCTCGACTATTTCCCTAACACTAACTTTATATATATTTATGCTTGCCCCAGCTGAAAGAGAAGGAAGGTTTTCATTTCTTTCTTTATTTTTTCGTGTTTCTCTTGTTTTCCTGAACACATAATACTCTGCTTACAATAGCCATTCCCTATACTCTTGAGAGACTGAAATTGGAATAACATATTGACATATGAAAGGAATGCACATTAAAGATTTTAGGCAATAATTAAATATGTTTTTATCTAAATATTGATTACAGCCATGTACACAAAATCTATTAATTACTGTAATTTTTACTTCTGTATATTTCAGAATTGTGTAGAAATAGATATCACATGGTATTTCTAAATGAATAGCCTGTAATATTGTATTTTTTTCTTTATCCTTCCATAAGACTACTATATTTTTTTAATTGAAGTATAGTTGATTTCATTATTGTGTTAGTTTCAGGTGTACAGCAAAGTGACTCAGTTGTATATATATATATTTTTTTTCAGATTCTTTTCCATTGTAAGTTATTACAAGATATTGAATGTAGTTCCCTGTGCTGTACAGTAGGACCTTGTTGTTTATAAAACTACTATTTTTATGCAAGCAAAAGTCATAGTGCTAACTCTTTGGTGATCAGCAACTAGTATGTGGTTGGGTGACTCGTACTGACAAAACTATTTAGACAAGATTGAAATTAAGTTTAAACTGAGGTTAAGTTAAATTTCCATTCTTTTCTCCTGTCTAACAATTCCCATAGACTTATAAGATGACTGAAAAAGATCAAAGATCTGCAGTGATGATGAATTTCTTTCTCTGCACCAGTAACTCTTATATACACATGGTCTGAAAACAAAACCCTGTAACATTAATGCTGCATGCACCTTCATCAACAAAGTTCATCAACCTGACTACAGATCTCTGCTCTTTACCTGCTCAGATTGAAATTCTTTATCACATTATCTAGTAAGAAATGATGTTCAGACTCCTACAGGCTTTCTGTGCACACAAAATGCAACTGGCAGGGTGAGCCATTTTCCATCTGCCCTTGGAAACAGTCCCAGGGCAATAGGTTAAGTGCTACCCACGCCAGTGTGTGCAAGGACTGGACCTGACTCCGTTGTCTCATTCCCCTGCTACATGAGTCCCTCCCTCCCTATTCCTCACTTTTCTTCCTGTGGACGTCTGGATCTGAAGAACAAAACAGACCCATCAAATGAAATGCCACTAGTGAGAATGTCCAAAGAGTAGGTCAAAGAAAATTTAGAAACAACATGCATGATCTATGGACTTTTAAGAAATCAGGAGGCTCTTTCCAGAGAAAAGGTAAAATAAGGAAATGAAAGAAGGAAATGGTGTGGGGGGAGGAAGGGTAAAGCCTGTAAAGATCTAGATCTAAAATGATTCTACTTAATCTTGATAAAATTGTCCAATGACCTCCACCTTCCACTTCGCCTCTGTCTAGTTTTTTCATTCCATGTTTTTCCCCTCTCTGTCCTTTCTTTCTGAAAATGTTCTTACCCTCCTCCTTCTCCTCTATTATTATAATCTGCAGTTTCATCAAAAAACGCCCATTGCTTTTTCACTGTCTGGGAAGAAATCAAGCACAGATGATACAAAAAAGGCATAAGACGGTTTCTGCTATCATGCAGGTTACAATGGCCGTAATGCTCTGATTGGTAAACAATAATGCCAACAACAGCAAACTGAAATAGTATGTGAAAAATGACAAGGAAAGGTGATAAAATGTATCCAAATTCAGTGGAGATGTTTTGTGGCAAGAGTGATGAAAGAGAATTTTAGAGGGGAAATAGGATTGGCGCAGTGCCTTGGAGGTCTTGAGGAAGTGTAGAGCGGCAGGGTGTTGAAACTACCTGCTGCTTGTTCTATTTTAGTCAATCATAAAAGAAAAAGAAAAAAAGATCCCTGCCCAGCTCCTGCCATGCTCCAAGCTCATCGGTGGACTCAGTTGTTCTGGCAAAAGTTTAGAATAGAAACCAAGGCAATGAAAGGATGTAGGAGGGTTTTTTCCAGTTTTATTTTATATTTTTAAGCTGTAGGGTGTGAAAAGAAATTGACAGATTAGGATACTACTTCAACACTGCAGGTGAAAAGGGATAAAGGTGTGAATTAAAGGGATGTCAATAGAGGTGGGAGGGTCGAAGATTTTAGAGATCATTACAAAGTAAAATGATAGGACTTGGGGAGCATGTAAATATATATTTCAGATTTTCTTTCTCCCTCTCTCTCTCTCTCTCTTTTTTTTCTTTTTTGCAAAAACACAACACAGTAAAACAAGATTAAATTTAGGAAAGGAGGTGGTGGGGTGGTGGTGGTGGGATGAATTGGGAGATTGGTATCTACATATATACATTAATATATATAAAATAGAGAACTACAAAGAACGTGCTGTATAAAAATAAATAAAGTAAAATTTAAAAAAGAAAAAAGCCATAAGCCCTCAGCACACAGGCTAAAATAATTTTGCTTAGAGACTTTGACTCAATACTGTTAGAGTTCTAGAGTAGCTCTACATCACCGTCTGTTTGACTGAGAAAGTTAGGAATGAAACAATATATCTGTGTTTCATGATTGAGCTGAAAAATGTTGTGTTAAATAAATATTAAAAACAAAAATCTAACAAAAAAAAAAAAAAAAAAAAGGAAAGGAGGTAGGTTCCACCCTCTGAGGGGTGAGTCTGGACATGGAGAACCAGGATCATCAGTACATAGTAGGTGATGATAAGGAACTCTGAGTTTAGGAAGTAAGAATAAAACAGGCTGAAGATTGAGGCCCACAGAACTCCAATATTTAAAAGTAGACAAATGTGGAGAACCAGTAGAGAGATGATAGACAGACCAATATATATACATAAATATATAATGTTTGTGTATTACATAACTCATATATATATATATATATATATATATATATATATATATATATAACTCATCTATTTATGTGTGTGTATGTATATGCATACAAACAGTGTAGAAATATCTATGTTCTTACAGTACTTAATTGTCACTGGTAGAAGGATACCAAGTAGCCCAGAACAGAGCAAAGACCCAGCTCAAAGCTGAGGGCTCTGACCCTGTGCTCAGTCATGTAGAGAAAGGGAGGAAAAGGAAGCCAGACCCCTAACTTCACCTCACCTTCCCTCTAACCAAAGACATTTCAAAGTCTAGCGAAGGTAACAGTCCCAGGCAGATTTGTATCAGGAAAATGTTTTCCAAAAAATCAGTATAATATAATCATACTCACCACCCTCAAACTCTACATTGTATTTAGAACTGAATAGGATTGCTGATCAAATTCAATACATAATTAGTATTGAATACCTGCAATGTGCAAGGCAAGGTACATGTTTGGAACTAAGAGCTCTTTCTTTTTTATGTAAATGGAAAAATGAAAAATTATGTCCAGGAAATGACTCTTAACTGTTATGACTCATAACTCACATAACTCATGTATTTATGGCTGTTATGGTGTGAAGCATTAGATTCTGGCACTACTTTGTTAGAGCCAGAGATCACTCATTCTTACCTGCATGCTCGAAACCACCACTGTCCCCCAGAATTATTTAGAAATTTTAAACAAAGTGTTGGTTTCTGGTTAACATGGCAAAGAGGCACAGAACAAATAGGTCAGACATTTATGTAAAACTCAACCAGCATTGTTCCTCTGCTCTGGAAAAGTGTAACTTTGCCCATGTTTGTACTTTAGAGATTAAATAACACATCCGAGTTGTGCAACAATTTATCCACTGAAGTCACTCTCCATTTGGCTCTATTTCTTTATGCCTTTAGAGTTCACAATATAAATTTGATGTCTAATATTTCCTATAAACACTAAACTCAGTTGAACACATTAAAGTAAAACATATAATGCAACTCATAGGTTGCTAATATAGAAAAATATATCATTTAAAGAATTAATAATTTCCAAAATTATACAGTGAATCCCAAAATCTCCCTCGGGACTTCAAAGTATGATAAACAAGATTTGCACACCTAGATAATTATATCTATATATTTTTTCTAAAAATGAGTAAGTTTGCTCTCCATATTTATGTGAGCAGTTGAAGTGAAACTTGGTTTTCAAAATAAATCTATGTATATCGATACATTTATTATAGTATGAACTATTCAGCCCAATTGGTTTAAAGATTGCTAGATCATTTTATACTCTTCTTTTGATGATAAATTCAAAGATGTTTCTTATGGTAAAAATCCTTAATAGACTGTGTTGAAAGTTTTATGGTGGTTTGCTCTGTGGTCTACAAAATATTTCAGAATTTCTTGATGCTTATTTAGAAATGTTTTCCAACAGTTCCTGAGCAGGAATTTTTCATGGAAATTTACTCTGACTTATGATAATACACATATTATTACCTTATTAAAAGTATTATTCTTTACAATTTGGCTTTTATTATTATAACCAACTTTATAGGAATGGTAACTTGGTAAACATTTTCTGTACTAAGACAAAATGCTGTACCTATATAAAAAATGTTTAATCTGTTTTTGCAGTTAAAGAAAACAGACAAAAAAAAATCCACTATCCACGCTGCTTTCTACTGTCCTTGGTTACACAAAATGTAAATTAACAATGTAGCGTGCTCAGAAGGTAGCTACTGCCCTGCCCTTTAGAGAAAAGGAGAGCAGTAGAAAGTCAAAAAAAGATTTCAAAGTGAATTACACCAGCAAGATTTTTAAAAATATTTTTCCTGTTTTCTTTTCTTTCTTTCTTTCTTTTTTAACTTATTTGGAAATCTACAAAAATACCATTTAAATATCTTTTCAATAATAAAATATTGCTTTTAGATTCTACAACATAAGGAGTAATATTATATATCAACCAAAAATGTACTCATGACCCAAACTGAAACCGTTCAAGAAATGTACATTAAATGGACCATAAGTGTACAAAGGTCTCAAACATGAATAGGTACCAGAGGTCCTATTAGCTATATTTTCCTATAGAATACAGCATTTGCATGATTCTTAAGAGTTTAAGTATTTTTATCTCATCGAGGCTCTACTATTTACCCATCACCCAGGAAGGGCGGCGGCCCCATAAGAATTTTCAAAGCAAATAATCATTAAAACGACTGTAAGGGACTGAAACCTTGATTTAAAATACATTCTGTGATACGAATTTGCAAAAAGTTAATATTTAATTAAATACCCAATTATATTATTTTAAACTACCATACAACTAAATATTCAATAAAATATTTCAGTCATAATCAAAATTTGAGGAAGCAAACTAGTGGTCCAAAAAGAGGGAGTGGCTTGCATGCAAGCAAAGCCATATTATGATTTTTAAAAATTCATTTTTTGTTGAAAAGACAAAAAACTTACTTCTTTTGTCATTAAACTTTCCTTAGACATTCATAAACTTGTGTTTGTATATTTTGAGGGTTAAGTAATAGCTTTTGTAATATCCTTGAACAGTTTGTAAACCAAGATACAGAGATACAATGTTTGCCTTTTAAATCGTGATATTATTTTTTGGCCAAACATATATGCCTTTTTAAACAGAAACAATGTATTCTGTAGCAAGCCATGTCTCTCTGAGGGACAATAACATTGACCGTTTTACAGCTGCCTTCCTCACCTCCAGTCACCAATGCTTAATTTATTTTTATGTCTATTTCAAACCAATGACCTTACACACACACACATACACACACACACACACACACACACACAAAATAACTAAGGAAATATTAATTTCCTTGTACTTACCTGTAACCAACATTACAGTGTCCAGAAAGCAAAAGCCAAATGCCAAGAGTTTAAGCCACAAATGCATGGTCATATCTGGAAATCAGCCGTATTCCTGTGGAATAGCATGCGTCCTTCTGAAAGGCAAAATAATGGTTATCTCCGCAAAAATGTTTCTCTGTAAAACTGAATCAAAAAGAAAAGAAATGAATGCATACTCTTCACTCGTGTCTTATCGGACAGGGAGCAATTTCCTCCTTCGCTAAGAACAAACCACTTGCTGCTAGGTAGTGATGTCAGATTCGGTTTTACTAACTTCTCCAAAAATGCTGTAAAGCGTCCCCTTTGCAGGAAGTCAAGAAAGTTGTTCCAAGTCACTGCAAAGGCATCTTACTTCCTTAATCCAAGTGATTAGACTGAGTTAGCAGGCCTTTCAAAAGATGTTCCTTACAAGGAAGATGTGTTTTTAGTATCCAAATAACACTCCCATGCAGTATTCATTACAACCAAAAACGAATATAACCCCCCCGAAAAATCCATAACATTTTTACCTAAAAGATGATGAAACATAGTCAGCATGGTTACTGCAAAATGGGGGTTGGCAAGATGATACAGTAATTGAATTAGTAAAAAATACCTGTATGGGTTTTAAAAGGACCAAATGAATGATAAAACTACTACCTATCTGGTTATTTTCGACAACCAGTATCATTTACCATCAGGGCATTCAAAACCCAGCAATATGACAGTTTTAGCATCTAGCCATTTCCTATGCAAAGCACTCTCAGGAAGCTTCACAGATTTGCCCCAAATCTTTCATAGATATCCTTGTGGAGCCAGCCATGGAATTGGACACTCACTTCTACTGCAGCAAATCCTGCTTCAAAAAAGTAATACTTCTGTGACTTGAGATATTCTTGGTGCTGCTGATGAGGGAAAGATAAGCCATTAAATCAAGAGCTGTCTTTTACAAAAGTTAACCATTTTTTCTCCCTCAGTAATACTCTCTCAACCTTTCTGATTAAAAGACAACAAATACACAATGTTCTTCTTGATTCTGACAGTGTTCTTAGTAAGTCCATTAATTAGGAAAACTCATGCTGACAGAAAGCCTCTGTGAATTCAGCAATACAGTTAAGTGAATTGGTATCATGGTCACAATCTCTGAATGCATTTAAAAATCCTCGTGCACAGACATACCAGGCATTATTATTTGAACTACAGATAATGTTGAGGGGACTTCGAGAGAGACAGAGCCCTTGCAGCAAGCTGGTTAGGAAGCGGTGTTGCAGGACTTTTGCATTTAAGTATATACATCTTTTGATGTTTGCAACCTTACTTGTTTTATACTTACTTCGGCTGCTAGGAAGTACAGAGCCACATTTGCAACCACCCTTGGTGCAAATGAAAATAATCCTACATCTTAATTTCTGAATAGTAACACTATAACGAGATTCTTATTAGAATTCTGATTTTATATGATTATTATTATAGTAGCTAACTTATTGGGCTCTTACCATGTCCAGGAATATGCTTAACCCTTTAATTGCCTAATCCAATTTGTACAACAACCCTTGAGATAGATAATGAGACAGATAATTCCTCAAGCTATCTATGAAGTTCAGAGAGGTTAGGTGATTTGTCCAAGGTCTCACAGCTGGGAAATTAACAAGCTATGTTTTGAAACCATCCCCAAGTTTCATCTTGCTTTCCTTATTTACCTTACTATCTTCTTACATTTTCTCACCTCTTTCTCCAATCTTTTTTACTTTGTACTTTTATGATTCTTAATCTCAGAAAGATAGAACTTGATGTCATAAAAATGATCTTGTTCTCTTTTTGCAAATGTGTTTTTAAATAAAACAGCTGGGCATATCTGCACTACTGTTTAGGAGGTAAGTCTAAGGAAATGTATGCATCAGAGGCCACAGATTTTAGTTCTTGGCTCCCCAGCCTATTTCTTAAAATACATTTGCAATGGAAATCTATTTGGGGGTTAGCTTTGAGTATGTTTAAGGGAATACTTGTGTTCTGTTAGCTTGCTACTATGGCAGGGTATTTGGTAAAACTGGAGGCCAGGAGAAAACTGCGTGACACACTGTCTTTTAAAAGGAAGTGAAGTTAAGAAAATATACTTTTGAACAAGCTAAGGAGAGGGGGTTAGGCGCCCCAAAGAGACATTTCGAAAGGGCTTGCATATCACAGCTTTGAAGAAATAATAAGAAATTAGGAGATTCAACTTCACTTCAGGCAGGCGGGTAGAGAGATTCCACTCAAGGAATACTGAGATTAACTAACAGCAAAAGAGTTGGATTATGCATTTTAAGGTGTTAAAATTGAGTTTAGTGTCAACCAGAAATATTAGACTTTGAGGTAGCAGAATGCTTATGGGATACTCTAAATGTACAAAGAAATAGGGCCTGATGTAGAGACAGCACTGGGTGAATAGGTACACAATTCAAGTGCTCTCAGAATGGAGGCAAAAGCACCCAGGGGCTGAAGCAAGAAGGAAGGCCCTCGCAGCTTGTTGCGGGACAGAGAACAGCTCCCATTTGGTGGTGGACAACTGGACATAGAGATGGGAGCCTGGTAAGCAGCTGGCCTCTCCACAGGGCACCCGAGGAAATCTCTGCTTTATCACATGTAGGCCCAGCATGGCCCTAGACAAGCAGCAGCAGCCACAGACTCTCATAGAAACAGAAGGAGCATTTGTGACACTGGTGTGATCCACTGATTCTGAGAAAGAGGGACTGGGCAGAAGGCTGATGAATGGCATTTTTAAGAACCACTGACTCTGGGAAAGGACCAGGAAGTGACATCAGAATTTATATGTAAAAGAATAAATAGCTGGGTCCTTCCTGAGTATTTGAAACACTCCAAAACAATCTCAAAGTTTGATCAATAAATGCCAAAATAATCATAGCTGATTGACTTATACTAGATTTTTTAAAGATATAATATTTTTTAAATTTTAAATATTTTCTTTAAATTAATCATCATTTCCCAGATTACATAAAGTAAAATTTACATCAAGATAGAAACTGGTGTAAAACAATTATACTCCAATAAAGATGTTTAAAAAAAAAGATAGAAACTGATTACATGAGATGAACTGCAGAAGCAGATAGTATCCATTTATTCATCCACAAATATATAGTCAACTCCCAATATAAGACAGTCATTTTTACCATGATGAAGAAAAAATGGTGAACAAAAAAAGACGTGCTCCCTGCCCTGATGGAATACACTTTAGTGGAAGAGACAATAATTAATTAGCACACAGGAAATACTTGATGTTATGATTTAAGTACATAATAAGGTATTTGGTCTGGTCGTGAGGTCAAGGAAGTTTGTATGAAATAAAAAGCAATGAAGCTAGACCTGAAAAAAATAATAGAAGTTAAATGAACATGAGGAGAAAGAAAGAGTATTCCAGGCAGAAATAACTTTATATTTAAAGGAGGAGAGTGTGTTCAAGGAACAGAAAGAGGCATGTAAGCCTGCCACGGAGAGAAGCAGAGCCTTATATTTACATATAGTATATATATTATATCACAATACATGAATGTATACAGTCATCACGTGGTACACCTTAAACTTATACAATGTTATATATCAATTCTATCTGAATAAAAAACAAAGTCAGACATGAAAAACGAAAAAAAAGATCTGGCCTCAGAGGGAGGTGATAGTGAAACCCTGCCAGGCCTTGTAGGTTCTAGGACACTGATCTCTTTATCCTTTATCCTGAAAGATACAGGAGGTATTGAGGCATGTGAAGCATTGTTCCCAAGTCTCCTTGCCAATGACACCCACAGCACCAGATCTGATACCTTCACTCACTTCTCTGTGCTCATCTTATGTGACACAGCAGCACTAAGTACTGTCAGCCCCTCCTCCAACCCTTGCCTTTGGTCAACTTCCAAAACACCATTATCTACTGATTTTCCCTGACCCTCACTGGCTTATCCTCAGTGGCTGCCATGTGGGCCCTTCTTCTACCTGACTTCTAAGTTCTGTGACACATGACAAGCCCAGGTCTGGCCCTGCTTTACTCTTCCTGAGCATTGGAACCTTAACTCTCCTGGTGATTCTCTGTAACCCTCGTCCATGGATCCTCACACATCACTGTCAACTGATGTAAAAAAATTCAATACTGATGTGCAAAAGGAAAAAAAAGATTCTGCCTAGTGGCCAAGAAACAGGGTTAAATCCTAATCCTAGCAATGACTGAATCTCTCTAAGGTGGAGCTAGTAATACTACCTTAGTGTTGCTGTGAGAAGTAAATTAATTCAACAAGCTTTCATTTAATGGTGTCAATACACTAGGTTACAATTACAAGCATACACAGTGGAACATACATCTCACCCTTCCTTCCAGCCCCAACAAACAGAGGAGGAGAGACCCAAAGGAGGGAGGGGGGAGCACCCTGAGGACCTGACCTCACCAAGGCAACGTCCTGTGGACGCAGCAGGAGAGGAGGTGAAAGAGTGGCACTGACTGTGCTCAACTCAGCTGAATGAACCTCTTTTTTTACCCCAGTGTAATTAGGAAGTTGAGGGGCCTTCCCTATATACTGTTAAGAGATGGAAAAGGCAAATTCAATATGCTGTTTTCTTTAATTGGCTTAAAGACACTGTGGATGACAAGACTCATTCTGGTTTCAGCAGTGTCGAAATGTTTTATAAAATATGTGTCTCGGAATCAATGAAATACATTGAAATAGCTGACCTGTGGCAGGAGAAATATACAATTATTTTAATGAGCTCAGACTGTTTAATAAACCAGTCATGTATGTAAGAAACTACAAGACGGGCAGTGAGTTCTGATATCAGTTTCCAAATCTGCCTAAATAAGAAAGTCTTGTAGCTTTTCACAGACTAAGAGAATATTCCACTCTGGCCAGGTCGTCTGTGGATTCCACTTTGTTCTTGTTCCATAAGGTCTGAACCGAGGTGTGTGTGCTTTACTTCAGTAACATGACTGATGACAAGCCACGTTTAACATTGGTTGGTTCCTTTGAAGCCTGCAGGATCCTTCCCTCTCTCTCTCTCTCTCTCACTCCCTCTCTTACTGCACTGACTCTTGGCAATGGATGACTTCCCTTTGTGGGCTATTCCAATTACCTACCTGGATGCATAATATAACATATAGCAAGTAGAGCACAGGAGATGAATTAGTCTCCAAATGCTATGATAAGATATAATGTTGGAAACTGTGATAGTGTAAAATAGGGACTCTACCTATGGTCCATTGTATATGCCTTAACTATAACCTAACATGTTCACTCCAAGCCATGCACTGAGTGCTCTCTCAATTGATTCATTTAGTTTTCACAACACCAAGTGTTATGGCTTTTTCAACAAGAGAGAAAATAAAAAACAGTAGATGCTGCACACTTGGCTCTATCTGAACTGTCACTGATGCTTCCTTCATATCATGTCCACACAGCTGGTATCCTGCTCACCTGCATGCACGTGTTTACCTTTGTGTGCTGTTTGCCATCCCATGTTATACAAGGCTCAAACTCTTCAACATCAACTTAGTATAAAAGCAATGGTTTCTTTCTTGCTAGCTCTTACTATTTGAAAATATTGTTAAATAGTAGTCTGCATTTTACTTATTTTTCCATAAAAAAATTTCTAAAAGTCTGTACTATATTTAAAATAGAGAACCAACAAGGACCCACTATATAGCACAAGGAACTCAGGTCAATATTCAGTAATAACCTAAATGGGAAAAGAATTTGAAAAAGAATGGATACTTGTATGGGTATAACTGAATCACTTTGCTGTTCACCTGAGTTTAAGTTAAAATTTCTGAATCCAGCTTGAAATTAATCCAAATAAATAATGGATGATAAATAATGAAAAAAAAAGTTCTTTCAAAAAGCTCACAGTCAATTTCAAAATGTCAAAGTATATGGACATGCAGATATTTCAAGTTTGTCACACGGAGTCACAAAGGCAATAGTGTCAGAGGAGATATGGACTGAACCCCACAAAACTAAATTAAATAAAACAAGGGCCAAGCACATGAGAAAGTGTGTAGATTTGATGTAATGTCCTCCTAGAAATTCAATCTGTTGCAAATCTCAACAGTCAGGCTCTTGGCATCTTAAAATCATTGCATATCACTTTGGCCAGTTAGTAAAACACATTAAAGAAGACGACAACAAGGTCCTACTGTAAAGCACAGGAAACTGTATTCAATATCTTGTAATACCTATAATGGAAAAGAATCTGAAAAAGAATAGATATACATGTGTATAACTGAGTCACTTTACTGTACACCTGAAACTAACACAACAGTGTAAATCAACTACAGTTCAATCAAAACCAATTCATTAAAAAAGACTCATTCTCTACTCTGACTGGGTTAAACTTAACATGTAAACTCTGATTATGCTGTTTTCACTTGGACATGATCTTGAAGACATCTTTAGGTTGATAATGTGAGATATAACATGCTATATTTGTTCCTTATTTGGCTGCATGGCATAGGGGATCTTAGTTCTCTGACCAGGAATCGAATCCATGCCATCTACAGTGGATGTGTGGATGACCAGGGAAGACCCAACATGCTATTGTGAGGGCAGTGGACTCCTGTATGATTTTTTAAAATTTGGTAAACATAAATGCTTTTCATAAAGCATTTTGTTTGCTTGAATAAGGCCCACTGGTGGAGACACCTGAGGACACCTCCTCCAAGGAATCTTGTCTTCCAGCCCCTCCCCCTATAGCCCCTGTTGCAGTAGGCCAGTCATGGAACACCTGTGTCCATGGAGTGCTTCACGCCAAATGTCCTCTGGGGTATGTTGCCCAGGAGGAGCTAGGTCAATACCATGGATGCCCAAGTTCCACATGTTTCTTGCCAACTGAAGAACAGAAAGCTATGGTAGCTGCAAGACTGCCTACCTTGAAGCATCAGAGGTGCTGTTTCCGAGAATAAGAAGGGTGAGAAAATCTGCCGTTTGGGCCACTGAGTTGTGAAATGTACTTCCTAGTGCAAATGTGATTTCTGAGAAGCCAGCGTTCTCAGGGGAGTAAGGAGAGATACAGGGGTCTGTGACTTTGTGAGCCACGTGTGTAAGAGACCCACACTTAGCTTTCCCTACAGGATGGCCTTTGGTTTTTCTCTTACCCTAACTTTTGTATACTTTTCTCTCTCCCATGTTGTTATAAGAGGCTGTGTCACAAGATGTCATTGAGGGAGCCTAGCAAAATTAGAACTCTGGGAGTATAGCTAGAATTCAAGAGACCTGACAGGCTTAGAAAATGGACCCAGTGGACACATACACGATAACCCGTGGGAAACAGAAGATGCAAGTTCAACTCATAATCTTTCTCCCCCCAATACAATTTTGTTCTACAGTTTCCAACCTCAGTTTGTGGCACCACCAGCCATTCTGTTGTGAAAATAGAAACCTCAGTGTCATTCTCGAAACTCACTTCCTCCAATCCATCACTAACTTCTCTCCATGTGACTTCCTAAGTAGATCTTAAATTTCTCAATTTTTCTCCATTTACACCACCAGCCAAGTGACTACCACCTCTTGAATAAACATTTAAAATACCGGGACTGGGCTTCCCTGGTGGCGCAGTGGTTGAGAGTCTGCCTGACGATGCAGGGGACACGGGTTCGTGCCCCGATCCGGGAAGATCCCACATGCCGCGGAGCAGCTGGGCCTGTGAGCCATGGCCACTGAGCCTGCGTGTCCAGAGCCTGTGCTCTGCAACGGGAGAGGCCACAACAGTGAGAGGTCCACATACCACAAAAAAATAATAATAATAAATTTAAAAAAATAAAATTAAAATACCGAGACTTTCCTGGTGGCGCAGTGGTTGGGAATTCGCCTGCCAGTGCTGGGGACGCAGGTTCGATCCCTGGTCCTGGAGGATCCCACATGCCACAGAGTGGCTAGGCCCGTGCGCCACGGCTGCTGGGCCTGCTCTCTGGAGCCCACGTGGCACAACTACTGAGCCTGCGTGCTGCAACTGCTGAAGCCTCTTCACCTAGAGCCCATGCTCCGCAACAGGACAGGCCACCACAATGAGAGGCCTGAGCACTGCGGCGAAGAGTGGCCCCCGCTCGCTGCAACTATAGAGGGCCCGCTCGTAACAGAGACGACCCAAAGCAGCCAAAAATTACTTAATTAGTTAATTAACTTAAAAAAATGACCTCCTAACAGCTCTGCCTATATCTGCTCTAACATTATTTCTCACTTGCCAATTCATTCTCCACTCTGTATTCAAGAGGTCTTTTCTAAATGAAATTGTATCTTGGGCACCCGCCCCCGATTCTGTCAATATTTTTCCACAGAATTTTGGATTAAAAGAAAAATGCTTAAGAGAACCTCAATGGCTTTGCATGGCCCAGATCTCTACTCCTCTACAAACCCAATTTTTCACCATCCCCTTCACCCTAGTCATACAGACATTGGCTCAGACCTTCCTGTTTACTGTAGCTTTATCCAGGTAAAAGATTTTACATACAGTGTCGTCTCTGCTTTAAAAACTCTCCCCCATCTGGCAACATTCTTTTAACCTTACAGGTAGGACCAATCATCCCTGTCTTGGGAAGTATTCCTTTACTTCTCTGATTAGACCAAATAACCTACCATTGCTCTCCGAGTATTCATTTCATCTTCTTCGTGGCACCAGTCGCATTGTTTGGGTGATTATTTGATTAATTTCTTTCTCTACCACCAAACCATATGTCCCATGAGGTCTGCTACCTCAGCCCGCAGGCAGAGGTATACTTTCATTAGTTGTTAAGTGAATGAATAACCACGGCATCCTTCCTGATGCTCCTGGTCTGCTTAAGACTCTCGGGACTTTTTTACAACCCTGAGATGAGGATTAAATTTTCCACCCTTCCTGGTATAAAATGGGTAGAAGGTTAGATTTAGTTTGAGTTACAGAAAATAAAGAAGTGTGACAATTTTGGGACACCTGAATTAAGGTCACAGAATCATATCTGCTATATAGACAGACAGTCCCCAACTTACGATGGTTTGACTTAATGATTTTTATTGACTTTACGATGGCACAAAAATGATACACATTCATTAGAAATCATACGTCGAATTTTGAATTTTGATATCTTCCTTGGCTAGTGATATGTTATATGATACTCTCTCCTGATGCTGGACAGGGCTAGCCACAGCTCCAGCCATGAGATCAGGAGGGTAAACAACCAATACACTCACAACCATTCTGTATCCAGACAACAATTCTGTTTTTCACTTTCAGTACAGCATTCAATCAATTACATGAGATATTCAACACTTCGTTATAAACTGGGCTTTGTGTTAAATGATCTTGTCCAACTGTAGGCTAGAATGTAAGTGTTCTGAGCACAGTAAAGGCAGGCTAGGCTAAACTATCATGTTCAGGAGGTTTGATGTATTAAATGCATTTTAACTTATGATATTTTCAACTTATGATGAGTTTATCGGGACATAACCCCATCGTAAGTGAGGGAAGATCTGTACTTGCTGAGGAGGGCACCCTTATTCTTCCTGTTTTCAAAGAGAAGTTCATTTTCTGCACCGTATGCAGGAAGAAACAAAGGAGCATGTAACACCAAAACCATCGTCCAAAGATGTAGCTCTGTTTTGATGGAAGTCCCTTTCCTCCTAATAAGCACTCCGTTAGTTAGGGTTAATTCTCCCTGCTGGATCAAAGAGACTCTCAAATGTATAAAGGCTCAAACACAGTGAAAACTTATTTCTGCCACAAAAAACAGTCCAAGATGGTGTTCCAGGGTTGGAAGCTGATCTTCTCCACACGGTGATTCAGGCACCAGGTTTTTTCTACCTTGAGTCTTCACAATTCCCTGGCCTCGGCGTTGTCTGCACTTAGTGGGAAAAGGGCAAAGAAAGCATGGATAAGGCCAACACAGTCCTTAAGGCCTTGGCCAGGAAGTGACACATATCACTTCGCCACCCATTCTAATGACAATGACGTGACATAGTCAGATCCAGATACAATGGGGGAGGGGTAATGGGAAAATGTAAACTGGGACAATGTCTCCAGGTAGGAATCTACCTGCCTGCAGCAACTCTATACTATGGAAAAGGAGAATAAGTATAAGTTTGGGAGGACAGCTAGACATTTTTGCCCCAAATACCCTGGGTTTGGATAAGAAGAAAACAGGAGAACTTGGATGTAGAAAAAAGAGAGTGTTAAAAACTGTTATGTGCAGAGTACAGTGCAAATGAAAATGAGTAGGATATTATCCACACCCTCTAGGAGTTCAGGCCAGGGAGGAAAAGGACAAATGCGCAGCTAACTATAACATAAGATATGTACTTAGGCATATGTATGTGTTCAATTTTTTGATGAATATAAGAATTTTCAAACCTTTAGGATATGCTTAGATCTGAAGAATTATCTTCATTTTCTTCAGATGATTGTCAAGCACTGGGTTTTCTGGGTGCCAAAGGAATATTACCCTGCAAATGTAACTTGTTTTACAGGAGAAACATGGCATTTGAAACCCCTTATTACCTGTGAAATAACCTTGACACTTTACTTTTCTGTGAATTGAGGGTATATTTAATACGTAAAGTAGTAAATTTTCATGGTAAAAAAAGAAAAAAATCTTTGGGCTTCCCTGGTGGCGCAGTGGTTGAGAGTCCGCCTGATGATACAGGGGACATGGGTTCGTGCCCCAGTCCGGGAAGATCCCACATGCCGCGGAGTGGCTGGGACCGTGAGCCATGGCCGATGATCCTGTGCGTCCGGAGCTTGTGCTCTGCAACAGGAGAGGCCACAACAGTGAGAGGCCCGCGTAACGCAAAAAAAAAAAAAAAAAAAAAAAAAATCTTATAAAGGCACCACAATAGTGGATGATCTGGTATGAAAATGGGAAAGTATCATGTACCTGAACAATTCTATAGAATGAGATTATGTTTAAAGTACCAAGAGGAAAGATTTGACTTCAATTAGTTATATCTTCTCAAACACTGATAAGAGTAGTAATAGTAGAAGTAGCAGTTGTAATATATTCATCAAGCACTGTTCTCACATTAATTTGAATTTTCTCATGGGATCAGAGCACCAGTATGAGGCTGGGTAGTATTATGTCATCACATTTTCAGGCCCAGATTAGTAAAGAAACTTCCCCTAGTTCATTTATACTGTAAGAGACAGAACTTAAGTTTGAACCCAAGTCCTGAGTTTCAGAACTTGAACCCAACCCAACTCCCCAAAATTCTACACTAAGGAGTTTTCACTTGCAAATCCATGCAACTCTATGCAACTCAAATGGAAACAGAAATGACACAGAATCATGAAACATTTTCAATCAAACCTACCATCTTTTCTCTCAGAAGTAATAAACAGTGCAAACACTTATAATATAAAATCAATTGTTCAGGGGTTTCATGTCCAATCTCTTCTATCCAACTTCTCAACATTGCAGTTCGTGGTCCTGTTCTTTCTCCATACTTTCTCCCAAGACAATCTTATGGACTCCCCTGAATTAAAACGCTGTTGATTTCCATTGATTCAAATCTTCATCCATATTTTCTACCTGAGGCCTGAACCTTACCTCTGTGCCCCTGTTTCCTTTTGCCTAAAGTGACACGGTTGTGTTCCACCGACAACCACATGGACCCTGAATTCTCGATTCACCGCCCTAAACCCACCCTTCTGCCCCGAGTACGCTCTTGCCTTGGTGAAGGGCACCACCACCCACCCAGCTACTCAGGCCAGGTACCTGACAGTCATCCTCATTTTCCAGCATCATCGCAAGCTGCCGAGCCCAATCCAGAAGCAAGTTTTCTCAGTCCTGCGTCCAATATGTGTATCCATTTCATGTGCTTCTTCCCACTCTCATCACCGCCATGTCTATATGACACGCCTTCTCTCCTGGAGGACTAGCACAGTCTCCTAACCTGACTCTCGGCTTCCACTCTTGCTCTGCTCAAAGCCATCCTCCACAAGGCAGCAAGATGGCTTCTTAAAATGTAAATAAGCCCGTGATAGGTCCTTGCATTAAACCTGCTTAAAGGTTCTGTTTGCAATTCAAATAAAATCCAAACCCCATAGAGCCCTGTAAGTTCCAGCCTGGATCTCACACTTGGCCCTGTGGACTTTTCGCTCCATGTTTCTCCCATGTTTGTCCTCCTCCAACATTGGCCATGACGTGTGTTGTTTATTATGCTCCTTCCCTCCTACTTCCTATCACCAAATCCTTCTCTTTTTCACATCATGGCTTGACTATCAGAAAGGCCTTCCCTGACCATCCTTCCTAAGAAAGATCCCCAACTCTTATTCGCTCCTTTATTTCAACCCCTTACTCTTTCCCTTTGTAACACCTTCCACTAATTATGATATTTTTATTTGTCCATTTATTTACTAACTTTCCATCCACCTTCCCCACTTGGATGTAAGCTCCATAAGGGCAGGGGATCTGTCTGCTTTGTCCATCACTGAATCACTGGTGCCAGGAACAGTCTCTGTCTTCTGGAAGGTGCCCAGTACATGTGTGTTAGTGAAGGAGAGAATGATAGTATACAAGAACAAGAAGATGCATAAATGAATAAGTCAAAGTGGTGCACTTCTTTTTCCCATGTGAGGAAACTTTAACATAAATAAATTTGCTAGATAGAGATATAGCATAATATATAGACAGCTTACTCTTTTGAGTCAGCTTTCCTTCCTGAAAATTTAACTGCTGCCACTAAGTTTTGAGATCTTATAAAAAGTTAGTGTGCTATCTACATGTAGTGGCACATTTTCTTAACAGTTTCTCAATATAAAATGGTAGCTACTACTTTACTGAATATGAACCTAAACTAAATGAAATGAATGTCAAGCATCTAGCACCATGTCTTATACATGAAATGTTAGTTCCTTACAGAACACAGCCTGTGATCTAGACATTGATCCAGGAGCCAGAAGGACTTATTTCTATTCTTGGGTTTCCCACTTACTTGCTCTCTAACCCCTTAGCCAGTATTTTTCTTATTTCTTTACTTAAGGGAAATACTCCACCTTTTTCTATGTATAAAATTCTCTCTCACATATTAGCTTCTTTAGCTAGTGTTATAGGATAATAATAAATTGCTTTAAGCCCTAACTTGGGGGCTTAAATCCATCATTGTCTCATCTGGGAAAAGTTTAAGGTAGTTTCTTAATGAACCTTAATAGTGGCAAGAGAAGCAAAAATTAAAATGCTAACTTTTTCCAAATGATATTCTAGTCCAATTTCCAAAATATGTCAATCTGTAATTTGTAACCACTTTTAAACATGGCTTTCAAAACTCTGCAAGCCCATCTTTTCCAACCTCTTAGTTAACTATTTAAGAACTGCGTACAAGTGTTTGAGAATCACAAAACTGAAGGAATCTGCCCCGGGCCTAAGGGCAGTACCTGTGTTTGGGTCAGTGGAGTTTGCTTTCATATGTAATCAGTTGGCTCAGATGGACTGCTAGGGGGTTTGACCTTTGTTTCTTTGGGGAGGAGCACTGTGCTTTGGGGAGACTGTCAAAGGAAGCTGCCCTCCCACTTTCTAGAATCACACTGAGACCTCATCCTCGACTCTGAACACATGAAAGGGTGACCAGCTAATGAAACCCCATCTCATCGTGATTTGCCATGAAGTAGAAAGTCAAGGGGACCTATTTAATAATCAGTAACTTCATTAAAAAGGAATCAGTTACCCTCATTTGGAAACATCTGGATGAATTATGAATACACCCTATGCTAAGATCAGAACGTTACCATAGAAAACTTACCGAAGTTTTCAAGTTTATTAGAAGGAGGTCAGAACACGGAGAGCAATTAGAATTTTAAAATCTCCAGTTCTCCATTGGATCCTCATTTCCAAACTAAAGATGAAAGTAAGATGGAACTAGCTTTTCTTCTCCCCAAGTTAGACATTGAGGCAAAGAGATGTTATCACTTCAACATTTAGACAAGTGTGTGTGACTATGTGCCAATAAAGCTTTAGGTATGGTTACAAATTTGAATCTCATATAACTTTCAGACGTCATGGAGCTTTATTCTTCAGATTTTTAAAGAAACTTTAATAAATTTTAAAATGTTTCTTAGCTCACAGGCTGTACAACAGGTGGCAGGCTGCATTTGACAGAGAGAGAAAAAGATGTTCATGAGCCCTCGATTGCTCCAGCCCTCAGACATTTGCTTTCCCAGCTGAGACCCCAGATACCAGGGCAAGATGAGTCATCTGCACTGTGCCCTATCCAAGTTCTTGGCTCTCAGAGCATGAGATAAGATAATAAAAATTTGCTTTAAGCCCTAATTTTGGCCATAGTTTGTTAAGCAGCGGTAGATAATCTAACTGGGATAGCCCTACAACAAAGACGACAATGAAAAGCTACATTTAATGTTTTTGAAAACTTGGTGACCATCTCACTGGTCTTATCCCTTACAAATGCCCTTTTCCCTTGGGCCACATGAATCAACAATTTTGACTGTACTGATCAAAATAAGTAATTTTCTTGGTGCCGTAGACAAAACTCCACTAATAAAATGAACAGAGTTTCCATTTAAAAATCACATTGAATAGTAAGCATTATGTGAAAATCCAATAGAAGGTGTGTTTTCTGATTTTGCCATCAGCAGTGAGGCAACAGATGAAGTTCTTAACTTCCCAAATCTAGGTTTAAGAGAGCAAAGTGTTTCCTTTATTACCCTGTCTTCACGGACCTATTGTTTTTGTCACCCAGCTTTAATTCTTTCCTCTTCTGGTAACCCTTTGAGTGTATCCACCTCCCCACTCTCAGCCTCAGGGGCTCTGGGGAAGCAGACAGACAGGTATAGCACAGAACTCCTGCCTGAGGCCATCTGAGTAGAGCATCCTCCTGGCCAGAGAACTTGGTTCCACAACTGCCACACATACCAGTCAGAGACAATTTGGTTCAAGCGACTTTGGTATTTCTGAGAAAGAACTCTCACTCTTCTTTTTCTTCTAGACTGAAAATTATAAAAATAAAAGAGGCTGGAGTTTGGACCCTCTTTTGCTAACATACCCATTCTAAACCTAAAGTTCTTCAGCATATATCTGGTGAAAACCATCATTCAAAAAGATACATGCACCCCCAATTTTCATTGCAGCACTATTTACAGTAGCCAGGACATGGAAGTAACCTACAAGTCTAATGACAGAGGAATGGATAAAGAAGATGTGGTACATATATACAATGGAATATTACTCACCCATAAAAAAGAATGAAATAATGTCATTTACAGCAACATGGATGGACCTAGAGATTGTCACACTAAGTGAAGTAAGTCGATGGAGAAACAAATATCATAACAATATCACTTATATGTGGAATCTTAAAAAAATGGTACAAATGAACTTATTTACAAAACAGAAATAGACTCACAGATGTAGAAAACAAACTTATGGTCACCGGGGTGGTGGGGGAGGGGTAAATTGGGAGACTGGGATTGACATATACACACTACTATACATAAAATAGATAACTAATAAGAACCTACTATATAGCACAGGGAACTCTACTCAATACTCTGTAATGCCCTATACGGGAAAAGAATCCAAAAAAGAGGGGATATATGTATATGTATAACTGATTTACTTTGCTGTACACCTGAAACTAACACAACATTGTACATCAACCATACTCCAGTAAAAAATTAAAAAAAAAAAAAAAACAGCTTAAATGCAACCGTGGGGATGGGAAGTAAGAGATGTGGAAACACATGATATTTTGGTATGCTCCATTGAGTTATAGCTAATCTAGTAATATTCCTAAATGTTTTATCTTACCTTAGCCCCCAAATTACCTCTTTGCTTCAATTAGATGAAGTCCAATTTTGTGTAAGTTGCAACAGAAAGTGCCCTGAGTCACCACATGGAAAAAGCCTTTCTTGCAGTGGAATATTCATTTCTTTACTCTTTACCTAATACTTCTGGAATTATAGCAGGGCTATTCCAGGCGTCAGTGATAGGACATAAGAACACAAAGACAAGTAGGCACAAAGTTCACTGGCACCAGCGGCTCACCATCTAGTAGTGAAAACGTATAAACAAGTAATTCAGATGCAGTGTGATAACAGTGGAAGAAGACTGTGGCTTGAAGGAGGAAGTGATCCACCATGGCTGAGTTGACAGTAGAAGGTGCCCAAAGGAGACAGCAAGCTGGGTGGGGGAGGGGCGGCAGGTACAAACGCTCTGCACCCAGGTTCTCAGCAAAGTTCTTTGTTTGAAGAGCTGCAAGCGTTTCCAAGTCACAGAATCGCCATGTGCAGAGGAGGAATTTGGAGAGATGGGCCCTTCTCAGGTCAGGAAAGGCCTTGGATGTGACACCGGTGGTTTGGATTTCAGCCTGTGGGCAGTGAAGGATCATCAAAGCATTCTAAGCAGAGGCAGAAGAGGTAACTCGATCCGCCAATAGTTTAGGTAAAGGGACACTCCTCGTGACACCATGATAAGAGCCCGGGCTAAGGAAAGGCCAGGAGGCTGAGGGTAGAAACCAGAAGCCAAAGCTGCTAAAGATGCCTCATCAATACATTTGAGACTGTCCACAGGAGAGGGAGAAATGAAAAACTCTCAGACTCTTCAAACTTAAAAGGTGATAAAAGTAAAGATCTCCCTATTCTCCATTCCAGCTGCTCCTGCTTTGTATCTTATAAATGCTTCGTGTTTTCTTCCTCTCTGCTACCATCTCATTTCCATTTTCCCTCAAGAATGTACAATTTGGTAACTTCCCTTTCTAAAAAAAATTTATCTTCTTTATGTCATGACCTTCCTAATAAACCTTTGGTTGATATGTGTTCTCTCTCTCGCTCTCTCTTCCTTTCTTTGTCTTTCTTTGTGTGCGTGTGTTTTTGTTTTTCTTTTTTTGTTTCTTCCTCCAAGCACTCAGAACGTGTCTAGGGACATAAGATTCCGGGAGGGATTGGGGAGCAGCGTTCCTCTGCGCTGCAGAAGGTCCCTGGGAAGCCAGGGTGAGTAAGGAAGACGTCTCAAAACCTCAGCACTTTCAGGGCGTGGTCCCTCCACATCGTGGACACGTGGCCCCCGCCAGCACATGGTGTAGGAAGTTGCATCTCTGTTTAGAAGATATAAAACAGCTAATGGAGGGCTCAAGTGTAGCTCCCCACAAACCTCGCTGCCTCTGATGTGGGAGGAAGTGAGCTCAGCCCGCGATGCTCCACTGCTTCCCCACCCCGGGCGGTGCAGCTGCAAAGTGTGTGCTGTGAACCTTGGGAGCCACAGAGCCATGACTTTGGCGCTAAGTTAGGAACAGAGAGAAGCAGAGGCCCCGGGGGACCTGACCAGTGGGAATGTGGCCCTTTGTTTCCCTGCAGGATGCTTTCCCCACCCACGGCTCAGAGCTCCTTGGAGCAGCACCTCCAGGGTGCTGAGAGCACTTCCTCTGTGAAGAGCGGGCAGCCCCTCCGCTGAGATCAGGGGTGAGATGCTCACAGGAAGTCAATGGTTCGCTTGTTCACAATACCTGCGGGCTCGCAGCCAGGCCTCTCTAGCTGCCTTGTGAAGCCTCTCTGAGTGGGACCGGGGGCCAGTTGGATGCTGGGCCTGCCCTGCCCACCTGTGGGCTGCTTTCCAGCGCCGGTGGAGGCAGAGCTGGGGCAGGAAGCACAGGCTGCTTCCCAGGTGAGGCCCAGCACCTAGATCATAGCTGGGCAGCTGAGTTCGGTGCCAAGGAGAGACCCTGAGGCCGTGGCAGAGGCCGGAAGCAGAAATGCTCAGCCCTTCACGTGGCAATAGATCTCCCTCACGTGTGTGTTTCATGCATGGTGGGGACTGCAGCTTCCTTGACACACATCCAGGGCTCACACCCATCCCTGCCCCCAGCTGACATATACATCCTACCTCTGGACAGGATCCTTCCTCATTTAAATAAGAAGGTATGATTTGAGGACATCTAGAGTGGGTTGAAATGCCTACTACGCCTAGAAATAAACGAGTGAGGCAGAGAGCCCCCCCCCCCGTTACCATGGCACTGAGTGTCCATTCAATGGAAAAGTGATGATTGCAAAGAAAAGAGGTGGGTGGGGGGACATCGAACAGGACCATGCCAGTGACAATATGACTTATAGTCTCAAGTATATGGTGAAGGAAAATGTATATTCTGATCCTAGTCACCTGATTAAAGACTGATGAAGGAACTCAATTCATTCTATAGGATTTACCCTCCTGGTCCCAACTAATCCAAAGGAATAAGATCCCTGAAAGCCAGCTTTTTTGTTTCTTTTTTTTTTTGCTGTTTACTTTAATTTTTGTTTCTTTGAAAGATAAGAACCAGGTCCATGTTGTACTGTGTTTGAAAACAGCGATGCTCTGCCTAAGGATGTAAATGCTCTTTGGGTTTCTGGATAAAGGGGTGAATCCCACAAACGGGCAGTGTTTCCGTGCCAATGGTAGAAACAGCTGTTTTGGTTTGAAGCTCACAAATGTCAACACACTGTAGATACTAGATGTCCACAACAAATCACGTGCAAAGGAGATTGTGTGCAAAACTGTACACAGCTGTGTGTCCAACTGTAATTAAAAGAAATTTTTTTCTAGCTTTTGAAAGTTGGCTTTTAGAAAAAGTCAATTCTCAATATTAAATGATATTCAGGATTGTATGGTAATTTTATTAGGTATGTGGTAATGGCATTATGATGATACAAATGTGAATGTAGGAGACTGTTCATAATTTTTGTACACTCTGGTTGAAGTCTTTAGGAGCAAAGTGTCATGCTGTTTTTATAATGCTCCGGAAGAAAACATCAAAGAGATTAAATTGAGAGATTGATAGATACGCAGACAGACAAAGAAAATACAGCAAAATGCTAAGAATTGATGAGTCTAGGCATGGTATGTGTGTGATCACTGTACAGTTATCTTTATTTTTGTTTAAATTTTCATAATATAAGTTTTGAAAAAGAATATATGTAACACACATGCAGATTTACCTTCCAGTTAAAAGTATCTAATCATAGGTATTTTGTAGTCACCCTCTAAAATAGTCTCATTCAGTATCATATTACTAAGTAGTATTCACTTTGCTACTCTGTTAAAAGCATGTACAGCTGAAGCTCAGTTTAAAAAGGATGCTTCCAAATACACATTCATGGACAAACTTATCCATCTTCCTATAAATATGTGTGTTTATTGACAGATATAAAGGGAGGTTCTGTAGAACACATTTTGTAAGATTCCATTGACATAAAAGTCTGTGTGTGTGTGTGTGTGTACACAAATGTATACATAGAGATGACTATTTGGCAGGAGACAAACAGGGGTTATCTCTGTGTGTTGGATGGTCAGGTGATATTTTCTTTGTATGTGTTAGTCTTGCTTGGTTTTTTACAATGAGTGTTCTATCATCTTAAAACACAAAAGTATAAAAAAGCAGATAAACACATTGACTTTAATCCTGCCCTATTTAAGAAATACATGAACTTGTTAACCAGAAACATAGTCTATGTACACAGTACACAGGTATGAAGTTGACTTTCTCAAGAACAATGCAAAGGCATGGAGCTATTTTTATGTTGTACTTACACTCATATTTCTTTTTCTTTTCCACTTAGGATAGCATTTGAGTATGTGGTTTTTATTTCAAAGAATTTGAAATGCTAAATAAGTAACATTCTCCAACACTGTATTTTCCTCTGTACCTAAGGAAAGAATTATTCATAGACCTAGGCAGGCTAAACCATGAGAGAAATAAGTCATACTGACTGTTACATTTTCAATGAGTCTCTTTCTACTCATTTAAAGAATCATCATCAAAGCAGGTCTGTACATTTCTCACCTCATGGTATATCTTATAAATGAATCTCATATGCATCGTTTTCATATGGGTGTACATAATTATGAAGTGGAATAAACTCAAAGTCACACTGTTGTATAGTGTATACTTTTCCTCATCATGTTTATTACAATGATGCCATTTATCCTTAATTTTTAACATCTTCTCCCATATTTATTAGATGTTCTCCGTGGCTAGACTTGGACGCCACTTACAAAGTGGTTCATTTAAATATTTTAAAAACTTGCAACATGCAACAAGCAGCACAAGATAAGAGCTGTTGCTTGGACATAACAGAACTTTCTTACCCCCTTCCTTAGTGGATTAGAACATGCTCGATGCTGTTCATGCCAATGTACTCAGGGTAGCTCATGAAGAAAAAAAAAATAGTGAAATGGCACAATTCCTAGTGCTTTTCTTTCTGGTTTATTTCATTCATCCTTCTGAGCAAGCCCATTCTCAAGTAAGGATCAGAAAAAATCCATAATAGTGATATAATGGATGGAGCATTCAACTAAACATCAAAGATCTAGAATCTAGACTTATTTCTGCCCTTAATTAGCTGAGTGATTTCTACAAGTTATTTAACTGATCTGTCAGTTTTGTAACTGGGAAAACAAATGATTTGGACTGGGGGGGTGGGTCTCTAAGGATCTAATATGCTGAAGTTAAAATCGGGAAAACATTGTCTCCATGGAAGAACCAATCTCCTCTGGAGGGAGGAACATGAAGCAGAAGTACAGTGTCAGCACAACCAGGTTCTAGACCTGCAATGGCCCCGGTGGATACATCAGTTTTCTCTGATGCTGTCAGATTTCTCATATCAGAGTAAAAACAAGAGTTCTGAGCCCCTAACTCAATGATCTCTTGTCTGTGCTTGTTTGCATCAGATGCAGTATGTAGCTTGGTTGAAATCAGCACATTAATGACATCAATTCCCTTTTGAAACCACTTTTTCTCCCTGCAACTAATGAGGTTTGTCAACCCCTCTTTCTTTGTCTCTGGGGCTCCTGTGTTTCCCTCCGTCTCTCTCCAGCCATTTCCCTCTTCCCTGCATAGTATCATGTGTTGGTGCTTAGACCCAGCTCCAGTGCAACTCCCTGGGATTCCTGTAAATGGTAAAAGGGTTACAAGTAAATGTGCAACTGAAATCTGAAAGTGCCTTGGTACAAGGTGTCAGGGCATCACTTCTTCTCCAGCAGTAGGATACAATGGTGATTGTTTCTGCTGTGATAAGATGCCCTTGACACAGACATTAACATCTTCATCAGTGCACGTCAGCGTCTTTGTGGGTGTGACTATGGATTTCAGCTGCAGCAGAGAGCAGTAGCACCTTTCAGCCAGGACTAGAGAAGGAGAGATGTCACCAGAGCTGAAAAGAAAGAGACTAAAGATGCTGAGGGGTGGCACAAGAGGATGAGCCAGTGACAGCACATGTGAGACTACCCTCTCCTGACCTATAGATAATGCTCAGGACTATTGGAAAGGAATGGGAAGAAGTCCAGACCGAGTTCACAAACGGCAAAAGGGATATTGTGAACCTATTCTTAGCATCTGCCTAGGAAACACATTTTACATGTATTTTAATGATTCACTTATTTGACTCCAGCTGCCTACAAATCCTCTATAACTAGACTAAATCATCTATAATTAAGCCCTACATTTTCCATGCTTTCCAGAATCTTAACATTAATACAATATTCCATGATACAGGCCATGCCACTGAATAATGTCAACTACTCTGAAATTTTAAAGTACATAAATATAGGCCATTATTAACCCACCAAATTAATCAAATATATTTAAGCCACAAATTCGTATTGAACATCCACCCTATATTAGTTTAGATGTGACACTATTATAGTAATGGTGTGAGATTCAGTAGAAATGTCCATCAACATAAAGAATAAAATAAATTTTAAGAGACAGGTTATGATTCCAAACAGTAATAATAAAAACAATAGCAACAGATCAATAGCCACCATTTATTAATCACTTGCTGTACACCAGGCAATTTTTTTGAAAACTTCTGTGTGCATTTCTTCATTTAAGTGTTGAAACAAATGTTGAGTAGTGAGGTATCATCTCTGTTACACAGCTGGGACGTGGATTTCAAAGCCAGCTTAAAAAATTGTGACTTTTTTTTTTGGTCCATATTGCTTTTGTGGTTGTTTTAATCTGCATTCTTTGCTACCATTTTAAAATAAGAAGGATTTACTTACAAGTTCACATTTTTAATTTCTCTTGAAAAACTAGGAGATTGTGTGCTACACCAGGGCCTACATTTTTACAAAACAATAGCATGATAAAGCTGCATAATGGATGCCAGCTCTAAACAAGCCATCAACTGTACACTGATGTATTTTTTAGAAAAAGGAAAATAATTCAAGTTCAGCTTGATGAATTCTCACAAATAAGAAATTAATTTGCACAAAGAAGCATCCACATGAAGAAACAGATCATTAGCAACACTTCCAAAGCCCCCATGCCCTATCCCAGTAATGTCCCCCACCCCCTGCAAGGTCATTTCTATCTTGACTTGAGCATGTAGATTATTTTTGCTTGTTTCTGAATTTTGCGTATATAATATACAATTTATTTTGTGTGTGTGGCTTCTATCACCCATCGTTGTATTTTTGAGATTCATTCACATTGTACTGTCTATTTGTAGCCTGTTCATTCTGGTTGTGGTACAGAATTCTACTCACAAATATATCAATTTTGTTTACCTATTCAACTGTTGATTCAACAGTTTTTTTCTAGTTTTTGGCTATTTCAAATAATGCTGCTGTAATATTCTGGTGTATATCATTTGGTGAACATACATGCATTTTCTTATGAGAATTAGCTGAGGAGTAGAACTGCTAGGTTATATGGTATACATATATTCAGCTTAGTTAGATAATGTCAAAAATATTTCCAGAGTGACTGTACCAACTTACAACCCCATCAGAAGAGTATTCTAACTATACCCAGTTCTCACCTTCCCTATTCCTTCTTTTCCCTCCTATTTTAGTTATTCCGATGGGGGTATAATAGTATCATGTCATGCTTTTAATCTGCAATTCCCTCATGATGAATGAAATTGAGTACTTTTCATAAGTCTGTTGACTATCTACTATTCTCTTTTGTAAAGTGCATGCCAGTCTTTTATTTTTTTTAGTTGTCCTTCTCTTCCTAGTTAATTTGTAGAAATTCTTTATGTGTTCTAGATATGAGACTTTATGAGACATATGTGTTACAAATCTTTTTCTTCCACTAAGTGGTTTAACTTTTTATCCCTTAACAGTGCTTTTTAGTGAACAAAAAATTTTCCTTTTTAATGTAATCCAATTTGTCATTTTTTCAATTTTCATTTTATTCATTTATTCATTCATTCATTCATCCATGTCATTTATTTTGTATGTTTCCTTCTATGAATTTTTGTGTCCTGTTTACACAATTGCTGCCTATCTAAAGTTCATGAAGATATTCTACTGTTTTCTTCTTGAATATTTATTATTACCTTTTGACATTTGGCTCTATAATCCATCTGAAATTGTTTTTTGTCCATGGTGTTGAGGTATGGGTCATAATATTTTTTTTCTACACAGGTATACAACTGACCCAGCACCGTTTATTGAGAAAAAAAAAAATCCCTTTCTGTAGTAAACTACAGTGGCACCTTTGTCATAAATTGTTACACAATTGTGTTTGGGAGTTTTTTCTAGACTCTACTGAGCTCTCTGGGCAGTTTATTCTTATACCAATACTATACTGTCTTAATTACCATACTTTTACCAAAAAGTGATATATAAAAATGTAAGCCCTGGGCTTCCCTGGTGGCGCAGTGGTTGAGAGTCCGCCTGTCGATGCAGGGGACATGGGTTCGTGCCCCGGTCTGGGAATATCACACATGCCGCAGAGCGGCTGGGCCCGTGAGCCATGGCCGCTGAGCCTGCGTGCCTGGAGCCTGTGCTCCGCAACGGGAGAGGCCACAACAGTGAGAGGCCCGTGTACCGCAAAAAAAAAAAAAAAAAAAAAAAAAAAAATCTAAGCCCTGGGCTTCCCTAGTGGTGCAGTGGTTGAGAGTCCACCTGCCGATGCAGGGTACACGGGTTCGTGTCCCGGTCCAGGAAGATCCCACATGCCGCGGAGCGGCTGCACCTGTGAGCCATGGCCGCTGAGCCTGCACGTCCGGAGGCTGTGTTCCACAGCGGGAGAGGCCACAACAGTGAGAGGCCCACGTACCTCAAAAAAAAAAAAATGTAAGCCCTTCAGCTTTGTTCTACAAGATTGCCTTGACTAGTCTTGGTACTTTGCATTTCCACATAAATCTTAAAAAGAGTGTGGCAATAGTCTGAAAATATCTTCTGAGATTTTGGTTGAGATTACATTCAATAGATCAATTTTGAGATAATTTATACCTTTACATTATTTGTTTTCTTTTTTTAAAAAAAATTTTTTTAATGGGGTATAGTTGTTTTACATTGTTGTGTTAGTTTCTACTGTACAGTGAAGTGGAGTTCCCTGTGCTATACACATTATTTGTTTTCTAAACCATGAATATGGTATATATCTCCATTTATTTAGATAATCTTAGCTTTTCTCAGGGATGTTCTGTTATCTTAACCATAGGTGTCTTGCACAATTTTATTAGATGTATTTCTAAAAATTTGATGTTATTTGACACTACTGTAAATTGTGTTGTTTTTACTTTCATTTTCTATTTGTTTGCTCTTGATACATAGAAATGTAATTGGTTTTTGTATAATGACCTTATATCCAGCAACTGTAGCTTCAATGTTGTTAAATTCACTTGTGAATTTTAGTAATTTGTAGATCCATTTGGATTTTCCATACATTTGACCATATTTCTTTCATTCTTAGCCTTATGACTTTTATTTCTTTTCTGGCATTACTGTACTAGGATGTACCTCCAGTAACCTGTTGAAAAGCAGTGATGATACTGGGCAACAATTTCTCAACCCCAAACTCAGGGGGAAAGTTTTCAGTATTATACAATTAACTATGGTATCTGCTGTAAGATATTTTTTCTTTAATAGAAGCTCTTTACTTAGATTAAGGAAGTACCTCTCTCTTCCCAGTTCACTGAGTTTTTTGTGACATAGTTTATTTCTTTTCTTCCTGGATCTGAGCAGATGATTACGGGATTTCTCTCTGTCTGTCTGTCTGTCTCTCTCTCTGTGTGTCTTTCTGTCTCTGTCGTTCTGTTTCTCTCTGCCTCTGTCTCTGTCTCTGTCTCTATCTCTTTCTCTCCCGATTACATGGGAAGATACATAAATTGTTTTTTGAATGCTTAACTTTCCTTGCATTCTTGGAGTAATGCCATGATGTATATTATTCTTTATATATTTCTTTAGTTCCTATGTGCTAATATTTTATTTAGCATTTTTGCTTTCTTTTGTACTTTTTCTTTCTTATAAATTTTTGATAAAAATATTGTGCTACCATCTTAAAAATAAAATGGAAGCTATTTCTTTTCTCTGTTCTTTTGAAAAGTTTATATAAGACAGGTGTTAATCCTTACAAAAACTACCTGGGCCTGGAAGGTTGAGAGGAGAAGGGAGCAATGATTTTAATAATATAATCAATTTTTTAGGTAAACTAAACTTAGTTTTTCTAATTCTTGTTGAGGAAGTTTTGATAAGTGTGTTTTCAAGAAATGTGTGTATTTAGCTTAAATTGACAACTTTCTTGATACAAAGATGCTCTTACTATTCTTTTGCTATCATTTTAAAGTTCATAAGATCTAACTGGTGCAGCCACTATGAAAAACAATATGGAGGTTCCTCAGAAAATTAGAAATAAAACTATCATATGATCCAGCAATTCCACTTCTGGTTTTATATCTGAAGGAAATAAAATCATTATGCCTAAGAGATATCTGTACCTTCATGTTCAAAGCAGCGTTATTTACAATAGCAAAGACATGGAAACCTAAGCATCCATCAGTAGATAAATGGATAAGATAATGTGATATATATTATACTATATATACATATCACATTGAATATTATATAGCCATAAATAGGAAGGAAATCCTGCCATTTGCAACAACATGGATGGAACTTGAAGGTATTATGCTAAGTGAAGTAAGCCAGATAGAAAAAGATAAATATGATCTTATTTATATGCAGAATCGAAAAAAATTCCTGAATTCATAGAAACAGGCAACAGATTGGAGGTTGCCAGAGGTGGGGAAGTGGAGGGTGGGAGAATGGGTTAAAGTAGTCAAAAGGTACAAACTTCCAATCATAAAATAAATAAGTCCTGTGATGTAGCATACAACATGGTGAATGTAGTTAACAATACTGTATTGTGTATTTGAAACATACTAGGATAGATCTTAAAAACTCCATCACAAGAAAAAAAATGTGTAACTATGTGAGGTGATGTATGTTAACAAAATTCATTGTAGTAATAATTCCACTATATATATATGCACACACACACCCACACATATATATATATCACTATATATGTATATATATATATATATCAAATACTTATGTTGTACACCTTAAACTAATACAATGTTATATGTCAACTATATGTCAGTAAAACTGGAAAAAAAATTAATGTTCATAAGATTTGTAGTGATATCTTTTTTTTTTTTTTGCTGTATGCGGGCCTCTCACTGTTGTGGCCTCTCCCATTGCGGAGCACAGGCTCCGGACACACAGGCTCAGTGGCCATGGCTCATGGGCCCAGCTGCTCAGCAGCATGTGGGATCTTCCCAGACCGGGGCACAAACCCATGTCCCCTGCATCAGCAGGCAGACTCTCAACCACTGCGCCACCAGGGAAGTCCCTGATATCTTTTTTTTAATTACTGGTGTTAATATTTTATCTATTTTTCTCTTTTTTTCTTGATGAGTTTTGCTAAATATATACTAATCTTTTCCAAGAACCAATTTTGGAAGTTTAGTTAAGTTTCTCACTTATATTTATTTTCTGTTTAACTGATCTGTTTTTTGCTTTTATACATATTTCCTCCTTTCTTGTATGTTATCAATACTTTGGTTTGATTTGCTATTCCATTTCTAGTTTCTTGAGATGGAGGCTTAGATCTTTGATTTTCAACATCTAATATTGTCTTATACCACAAGCTTTACTCATTTATATTATGTCTTTCCTCTCTAACAGCATTTGTGCTTACAAATCCTTTAAATGGTCCTTAACTTGTCTAAGATTAGTTTGACATGTTTATAAGTTGATAGGGGTAAAAGAACAAAGATTCAAATCCAGGCTGTGTTACTCTTAAATCCATGGTCTTCCTTCTCACATAGGGTTGATTATATAAGCCATCAGGTGGAAGAAAGAGAACATAGAAAAGTAAAAGCAAAACAAAGGAAATTTGGCTGATGCATACTTCTTGCTAAGTACAGAGCAGCTTCTGGAGGAGAAAAAGAAGTGAGATGAGAACCAGACGAGTTTTGTCTAGTTACCTCCTAAGTACAGGTCTTTCCACTTTCGTGGTTACTGTTTCTCATCTGTAACACAAAGGCATGGACTAATCATTCCCAAGGTTCCTTTCCATTCTAACAGCAGAGTCTCAAAGAGGAAATGATGATCAATGTTATCAAATATTATAGAGAGGTTAAAAATATAGAGTTTAAGAAATAGGCAATGCACTTTTAGTCAAGTAATCATTGTATTACTGAAGGTGGGGGCCAAGTGACAACAGTTTTAAAATTCAATGGGTTTTATGCATTTCTGAAGTGGATGGGGTTCTCTGTACAGAAACACATCTTGCACAGCCTGGTACAGCTGGGAAAAGTCATAGCAGGGGTAGGAACTACAGACCTTGTCAGCCTGAGAGTGACACTTGGTTTCCTGGGTCCTCTTTTTCATAGCTAGAGAGCTACAGACACAAGATGGGATCAATCAAGAAAGATCTTCACAAGTAACAAAAAAAAGTAAATTAATTAATTTGGTTTTCAACATCAAAAGAGTACCTGGAAAGAGTTTATATTAAAAAAAAAAAAGGTGTGAGATAAACAACATTTTATCCAGACAAGACAAAGTTCAATAGGACAACTCCTTTCCCTGGTGATGCATTGGTTAAGAATCTGCCTGCCAATGCAGGTGACACAAGCTCGAACCCTGGTCTGGGAAGATCCCATATGCCACAGAGCAACTAAGCCTGTGTGCCACAACTACTGAGCCCACACATCACAACTACCGAAGCCTGCACACCTAGAGCCTGTGCACCACAAGGAAGAGTAGCCCCCGCTCGCTGCAACTAGAGAAAGCCCATGGACAGCAATGAAGACCCAACGCAGTGGAAGGAAGGAAGGAAGGAAGGAAGAAAGAAAGAAAGAAAGAAAGAAAGAAAGAAAGAAAGAAAGAGAGAGAGAAAAAGAAAGAGAATTTTTTTAAAGAAATTTACCTGGCAGGTAGTTTAAAAAAAAAAAAGGAGAAATCCTCACACAAAGACGATTCATAAGACAATTGTGATAAAGTACCCTCAGTGACCTGGGGTTTTCTTCTATGACATTATAGGGGAAAACATAAATTAAAAATAAGGGGTTTAATTCTGTCTGTTGAAAGTAAGGGAAAAGATTTCCCTCCGTTCCGTTTTCTTAAAGCATCTACCTTAGACAATTTGTAATTTTAAGTACTTTCTGCTCTCTTTCCAATGTGTGTTCATATGATTTTGAAAACAAGATAGATTTTTTGTCAGCTTTATGACCAGGACTCTCTCTCCCAAGCACCTGGGAGCCTTCTCTTTGAAATGTTACTTCAAGGGAGCTAGCACCCCTATCTCCCAGTTTCCATGGGAAGCTAGAAACCCAACGGCAGTGGTTACCTTGCTCCAAGTTCAAAATTACCACCTGTCATAAAGATATTAGGCATTTGTTTCTCCTCTGGATAAAGCCAATCAGCTAACATCAATGGTGACACCAGTTACCATGGTAAAGTTAGGATGAACTATGTGTGACTGTCAAGTTCTCTTAATTAAGGGCTAGGTATTTTTTATTTAGAATCTGAAAAACATGTATGTAATGGATTGTATCTACCTGGCTATATCTGGAAATGAGTTTTTTTTGTTTTTGCAGTCTCTTAGCAGATTGCCTGTGATATATGCCACATTCTGGATTACTGCTTATTCAAGAATAAAAGTGTTTTTCTTTTTTTTTTTTTCTGCCGTACGCAGGCCTCTCACTGTTGTGGCCTCTCCCGTTGCGGAGCACAGGCTCCGGATGTGCAGGCTCAGTGGCCATGGCTCATGGGCCCAGTTGCTCCATGGCATGTGCGATCTTCCCAGACTGGGGCACGAACCCGTGTCCCCTGCATCGGCAGGCGGACTCTCAACCACTGCGCCACCAGGGAAGCCCAAAGTGTTTTCTTTCTCTACTAATTTTGTGCCGAAGGTTCCTGAGTTCAAAGATGATTTTGTTTTCATTTATAATTGCCAAATGCATATTAGTGTCGAATCTAGCACTGAACCACCTGACTTGAAAGCATATTCCAAGGTAAATATATCTTGGAATATTCAAAGATATTGATATCTTTATCATATTCAAAGATAAAGAAACTCCCCACCCAGTTTGTTTCCAGCAAACTAAGTGGATCACTGCCTAGATGTGGATTGTGCTAGGAGGGAAAAGCAGATGGAGAGAGTCAAATCTACAGCCTGGACACCAGGAAGCAAGTCCCTTACATTGGAATCCTTTTGTCTATCTCTCAGTAACTTTGTGGAGCTGGGTAAGTGTTCTACATGTGATCACGCTCTCACATGGAAGAAATAAAGGAAAGTATTAAAGTCCACTGATGCAGAGTTCAGAAATAAAGCAGAAGTAAAAGTACCTTGAAGCTACTAAGTGGAAGTTTCAAGGTCCCTGGCTTATACAGTCCTCTTTCAAGGACCTATGAAGGTGTTTACATGGTCATATGTGTTTATAAAATTTGCAAAAGTAAGATCTCTCTGTATTCCTTTTGGTAAAGAGGACCCCCAAATCATGAAATCTTTAAGCTCCTGCTGTGAGAAGAAAAAGAGAAATAGCACAGGAGCGAGAAAAGGAGGAAGGGTAACAGTGAATTTATGTATGTTCCCAAGACAGGGTTTTCAAAAGAAAGTAGGCACTTTCCAAAAATAGCGACTACATTTTCTTAGGAAAAAATATTTTTTTAATTCCTGCCAAGTAATAGGAAATTCAGCTACCAAAATGACCTGAATTCTTGACATCCAACTGAAAAGACTGTCAGAAAATAGTTCCCCAATATATCTGCTTTTCTTACCTGTAATTTATTTCACACATTTAAATTGTGCCAGCTAAAAGGAAAATAGCCAATCATTACAATAGTACCATCTTTCGAAAACAGAATGTTTCTGAAGATGGCAAATTTTAGGAAATTAGAACTTTAAATTATGAAAGTGCAGGTGATTTTTTTTTTTTTGCTCTCATATACTAAAAATATTTCAGCTAAAATGCACAAATCACCATTTTGGGGCAATTTGTTCATATTATTATAAATGTGTTAGTCTGTGTGGCAGAGGTAATGACAACCCTTCCCAAAACAGCCTTATTTCTAAAAGACTCTGAATTAAAATAACAGCAACATTCATTGAGCACAGCCCCAGCTGGGTCAGGGGCTGGGGGAGAGAGAGAAAGAGCAGCCAGTAAAACACAGACCTCCAGTATGAAAAGGAACATCCTCCACCCTCTAGAATCAAAAAGGGTCCTGAGTGTGTGGTCTCCTCCTTTGTGCTGGGCGGGGTTTTACTGCAGGTGGAAGAGTGAGCAGAATTTGGACTCAGAGACTAGAAAGGGATGGATTTGGCAGTGCACAGACTTGAACGGGAGAGTGGTGACCTGGGACCCCCCTCCCCTTCTGCAAGCCTCAAGCTCTTCAGACTTACTGTTAGAGACCCTTGGGGTTGTTGAAGGTGGCTAGAGCTGTTTTTTTCTTTTCCAAGATGGTTTATTAAGGATATTGAATATAATTTCCTGTACTATACAGTAGGACCTTGTCGTTTATCTATTCTATATATAATATATAACAGCTTACATCTGCTAACCCCAAACTCCCAGTCCGTCTCTCCCCTGTCCCCCCTTCCTCTTGGCAACCACACATCTGTTCTCTGTGTCTGTGAGTCTGTTTCTATTTTGAAGATAAGTTCATTTGTGTTATATTTTAGATTCCACAGATAAGTGATATCATATGGTATTGGTCTTCCTCTTTCTGACTTACTTCACTTAGCGTGATAATCTCTAGTTGCATTTATGTTGCTGCAAATGGCATTATTTCATTCTTTCTTATTGCTGAGTAATATTCCATTCACTATTTAAATGTGTGAAATAAATTATATGCGCCACATCTGCTTTACTCATTCATCTGTTGATGGACATGTAGGTTGTTTCCATGTCTTGGCTATTGTGAATAGTGTTGCTATGAACATAGGGGTGCATGTGTCTTTTTGAATTATGGTTTTGTCTGGGTATATGCCCAGGAGTGGGATTGCTGAATCATATGACCACTCTATTTTTTGGTTTTTGAGGTACTTCCATACTGTTCTCCATAGTGGCTGCACCAATTTACATTTGAAGGTGACTAGAACTTTAACATCGTCTTTTCTTCATTGGAATTCCTCCAAAATTTCCCTTGCCCTGCACAGAGTAAATATGCTGTAGAGGCTGAAAAAACAGGGTCTTGGGAGAAGGAAGCTCCCTTTCATCCTGTAATTTTTCAGGCTCCTGAAGGTAAAGAGCATTGGCCTACCCCCTGTCTTCCACCTGGAATTCCAATGAGTGGTGATAACAGGCAGTGGTCCAAAACAAAGATGGGAGTTGGATCCCTGGGAGCTGGGATGGCATTTGGACATGAGGTGTGCAAGAGGGCCAGTAAGGCCAAGTCAGATCAACCACCAATTCTTCTTGAGATTGTGTGCGGTGGGGGAGTATGTAGGGTGTAATAAGATAGAGGGAAGGGGCCTACACAAACCATGCATTTGATTTTTTATGCTTTTATATAAATAAAAGTACTTTAGTGATTAAACAAATTTTAGTATGTGTTTCGGTAGGAGCCCTTTTCAACCAGGCTGAAAGCTCCTGAGGGTCTCTCTTTTTTTTCGTTTGTGTTTTTGGTTTTTTGGGGGTGTTTTTTTTTTTTTTTTTGCCTTTTTTCTCTTTACGATAGAAGAGCATCCAGTGATTCTCAAGTAGCAGTGCTGCGTTTGATAATACCAAGTGATTCATTATGAATTAATGATATTATAAAATAATAATCATAAGAATTCTTGTTCAAAAACATAAGTGGAGAGAAATTGCTCTCCTTATTTAATTATTAAGTCATTTTGGTCATCTCAAGTTTAAATACCAAAGACTGATAAATTAGTTACTTACATTTTATGAGTAACAGATACAATTTTCCCTTTTAGAAATGAGCACAAGCAATGTTTACATGGTATATATAAGATGTTTTCTGGAGCTCTTAAAAATACAACAGAGGCCCTAAAACTTCAAATAGTAACATTTTTTAAAGCTAACAATTATGAGTTTTAAGTTGAGATTATCTGCTAGACATCAACTGTGCATGGATATATAATGACAGCAAGAATGGCAATAACTCCACCAAATTTGAAATAACTCTTCCAAATGCTCAATTCATTTTCTTTGAGCAAGTTTTTATTGAAGGATAAAATTCCCTAAGGAATATGTGTAAGGAGATGAGTTCACAGTTTCACGTAGCTCTTTTCATTTTACACAGGAGGCCACTGTAGCCCAATCATGGTCTCCCCAATAAACTCATGGCTGATGGCTAATTATTGTCAGATCTGGAAGTTGAATCACATTTCTGGAGTGCCATTTCTAGGCACTACCTGAAACAAAAATTTTAGAATTCGCTTTTTCATTTAATCTGACTTAATTAGAATGGCCCTTGTCTCTTCATGGACGAGAGCACTTAGTGTGGAGGTGTTTACAGGGTTGACCCGGTAGATAAATGCAGACAGCTGATTATCACAGCTCATAGACTGCTCCTAAATCCATTTAATAAAACAATGCCTCTTAAAAGGCTTTGATAACAAAGTTGATTAGTAAGAACAATGTAAAAAAAAAAAAGCTCTTTAATTTTCACACAGGTGTTGTCATCTATTTTACACGACATGGCCAGCGTTGATCTGACAGACTAAAGGATTTCAAATATTGCATTAACTAATGTACTTCTACTTGTAGAACTCTGAAACCTGCTAAATACATCTCCCATTAGCACAAAGTCTTTATTTATAGAGTGAAAAAGAAGCTGTGATTTGGGAACTTGTTAAATTAGGCAAAAAATTGTACCTCGTTTATTTTCACATTTCCAAATAGAAAATATAAACACTTAAAAGTAAGAAAATGCCAAAAGCATGATGAATTACATAAAGTACATATTTTGAACACTGTGTCATATAGCTAATTCTGACCACCTAAACGATAGCAAAATAGGGCACTTACATAATAATTCATAATGAATCCAGCCATGGAGCCTGAGTTTTATATTTCATAGGATCCTCAATTTAGCCCAAGAAAACACTTCACAAAACTTAACACAAAATGATTTAGAATATGTAGTTTCCTAAGCAATTTTTATTTCAAGACTTTCACTTTTTTATGCTCAATCTTGCAATATGAAAATGTAGGCAGATAATTAAAAAAACAAACTAGAAAACAACAAAAACAAACTCATGTGACATTCACTTATATTTATAAGTAAGCATTAATAAATGAGGTTTTGAGGTTTGAACTAGGTGTCCTGAAGTTATCATAGTCTAGGTTTATTTGACGCCTTTGAGACTTTTAAGTCTAACACAATATTTATGACATAAAGGGATTTAAATGTGACATTGCTGACATTATAGTTAAAACTGCCATATCTGGTTTACACAAGATAACATTCATTTATAAGCTCCTGTGATTACTCTTTCTGTATATTGAGATTGATATTGTAGGGTTTTATTATTCAACTTTATTATAATTAAACTAATTTTCCATTTTCTACAAAAAGGTATTCTTGAAGGGCTGTGTCTGTGTAGGTGTGAGTTGGACTAATTTCCTATTCAAGATCTATAGCATAATTATCTTTGAAAGGCCCAGAAAGTTTGAAGCAAAATTTTTTGATTCTCAGTATTACCATCGAATTTCCTTAGGTAGATGGATTATTTACTTGACATATTAATAGTTCAGTAAAGGGCCAGCGTTCTGTTCCACTTATGTTCTTGACATTGGATCAGGCCAGCATTTCTTAGCCTTGACAGTATCGGCCTTGTGCCTGGATAATTCTTTGCTGTGAAGGGCTGTCCTGAGCACGGTGCCATGTCTGGCTCCATTCCTGGCCTCTTCCCACTAGATGCCAGTAACACTTCCCAGTTGCAACAACGAAAAATGTCCTGGGTGGAAGAAGCGAGGAGGTAAATTTGCCCCCAGTTGAAACCCTTGGATGTGGCATTAGGAATTTTAAAAAGTAAATAAAATACAGTAGAATCAGAACACTCTCTTTTACCTTGCATTGGCTTCAAACCACTTTCAATTCACCTAGGCTAATGATGGCGGGCTTTCTCTTCTGTTTCTGCAGCTAGAAAGCCTGGTCCGAAGAGCCCTAAGGAGGATGCTGTGTGACCAGGGCAGAGGGGGCTGGATGGCTGCTACATCACACCGTCCGCACTGTGTGGATAAACACGCACAAAAATTGTTACCGGGCTATTCTGGCGCCCGTGGAAAATCTTCATCTCTTACGCATATGAATGCAAAAATTGGTAGCTTTTCAAGTGGAAAAGAATGGGCTTTGTCTAATCCAAAGTGATTTTCAATGAAACAGTACATTTATATCCATCCTTGCTGCTCTCCCGGGGTGTGCGGGACAGAACCTCGCGCAGGGTGACCCTCCCGCCAGGCCTGTCGCCCTGGCCCGCCTGTGGTCATTTTTGATGTGGACTTGGGGGCCCTGCTCAGAGCTGACTTCTCCCTGGGCTGCTCCTTATAGAAGATGTTAACAAGCTCGGGCATTGAGGAAAGAGCTCCCCTGCAGGTCTTCTGACCCGAGGCCACAGATCCGCTAGCGAGTTTATGGCTTCATAGCATGGTTTTAATTTAGTCACCTCAAAGATTTGTATTCCTCAGACTTGCAAACTGCCCGCCCCCTCCCCTCCCTGGAGCCCCTGCTCTCCCATCCCCCAACCCCAGAGGAAGTTTCTCTTGCAAAGAGCAGAGTCCAGTTGGGAAACTAATGAGCGGCCAACATAGGGCTTGAGAGACAAGTTTTTTCCTTCAAAAGGCAGCTCAGAGGGCTGCTTTGTGTTTGTGTACTTAGCAAAGTCTCCCCAGATACCCCCTACCCTGTCACCTCTACCACATTATTTCCTATTTATCAGACTGAGTCACTCTGAGTAGCTTTTAGTCTGGATTTTGACCACAGGAATTTTAGATAGCTCTGAAAAAGAAGAGACTTACTCTGTGAATTAAACTTTTCCTCAGACATTTCACATTGGGGATGACTTAACATGGTAGACTGTGCTCAAGCCGACTCAGATCTCGTGATTATTTACATTTCGGTGAGCTAACTCTTTGCTGTGGGGTTTTCCCGTGCCTGCAGTGTGTTCTGCATGACCCCTGACCTTTACCCACTAGATGCCTGTAGTAACCTCACCCCCAGTGTGACAACCAAAAACGTCTCCTGACGTTGCCAAGTGTTCCCTGGGTGTAGTATTACCCCTGATTAGAACCACTGATTTAAGGCCACACAGAGTAACTATTTGCCATTTTACTGTGTTCTGGAATTTTAGGATTGCTATACATTTACCACTAGAAACAATGGTCACAAAATCAGATGGTTTTGCTTTTTCCCAAAAGAAAAACCTTCCTTCTTTTTTATAGATTCAGATTTTATTGATTATCAATATTTCAAAGACAAGTGTCATAGATTTTGCCAACTTTCCATTTTCCTTAGGAAAGGAAAAATCTTATACACTTAATTTTTCTAATTTTGTCACATATCTTGATAGAGATGAAATGGAGAGAAACCTGTTCAGTAGGAAGCCAGGGTGTTTCATTTTTTGTGAGTGGTTTAAGGCATAAGTGGATTTTTCCGTAGTTAAGAGTAATGTGATGATACTCTATGGCACTTACATGCTTCTTTCATGACATCCTCCCAGTTTTCCCCAACCAGGTCCTGACCTCTGTGTTGCCACGTGTTCGGGTGAAGCTGGGCTGGGAGATAAAGTAAACCCATTGTCAATCATTCAGTTATCATTGAATAACAGGGAACCATGTGACAGGATTTTAGTAAGGAAATATTGCCAAGTCAACAACTGACAAATGATACCACATAGAACTCTTCAAAATTAAATCAATTCATATGGTTTTTATACCACTAGTACACAAGGCACATTTTAAAAAATGTTTTTAACTAAGTGCATTTTAATGTTATAAAAACTATAGATATCAATGCAGTTGAGTACTTTCTGATTTAATTCAAGTGAGGAATTAAAACAGAGCTTGCCTATTACACTTCACACTTTAGCATTATCCTTGACTCATAAACTTTAAATAAGAGCCACTTGCTATAATCCACAAGGAGAACTCTGAGAGGAGTTGATATGTAATAAGTAGAATAATCACAAAAATGGACAACTAAAGAATCAAAAGAGTTACTCTTAAAAGTACAATGATATTTTTACATTAATAGTTTTGTATTTTAGAGGACACCTTTGTTATTACACAATAGAGTGTAAAAAAATAAATGGTAGGATCCCAGTGAACAACAAGCAGATAGTTTTTAATTATTGCTATTGTTACCAGGAGCTGGGGTGGGGTGTAGAGTGTGAATTTCGTTGTCATGCAGTAGGTGAAATAAAGTAAGATGAATTTCTCAATACTGTGTAATGTTGGAGAGATTCTTCAGGGTGGCATCAGAAATGAATGTTTGTCTCTTCAAAACTCTGTTGCTGTGCAGATTTAGAAAGGAAAACATGCTTGCTTGCAGGCATTATGTAACTGTCAACAGCAATTGAAGGGATTTTATTGCCTGTATCTGTGCCATACACAAACAGAAACAGCAGAACTCTAACAGTGGAGTTCAAGGTTAACTAATACACTGTACTTTAAAAGACTGACTTTGGAGTGAGTGTGGAGAGGCAAGAGACCATCTCTAATTAGTGTGTCAATTCTGAGGTAAATTACCATCCACCTGAATTGTTTCAGCTTCGCATGGGATATAGATCAGAGTAAGATGCAAAAGGTGGACAGAGAAATGTCAAAAGAAGAAAATCATCAAAAGGGACAGGAACAAGAAAACAGCATTAATTGCTTCTGACTACAATTCTCATTAATAATCAGGTGAGACTAAATGGAAACTAATGCTGAAAAACATTGTTGTTAAATTTTTATATTACTTGTAGATAGTAGATATGTTTATGCTTAGGTTAAACTGTTTAGTAAACTAGACATGTTATTTCATAGTAGAGGTGTCTTTCTGCCCAACTATTTTATTAGCTTTATGTAGCTGAATATTAAGTGAATAGCTTGGAGGCATCATTTTAAGATGGTAAACTAGTACATCCAACTGATACTTTTAGACAAAATTTTGATGCTTAAAGTAGAAGATCATGTAAAACAACAGAATTGAAAATAGACTATTAGTTAGATATGTTATGTGTTCACATATATTATCTAAGTATTAATGGGAATTAAGTCAGTCAATACTCTTTTGTACTGACTATATGATCATTACTCTATGATCCTGTTATCCACATGGTATATTGCAAAGGGGCCCTTGGAATATCTTCTCCATGACCACTAAGAACTTGTTCAAAGAGTTTCTACTATGAATCTTTTATGTAATCTGATAACAATAACTTACAGTTCTGTCATTCATTCATTCAGCTACTACACACATCTGCACGCAAACACATGCATATATAACAGGCACTGTCTTGTTTGTAAATGTAGGATGTGAACCAAAGTTCCAGTCACTTTCCTCAAGAAGTTCTCAGTTTAGGGGTGTGGTCCATGAGAAGGGATTTGAGAGCCACACAATGGGAAGGTCATTAAGAGTTTTAAGCAAACAGCGACATAATCTGATTTACATTTTTTTAATCTCCTTGAACTACTCTGCAGACCATGTATTATAAGGAATCTAGGATGGAAGTGAAGATATCAAGTTGGCTGCTGTTGCCATGGGCAACATGAGAAATGATGGTGCCTGGAAATAAGGAGAGTCAGAGTGAGGTTGAGGAAAATGGACAGGCTGCAAATGCAGTTTTGAGGCAAGGTTGAGGGGACTTGACGTCACCACTTTGAATATGGTGATGGGCGTGGTATGGGGGTGAGATGTGAAGGTAGAAAGGTTCAAAACTGGGAGGCTCTTTGTACAGAAAATTAAAAGTCCACTTGGCACTTTAATACAGGAACCAGAAGAAAACATTAAAACCGGAAGAACTTGTTGGTAAATGGGATGACAAATTTTTTTGAATTTTGAATTAAAGGATAGTTGTGATCTCAAAAGCAGATAATAGGGTGAATTCCAGGGCTGAACAGAAATAAACTGGTTTTGAATAGCTGGACGGTGGCTAGGAGTCCTGTGGTAATCATAGTTGGTTAAGCTAACTTCTCTACATTGTTCGTCACCCACAACAAGTTTTGGAAAATTACCACCCACAACATATTTTGAAACAAACAGAGACTTCCTTTTTTCAACCTCCCTTATAGATAGGGATTGCAATGTGGACTTGCTGTCACCCATGAGAGGTGAGTGGAAGCGATCCTCCTGCTGCATGGGCTTCTAGAAAAGATGGCTCTTGCCTGATAGAAGAGAGTCAGATGAGATCTCCCTCCCTCCCTCTTCTTTCTTTCACTCCTCCTTAAATGACCCTTTGCTTTCGACCCACGCCCTCTGTTGTGAGAGTCAGGAACCATCTGGTTTAGTGATGTGTTTAGCTGTCTCTACTCAAGCTGCCATTATCGTTGCTTGGAATGATAAAATGTGATGGATGTGAGGCATCCTTTTGGGGTGGCAGCATTAAGAAGTCCCGCAGAATTACAAAATACCAACCCAGGATTTTGATAAATCAACTCCAGACTTCTTGTTAAGAAAGCGATAAATACCTTCACTCTTGAAACGAAAGTGGTAGGGTTTTCTGTTATAAATGAATCCTTGCTGACAGAGGGCAGTACATTCAAGTGGCAATTTAGGTAAAAAACTAAATAAATAAGTGGAGGGCAGGTAAGCCACGAATATAATTGTTTGAGTCCAACTGAACTGAAATCTGAATTGATAGCATGTGATGGGATAAAGCAGACTTTTTTTTTTTTTTAGTTATTCTTAGTTTAGAATTTCTTTTCAATAAACAACAGCTTGTTGTAATGGAATAGAGTCTGCCAAACAGACAAACTTAATCCAAAAATCCACTCCTCTGTATTTTAGTTTTGTGACTTGGCTAATTTTCCTAAACTTTTTGTGGTTACCTAAGGTTGTTGTGACAACTAACTGAGATAATCCATGTAAAACATGTGATGTACAGGGTCTGGAATGAGGTGAGCAGTTGGTAAACAGGCTCTGGGCATCAAATTTCTCACAACAAATTCACAGGCTTGATATGAGAATCAAATTGTATAAAGCATGTTAAATGTCCAGCAGAGAGAAAGTTCTCAGTTACTATCCAGCACTTCACCCCTAGATCAATAACCATGGCTAATTTATTATGAGGATATTAATAGATGCTTAGGTATTACCATTTTCATATAAAATGTCTGGTGGAAATAAAGTATAGAGTAAACTTGTGTCCATTTTTATAATACGGTGAAATTATTTGAAAGTGTTGGAATCTCTTAGTGTGAAGTTCTTTGAGGTCAGGAATTGAATCTAAATATGAGGGGGCCATAAAGAACTAGACATTCTGTGTCCATTGGAATTAACATTTGAATAAATGTCAGATGGAAGAGGAAATCTTCTAGATATCCATTCTAGATACTTGGAGAGGCTTGGTTGTCTGCCTATTAAATGTTTCATTATGGCTCAGAAGTTTGCACTTACCCAGATAAGTCTCACCTTGGGTTCTCCCTCTTTGGAATGATTTCCTGACTTGTGTTTCTGGCCTTGGATCATTAAACCTGGAGCTGTTATAGCCCCAGATATTGGCAGCTCTGTTTCTAACCACGGTGGGGTAACCCAGCCATGAACCTCGAGAACCGCCATCTGGTTTAAGTATGTGGTTTTAGTTGTTCTCTACTGAAGCCTGAATCGTTCCACCCCCATGCATGCTTGGCCCAATAAAATGTGAGTTCCAGTAACGTGCAACTTCTGGGTGGCAGTGTGAAGATCTAGAGTATGATTCACTCAGTTTCCTTTTCCCTGCTACATGATCCTGAAGGCAGGACCATAGCTGATCTCTGAGTGACTGCAATGGGTAGAGAGAGAAAGACCCCCTGCCAACCCACATAGTATGAGCAAGAAACAAACTTATAGTATGAGCAAGAAGCAAACTTGGTTCTAAGTCTCTGAGAGGTTGAGGCTGTTAGTACCCACTGCCTAACCTACCCTATCCATACAAAAACCTCATGAAAGGAGGCTCTCCCCACTCAGTTAAATAATTCAGATCTCCAGATCAGGACTATCCATCATGGGAGCACTCACTAACGATCCCCTACTTGACTCAAAATGATATACACTAATATGTATAAAATAGATAACTAATAAGAACCTGCTGTATAAAAAAATAAATAAAAGTAAATTTTAAAATAAAGGATGTTTTTGAAGTTCTGATTGGAGGTCTGATTTAGCATCTTTATTTGCTTTATTATGCTCAAGGACCAAAGGGAGGGTATATTAGTTAGGATTCTCCAGAGAAAGACAACCAACAGAGAGAGAGAGAGAGAGAGAGAGAGAGAGAACAAGAGAGAGTGGGAGCAAGAGAGAGAGGAAGGAATTTGTTCACACAATTATAGAGTCTGAGAAGTCCCACCACATGCCATCTGTAAGTTGGAGGCCCAGGAGAGTGGGTGGTGTAATTCAGTCTGAGTCTGAAGGCCTGGGAACCAGGGAAGCCCCTGATGTAAATCCCAGTCTGGGGACAGAAGATGAGGTGAGATGCCCCAGTTCAACAGGGAAGCAGAAAGGGGAGCATTCTCCCTTCCTCTGTCCATTGTTCTATTCAGCCCTCAGGATTGGATGAGCCCTGCCCCTCACAATGGGGAAAGGCATCTACTTTACTGAGTCCACCTGCTCAAATGCTAAAAAAAGAAGATTAATTGCATTTCATCAAGTTTAATACTTCTGAAATTCAAAAGACTGTTAAGATAATGAAATGTCAGACTGGAAGAAAATATTTGCTAATGATTAATATAATAAGAAACTTGTATTCAAAATATATAAAGAACTCTCAAAAGTCAATAATAAGGGAAAAAGCCCAATTTTTAAAATGGAAAAAAAATTTTGAAGGGCCATTTCAACAGAGTATATGTATATAGAAAGGAGATGCACATGAATGGATGCTCAGTTTTATTAGTCATTAGAGAAATTCAAATTAAAACTGTAAGATACCAGTATATCCCTCTTAGAATGGCAAAAATTAAAAATACTGACCGTACTGACTTCTGGCGAGAATGTGGAACAGCTCTAATTCTTTTTTTTTTTTTTTTTTTTTTTTTTTTTTTGCTGTACGCGGGCCTCTCACTGCTGTGGCCTCTCCCGTTGCGGAGCACAGGCTCCGGACACACAGGCTCCGCGGCCATGGCTCGCGGGCCCAGCCGCTCCGCGGCATGTGGGATCCTCCGGGATCGGGGCACGAACCCGTGTCCCCTGCATCGGCAGGCGGACTCTCAACCACTGCGCCACCAGGGAGGCCCCAGCTCTAATTCTTATACATCAAGAATGGAAATGTAAAATGGTACTGCCACTTTGCACAACTATTTGACATCTTTTAAAAAATTAAATATATATACATATAATATGTTCTAACCAATCCTCTTCATACTAAGACTCATACAAAAGTGGTTTTAGCAGCTCTATTTGTGACAGCGCTGAAATGGAAACAATCCAAATGCCCATCACAGGGGAACAGACAAATATCGGTATATCAGGACTTCCCTGGTGGTGCAGTGGTTAAGACTCTGAGCTCCCAATGCAGGGGACCAGGGTTCGATCACTGGTCAGGGAACTAGATCCCACATGCATGCTGCAACTGAGAACTCACATGCCATAACTAAGGAGCACCTGTGCCGCAACTAAGGAGCCCACCTGCCACAACTAAGACCCAGTGCAACCAAATAGATAATAACTAAATAACTAACTAACTAACTAACTAAATAAATAAATAAAATATCAGTGTATCCATATGATCAAATACTACTTGGAAATAAATAGGAAAAAACACTGTTACATACAACAAGATGAATCTCAGAATAAGTAAACTGGGTGAACAAAGCCAGGCAAAAAGGAGTACCTACTGTATGATTCTATTAAAGTAAAACTAGAAGAGGCAAAGTGTTTTAAAGTAACAGAAGGCAGATCAGTGGTTGCCTCTGGGCAGAGTGGTGAGGGAGGGACAGTATGGAGGGATACAAAGGGCACTCAGGAAACTTTTGGAGGTGATGTATCTGTTTATTACCTTGAATATGGTGATGGTTTCACAGGTCTAGACATATGCCAAAGCATTAAATTATACACTTTGAATATGTGCAGTTTATTGTATGGCAACTGTACCTCAATAAAATCTGTTTTTGAAAGAAAAGTGGGAATTCAGGTTGTAGCTAGAGAGTGGTGTTATAGCCATCAACTTGATGGTGATAGTTCAGGACTCTCTCAAAAGGAATTCAGTGATTCTGCTAGCTATGTGTGCAGAAGTTGAGTGCTACTGTGTATTTATAGTTAAATTGCTGAGGTTTGAATCCCAACCGAGTTAATTTAGTTGGGGTGGATCTTTGGCAAGTTTCCTTCTCCAATCTCATGAAATTGTTGGGAGGATTTACTAGATCGCATAGTAAGTGCTCAATAAACGTTAGCTGTTACATTTTTATGTTAAAATGTGGGTGGTTGTGTGGGGGGTGGGCGGATTCGTAGCTTTGGTCAGACGTTGAAAGAGCCCATGACTGAGAACAGCATCAAGTCCTCTGATAACTGAAACTGTGGAAGGGAACGAAAAAGCTCAAAGACAGTACAGAACCTTGGGGGGATATCTGAGCTCAACAGACAAGGGGAAGAGGAAGAACCAGACAATTATTGAGAAATAATACAGAGGTGAGAGGAAGGCAGGAACAGGCAGGGTCACAGAAGCTAAAATAGGAAATATTTTCAAGGAAAAAAATGTTATCAAATACTGCAGCCTTGTGAAAGAAGCTCAAACATAAGACAGATCCATTGGATTTTGACAATAATGAGTTTGTGCTGACTTGTTTTATTTTTTGCTTTTTTTTGAGATATAATTGACACAGAACATTATATTGCTTTCAGATGTACAACATAATGATCTGATATTTGTCTGTACTGTGAAATGATCATCACAGTAAGTCTACTTAACATTGACTTTTTTTTTTTTTTTTTTTTTCAGTATGCGGGCCTCTCACTGTTGTGGCCTTTCCCGTTGCGGAGCACAGGCTCCGGACGCGTAGGCTCAGCGGCCATGGCTCACGGGCCCAGCCTCTCCGTGGCATATGGGATCTTCCTGGACCGGGGCACGAACCCGTGTCCTCTGCATCGGCAGGCGGACTCTCAACCACTGCGCCACCAGGGAAGCCCAACATTGACTTTTGATAGAGTAATTCCACCAGAGAAGTGGGGAAGCAGGCAGACGGTAAGGGGCTGTGAATGAATGCTTAGAAAGTGTAGGCAATTAATTCAGACAACTTTTCAATAAATTTAGAAATGAATAAAAAAAAAACCAGAAGGCTATAGCTGTAGGTGTTATTAGGGCAAAGAAAGTATTTCCCACGCTGCTGCTACAGGACAAAAGCGGCCATATGCTGCAGGTACACTGATAGGCATGACTGTGTTCTAACAAGAGTTTATTCACAGAAGCAGGCAGTGGCAGACAGTGGAATTTGATCCTGCTAGAGAGGAGGAATTGGAGAAGATAAGACCAAAACCAGACTCAGATGTTGCAGGGAGATGGTTAGACTAACTGAGCCAGCAAGAGATGCTGACACTTGAAGGAAGCCCTTAGCAGAGGTGACAGAGAGGAGGAAATCGATTCTAAATAGATACAGGAGGTGGAAACCACAGATCTTAGTAACCAAGTGGATGTGTGAGGACATGATGATGAAGGTCCAAAGCTTGGATCTGGCTTGGGGACAGCCGCTATCAATGACTGATGGGGAACCCCGTGAGCACAGAGCCACCGCCGCAGAGAATACAGTGCTTAGGAGACCTCTGCGCTCTGGCCACAAACCACAGCCCGAAACTCTCACCTCCATCCATGACCAGCTACATGATTTCCGAGACTCACTGCAAACTAAGTGAACCTGTGGGACTTCTTGTTCAAAACTGTTAAGATTCTCAAACAATATTCCAGAGCATTAAACCAAGGAGCTGTTCTAAGTCCTGGATGACGAGTGACACCTCAAGCCAGAGAGCCTTAAATCTGACTCCAGTCTGGCAGCTGGCAGGGCTAGGTTAGCTGCTGGACTTCCAGAAGCATGCTACATTTACAAAACGGAGCCTCTTTTGTTTCAACTAGTGGGTTTCAAGAACGCTTTGCCATGCTGATGCTGATAACTAGGGAACTTTCTTTATTAGCATCTTAACTTTTTAACATTGCTTCTACAGCCCACGTGTGTCAGTCTCCCAATCTGTCACATAGAATAAAGAGCTGTACTTCAATGAGCTTTTTTTCTTTTTTTTTTCCCTCCATCTCACAGCTAAGACATAGCAGAATGGCAGGAGTCATTTTCCACGACTGACTGAGAAAGCCCTTTAAAGGTGAGTTTCTTCCAGGGCATCAAGTTGACAAGTGCACTTGGGGAGCTGCTTTGAAAGTGAATTCAAGTGCCAAAGCCCCGGACAGCAAGCTGTGTTCTAGAGCTGCTGTTTCCTTAAGGGGACTGTGGATGTCTTAGACCGCTAACCCACTAGGAAGCTTGGATAATATTTTGTGGGCAGTGGAGAGGACTTTCTCTGACCAGGAGTCCAGAACCACATCCTGTCTGTCCAGCTCACCACTGTTGTTTTGTGCCCTTAATCAATTCACTTAACGTCACTTAGTATTTCTGCCTCTGGTGACACAGGACGTTTGGATCTTCAAGATCCAAAATTCACCTTATCTATTACCTTTGTTCTCGTTCCACAAAGCTCCTGAGGACTTAGCTTGTCAGGATATTCGATAATTGACATTTCATAACAAAGAACAAATGAAGATAAAAATTTCATCTTAGCCAATTTTAGTGATTACATACATAAATTTTTTGGATCTAGACATCAACATGGTATATATTTTTCAGTCATGACAACCATTATAACCAAGTATCAGAATTGCTTTATCATAAAGTTTTGGGAGAATTCCCTGGTGGTCCAGTGATTAGGACTCTGTGCTTCCACTGCAGGGGCCACAGATTCAATCCCTGGTTGGGGACCTAAGATCCTGCAAGCCATGCAGAATGGCCAAAAAAAAAAACAAAAAAATTTTTTTGACAATTGTGGAGCGTTTCCATATTTCTCATTTATGAAAATATTCTTATACATCTTCTTTGTGAAATCAAAACAGTTTTTGATATTTCCCTTTACAGAATAAGATTTCAGGGAAATTAAAATTTTTTGAATCATTCATAAATAAAATAAAATGTATTATAAATTATTATTCATTTGATCTTTATCTCATCCTTTTATTTTTATTTATTTATTTATTTATTTTCCGGTACGTGGGCCTCCCACTGTTGGGGCCTCTCCCACTGCAGAGCACAGGCTCCAGACACAGAGGCTCATCGGCCATGGCTGATGGGCCCAGCTGCTCCGCGGCATGTGGGATCTTCCCGGACCGGGGCACGAACCCGTGTCCCCTGCATCAGCAGGCAGACTCTCAACCACTATGCCACCAGGGAAGTCCCTTTTATTTTTTAAATTTTATAAATATTTTATTATATTTGACTACATTTGGAAATTTGTATAATTTATAAATAAATTATATTCAGAAATCAGAGGTGAATGCTTAAAAATTTCTATTGAAGCTGTGTAGTAAAATATATATATTAGTAGCCTGCATAATTATCTGACAGAGATATTTAGGAGACATTCCAAAATTGGGCTGTGGATTTATTATAAATGAGCTCTAAGTTTTGTTGTTTTTTTCTTCTGCTCTGAATTTATTATTTTAAAATTTTTTTTCTTATCCCTGGTAAAGCTGTCCTTTCTTTTGGAGAGGTAGGCAATCTTCTGGTTTTGCAAAATAAAAAAATGTTTAATTTAGAGACCCAGGCCAGAACTACTCTTAAATTGCATTGTGCTTCAAAATTTAGTGGAACATGGGTAATTCTTTATTTTTTCTTATAGTATATAGTTCAGCAGTGCTGTTTAATATCTAATTTAATCATTTCTATTACAGATTCAACCTATTTCTTCTATTATAACCACCCCCCAAAATTACTTACAACTATGAAATTGAAAATGGTTACTAGGTCCTTTTCTTTAAAAAAATAGTTTTGTCACTTTTAATTTGGTAAAAGAGACTGCTATCCATTCTTTTTGTCTTTCTCTTTTTTGTTAATGTGCTTACTTTAAAAAAAATAGTGCATTTATAAAGTAATTACATTTAAAAAGCAATCATTTTATTTTGTGTTTGGGAATAAAGAGTTAACCAATAAAATCAGAAAATATTAGATGGAGCAAAAAATGGATAACATACGGTTTCTCAAAATTGCTATCATTTTTAGAGGGCTGAACAGAAATAATTGGACTAGAAACCACATGAAGTTAGAGAGAGGTTAGTAAAATGCATAATTGTGAACTTTTTAGTAGTGGCAGCTCAGTCTCCATAATATAAAGTTAAAATTCTTCTTTAACTTAGGAAAGATATAGGTTAACAACTTTATTACAAATGAAACCTATTCTCAATATTTTGGCTGGGCCATATTTTATAGGCAAACTAAGTATAATTAAGGAAAATATTTTAGGAGTCTAAATTTATTGTTGGATGCTGTTTTTCTGTGTAAGAGGTATACAGTAGAAATAATGTCCACATATAAAAACAACATAAGGACTGACTTTGTTTCAACCTGACTGAAGTAAATGAGTTTTCTAAAATAACTATTCTTGCTACTACTTTGATAGTTTATCAAGAAAATTTCCTAAAATTGAAGAAAGAAACATTTTAAATGGCTCTTTGGGTTTTTCTACCCTGACAGCAGTTCATGCAAGTAAAATGCACCCTGGACCTGAATGCTCTCAGATATTGAGGGGTCTGTGGCTTCTTAGGTTTTCACTAAACCAGGAACCTCTCCAGTGCCCTATACAGTATCTGAAATACAAGTTACTAATGTATCATCACCAGCTTTGTGTTTACCTAAACCACCCTGAGAGATATGAAAAAGAAAGGAGGAAATGAATAAAGAAAGTAAAGGCCCAAAGGAAAGAGTTTAACATAATAAACATACTATGTTCATCCTCTTTCTGAAATTATAAACCCCTCTTCCAGGATCATCAAAGCTCTTTCCTTTAGGCTAATTCCATTCAATTTTAAAGGATTATATGGCAATGTAGCATTCTAATTTAAGCCCCTAGAATATGAGCTCTACACACAGCTTATTCACCTCCATATGCCCAATGCTTAGAATAGACCAAATTGATGTGGATAAATGTCTGACAAATTCAAGGAGAAAGAAGAAAGAAAGAAAGAAGAAAGAAAGAAAGAAAGAAAGAGAGAGAGAAAGAGAGAGAGAGAGAGAGAGAGAGAGAGAGAGAGAGAGAGAGAGAGAGAGAGAAAGAAAGAAAGAAAGAAAGAAAGAAAGAAAGAAAGAAAGAAAGAAAGAAAGAAAAAGGAAAAGGAACAGGGAAGGAGGGAGGGAGGAAGGGAACCATTGATTAAATGAATGGATAGATAAGTGAACATGTGGTATGTAAAGGAGGTATTGGATGTGTCATAAGTTGATATTAGAGTTACAGGAAGAGAATAGCACATATTCTCTGTTAGGCAATCAGCAGACTCAACCCTGAGCACTCGATGGAAAGAAAGCTCAAAGGTTTGGAAGTGGAGTTAAATGTAGTAGGTAGCAATAAAAGTTAGTATTAAATCAAAGCTGGGCAGATCATTAAAACAGAGCTTCCAATTCAAAGAGCCTAAGCAAAAATTAGGAATCTAAGTTAAAAGCAAAGGAGTGGAAGAAACGAATGCTATATAGAAGAAGAAAAGAAGCAGAACCAAGAAAAATCCCAAGGCAAAGGGAGCAATTACTAGCATTCTGTATGTGCTAGTAAATGTCCTAAGCATTCCACAGTGACTAAAGACAGAGGCTTCCTGAATTCATGTATTGGTTCTGTTGCTTACCAGACTCCTACTTTTTTTTTTTTTTTTTTTTTTTTTTTTGTGGTATGCAGGCCTCTCACTGTTGTGGCCTTTCCCGTTGTGGAGCACAGTCTCTGGACATGCAGGCTCAGTGGCCATGGCTCACGGGCCTAGCCACTCCACGACATGTGGGATCCTCCTGAGCCAGGTCATGAACCCATGTCCCCTGCATTGGCATGTGGACTCTCAACCACTGCGCCACCAGGGAAGCCCAAGACTCCTTACTTTTATTGTGACACTTCCCTCATTTGTAAACCAGAGATGATAATAATAGTCACCTTGCAGGGTTGGTGTGAGAATCAAATAAAACATGTCTGTAAAGCATTTATCATAGTTCCAACATGTAATCAGTAATAAATGTTAGCTATTGTTATTAGGAGGTCCTGATTCAATTTGGGCAGATAAGGTAAGGTAAGAGATAAATACATATATATGGGCCTTGGGTAGGGTTACAGTGTTTATCAGTAGCTTAGACCAAACCTCATTTATGTACATTGTCTTGGTATCTTATTTGGTTAGTATGCTCTTTCACTAGCAAAGAAGTTTTAAAAATTAAATTGTGTTAGAATATCTTTAGCATATCAAAATTGGAAATAGTTTTCTGACACATGAAATAGAAAATGCAAATTATAAAGAAAAAGATGTTAAATCAGACTGGGTCAAAATTTAAAATTTCTGAACAGAAGACAAATATCCCCCAAAATGAAAAGCTGCACTAGTAATCAAGAAAATGCAATGATGATTTTGCTTCTATAATAAGACAGAGGTGGTTGTAGAGCAAAACTCCCACAGGGGCCAAGTAGAAAAGCTGGACACATTGTAAAGGGTTTAAATTAGACAGAGTAGGGATGGGGGAGGTATAAATTAGGAGTTTGGGATTAACATATACATACTACTATACATAAAATAGATAAACAACAAGAACCTAATGTATACAACAGGGAACAATAGTCAATATTTTTTAATAAGCTATAAGGGGAAATAATCTGAAAAAGAATATATATATATATATATATATATATATATATATATATATATATATATATATATATATATTATATATATAAAACTGAATCACTATGCTGTACACCTGAAACTAAAACAACATTGTAAGTCAACTATACTTCATTAAAAAAATAAAATTAAAAAATTAAGCCCGAGGTATCAGTCTCCCTGACTTCAGACTATACTACAAAGCTACATTCATCAAAAGAGTATGGTACTAGCACAAAAACAGAAATATAGTTCAATGGAAGAGGAAAGCCAGAGATTAACCTACACACCTATGGCCACCTAATCTGTGATAAAAGAGGCATAAATATGCAATGGAGAAAAGACAGTCTCTTCAATAAGTGGTGTTGGGAAAACTGGACAGCTACATGTAAAAGAATGAAATTAGAATACAAGCTAACACCATACACAAAAATAAACTCAAAAGGGATTAATGACTTAAATGTAAGTCTGGATACTATAAAACTCTTAGAGGAAAACATAGGCAGAGCACTCTCTGACATAAATCTCAGCAAGATCTTTTCTGATCCACCTCCTAGAGTAATGAAAATAAACAAATGGGACCTAATTCAACTTAAAAGCTTTTGCACAGCAAAGAAAACCATAAACAAGATGAAAAGACAACCCTCTGAATGGGAGAAAATATTTGTAAGTGAAGTAACTGACAAGTGATTTTTCTCCAAAATGTACAAACAGTACATGCAGCTCAATATCAAAAAAACAAACAACCCAATCAAAAAATGGGTGGAAGATCTAAATAGACATTTCTCCAAAGAATACATACAGATGGTTAAAGAGCACATGAAAATATACTCAATGTCACTAATTAATAGAGAAATGTCAATCAAAACTACAACGAGGTATCACCTCACACTGGTCAGAATGGTCATTATCAAAAAATCTACAAACAATAAATGCTGGAGAGGTTGTGGAGAAAAGGAACCCTCCTACACTGTTGGTGGGAATGTAAACTGGTACAGCCACTATGGAGAACAGTATGGAGGTTCCTTAAAAAACTAAAAATAGAGCTACCATATGATCCAGCAATCCCACTCCTGGGCATATATCCAGAGAAAACCATAATTCAAAAAAATACATGCACCCCAATGTTCATTGCAGAATTATTTCCAATAGCCAGTACATGGAAGCAACCTAAATGTTCATCAACAGAGGAACAGATAAAGAAGATGTGGTACATACATATAATGGAATATTACTCACCCATGAAAAAGAATGAAATCATGCATTTGTAGCAACATGAATGGACCTAGAGATTATCATACTAAGTGAAGTAAGTCAGACAAAGAAAGACAAATATCGTATGATATTGTTTATATGTGGAATCTAAAATTATGGTACAAATGAACCTATTTAAAAAAGAGAAATAGAGTCACAAATGTAGAAAACAAACTTATGGTTATGAGTAAATTGTGAGATTGAGATTGACATATACACACTACTATATATATATAATATATATATATATATATAATATATATATATATAAAATAGATAAGTAATAAGAACTTACTATATAGCACAGGGAACTCTACTCAGTACTCTGTAATAACCTTTATGGGAGAAGAATCTAAAAAAGTGTGGATATATGTATATGTATAAGCGATTCACTTTGCAGTACACCTGTAACTAACACAACATTGTAAATCAACTTTACTCCAATAAAAATTAATTTAAAAAATAGAAGTTAAAAATAACCCACCTTAAATTCAACTTATTCATGTAAAAAACTAAATTAATTTTTTAAAAAGCTTATTGATCCCTAGCATCTGAAGCTGTCTTTTCCTGGGAGGGAGAGGAGGAGGGAGAAAGGGAGAAAAAGGCAGAAGATAATTCGATCTCTCTCAACCTTTTTTCTTTTATTTTTCCTATTTTTTTTTAATATGAAAAGGCATTTAGGGCTTCCCTGGTGGCGCAGTGGTTGAGAATCTGCCTGCCAATGCAGGGGACACGGGTTCGAGCCCTGGTCTGGGAAGATCCCACATGCCGTGGAGCAACTAGGCCCGTGAGCCACAACTACTGAGCCTGCACATCTGGAACCTGTGCTCCGCAACAAGAGAGGCCGCGACAATGAGAGGCCCGTGCACCGTGATGAAGAGTGGCCCCCACTCACCGCAAACTAGGGAAAGCCGTCACACTGAAACGAAGACCCAACACAGCCAAAAATAATAAATAAATAAATTTTTTAAAAAAAGTTAAAAAAAAAAAGGCATTTAAAAGACAGAAAATTGTAAGTAGTACCAGAGGCTCATGTTAACATGTAGGTGCTAAAAAGAAAGAACGAGAAACATGGCAGAAAGCCATGGTGTGAAAGAAAGAACGAGAACATGGCAGAAAGCCAGACAAGCCAGGTGATTCACAGAGGTGCAAGCAGAAAGGCGGGCAGGACTGGGAAATGAAACACTTGGAGACTGAGGATTCGGGTTTTGAACGTCCCTATGTTTTATGTTTTGCTTCTATTTTATTTTCTATTATGGTGTCATAAATGTTCCTAAATCCTGCTACAAATTAGACTATTTGCTTTTCATTGAGTCAGAGTAGCAGTTATCTCTTTTGACTAGGATGAAAAATGATCAAACTAAAGAAATAAAATGGATTAAAATAAATGGATGATCCTGATTTCTTGCAAAGTCCCCCCAAAATTAAAGCCAACACTTCTCTGTATTATCACAAAATGACAGTCAGCCACAGCCTGAATTTAATAGAAATATATGAACATAAATAACAAGAACCCAAGGTAGTAGGAAAAGCCTAATACTCAAGGACAGTCTTAAATTGCTATTTTCAATCATTATGACCTATATTACAATAATCATTAATAAACCTGCTTATTCCAGCTAAATTTAATACATGGATTTCAAGTAAGTGAGATGAATACTCTACTCTGTTATACAGCTTACAAGTTAACACAGACAACTAATTTTTCCCAGTAAAATCTGTATAAAAAGACTCACAAGGGCATATGCTTCCTGAGGCAAAACTCCACTTACATGCTGCCTGTCTGTCCCCTCCCTAGTTGTGTTATATTGGTTGGATCGCTTAAAAATTAACAGAATTGTCATACAGACAAAATACCTAGTCTATTGTCTTTTCCATCTTGGTCCTGTTGGTATCTTATATACACAGTCAGAGATTCTTGGCAAAATCAAGAGCTCCCGGCTATAACAGAGGTCAGTAGTATAGACTATGAAATTCTGGATTCAATCAACCGTGGGCCATTAAAAGCTGACTTTATAAAATATAAATAAATAAAACCATGAATCTGTTGGCTGAGTTTTGCCAGCACTTCTAGTACTGTACCTCCCACTTTAATCAAGGCTGTAAACCGCCTGTGATTAAATTCTTTTTTCTGTGGGAAGCAAACAAAGATACATTGAAGCCGGGCAGGTAACAGCATCATTCTCCAGACTTCATGGAGCCAAATTTCGCGTTACCAATCAACATGGAGCCACACGGTTGTTTTTAAATGCCTTACCACAGGAATTGGCTTGCAGCCATCAGAGTGGAGTGATGGAAACAGAGCTGATACGGGAGGGAGGGAGTGAATGCTTTTTGCCTCCCCAGGGTCTGTGTATTTGTATACCTTGCTAACAATCAGCATTTTAAAAGAAAGCTATAAATTTAAGATTCCCCCAAGTCAGAACTCTTGGAATATGGTTTGAGTCTAGAGAGGACAATTCTGATATGAAGCTCTTGCTTGAAATCTTGAATCACCCCATGTGCCCATCCTAAGCATAAAGGGTTAGAGACTCAAAGAGCGATTTATTAAATTTTAAATATTTGGCTTGCTGATTTTATTTTATTTTTTATATTCTACACTTTTGGGGTTCTGTATGTCCTTTCAACTTGGCAGTGTGTACAGTGCTTCCTCCAGAGAGGAATCCGGTTTTCAGATATCAAAATCCAAGGAAACAAAAGATAATTAAGGGCTTTCCTGGTGGCGCGGTGGTTGAGAGTCCGCCTGTCGATGCAGGGCACACGGGTTCGTGCCCTGGTCCAGGAAGATCCCACACGCCGCGGAGTGGCTGGGCCCGTGAGCTCCACAGCAGGAGAGGCCACAGCAGTGAGAGGCCCGCGTACCGCAAAAAAAAAAAAAAAAAAAAAAAAAAAAAAGATAATTAAAACCAAAGCAAATATCAAAGGGAATTCAAGTACATAGATTCTGCACTCTGCGTTTAGAGTTCACTTTCTTGCCACAAGTACGTATTTTCTGTCCTCACAAGAATGCAGTATTCTTGCTATTTTATAATAATTTTCCAAGAAATAAATCAAAACAGGTTATTTGGATTGTTTGGGTTTTTTTTTTTTTTTTGGTGACAGAAGGAAATATGTATCAAAAAGGCCATTATGAGTAGCAATAGGAAGTAGAGAATTTATGTATGATTATTGCACTTGGAGATAATTTTATAAAGCAGAAAGCCAGGTTTTTGAAAATTATATCCCCCATAAATAATCCACCATAAATAATAGAGTATTTCCTGTCTTTTTCTGCTATATAAAATGCAAATCCCTCAGCGATACAATCAAAATATGCATTGATACTTCTCTTATTGCATTTTTTAGCCTTTTATTAAGACTCTGGCCTCTGAAAGTTTGAGCAGGTGTATCTGGGAGTCAAGTAATGTGATGCTTCATCTACTCGATTTACTTTTCCTCATTCCAGACCTATAAACGTTTATTAATTTTCTTCTCTCTAGAGAACAATATATCCTCCATATGTGCAATAAATGTCTGAGTTATCCATGGGAGGTGCATTAGTTGTTCAGATGAGGAGAGAGCAGACTGCAGTTATATATCCAGGAGGGTCAGAAAGACTTTCAATGTCTCAAAAGCATGTCCAGATGTTATAAATCTTTGCTCACCCTTGGAGCTAGGATATTGCTCAGAAAATTTGCATTGGAAATACATGTTGCTTAACTGAGTTGGTGCTTCTCAGTTCACTCTCTGATGTACAGACAGCAACACTATCAAGACCTGCCTTCCACCCACAAGTGGGAACGGCCGTGTGGTCCAGCCCCTCCTTCTCAAATTGGGTTTATACATCCCTCTGCAGACATCAAGGGGATGCGGGAGCGGCTGGGAAGGAAGCCACAGAATGAATCTGAAGGCTTTTCTGGAGTGGCAGGTTTACTTGAGGAAAGGGAAGAGGGAGAGTCAAATAATGTAGAGTAAAAATCCCCACTCCTAGGCACATATCCAGAGGAAACCACAATGTGAAAAGATACATGCACCCTAGTGTTCATTGCAGCACTTTTTACAATAGTCAAGACATGGAAGCAACCTAAATGTCCATCCACAGATGAATGGATAAAGAAGATGGGGTACATATACACAATGGAATAGTACTCAGCCATAAAAAAGCATGAAATAATGCCACTTGCAGCAACATGGATGGTCCTAGAAACTGTCATACTAAGTGAAGTAAGTCAGACAGAGAAAGACAAATATCATATGATATAACTTACATGTGGAATCTAAAAAAAATGGTACAAATGAACTTATTTACAAAACAGAAACAGACTCACAGACATAGAAAATAGACTTATGGTCACCAAAGGGGAAATGTGAGGAAGAGGGATAAATTACAAGTTTGGGGTTGACATATACACACGACTATACATAAAATAGATAACCAACAAGGACCTACTGTAGAGCACAGGGAACCTGGCTCAGTTCTCTGTAATAACCTAAATGGGAAAAGAATTTGAAAAAGAATGTATACTTTTATGGGTATAACTGAACAGCTTTGCTATATCACCCCTGAAACTAACACAACATTGTAAATCTACTATACTTTAATATAAGATAATTTTTTTAAATAAAATGAATGAAATTAAAAAAGTAAATTGATTGGTAAGTTATTTTAAAAGATAATATTGAAGCAAACAGATAATGAAGCAATATACTAAATTTGTACAAATTTTAGGGTAATTTTAAGGTGTACAAGTTTTAGAGACTTCATAGAAATGTCATGTTTCAGTGGGACGTGTCCAGCTACATAGAGTGCCCACAGCATCCAGGGCTGACAGTTTCTTCTGCTGTTAGGACCACTTGGTGGGAAAGTGTGAGAGGTAAGGCAGAGCAAAAGTCACACTGACCTTCTGCTTTTCTCCCTGCGAGTGGTGTGAACTGGTCAAGTCCTGCTCAAAATATATATAAAATGACCAAAATGCCATCACCAGCCAATATCACAGAGATTTGTAAAAAGAATCAAATATGATAATGTAGGTAAAAGCCCTTTGTAACTGGAAGAGAAAGTTTTTTTCACATATTTATTCTTTTATTTAGCAGACGTTTATTGAGCAATTACTATGTGACAAAACTCCACTAGGTATGGTTCTTTTCTATTTTATTCTATTTTATTTTTGGCCACACCTCATGGCTTGAGGGAGCTTCGTTCCCCAACCAGGGAATGAACCCATGGCCCCTGCAATGGTAGCGTGGAGTCCTAACCAATGAACTGCCAGGGAAGTCCCTAGGTATGGTTTTTATCTTCAAGGAGCCTCCAGGCTAAAAGAGAGAAAGAAATGACTCAGTCACTTCAATTCAGTGCATGGAGGCCAGTGATATAGTTTTCTCTGAATTTAGAGCTGACATTTAAGGGAAGGAATTCCTGATGGTAAAGAAATAGGCTGGAGAAGACAACTCGGGGAAGAGATTTCTGTGCAGGGGGGACACTCAGAAGCCCAAAGTGGTAGCACATTTTATTTATTAGAGGGATGCCGTGTTTGAGGAATAGCATTTTGAGGAATCACTCAGATATATGTTTTTCTCCAGCAATGTTTCACATGGAATAGAAACAGTAGAATCCATTTTTTTTTTTGAGGTTTAATGTTTTACAAGGTGATCACAAAGAGGAATTTGAATGTATAAGCCAAGAAATGATTTAATGGAAGGATCAGGGAATCAAAAGGAGACATGGGGGAATCCTTGGGAAAAAAACAGAGCATAAAGTCAATGGATGGGTCTGCACGAGGGTGGAGAATTCCCCGGGTGAGATGCTGAAGCATCCAGAACACATGATGATTCGTCACATAAAAACAGAGCTCAGGGGCTTCCCTGGTGGTGCAGTGGTTGAGATTCCACCTGTCGATGCAGAGGATGCGGGTTCGTGCCCCGGTCCAGGAAGATCCCAGATGCCGCGGAGCGGCTGGGCCTGTGAGCCATGGCTGCTGAGCCTGTGTGTCTGGAGCCTGTGCTCTGCAACGGGAGAGGCCACAATAGTGAGAGGCCCGCATACCGCCAAAAAAACAACAAACAAACAAAAAAACAAAACAGAGCTCAAAGTCAAGAGGGAAACACAGGTTACAAAGCAATATGGTAAGTCCCCTACCTATGAACATTCAAGTCGTGAACTTTCAAAGATGCGAACATGCGTTCACATGTCCAGTCACGTAAGTTAGCTCACGGGTCTGTCATAGGTTGTCACATGCGTGCATCCTCTACAAGTGGTTGTGCTTCTGTGTACTTCACTGTACAGTACTGTATAGAGTGCAGTGGTACAGTATCTTTATTTCAAGCCCAGGACGTCTGGAAGCAAGCCTAAAAGTAGCAATGATGTAGGTGGTACTACTGTACTTTTCAAGGTACTGTAATGTAAGATTAAAAATGTTTAGTTTTTGTGTTTGTTTTTTATGTATTATTTTTGTGAAAAGTATTATAAACCTATTACAATACAGTACTACATAGCCAATTGTGTTAGTTGGGTACCTAGGCTAACTTTGTTGAACTTAACGAACAAATTGCACTCACGAATGCACTCTTGGAATGGAATTTATTCATGTGTAGGGGACTTAACTGTGTGTCGGCTGTCAACCCATTTTTGTAAAACTAAATGCTCAGAAGGATGCACGACCAAATGTGAACAGCTACTGCAGGGTGACAGAATTAGGGGCCAGCGTGATTTTCCCTGTCTTCTTTATTTTCCAAATTGTCTTCATTGAATATATATTGCTTTTGTAATTGAGAGAAAATAAAAAGCAGATGTAGTAGCACAGAAATACGGCAGTAAAACCAAACAGGCAATCAAAAAGAATCATTCCCAGACCGGAGGAAATGGAGGGTGTCACTGGGCACCCAGGCTGACTCCAAGGTGGACAGATGTGCCATATTGACTGTCTCCGCCCTGCAGCCAGCCTCACCTCACTCACCCGGAAACACACTTGAAATCTCTCACACACAGTGAGAAACTCACAAGCCGGTGCTCACGCACACACACACACACACAGACTCACTCGTACACTTCCTTTTTCTTAAGATGACAGGAAGCCGGAAATACCATTCACACAGGCGACCATGCCCAGAGCATCTCCGCACTTCTCTGCGCTGCTCTGGATGGTTTCGACTGTGCCATTTGGTGTCACATGGTAGGCTTTGGGACAGGTTCATGTAAGGGGAAGGTTGATGTAAGTCGGGAAAATTGAAGTAAAGAAAATTAAGTAAAGCTGTTTCCCTCTCCTGTCTCCATCTTTCCACACCTGTCTTCCCTCTTTCCCTGAGTAATTTGTCAGCACCACGATCTGGGCAAATGGAGATTTCTTTCCAAAAAATCATCCTGGTGAATTCCATGGACTTTTCCCTTATACTCTGGCAATCTCTGCTACCCATGATTCTAGGGCCATGCCCACTGCAGTACAGCACATGAGATTGGCTACTTAAACATTTTTATCTTCAATTCAACTCAAACAAGTAGTAATAGATACAAACCATGTGTACATCAACTCAATCTTCTTTATGAACTCTTTTTGGTATCTCCTTTGCCTCTTCGAATCCTCCTCTTTGAATTCCATTCCTTTTGGGCTGGTTTGTTTCTCCTCATCCAAGGGCTACGATTTTGCTTTAGTCCCACGTTGGTCCTTGGAAAGGCAGAATTGTTTGGTTGAAGGAGTAGTTCCCATTTTCCATTTCATGTGAGCAGGATGTATCTTATCCTCAACTGGATGGGATCTTGTAGGTTTGTGGCACAGAAGTTTCCTGACACAATGTTGGTTTTCTTTCCCAAACCCTTCAGCTGTCATTCTGTTCTGACCTGCATTATTCATTCTGGAAAACGCAGGACACATGAATTCAAGAAGTGCTTGTGACCTTAAAGAAAGCCAAGGTAGTGTGTACAGGGAGTCCTGGTAGCTGAGGAAGTGTCTGCATGAACAGGAATGATCTTCACTGACTCAGACTGTGTCCAAATTCTTCTAGTCACTTTTAGCTGTACAACCTTTAGAAAATCAAGTATTTGAACACTCATTTCCTCAACTAAAAATGGGGTTCTAATCATCTAACATGGTCATTCTGAAGTTTTAAGGGGCCTATGATGGGCCACACAGCTCCCAGCACAGAGACGGGCAACGATACACAGACATTTACTTGCCTTCCATTGGGGACTGATTGTCTTTTCATCCGTCAGACGTCAGCCGTAATATCAGCACATCTTTAACTTAAGTTAAAAAGATCATGCCCCAGGGCCAAACGTTTTTGAGAGAGAAATATCGTCCTGCCTAAGAATTCAGATGAGAATGACCACCATTTCAGCAGAACCACAACTTCTTTGGAACAATCTAAGGCCTACTCAAGGGAAGATTCAAACATCCAATTGGTTCTAAGGGGAAGAGGAGGTGGGAGATGGAGAAATGAAGAAGAGAAAAGAGTAAACAGAATTAGTTGAATTCCTTAGAGGAGAGAGAAAAACAATCACTCTGTTACTGTTCACCTTCTGGACCCCTGTAATCCTGTCTTACACATACAATGAAACCATTAACCTGTAGAGACACAGATCTCTCCGACAAAATATATCATTTCTACGACTTCATTTAGACTTCAATAGTCTTCCAAAGTGATCAACTTTTTTAATTGACCTAAAAAATCAGAATCTGCCTTTGATCATATTTTTTTTTAGTGTAACCTCTCTCTCTTCTCTTTCAGTGCCCATTTCTCTCTCCAACTCTTCTTTTCCCTAAATTAAGAAAGGAAAGCCTCTGCCAGGGAAGATACTCTCAGAAATAACCCTCCAGATAGACTCTTCTGAATAAGAAATCAAGGAGGGATATCAAAATTAACTAAGAGTATAATCATCTTGTCTTTGGATCTGCTACATTTTCTAACTTGCTGGTTTAGAGGATGCCCCAGTTTCTTTTAGGACTTGGCTTTTGAATTGGAGCACGCTGAATTTTCCAGATTGAGTGATGAGGGTTACCATGTGTTTATCTCCTTGTTCCTACTGAGATCACAGGAAACACAAGGAAGAGGAAAAAGAAATTGAGGTCCATTCTGGCAACAGACCCAGCAAGCAGTTGTGAAGGAACTAGGGCTGTGAAAGCGAAACCTTCAATGCATGTGCCACAGTCAAGAAGTCTGCTTTCTTTTCAGTAAATATTTAACTTTCCTTAATAAATCTAAATTCTAGAAAGCCACAGTAGATTCCAGGAAGGGCAAAGGTAAATCTTTCTGAGTGTTTCTTTGCCAGATCTAATGCTAGTAATCTCAGGCTGAGTAGTCTGGAAGGTCTTTGGAGTCAGATGAGCTTTTCAACACTGGAAGCTTAGGGCCAACAGGGAGAGTCAGTCTTGAGACCAGCCTGTTCTCATGAATCCTTCAAATTGAAGATTACTGGTGGACAGGGTTATCTGCATTCCCAACATTCTGCATTAGATGGGGTTTACTGGGGTTTACCATAACAGCAACCCTGGCATTGGCCTCCTGGCAATAGGAGACAGAGCATCATGGACAGGTAATTTTACCTAAAGCTTTCATATCTTATAATAATAATAATCACCTTGTTATATTCTTAACACCTGCTATATTCTTAATGCTTATCACATAGTAATAGATACTTGCTGTATGAATGAATGATGTAGTGCTTATATGATGATAGACACTTAGCTTAACTACTTTTTGTGCATAATTGCATTTTAATGACAAGCTCACACTCACCCTACAGGGCATTAGGTATGACTGATCCAATTTTACAGATAAGAAGATAAGCCTCAGAAAGGTTAAGCAACTTGTCCAACCTAGAAAAAGAGCTGTTTGATTCTAAAACTCCTGTAACAATGCACCATCAACTCAACTCATCCTCAGTCTTAAAATCAAGGATTATTAAGGAACTATTTGTAATGGTTCTAACGGCAACAAACTATTATCTCAAATTATTCTAAAATACCCTTTCCAGAAAATTTAACGTCCCTATGTTTATTCATGTATTCAGGCAACATACGAGAACACTGCCAGGTTCTGGGAAAATGGACAATAAGGCTTGAGTTCCTGTCCTCGGAGATCTAGAGACACTCACACAAAAGTGGAAAATCACAATACAGAGGGTTGAGCATCATGTTAGAGAGAGGTACAGGGTATTAGGGCACATGGAAGAAGGAGATCTGTGCCCCCCCTCCTCCAAAAATATCAAATGCATGAGAAGAAATAAGAAGCATGATCTTGAAAGCATGTAGGTGGTGGCAGGGATGCACCTGAGACAATCATGGAACAATGCTCGTGTTCACTTGTTAGATTCATGGCCTCAGTCTCATTTTTCATTTCCAATTTTGGTAAATTGTCACTCATACTTTTCCCAGTTTAAAAACTCTGTGGGTTTTCATTTTAAGGGTTAAAAAACTCTTGTGTTAAAATGCTTTGTTTTCAGGTATTTTATTGGCTAATCCTTTCATCATTTTTGCTATTTTTCTCTATATCCATCACATTCGTTTTAAATTATGGAGTCAAAAATTAAAATCAGTCCCCCCTAAAAAGCATTGGAGCGATGATACATATCACATAAAAGAGAAACTCTCCTATGATTCTACTCCTGTTTATATAGCCCAGGGTGTGTGGATAGATTCATACGTTTGCAAGCAATTCTTGAATGACATACCATATTCTTGATATCTTATCAAGTCCCTTAAATTACAGCAACTGCAATTTTTCTATTTCCCCTTTTTCTATTAATCACCCTCCTCCAATCCAACCAGAGCTTTCAGATTTTCTGTCCTTAGAAGTGTCCACATGTTATAGGTTTTAGGCTCACTTCTAAGCAAATTAAAAGTAGTTTAGGAGAAGAAACTAGCAAAAGGAAACACACAAATAAGTTGCAGATTCTAATTAAACAACTCACAAATTCCAGTGTAATTTTTTCTTATTTACAGTAAACAACCAGAAACATTTGTCTGTTTATACTACAATGTGTGCTATACCTGCTGGACCCTGCTTTGTGTGTTTATTGTCTTTGCAGTCACAAAACAAGAAAGCTCTATGGGAGTTCATATTTTTTAAAGATTGTGAAACTATTTTGAGAGCTAATTGAATTATTATTATTCCATTATCAGCAATATACTTTAGATGCTTTCCATAGCTACAACAGTTGGCTGGAAATACAGAAATGCATTCTAATTCAACCCCTTTCTAACGGTTCATCTCTGATTTGTAACTGTAGCTCACTGAAACTCTTCTGTGAAAGAAAGGAAGAAAGGAAGGAAGGGAGGGAGGGAGCAAGGAAGAAAAGGAGGAAGCAGGAAAGAGAGAGAAGGAAAGAAAGAAAGGAAGAAAGAAAGAAAACTGTGATAATAGCTAAATTTTCTACATTGTAAATATTTTTCTAAGTGCTTTTCATATATCAAATCATTTCATCTTCACAACTCAATTACTTTATAGTTGAGGAATTGCAAGTACAGAGAAGTTAACCTACTTCCCCAGGGATACACAGCAAATAAATAGCAGAACTGGGTTCAAGAGCAGCACTGTCCAATACAAATATAATATGAGCCACATATGTAGTTTTAAACTTTCTAGTAGTCACATCAAAAACAGTAAAGAGTTGGATTAAATTAATTCTCATACATTTTATTTCACCCAGGATGTCTAAAATATTATTTCAGCATGCAATTAATTTTACAAAGAGATGTTTTTACATTCTCTCATGTACACTACATTCTCAAAGTCCAGTAGGTATTTGTGTTTATAGCACATCTCCCTGTGGACTAGCCAGCCACATATGTGATCTCAATGGGTGGGTACGGCAGATGGCTACCATTTTGCACAAAGCAGCTCTAGAGTCTGGGCTTTTTTTTTTTTTCTTTTGATGTTTGATATTGATCAATGTCAAACGAGGAACTTTTGAAAATGATGAACCTTTCCACTGGGTTAGTGGGTTTAACTTACATGTACATAACATCAGTTCTAGATAATAATCCAAGTACTTTATGTCTGTCTTGACTTCAGAGGGTGCCTGATGCGCACAGCTGAGTGTTAAGGACCGCCTACCTTTTACAAGAATAGGAACCTATTTCATGCAGATGAGCCCAGGCTTCCCCTCGCTGCTCCCATCCACCCCACAAGCTTCGGTTCCCCTGGGCATCAGCAGTCCCCTCCCCCTCCTTCCCCCACAGCTACCCATTTCCTTCTGATGAGTGTGCAGCTCCTTCTGCCTGGGGCTCTTCTTCCAACTGACACTTCTTTCTTTGTGTGAGTTCCCAATGCAGAAGAACTTCTAGAGCTCCTTGATCTCCTTGAACTCTCCTTCCTGATGCTCTCTTCCATCCTCTATGGTCGGGTGCTTTGTTGGCCAAGGGGACATGGTGTCCTGGGAGCCAACGTTGTAGAACTGGGAGTGTCCCAGGACACAGACTGTATGCGGGACAGCACCTATTCCAGGGTAAAGGCTGCACCAGGCAGCCCTTTCTCTAGGTCTCCTCCTGGGCATTATTATTATTATTATTATTATTTTTTGACTGCCAAGCAATATGGAACCTTTATTTTAATGTGATTACTTAAACTCCTATGGACTCACATCAAATACTAGTTTGGTTTTGTCAGTAATAATTATTCTAGTAATAATACCATTTATAATAGGGTTACTCCTGGGCACTTTCTCTCTGACACCGTACCTCCATTTTGTTGAGGTTTCCTGAACATTCGTCAGGGTCACCAAAGTGTAGCTCAGTGGTTGTTCCTTGTTTCCCTCTCCCATATACCCATAAAGCAGGAACTAGGTTAAAGGAGCATTTAGACAGTCCTAGAAGATAAAAAGCTCCTTAAAAGGGCAGCCTGGGGTGAGGGTGAAAGGCAAGAGAGAGGTTGCCCCTCTCTTTGCCTCCCTGTGCAGTTTCTGGTGAGGAGGTCATGTGAAGATGATGCTGTGTAGTCTCAGTTCTCCATAAAACAAGCTGGGAAACACCCTCTTCTCCCCAGTCTTGTGATGCCCTAAGTCACCCAGGGGCAATTTTTACCCCAACCAAGACCATGGGGTCCCCAAGGGCTGCCTCATCAATTTATTTACCATGAGTCCAGCCCAGGGGTGGCTCAACCCCATTTTACCTCAAGGTTCTGCATCTTCAGATTCCACCTCAAGCTTCCTTGCTTCTTTCTTTTTCTTTTTCTTTCTTTTTTCTTTCTTTCTTTTTTTTTTTTTTTTTTTTGGCTGCATTGGGTCTTTGGTGCTGCACGCAGGCTTTCCCTAGTTGCAGTGAGTGGGGGGGCTGCTCTTCCTTGCAGTGCACGGGCTTCTCATTGTAGTGGCTTCTCTTGTTGTGGAGCATGGGCTCTAGGTGCGTGGGCTTCAGTAGTTGTAGCACGCGAGCTCAGTAGTTGTGGCTTGTGGGCTGTAGAGCGCAGACTCAGTAGCTGTGCTGAGCAGGCTTAGATGCTCCACATCACGTCAGATCATCCTGGACCAGGGCTCGAACCCATGCCCCCTGCATTGACAGGCGGATTCGTAACCACTGCGCCACCAGAGAAGCCTGTTCCTTGATGCTTTCCTTCACTTTGCTGATGGTGGCAAAAGGCACTGGGAGAAGATAATTCCAGTGGTTGTTGATGGTGGACGTCCACAAAATTTTGGATCCCATACCCACCTCAAACCACCTCATGCCACATACAAACAATCCAGTTTATCTGCAGAATACCCAGTCTTTTCCATGCAAACCCAGGCATACTTTATCCCTAAACCTCTTAAGAGTAAGGCAGCATATTAAGTAGAAAGAATATTAAAAGTCAGAGTCAATGTCAAATCCTGGTCCTTGCTTGACCTTTCAGGAGCCAGATAACTAGGACCAATCTCCTGAATTCTATGCATCTTAGTTTCTTCATCTATAAAATGGACAAAATGATGCTTGTTGTGCCTACCTCATGGTGTCATTGTGAGATTCAAAGGAGGTAACACATACGAATGTGCTCAGCAAAGTGTCAAGAACTATGTATATATTACGACTGTGTCAAGTCCTCTATCTCATCATTAACATCATGTGAGTGTGGGTACTCCTTTGCTGCAGAGTCCACTGTGGTTGCCAGTAGCACCATGAAATTTATGGAGTTCAAGTCAACTAATTTGTATCACAAAATCCTTCAATGGAGGATTGATTGGATTTCCAAAACCTGTAACCTCTAGGCTGGTCTAAAATAGATCAAATAAAAAAATTCATTTCATACCATTTATTTTCCTTTGATATAGAGCTACCTCTGAGAGATCAAGGGTGAAGTCTCAACATAAGTCTACTGCCCTAACATTAAAATCTAACTCAGTGACTATCTCCTCCATTACCTTGTTTGATCTTCACAAAACCAAGCACATCTAATGGCATATGTTATGGTTAGAAATCAATAGTAAAACAGAGTAAAGCCAACATTCCAGGCAATCAGGAATAGTTCCCAATTGTCCACCCCACTGCACTCACCATTAACCATTTGATAGTTGTCCGAAAGCCAGAAAAACTGGAAAACCCAGATACTCTCTCCTTTTGTTCTTCCCTTCAGTTTATGTCAGTAGTTTTTAAACTTTGGAATTCAAGGAATTACAATACACAGTTTTTTTTTTCCTAAGCAAATTCAAGTAAACCAAACTTCACAGGACTTCAGAGGGTTTTCATTCATATCTTGACATGGGCAAGCCATAGACTTTAGGACCTAAAATGGCTTTATAAACTGAAAGTCGACCCCAGGACTCCCAGTAAGTCTACTTACTTCTGCCACTGCTATTTCCTTCATTTGAGCACTCCGACAGCTGACACTGATAACTACCATTTGCCAGGAACCGTCTCTATGCCAGTCATTACAATAGGCATCTTTTGTGATTATCTCTTATATGTACAATGACAGAAAATTGTGACAGAAAATAACTATCACCATTTACAGAAGAAAAAAGAGATGTTCACCTAAGGAAAGCAACACTTTGGAGGTTCCTTGTCTAGAAAATGGTGTTGTCAAAATCTAAGCCCGAGGTGGATCCAATGTGTATGGCTCTTTCCACTAGGATGTACCACAGTATATCCTGAAATGATGTACTGTGGTACATCATTCAAATGATGACCTGAAAAGGACTGCACAGTTCAGAAGTCTGCTAGACAGTCACTGTGATAACCCATGCCGTGTAAAAGTCAGGGAGGTTACACATTATTTCTGCTTTATCCAATGGCTTCCAATAATAGCAACACTTATGGAGTACTTTCTCCATGACAGGCATTTCTCACACTTGATCCAATTTAATCTTCAAGATATACTCATGACACAGGTACTGATTTATCTGTTTCATGGATCAGGCTAAATAACTTGCCCAAGATCACCAACCTTACCAGTGACAGGGGTGTGGCCCTAGTGTCTTGAGCTTTGGGTGCCATTCTGAGCCACCTTACACCCTAGGAAGCCAGGGTCCAGCTGCCAGGGGTTCAGCCTTTGGAGCAAGGGATTCTGAAGCAAAAAGCATGTAGCGTATCTTTGAAGAAGAACTCCACTGAAATCTGCCCTTTTAGTTGGGATACATTTCAAACGTTGAGGACTAGAAAATATCTTTAATAAAAGTGTCTTGTTTTTCTTTCAGCCCTTCCCTGGATTCCCATTTAAATCCTTTTATCTTATCTCTGAACTGTCTATCTGATAGTGAGAATTCTTGTTTGAAAACAGATTTAGCAATGTATCTTAGCTAATCCAAACCCTAATTTTTCATAATTAGAAATCGATAGATGTTCTCACAGAAAAATTAGGCCAAAAGATAGGACTTTTTACTGTTATGTCACAAAATGAAGCACTGTTTCTAGATCATTATTCCATAGACAATTCTTTTTAGCCATAGAAGTTTGTCTTGAGAACAAAGATTCTACTTGAAACAATAAATTTGATTAAAAAATAAAGTAGGTCGTGGCAGAGTAGGGAAGTGAGTTCTCTTGGTGGGCAGATAGAAAAATCATAAGGATGTGAGCCGTGAGGGTGATGAGATAAAGGAACTAAATATAAGGTTTTGAACACTTTTTTTTTTTTTTTTTTTTTTTTTTTGCGGTAGGAGGACCTCTCACTGTTGTGGCCTTTCCCGTTGCGGAGCACAGGCTCCGGACGCACAGGTTCAGTGGCCATGGATCACGGGCCCAGCCGCTCTGCGGCATATGGGATCTTCCCAGACCCAGGCATGAACCCGTGTCCCCTGCATCGGCAGGCGGACTCTCAACCACTGCGCCACCAGAGAAGCCCTGAACACTTTTTAATTTAATTATTCAATTTTTAAAAATGTAGCAGTAACTTGTGCTAGATACTATTCTAAGTGTTTTATAAATATTGATTAGTTTAATCTTCACAACAGCCCTGTAAGGTAGGTACTGGCTTTATCTCTCATTTTCTAGCTGAAGAAACTGAGGCACAGTGAGAGGAAGAGCTGAGCTGGGACCAAGATTAAGCTCTCTGCTCCCAAGTCCCTGCTCTTAACCAGCTTTATGCTATTTTATTAGTGGTGATGCATACTCCTAACTAGACAGTGAGGGCACGGAAACTAAGATATAGTCACTTAATGCCTTGACCAACAATTTTGGAATATATTATAGTACAGGTTAAATCTAGTTGAATGTCCTCTCAAAGAAGAGATTGTACAGAAAATTTTTAAAACATTACTTTTCCTCCTGGTAATGGAAACCTTGATCTACCTAGTTTATTAAAAGGAATCTCTCTCCTCTCTTTCCTTTTCTCTCTCTTCCTTCTCTCTTTCTCTCACTCTTTTCTGCCTCATTATGCTTTAGGTCTGTGGTTGATTAATATGTACAGGACATGCAGCAAAGAGGTAACATGGTGGTGAATGTACTTTATGAACAGACCTCTTACACAGAAACATTCACACTTACTATGGGATAGACCAGCTGCAGTCATCACACTCTCCCTGGAAGCCCCATATACCTTTGCTCCTGTAGCCATATTTGAGGGCATACTGTCTAGCAGATACAGTAAGTCTCCTACATACGAACAAGTTCCATTCTGAGAGTGCATTCATAAGTCCAATTTGTTCGTAAGTCCAGCAAAGTTAGCCTAGGTATCCAACTAACACAATCAGCTATATAGTACTGTGCTGTAATAGGTTTATAATACTTTTCAAAAAAATAATACATAAAAGACAAACACAAAAAATAAACATTTTTAATCTTACAGTACAGTACCTTGAAAAGTACAGTAGTATCAGCTACTTCACTGCTTCTTTTACACTTGCTTCCGGACATCCTGGGCTTGAAATAAAGATACTGTACTACTGCACTCTATACAGTACTGTACAGTAAAGTACACAAAAGCACAACCACTTGTAGAGGATGCACGCACGTGACAACATATGCCAGACCCGTGAACTCACTTACGTGATTGGACATGCAAACGCACATTCACATCTTTGAAAGTTCACAACTTGAAGGTGCGTATGTAGGGGACTTACTGCACTGTTATAGAAACTAAGTGTAAAGGAATGAATTAAACAGGTAAGATCTGTGCCTTCATGGAATGTACTATTCTAGAGGGAGGAGATGGATAATAAGAGAAATAGAAAAACAAAATGTGAGATGGTGCTAATAGCTATGGAGTAAAATAAACAGAGAAGCAGAGTAGTGAGTGTATGGGAAAGGGAGGAAGCAGGGCCTGTAAATTCAGAGGGGAAGTTGGAGAAGCCCTCCGTGAGTCAGGACAGGAAGTGGGAGGACCCAAGCAAGCAGATACTAGGGGAAACACTGCAGACAGAGGAAAGGGCAAGGACACGGGTTCTGAGGCAGCAGCGTGCCTGGAGCAGGAGTCTTCAGATACCTTGGTTAAGGATCTGATTTTTTATTTTTCAAAGTATGTCCTTTTATAAAACAATTAGTTATTTATTTTTTGGCTGCTTTGGGTCTTCGTTGTTGTGCACAGGCTTTCTCTAGTTGCAACGAGCGGGGGCTACTCTTCGTTGCAGTGTGTGGGCTTCTCATTGCGGTGGCTTCTCTTGTTGTGGGGCACGGGCTATAGGTGCGCGGGCTTCAGTAGTTGCAGCACGTGTGGGCTCAGTAGTTGCGGCTCTCAGGCTATGGAGTGCAGGTTTGGTTGCTCCACAGCATGTGGGATCTTCCTGGACCAAGGATTGAACCCCTGTGCCCCCTGTTGGCAGGCGGATTCTTAACCACTGCACCACCAGGGAAGTCCCAAGGATCTGATTTTTACCCTAAGGGCAATCACTATAAGGCCTTGAGCAGAGGAGTGACATTGTTCTGGATGTTTTAATAGGATCACTCTCACTGCTGAAATCTGAAAATAGATTTAAGTGGAGTAAGAACAGAAATAGAAGAAAGGTTCATAGCCTAAGGCCTATCATCTATCTGAGATGATGGTGGCTTTGCCCAAGATGATGATAAGAAGCAGGTGAGAAGTCAGATTCTGAATTTATTTTGAAAGACGAGTCAACAGATTTGCTGAAGAACTGTATATGGGTAAGGAAAGAAAGGATGACTCTGTTTTGATCAAATATGTGAAGGGAAAGACCATTTTCTTAAATGGGGGAAAATGTAGGAGGAGCAAGTTCACTGGGTTTCAGGAACTCTGATTAGGACTTGTTAAGTCCAAGATGACTTCTAAACACCCAAATGAATACAAGGATGGTATTCAAGGCAGAGTTGCAAAGTGGAGATTTCATTTATGAGTCATCAGCATGTAGATGGCATTTAAACCCATGAGACAGGATGAGATCACACAGGGAGGGAATATAGATAAAAAGGGAAGTGGTCCAAAGGCCAAATCCTGGGCAGCTCCAAAACTTACAAGAAAATGGGAAGGAACCAGAGAAATAGACAGAAAGGGAACAGCCAGAGAGGTGGAAGGAAGATCCAGATTGTTGGTGTCCTTCAAGGTATGTAGAAGGCGGCTTTCAAATGATTCAACCAGGAGTCATGGCCAGAGATGCCCATGCCTACCCTTCAAAGCAACATAGTGTACTGAGGACTGCATCCTCCATCCTTTTGAATAAACACTCAGATACTTCAGTAACAACAGTTGGCAGAGCAGGGAGTAGAGGCAGTGGTAAACAGTTACACAACTGTCTCAGGATAACTTCCTTAGACTAGAACCATCAAGATATTTCACAGAATCCATCCCAAGAAGCAACATCAGCTTCACAGGGGATGGGGAAGCCATTAAATACTGCAAAAGATGAAGAAAGACCTGAGTGACAGCATTGTAAGTTTCTCACAGGAAATAGGGTTATTTGTTGTACTGCATATGAAGGAAAGTGTCAATGTAATAATAATAATTATATATATATATATATATATATATATATATATATATATATATATATATATATGGAGTGAAAATATGTATGTGAGGGCAAGTGAAGCTTGAGAAATGCCCTCTGACATGTCAGCACAAGGTCCTGAAAGGTGGAGAAGGGATCGGTGATGTCTGAGAGGACACAGAAAGTTTCGTTCTTTCAAGTTGACATTGGAAATGGGCCTTGAAGGCTTTGTTTTCCAGGCAATACAAGAAAGCTATTCCAGGCGAAGGAAGAGTCTGCATAAAGGCGTGGAGGAAGGTTTCTGGGGGTGAGAGGGAGGATGAGTAGTAGGGTGAACGAGCTAGAGGAAGAAGAGGGTCAGAGGAGGGGAGACAGTAGTCAGGAGGGCTGCCTCCCTATCGAGTGACAGATAAAGAAAGAGAAGAGGATCATATTGGATTGGTATTTGTTTTATGTATCATTGCTCAGCTATAATGAATACGTGATGTGAATAATGATTCTGGGCTCTGTAGAAGCCTCCAGACCAAGTCTTGGCACTTTGCCTAAAAAATTGCAGCTTACAGTTTTGAAATACCTAGAAGCTCTGGGCCTTCAGGAAACCAGGAGTTAAGCTACTTTTCACTATTACTGAGACTCAGGGACTAAACCAACGTGGGCAAAAGGAGGAAGGATTATATTATTAGCTGAAATATGCAGGGGATGGATGGATGGTGAGAGGAAGTCTGAGCAGAAATGAAACTTCAAACAAGAGAAACCAAAAAATATAGACTGAACGCTCGCTAAATGTATAATTTAGCTATTCAAAACTTTCAATGCTACATTTTTTTCAAGCTAAGTACAAGCAAAACTAAGAGGTATTTCACTGGAATCCTTCAACATTCAACAGTGAAACATTTTCAAAGGGTACAGGTTTTGTTTTTAAGATTGTCATTTTTTGTAACTTTTTTTTTTGCATTCTGCACTAATAAAAAAGAAATATGAAAGTATTTAGAAAAGAGTATCAAAGAACAAAGACCTAAATCTACACTATACTAATTCTTACACTTCCTTTTTACAAAGTTACTATGAGTGCTATGTCTTATTTCTCTACCTCTTCTGAGAAACCAAATCACTTCTACTTTTTGGAATTTGTATAAAAATATATAACTTAAATATTCAATTTATTATTGAAAATAATAATTAATAAGAATAAAATAACATCATATATATAATAAATAATATACATAATAATAGGTAATAGTATCAGTAAATTGTGTTTCTTATATGGTTACACACAGAAATCAACATTAACACAGAAAAAAATGATTCATACCACTCAAATTAAAGAAAACTGTATTATTTGGTTTAATTTTTAGGTATAAAAGGAAATATAAAATAGAATAGAATAAACAGTAAGACCAGAACAAGTGGTCCCAAATAAATAGGATAGGAAGAATTCTAGTTGCCTAAAACAAGTATTTCTGAGGAGAAATTTTCACTAATCAAGGAGATCTAAATTAAGTCAAATCTCACTTTGTTTTGATATCTTTTTTTCTATTGTTTGAGCACCTAGCATTTTGTTTGATCCATATTTTGATCGTGTTTTATACAGAGGGAAATGCCAATTGATAGGCTTGTTTTCTGTTCATCTTTTTCATGAAGAAAAAAGAAATATGGAAGGAAATTGGTCCTGGGAAGAGAGAGGATTGGGGGGTGGGGTGGGAGGGAGATAGTTGACCTTGAGATCAGTTCAGTCCTTCCACTTAGGAGCCCCTGACCTTGGGGCTGCCTCTCAGGTTTTCGGAGCCACAGTTTCCTGACACTAGTCTTGTTTATTTTATAGGTGCCCCAGTCTCTTTACTGATTAAATCGATGTGATATGTGACAACAATACCCATTTCCAGGACAACCGGGAGAATCAAATGGGTGAATGTAAGGAAATATGCTTTGGAATTGTGAAGTCTCAGACCCAATTTTGTTGGTATTTTGCTGGTGAACAGAAAAAGAAATGCTTGTTCATTAATGCCTCAACAACACAAAATATTTAAAGAACAACTCAAATCTGGGTTATTAACAGATAAATTTGTAAAGTATGATTATCCTCAAAATGTTAGATTTTATAAATGAAAAGTCCCATCTGGAATTCCCTTTGATTTTAAAAGGGACTAACACAGTTACAGTAAGTAACCCATTAGTATGATTAAAAAAAAAATCCCTTCCATTTATGATAAAGTTCAGATTCCCATCCCAGGCTTCCGGTGCTACCTGACCCCACTCTGCCCACTTCCCCTGGACTTTACGTTCCCATCTGTTCTGCAGTTTAGATTGTAAGCTCCTGTCCAGCATGGTTTTATTTCTACAGAAGATCCTGTTAATATACCATTAAATCTACACAAGTGTAGGTCTGTAGTTACTTTTTTTTTTTTTACCCAGAGCCCAGGCTGAGATGATATCTTTCTCTGTTTATGGGTAGATTTTTCTATCCCTCCTTCTAACAGGGACTGTGATCCTTTGAGAGTCAGGGGAAGACAAGATGGAATCATTCTAATTCCCTACTTTGAGTTACACTCAAAGCCCTTTACTCCTGTGTAAGTGGACACCTCTTTCAATATTCCACTTTGCATCATTTTGTCAGGAAGGATCATGCAATGTCCTGTTGGTATTTCTGGTCCCGAGAAAGACTCCTCTATTAATTAAATGAAGAGAAGGAAAACTTCTGTCATAAAATTTAAAATTATGAGTGAGATCTTAAAGGAAATATGATTACAATTTTCTGCCAAATATATGTTCACTGTAAGTTACAGGTATTTCGAAAGTACCTGACAATATTATTGTGTTAGTAGCATCTAACAATGGGTGATTCCTCTGTTCTGACTGAACATCTAGGTTATTCAAAACTTGTCACTACTACAAAATACAGTTGCCATATGATCCAGCAATCCCACTCCTGGGCATATACCCAGACAAAACTATAATTCAAAAGATACATCCACCCCTATGTTTATAGTAGCACTATCTACAATAGCCAAAACATGGAAGCTACATAAATGTCTATAGACAGAGGAATGGATAAAAACGATGTGGTACGTGTATACAATGGAATATTACTCAACCATAATAAAGAATGAAGTAATGCCATTTGCAGCAATGTAGATGGACTTAGAGATGATCATACTAAGTGAAGTAAGTCAGAAAGAAAAAGACAAATACCATATGATATAACCTATACGTGGAATCTAAAATGTGACACAAATGACCTTCTCTATGAAGCAGAATCACAGACATAGAGGACAGACTTGTGGTTGCCAAAGAATGGGGGGATGGGTTTGGAGTTGGGATTAGCAGATGCAAACTATTATATAAGGGATGGATAAATGGCAGAGTCCTACTGTATAGCACAGGGAGCTATATTCAATATCCTGTGATAAACCATAATGGAAAAGAATAGGAAAAATTATATATATATATATATATCTGAATCACTTTGTGGTACAGCAGAAACTAACACAACATTGTAAATCAACTATATTTCAATAAAAATTTTAAAAAGAAGTTATCATTATTGCTATCAGAGTTTACATACAGAATTCTGATAAGTGTTTGAGAACTGTGTAGACCAAAATTCAATCAGGGCATTGCTGAGTTCTGAGTGCTTGAATTTGTACATTTAGTCTCAGTGTAAATCACTGATGGGCATCACTTTGTGTTAGTGGCAGGAAGTGGTGTTGAACACATTTTGTATTTCACATAATACATATCTTCTGTACTAAGTGTCTGAAAGTAAAATGTTCTCCAAGTTGATTTAAAACACACACACGTTAATATTATGTTATTTAGGCAAACTGATTTGAATGAAAAAAAAAAAAAATGAAACACCCAGAAAAGGAGTCTTAGAATCAGGCCAGGAAGGTGTTTATTGTGGACCAGAGATGCTTTTGCTGGTAAGAATCTAGCTAAGTACCTTGTTCAAATGATGACAAAGTCATACCTGTCCCTTCAAGCTTTTAGTATTTTTCTATGTTAGTATAAAAAAATCATCTTTCTTACCTAATTCCTCTCCCATAATCTCTCTCCAGAATCACCCTTTCTCTGTATTTCAAGATCTGATTCTCCTGAATTGGCCTCATGTGGTGCAATGCATTCAGGAGATAGTCAATAAACACTGTTGGTATAAAATTAAAGCAAGTTTCTTATAATGACCTCCACCTAACCATTCACTGAAATCACTGATGATCTCTGTTCTCTCAGTTAGTAAAAAAGTACTAACTGATGCCTAAGACAGGCCAAACATGAAGCCAATGAACGAGTTTCTAGCTAGCTTTCAGTCTGCTCTTACAATTGAAATCTGCATTTACCAAGAGCTGTGTTTGTTCACATATCTGTTTATCCCATTTGGGTTGTAATTATGCAATAAAAAATAAATTTTATAAAATGATTAAATATGAATGCAAAAAGAAAGGTGCCCTTGTGAAAAAGAGCTTTTTTTTTTTTTTTTTTTGGAAAGATTTGTACACATGATGTACACCTGGTGCTTTGATACAGGTACGGATGATGAGATATTTTTAAACTGTTAGGAGGAAACTAAAATCTTAAAAGATTTAGCTCTCAGGATATATTCTACTTATCTTTCAATTCATTCATCTATTGAAAGAAATTGCACCTGGTATTTACAGATGAGGCAACAGAGGTGTAGTTTATAAAGCAATAGTACATGACACTCCACTCTGCTGATTATAAAGCCTTGGCCATATGTCAAAAGATTAACTTTTCATTTCAAATAAAACTCTTAGATACAGGTGAATGATATTTTATGATCCTCTACTGTGAAGAACGTTCCGATCTGTCCAATCACTAGTGGATTGAATCAAATCAAATATGATGGATTTTATTGGACTGTCTTAGGACAACCCCCTATGCAAGCACAAAGCAATTAACATAAAATGCATGTTTAGATGATTTTAATTTAAACTCAAAACCTTCAGTAATATTTCCCTTAATGCTGATTTAGTCACTGTATTAAGATCAAACTCTAGCAAATAGCACTGCTACAGAACAACACAAAGCCCCAAAGAATCCTTTTCTTTCCTATCACCTGAGGCCTAGGGAGAGAACAGAATAGATGTCTATCATAAACCCAGGAAATCCCATTTCCTCCCAAAATGTTAATAAATCTGTCCTGAGGAAATAATTGAATCACTAGAAACAAATAAAGACCTAAAACTAGAAACACCAGGACAAAGAACAAAGAAAGATCTTGTAACTTGAAAGAAAAATTCAGTAAATAAGTCAGTATTCCTAGGAAGGATAGGGACGCTGATCTCCCTAAAGACCTCTTACTCACTCTTTGTAAGTAGATGCAACACCCCTTTCATAGAAAAGAGCTAAAGTTGGCAGATATAAGTTCGCGACTTCCTTGACTTAACTTGTTTTTCTGGATTCCACCCTTGGGCTCTCCTTGGAGCCCAGCTATCCTACTCAGGCCATTTTTGAACCAACAGTTGTGCTTAGAACTCACTGTTGACACAACAATTTGAGCTATGTGGTGATTTCTCTAAGGATAAATAGATCCATCACTTCCCAGAGTCACAGAAGCCGCCCGACTGGAGCCGCCGCCATGACCAGCCAGTCTCAAGGGATCCACCAGCTCCTCCAGGCAGAGAAAAGGGCCAAGGACAAGCTCGAGGAGGCTAAGAAGAGTAAGTCTCCATTCTGTCTGATTTGTGAGGGTTTTGTCACAAAAGGGGACAAAGAGGATGCAGTAGGATGAGCACGGATCTCAGGGGCAGGCAGACTCTGGTTAAATCCTGGTTTCATGGGGCTTCCCTGGTGGCACAGTGGATGAGAATCAGCCTGCCAATGCCAGGGAAACGGGTTTGAGCCCTGGTCTGGGAGGATCCCACATGCTGTGGAGCAACTAAGCCTGTGAGCCACAACTACTGAGTCTGCGCATCTGGAGCCTGTGCTCCACAACAAGAGAGGCCGCGATAATGAGAGGACTGTGCACTGCAATGAAGAGTGGCACCCGCTTACCACAACTAGAGAAAGCCCTCGCACAGAAACGAAGACCCAACACAGCAAAAATAAATTAATTAATTAATAAAACTCCTACCCCCAACATCTTCTTTTAAAAAAAAAAAAAAATCCGGGCCTCCCTGGTGGCGCAGTGGTTGAGAGTCCGCCTGCCGATGCAGGGGATACGGGTTCGTGCCCCGGTCTGGGAGGATCCCATATGCCGTGGAGCGGCTGGGCCCGTGAGCCATGGCCGCTGGGCCTGCGCATCTGGAGCCTGTGCTCCGCAACGGGAGAGGCCACAACAGTGAGAGGCCCACATACCGCAAAAAGAAAAAAAAAAAAAAAATCCTGGTTCCACCACACTCCCTGGGAGACCTTGGCCAGTTCATAGAAACTACCCAGTTGTCTGTCCCCCATCACTGTAGTGGGGATGGATTTTGCCAGCTCAGATCTTTTGGACAGGCCACTTGCTAAGTGAAATGATAATAGACATTGAAGTTATGGAGACACAGGCTTAAGCTTTGCCTCTGCAAGTTCCTTCACATTGTCCAGCCTCAGTGTCTCAATATTGTGACATGGTTCAGAGATAGACCACTGGGAATTCCTTGGCTCTCCAGTGGTTAGGACTTGGTGCTTTCACTGCCAGGGCTGGGTACAGTCCCTGGTTGGGGAACTAAGATCCCACAAGCTGTGCAGTGTGGCCAAGAAAAAAAAAAAAAAAAAAAGAGAGAGAGAGAGAGAGAGAGAGAGAGATAGACAACTTCCGGATTGAATCTACTTACTAGGGAGTGAACTTAAGCAAGTGACTTAACCTCTGTAAGCATCGGTTTCTGTTTCTATAAAATTGTGATCATAGCAGTTAATGGCTCATTCTCCTCCCTCTCTGGACAGCTTTTAATTTCTAATCTTTAAAAATATTTCCATTTTATTCTCATTTTCTAATACTCTTGCTATTTAGCCCTCCATCTACTGACTTAACAGGTAAGATGTTCTCAGTAAACCTCAACCCGCTTCCTGTTCTCCTTGATACTCACAACAACCATATGAATTAAGTATTACTATTATTTCCATTTCATATATGTAGAAACTGAGAGTCCATAATTTGCCATAATATTTTTTTTTTAAATAGAAAATATAATCCAAGCACCATGTTCAAAGCTTATCTTATTTACCCCTCACACAAATCTATTTTGCAAAAAGGGGAAAGTGATGCTTAGAGAAATTATGCTCCGTTCCCAAGGTCGCACAGAGGGTAAATGGTAGAGACTGGATTTGGATGGGGTCTGATTACCCAGCCACGATCTTAACAACTGCATGGCACAAAACGTACATGATTTTAATAATGAATAAACTAAGATCGCAGATCTGCAACCCAAATTCATGTTCCCTGGGCCAAGACCTCTGTTCTTCCCACTGTCCCATTTCATATCACATGATGACTTAATCTATAGGAAGGTATGTCATTTACCTTTGCCCTAATCACATGCCCTGTCTCTGCAATTAGATTCAAAGCCCTGCAAGATAGGGATCATGTCTTAAAATTGTTGCTTATGTAAGTAGTTGGATTCATGGAGTGATAGGAATCTGGTGATACTGGCAGAAACTAGTTTCAGTGTACTGCATGAAATGCAGACACAGGACATTACAATGAGAGAGAGGAAGTCGGGCTGAGGCACTGCTCTGTCCCCTGGGGTTTTCTACCGCAGGCAAAATCATTTTCCTTTCTTAAGATAAATTGATTTCCTGAACACTCAGCAAGGTGGGCACCAACAACAAAAAAAGAAAAAGACCCCATGTGGAGGAACTAGAAGAGAACAGCACGGCAAAAGATAATGAAAAGGAAAACTTTACCTACTTCTCCATTTTTTTTCCTACAAGAAACCATGCCAAGGATGGCAAAATGGTATGAATGCAGCGTACTTGTACAGGAAACAAAGCAGTCCAGGACCTGCCAGCTGAAATAGTGTAGAAAACTCCCTTATTTTTTATTCAGATTTCTTTACCACATTTAAAATATCCAGAACAGAAAACCAACTTATTTTAAGATGTGATCATTATGTTACCTTTATTTTCCATTATGGAAGAAACGAAACAATGATAAAGCACGTACAGAATCGATGTTACCAATAAACAGCAAGTTCCTACTATACAGCACAGAGAACTATATTCAGTATGTGTGTATGTGTGTGTGTGTGTGTGTGTGTATATATATATATATATATATATATATATATATATATATATATATGAATCACTTTGCTTATACAGCAGAAATTAACACAGCATTGTAAATCAACTATACTTCAATAAAAAAATAAGTAAACAACAAATGAGAAACCAAAAAAAGAAAAAGAAAGAATCAATATTATTATAGGATCCAAATGATTTTTACCAACTACTTCTTCTTTTTCAACATCACTAGAGAAGTATTGTGAATCATACAAGTTGTTTGAAAGTGGGAGCCAGTCAGAACAATCTAAGCTCAGATTTCATAATAAAGATAAAAGCCAAACTTATTTTCCTTTCCTCAAGTACGTATGCTGTCCTTGGGCAATCTTTCCTCAGAATTTAGCACTAGAAAATCCATACTGTATTATTCGTATACAAAATGTTCATTTTGTTTGCTGGTCACTGAAAGTACATGTGTACTTTTCCTTTTCTATGTCTTTGTTCTTAAATATTCAAGCAAATATCAATCAGTAATAGTAAATACCCAGACCTTAAAAACATTTTGGAAAATATGTTTCCAAATGTTATTTCAACCAATAACCTCTGCACTCAGTTTTACAGAGAATGTCTCTCCTCTGCCTCAAAGAGCTTTGAGAAACATTTTCACTGGATAGAAGCTGTTTTCTTGCCCAGCTGTAATTGGGCATCATACTCACTTCTTAAGCATACTAAGGCAAAATAAAATAATACCTTTTTCTACCTGGTATTTTGTAGCTTCTCTCATATTTCACTATGTTGTATTTCATTCATTTATTTAATTCAATAAGTACTTATCAGGCACCCACCATTTCCAAGCCACTCTAATACATATGCTGATGAGTAGACCTAGACCGTTCCTTAAAGAATTCCCCAGTGACTTAAATATGTAAATGACATGAGAGGTACAGATAGCCATCATTTTTATAAACCCATATGCTTCACTTTATCTTTTTCCATAAAGAGATTTATTTGAAAATCTGACATAACGAAGGCAGAATAGAGATTCAGAATGAGAACCAACAGATCACAATAGTGAACACCATTGTAGGAGGTCTAGAATCACCACCTCTTTCTTAAATCCGTTTATTTGAAAGTCCCTCAAAAACTTACACATAGAGTCTCTGCTAGGAAGAGACTTGGGAATATTCATTTTAAAGTGGAGAAAGAGAGGGAGGGAGAGAGAAAATACAGCAATTTACATGTTAATACTTTTAGAAAAATATAAGATTAATAAGGTGGAAATGTTTAATATTATGTTGCAAAAATATTGATTTATCAATTAAGGAGGCTGCCACAGATCCCTGTGAAGCTGTTACATAATCCAGTAGATAGTATAAATAAATGTTAAAAAAAATAAAAGTTTTGCCTAAAGGGGTACAGATTAGGGGTTGGAGGCCCTGTGTATAAGGATCACAGGTCCCCACTTACCAGCTGCTGAGACAGATGAGTTTGTTTTTTGTTTTGTTTTGAGGGAGGGGGAGTGCGGGGTTGGGGGTGAGTGAACAGACTTAAAAAGTGAGGCAACAGGGCTTCCCTGATGGCGCAGTGGTTGAGAGTCTGCCTGCCCATGCAGGGGACACGGGTTCGTGCCCCGGTCCGGGAAGATCCCACATGCTGCGGAGCAGCTGGGCCCGTGAGCCATGGCCGCTGAGCCTGTGCGTCCGGAGCCTGTGCTCTGCAACGGGAGAGACCACAACAGTGAGAGGCCCGTGTACCACAAAAAAAAAATAATAAAAAAGTGAGGCAACAAAATAGAAAAAACATTGGCTTTTTCTTATGCTTTTTTTACATGTTATTGAGCATCTCTGAGTTTCAATTTTTTCTTTTCTAAAATATATAAATATCTTTTATATTTTTTAAAATATAAAAATATATAAGAATAAAATATTATATATAATATTTATATTATACATTATGTTTATAATATTAAATATAAATATTATATTTTATATAAAGATTTAATACATATATGGACAAATTTTTTTAAGGATCAGAAAATGATGCCTAAGGCAGTAGAGTACAAACTAAATAGTTATTGTTGGTTTTAACTTATACTATATATATTGTATATTACTATAAGTAATAACAATAGAAGAATGAAATAGAAGAATAGAATACACAGTCTAATTTCATTCTCTTTTACAACTGCTGCAACTTCTGGGTCAATTTTTCTCATAATGGGGGAGACTGGGTCTGCTTCTAGATATTTGTCTCTATTCACTGATTATGGATTCCATTGTAGTTTTTAGTTAAGATCCTTACCTAAATTTTTATTTGAAGAACTCAGATATTTGCCTCTATTCACCGATTATGGATTCCATTGTATTTATTAGTTAAGACCCTCACCTAAATTTTTATTTGAGACACTGGTTGAATTCAGATGGAATCACAGTAGGTTGACACTATTTTAAATAATCTTACTTGAATTTAATACCTTTTGCCTAAAAGTTGTTCACAATCAAAGCATCAAAGTGAGTGTGTTGGCCGAAGACAAACTAAATACATTTTTGCAACAGAACTGGGACCTATCCTGGAGCCCAGGTTTGGGGAATTGAACTGCATCTTTGATCAGAATTAGAATAGAAATTCAAGGTAGCATTATCAACAGGAGGAATAAGGACTTGTGTTTCTTTGTAATATGATTTTTTACTTTAAGTTATGACCTTTTATGAGAGCAGTATTTATTTCACTTATACCACTGCAATCTTGGAAAGGGACACACCCACAGGGGTTGCAACCAGACAGTGTGGGCTGAGCCTCCAACTGGCTGGGTGGCACTGGGCAGGTCGTCTCTTAGGATCCTGATGCTTTGGCCTCCTTAACGTCAAATTGGAGGAACAGTATCTACCTCGTGGAGTTTATGTCATAATCAAATGAGTGAATGCTTATAAAGGAGTTAAAACACCCTTTGGTACCCAGAAGGGGCTGCATGAGAATTAGCTACGAATATTTTTCCACTACTTAATAATGAGGATTCTGAGTTCAACTGAGTTCCCCTGACCTCCTCAGCATCTTTGATAAGCCCCCATTGAATTATACTTTAGTGCAAAATAAATAATTTAAATATTTCTACTTCTTAATTAGATAACACATCAGTGAATACAATAATGCAGATTTGTTTGGATCTCTATGAGGCCTACCAACAATATTTTTGTAAATCAACATTTTTAATTGTTTGTTTCCCAGTATACAGATATTCCAAGTTTATTTAAACAAGCACCTTGATTTCATCAATTTTCACTATACAAGTGTGTGTTCTGATTCATGAAGATACAACTTCTACTGAACTAATAAAATAGAAATGGTTACAGTAAAAATTCATGGTCCTGTTTTGTATGTTTTGTAGGCTTGTAAATTCTTCCTTTTTCTTTATAGTCCACAGACTAATGGGTATTTGTAGGTATATTGGACGTTCATTTCTTTGAGTGGGTCATGTTAAAATAATAACCACACAACATTTTCATCTCTTAATAACATTTGGTTATATTCAATCCAGGATCTACACAAAACTACTTTATATATATATATATATATATATATATATATATTTAAACACGGAAAGAACAAGTAAAAGAAAAAGCAAAGTAACTACAAGGAGGTAGAGTAAGGAAAGGAGATAAGAGGATAGGCACCAAAAGAGAGGAGCTTCTTTGTTTCCTTGGCGACTTCACTTTTTCCAATGTTTGTAGTAGCTGAGCCAAATAAAAGCATTCTTCAAACCAGGTTGGTTATATCATAATATTAACAACCCTCTAAAGCCAAGAAAGTTTTTTTTCTTTTTTTCTTCTATGTGGTAGAGCAGAATAAAACTGTTATCAGCAACAGATAGAAATCTCCAAGCATTCCTCAAGTGCACTTTGTGTTTATACCAAATCAAGGTGACCTCTGCTCTGTTTATGCTTATTTTTTTTTTCATTTGTATACCTACTCTTTGTACCACACTCAAGTATCTGACTTGGTTTCCAAAGCTCAACTAACATTGTTTCTCTGATTCTCTAAGCCACTATATTATCTTCCTAGGGCTACTGTAACCAATCACCACACACAGGGTGGCTTACAACATCAGAAATGTATTAAACTCCAGCTCTGGCGGCCAGAAGTCCAGACACAAGGTGCTGGAGGGGTCGCTTCCTTCTGGAAGGAAGAAGAATTGTCCTGTGCCTCTCTCCTAACTTCTGCTGATTGCCAGCAATCCTTGGCTTTCCTTGGCTTGGAGATGCATCCTTCTAATCTCTGCCTCTGTAATCACATGGCCTTCTTCCCTGTGTGTCTGCTCTGTGCCCCTATGCTTCTGTCTCCAGATCTGCCTCTCCTTAGAAGGGCACCAGTCATCAGATGTAGGGTCCATCTCAATCCAGCATGACCTCATTTTAACTTGATTACATCTGCAAAGACCTTCTTTCAAAGTAAGGTCACATTCGCAGGTACCAGATGTAAACATATTTTGAAGGACACAATCCAACATCCTCTAATTGTCAGATTCACTTGGCTGTCCTGAGTCCTTACCTTCTTAGTTTGTTTTTGTTAGTGAAAATGTCTCAAAGAAATTGCTTGTATTGCCTGTGTCTACATTTATTTAAACTCCATTTTCTCCTGAACCCACTCTAATCAGATGTTTGTCCCTCCAACTCCGCCAAAGCCCCTCTTGTCAAGACCAGCAAAGATGCTAAATCCAATTAATTAACTATCTCAGTCCCAACTGAATTCCTCTTTCATCTCTGAAACTCTTCCCTCACTGGACTATGCAGCCCTGCTCTCATGCTTGGTTTCCTGTTATCTTCCCAATCTCTATGGTTGGGGCCCCAGGTGGGACTTGCTCTTTTCTGTATCCACAGATACTTCCTAAGTGATTACATCTAATACCATGACTTTAAATCCTGGCTCCAGGTTGATGATTCTCAAACTTAATATTTCCAGCCCGACTTGTTTCCCTGATCTCCAAATTTATATAAACAGCAGCCTTCTCCCCATCATCACTAGATGGGCATCTCAATTAAATTGCTTTCTTGATTCTGCCCCAAAATAAAATGATGGAGACAGGATTGACTCATCTATCTCTCCTGTTTCTCCATCAACTCTCTCTTCAAAGTATATAGAACTTCTTGTCAATTCCACTGCTGCTTTACTATTTCTAATCATCATTAACATTTGTCTGACCTATTGCAATAGATTTCAAATCAATCTTCCTTCTTCTCCCTAGCCCTTACAATCTATTTTCACCACACTAGCCAAAGAAATCCTTTCTTTTATTTCTTTTTTCTTTTTTCTTTTCTGGTCTCTATGTGCAGCATATGAGATCTTAGTTCCCTGACTGAAGATTGAACCTGTGCCCCCTGCATTGGAATCTTAGAGTCTTAACCACTGAACCACCAGGGAAGTCCCAAGAAATCCTTTTAAATCAGAAGTAGTATAATGCCACATTGTGGCTAAAAACCCTTCATGGCTTTAGCACCTCAGGGATCCCAGTCTTTATCAACCCCATGAGGTCTCTGTGACCTGGTCACACTGCTGCCTCTCTGATATCATTTCCTAACATTCATCCATTCTGCTCTCTTTGATCTGTGACCCAGTCAGGTGGATGCTTTTACTGTTCCTTGAAGTAGTCAAATACCCTTCCCCCTCAGGGTCTTTGCCTCTACTGGTCCCTCTGCCTGGAATGCTCTTCCCTTTCAGGCATTTGCATGGCTAGTTATCTCATTCCTTGAAGTCTCTGCTCATGTACCCCGTCCTCTGAAAGGCTGCCCTATCTGTGTCAGCACCCACTGCCATCTCTCTGTCCTTAGGCGCCTTGATTCCCCTGCACAGTTCTCATCATCTCTGCCGTATCATATCCTTACTGCCTGTTTCCTATCTCTGCTTCCCCTTCATACATTCAGAGCTCCATGAGAGCAGAAATTTTGTCTGTTTGTGGTTTTCACTGCTGTATCAACAGACCTAGAAGAGCGGGGGACATAGTAGATAGACAGGAGTATTGGTTGGTTAAATGTCTCTTATTTCCACTCCATGGAATGTGTGTCGGACACTTCCTCCTTGCAGTGTTCTGTCTTCTCTCTTGGTTTCCCCTACTTCTCCAATGACTACTCTCAGAACCTCCTGAGGCTCCTCTTCCTTTCCCCATCCCCCAATGTTGCTGATCCCTAGGTTGAGACCTTAGCATCTTTTCTTCTCTTTACACACACACACACACACACACACTGTCCCCTGGCTTTGATTTCAGTGCAAACCCGCTGCTAGGACTAATACGCACACAAACTCAGATGACTAACAAGCAAATCTCTGTCTCCATTTTAGACCTTTCTCCTGAATTCCAAAGATGCCTCTCCAGCCACCCTCTGGATATCCCCACGTAGGTGTCCTCAGGGAAGCCTACAGAGGCTTCTTTTTTGGTGACATCCTAGGGACCTTTCCTCCAGCTCATGCTTTACTCGCTGCCTTCCTTCTTAGCAAAATGTCCCCAGGAATTGGAATCTGTTTTCCTAACAATGATTAGAAATTGTTGCATATTCTTACAATCACTTCATATACAATTTTAAAAATCCTTCCAATGACTCTTTGCAGTAGATTCTTAAATCTCTTTTATAGATGAGAATACTTAGGTTCAGAAACTCTAAATAACTGGCTTAAGGTTACAAAGCTTCTAACATCTTATTGTATCAGTGCCTACTGTATCATTCTGATTTCCTTCTGAAATGATCAATGTCATCTTGTCTTCCCACCAGAACAAGTTCCAGAACCAGTTTAGCCGTAAAACCAACAGAATGTCTCAAGGACCCATCAGTGTCTTGGGACAGTCCCTTGGCCTCTTCTAGCCAAGAAGCCAGGCAGGATGCAGCTGTGAGCCTTGCCCTCTGTCTCCACATAGAGTTCAAGTGTAACATGCCCAATTTCTTAGTCCTTTCCCCACAAATCACCTAAAAATCAATCCAAACATCTTTCTCTCCTACTTTTCCTCCCACAAAACATCCTATGGAATAGATCCCAATAATGGCTTGTTGAATGTAGGACATTTCTGTGTAACAAACCAAATGTCTAAAAGTGAGTGACTTCAGAGATGGAGAACAGACTTGTGGTTGCCAAGGGGGAGGAGGGTTGGGGGAAGGATGGATTTGGAGTTTGGGATTAGCAGATGCAAACTATCAAATAGAAGATGGATAAACCACAAGGTCCTACTGTATAGCACAGGGAACTGTATTCAGTATCTTGTGATAAACCATAATGAAAAAGAATATGAAAACAGGAATGTATCTATATGTATAGCTGAATCATTTTGCTCTACAGCAGAAATTAACAACATTGTAAATCAACTATACTTCAATAAAATAAATTTTAAAAAATAAGGGAATTCCCTGGTAGTCCAGTTTTCCCAAAAATATCTCAGAAAAGATTGTCTTGTATTTTTTCTAATCTCAAAAGTAGACAATTCATTCCCATTTCTGTCCTTGTTAATAAGTCTATTCAGCTTAACATTTCCTCCTCACAAGTCTTACCTGACCTCCCCTAGCAGCCTTTTCTGAGCCCCTTACTCTACATGTGTGGGTCTGTTTGTATTTTTCACTTCCTCTGTTACCAGAAGATGCAACATGACTCTTGGGATGAAGGGGAAGCACAGGCTCTAGAATTTTCATAGTAGAAGTTTCCATAAATGTTGTCATTTTTAACTTTCACAAAACAAATAGAACCAAGATTTCTGTTTCATTGCTTTTACAGTTGATTTTGTGTATCCTTCACAATTTTATGCATTTTCTAATTTTCCTCTTGGATGTTGAAGCAGCATGTACATGTTTCCAAAATACACCATATTGGGACTTCCCTGGCTGTCCAATGGTTAAGACTCTGTGCTCCCAATGCAAGGGGTGTGGGTTGTATCCCTGATTGGTTAGGGAACTAAGATCCTGCATGCCTCGCATCACGGCCAAAAAAACAAAAATATACCATATGTACCTCAGCTAGAGGCAAGGACCATATCATATATTTTTCTGGTTCTAGCCCTGTGCATACTAAGTAGTAAGTGTTCAATAAATATTGAATGAATAATGGATGAATAAATGAAAACCATCCTTTCCTGCACCACCCTGAAGCACCTGCTTTAGCAATATTTAAAATGGTGACATGTGAGATCACCACATTCTCTAAAACAAAAATTAGAACATTCAGCCTAATAAGCCTGTGTGACCTTGGAGGAAATTTGGGACAAATATTTGACTGTTGTATTTAAAATCTGGACTGTCCCATAGGGTCGCCCTTGTGTTTGATAGAGAAAGTATTGAGAAATAAAATGAACCCTTTTTGTTCACAGCAGCCATGTTTTTAATGCTTAAGAAAAAAGAGGTGTAAGTTTTTTATGCTGCTATTTTAAAAAATTTTTATTTTATATTGGAGCATAATTGATTAACAGTGATGTATTAGTTACAGGTGTACAGCAAAGTGATTCAGTTATACCCATAAAGTATCCATTCATTTTCAAATTCTTTTCCCATTTAGGTTATTACAGAGTATTGAGCAGAGTACCCTGTGCTATACAGTAGGTCCTTGTTGGTTATCTATTTAAAATATAGCTGTGTGTACATGCCAATCCCAAACTCCCAATCTATCCCTCGACACCCCGACACGTTGCCCCTGGTAACCATAAGTTCATTCTCTAAGACTGTGTTTCTGTTTTGTAAATAAGTTCATTTGCATCATTTTTTTTTAGATTCCGCATATAAGTGATATCAAATGGTATTTGTCTTTCCAAAAGAGGTGTAATTTTAAAATTTGGAAATCTCCTGCACAGACAGAGAAGCCAGCTAGAGGTTAATATAAGTGGATTTGATGCATGCATTTTGCTTCACCTCCAGCGAGACAGCCAGCATGAGGCTCTAGTTTCTTGCCCTGGATGAAATCATGTGGAACATATGCAAGCTTTCACAGGCAGCAGCTGCCCAGTCCTTCCAGAAAATTGCTGTGCCAGCAGCGACTTCCCTGTGGCTCTCCTCTTTAACTGAATGAGAACCAGCAGGTGACTGGTGCCATGAGGAGGGGATCAGACACTCCGAGCTTGTCACTGTGCGATGGAGCTAATATGCAGCCTCTTAAGTGGAGCACTGGATTCTTCCCGGCGGCAGGGCACAGGGAGATTTTCTTCTTTCTATTATTATTTTTATGTGCTAGAGTCATGACTTTGAAATCAGCATATTTTACATAATTTGCAATTAAGGTGGAAAGTCAAGATGTTTTATGTGGTTGATTGGATAAAATTGTATCCTACAACCCATCATTATGTATCCAGAACCCATTATAACTAAGAAAATGTTAATACATCTTACATATATTTTTGTCCTAATGTGAATGATGAGCCGTGATAAGAAAGTGGGCTGGGGATCCAGCAACAGCTTTCCTTGCCAGCATATCTAATTGTTCTGCAGGTAGTATGTGTTTGGTTACCTCAAAATGGTTAGAACTATAGAGAATAAAGAAATTTGTATATGCAAAATGGTAAAGAAGATTAACTAAATAGGAAAAAGGTAAGCATTTCTGAGAATGTTCCATTAAGCCTCAAGCATCAGAAGACCATTAATTTATATGAGACCTTGGATTTTACAGAGAATGTAGACAGATTCTGTTCTGAGTGAGGTCAGCTCAGTCCCATTCAAGGGTAATACATATTCAAAGAGACACATCTCAATTTATAACTCAGCGACACTCTTTATCCCATCTATATACAGTGACTAGCAAAACAACTCATACGCAGCAAGGAGAGAAATTTGGACACCATCTACACTCAAATACAATGAAGGTACAGAAAGATGAAACCATGTAAAAGCCTGTATCTAGATTGATACATAGATAAAAGTTTAAGATTTTTTTAATGCTACTTAATGAGAACACATATATTTATTTATTTATTTATTCATTATTTTTATTTTTATTGAAGTATAGTTGATTTACAACATTGTGTTAGTTCCAGGTGTACAGCAAATTGATTCTGTTATATATACATGTATGTATATATATATACATATATATGTATGTATATATATATATATATATATATATATATATATATATATATATACTTTTTCAGATTATTTTCCCTTACAGGTTACTACAAAATATTCAATATAGTTTCCCGTGCTATATAGTTCTTGTTGGTTATCTATTTTATCTAATTTATGTTTATATATAGTATTGTGTATATGTTAATCTCAAACTCCTAATTTATCCCTCTTCCCCCCTTTCCCCTTTGGTAACCGTAAGTTTGTTTTCTATGTCTGAAAGTACACTTATTTAGTTCAAAGTCTACACCATATAACACACCCTTGACAAAAATTAAAAACAAAAGCTTGAGACCTTATCATAGAGAAGAAACTATGTTAAATGGGCAAAAGAATAAAGGCATTTAACTAAAATAAAAAGACGATAGATTCTGAGACAAATTAATTTTAATACAGTTGAGAATTTCTTTAAAGTTTTTTTTTTAATTTATTTATTTTTGCTGTGTTGGGTCTTCATTTCTGTGCGAGGGCTTTCTCTAGTTGAGGCAAGAGGGGATCACTCTTCATCGCGGTGCGCGGGCCTCTCACTATGGTGGCCTCTCTTGTTGTGGAGCACAGGCTCCAGACGCGCAGGCTCAGTAGTTGTGGCTCACGGGCCCAGTGGCTCCGTGGCATGTGGGATCCTCCCAGACAAGGGCTTGAACCCATGTCCCCTGCATTAGCGGGCAGATTCTCAACCACTGCACCACCAGGGAAGCCCCTTCTTTAAAGTTTTAATGATCACAAAGCATTAGTATCTGAAGGTGGTGGGTGATGAGTGCCTAGCAGCGATGACTATTACTCTATAACCCCCCAAAATTACTCTGGTTGTCAAAAAAAGTCATGTGTTTACCTAATGTTCTGCACAGCTTTGTGTTTGTCTGAAACTTTCATCTGCATTGCTGTCTGCTGGCTTAAGACTTACACCTTTGCTCTTAATAAAAGAAAAGAGAGCTACTTAACTAAATCTCCTAACCATTAAAAACAGTTGGTTTTACAATCACTTTCAAGTCCCCCTCAGAGAAAGCTACTACAAAAAGTATCTACTTTGATGTGCTCTGGGGTTTAATCAGACTTTCTAGAGTCAACAAATGGCAAGGAAAAAAACCCAATAAAATGATTTTAAAAATTGTTAGTTGGTTTGATAGAGTCTGAGCTGCATGTTTGTGCATTTGGAGATCTGCCAGTATTCAATAGAACCCAGTTGGTATGGACTGAAGGATTCCTGGCAGCAAATCAGGACAGAAAGTCTGACCAAATAATGTCTTTTTGACTCAGTGACAGCTAAAATCTGTTCTCTGGCTGGTACTGCTGTGAGTAAATGGGCAGATATTTTATTGAAACATGGAGGTGTGAAAGAATGTTGTCATTTCCATGTTCTAAAGAATCCAATTGAAAAAAACAGGAATTTTTCAATATCTATCATTTTTTAATGCAGGATGTCATTCTAGAAAAAAAAAATGTATCAAAAAATAATGTAAGACCTCACCCATATTTTTAAAAATCAAGTTGTAAATTCCAGATGGGTTGAAAAGAAATAATGCTCCTTCTATGCCACTGTTAATTTTCAGGAAAAGCCAAGCGTTTGCGGCAAGCCAAGGAGGAAGCAATGGCAGAAATTGACCAGTACAGAATGCAGAGAGATCAGGAATTTCGACAGAAACATGCTAAGGTAAGTAAGAAAGTCAACACTGATTTTTTGCAGCATAGACTATAAGGTATGAATATTCATTAATAATGATAAGATATTAATCCTCATAAGGTGTCATGCATACTACCAAGAGAGAAAAATACCCTGGATGGAGCGAATATAGTTCAACCTAGGCTGAATATCAAGCGAAATCTTAAACGTTACAGAATTACTGATTTTACATTTTCACTTCCAATGTTTTTTGATTTGTCATAGAAAGTGTCAATCTATAGTTATTGTCTAACACATTGTAGATTAAAAATTGTTTTCTCAAATATACAAGTGGATGGAATTGGTTAAAGTATTATTCCTACAACAGATTATTTTTTAATTACTTTATTTATTTATTCATTTATTTATTTTTGGCTGCGTTGGGTCTTCGTTGCTGCACGTGGGCTTTCTCTAGTTGCGGCGAGCGGGGGCTACTCTTCACTGTGGTGCGCAGGCTTCACATTGTGGTGGCTTCTCTTGTTGCGGAGTTTGGGCTCTAGGCGCACAGGCTTCAGTGGTTGTGGCCTGCCAATGCAGGGGGCACCAGTTGGAACCCTGCTCTGGGAAGATCCCACATGCTGCAGGGCAACTAAGCCCATGCGTCACAATTACTAAGCCTGCACTCTAGAGCCCCCAAGCCACAACTATAACAGATTATTGACTAACACATTTTAGAAAGAAAGAAACATCAGAGAACATTTATGTTGTTGTTATCTGTTAACGTTTACTAATAGAATCAATAAAAAGTGTTGTACAATGTTCTACAATGAACTTGTTAGGCCAAATTTCCTTTGGTGGATTCAAGATTTAGGAATGACCCAAGTAGATGTTGTTATCTATTGCTGAAAAGTCTTCTGGTATTTCCTTACGATTTCCTTTTCAACTGACTGGCTTCATTCAACAAATCTTTTAGGAAAATATAAAGAAATGCTTTTTCCTACACTAGCACTTAAAAAGTATCTGCAGTTTACAGTAAAATAATATATAAGTGCATGAATTTTTCAGAGCAGATTGCAATATGTCTTAAATTACATGTGCCATAACTAAAGTTTATATATTTTCTTTTTGCCTTAGCAAAAATACAAATAAAGCTCTGTGCAGAAGCCTGGCATTGCAAGATGAACTACAAACAGTTTGTAAATCTTTCTGTTTACAGCTTTGATTTTAGTGGCAGTAGGTGCGGAGCTCATGTGGGATCAGGCTAATTGGATTACACAGTAGGAAAAACTTTTCCAATGGGCTGTTTCTTAAAATAAAAAGCCATTTCTAGAACAAAGTGGACCACTCAGCAAAAATAAATTCTTCTTATCTATATTTGGAAAAAGGAATCATAAAGTCCCAAGTCCACACACACATATATTCCCTCTATGATTGGCCCTTGGCTATCTCTCTAAACTGTCAGTTCTGAAAATGTCATGCACTTACCTTTTACTCTGAACTGCAGATATTTTTTAAATGTTAGGGTAGGAAACAGCATTGCTTTATATTTTCATGAAAGATTTATGGAATGAAGCCAGCTAATTGAAAAGGAAATCATAAGGAAATACCAGAAGACTTTTCAGCAATAGACAACAATATTTACTTTGGTCATTTGTAACATTTTTTGCTACTTTTGTCCCTACTTGTTCTGTTCTCTCCATATGTCTCCCTGTTTTTCCCCAGAAGAACTAAACAGGCTGCTGCCACAGGGCCTTTGCCTATGCTCTATCCATTCTGAGGATCTTCTTCTTTTACACACATTCATCTCTCCTTGATCTCTGTTTAGTTGTTAGCTCTTCTTCCTGATCACCTTATCTAAAATTGTGTCTCTCATAAAAAAGAAAGTAAGTACCCATTGTAGTCATAGCACTTATCACTACTGGATATATTATATATTTACATATTTTGCTTATTGTTTATCTTTCCTTCTGGACTATAAGCACCAAAATACAGGTTCTTTGTTTTTTTCTCTGTTTCTTTCCTTGACATTGGTATGGAGTCTGCTCCACAGTAAGTATCCAATAAGTATCTAGTAAGAATGAATAACTAAACATCTCTTCCATACCTTTATCTTTCCTATTGAGTTCTGTCATAACCATGCCATATTAGGACCTGAAAAAATAATCATTCTTCACACCAATCAGCTCTTTTGATCCTGTGTTGAATGTTTCTAATATATGCATTTTTAAGTAATTACAAAACTGACGATCATTTTAGAAAGTGGCTGGGTTTAATCTCTTGAAGTATTATTCCTCCAGAAGAATATCCTAAAATGTAAATCTGGTTCAGGATATTTGTTCTCAGTGTCAGAGAATAATTAAAATTCCTCATTACTCTCATAATTAGAGCTCTAAGCCAATCTTACAGCTAGTTGATCAAAAGCTTACATAAAAAGTTCAGCATATTTAGGCCTCTGCTACCTCAAACATATTGTCAACCATGAGCACAGATCTTCTTTCCTGGCATGACCTCCATATGTCAGATACAGTGCTATTCCAGTTAAGGCTCATCATCGTTAACCCAGGTCATGTGGGAGGTCTGGGAGGAGACCCAAGAAACCAGTTTTCTGCCTGCTGTGGGTGTTGCTCCTTGATGCTACTTTTTTGGTTGCTTTTTGGCTCTTGTTAATGTCTGGGTTTTTCCAACTCCCCTGACTTGTCAATAGAAGCGAGTATCCCAATGTGGGCTGTATATCAACGAATATTTTTATAACAAAGATTTACTGATCCCTTGCTTATTTACTTATTTGTTGTTTCACTTTATCCCTTGCTAGAATTTTGTACCATTCAGCAATGAAAAATACCGAACTAAAAATATATGCAACAGCTTGGATGACTCTAAAAATAATGTTATGCTGAATGAGAGAAGGCCATCATTTATACTGTTTGATTCCATTTATATTGGATACAAAGTATATACTGTATGATTCCATTTATACAATATTCTCAAAAAGACAAAACTATAGTGATGGAGTTACTGCAACCATCCTGTAGAACTTTGGAAAAGTCCTACAAAATAACATCTTCTACTGAAGAAGATAAAAAGAAATCTGGACTACTACAGTGGAAAAATTAAATCTACTGTTAATGCAAGTAAAAGTTAGATGCATCATTCATGTAAATCAAAGACCTGAAAATCGTTGCCCTGGGCATATTGAAGATTTTTGTCGTTAATCTTTCTTCCTAAATTCATATCATGAAAACATTTTTGTTTCCTTGAAGCAACCACAAATTGAGAACTCAAAACTGTGTGTGGGACCTGAACCTCTGATTGCCCTTAAACTGGGACATGTAAACAACTTAAAAAGAAACATTGAATGATGAAAGATTTCACCATCGGTCATTAAGCTGTAAAGCTATACACATCAGTCTCAGTACTGAAGGTTTGAAAATACACATAGAGAAGTCTTTAAATTGTACCCTTCGACCAAATGTACCATTAGTTGTCACTTAAATATCAACTTCTAATTTATACAGTGTCCCAAATATTCAAGCAGCAGGCTTTGGCCAAGAAGAGCAGTAGAACAGGTAATAAGTTCTCTGTAACACCTGGTGATCTGCTCATTCTATTCTGTTCAACAAATATATATTGAACATCTACTATGTGCCTGGCAATGTTTGAGGCAGTTATAACTCATCAGTGGACGAGATGACACTTATCCCTCCCTTTGTGGAGCTTACATTCATTAATTTAAACTCCTACATGGCTTAAAGCAGCACTGTCTTCAGATACAAATGCAATTCTTCCCAAGGAAGACCATTTAAAGTGGTGTATGGTGAGTTACGGTATCGTACCATCTAGGAGACAGTGCAGAAACTCAAATTATTGCAGGTCAAATAAACTCAGAAATAATGTCATATAATTATGCAGGATGAGACATAGGAGTATGGGTTATTGACAAGGGTATTCCAATGTTTCTGAAAGTTTAAGATGGATTATACAAATTTTAAGTACAAACAACACAGTGAGAAATCATAATCATTATTACTAACATTTACTGATTACTTGCTCAGTGCTAAGCTTCTGTGCTAAACACCATCTTCATAATAAATATCTTCAGAAAATTATCATGTTGCCTTAACAAAGCACCTTAAGAATATAACTAATACTAGTGGCTGTCATCTGCCGCCCTAGACCTGCACTGTCAAAATAATGGTAATTCTCATGTAGCTACCAAGCACTTGAAATGTAGCTAGTCCAAATTAAGACATTCTATAAAGGTAAAATACATACCAGATTACAAAGACTTAGTATGACAAACAATAATGCAATAATATTACACTGTATATTCAAATAATAGTATGATTATATTGGGTTAAGTAAACATATTATTCAAGTTAATTTTACCAATTTTTTAAACACAACTCTTGAAAACTTAAAATTACTTACATGGTTCACTTTGGGGCTATTACATTTCTGTTGGACAGCACCACTTTGCACTCATGAATCTGGGTGATTTTTTAAAACGATCCCATCAAATGAGTGATGTTATCCCCATTTAAAAAATAAAGAGCCTAAGGTTGAGAGAGTAGCATCGACATATATACATTACCATGTGTAAAATAAATAGGTAGTGGGAAGCTGTTGTATAGCACAGGGATCTCAGCTCTGGGCTCTGTGATGACCTAGATGGTTGGGATGGGGGTGGTGGGAGGGAGGTTTAAGAGGGAGGGGATATATGTATACCTATAGATGATTCATTTTGTTGTACAGTGGAAACTAACACAACATTGTAAAGCAAATACACTCCAATAAAAAATAAAGATCCTAAGGTTGAGATGAACTTTTCCAAAGTCCTTCAGGGCAGTTGCAGGAACTTAGTCTAATAATAACTATTTTTAACACTACTCCAAAGAAAAGTAGATAATAGTTTCATAACTGTGTGTCTTTTAAATTTTTCACCACTTAAGACATTGAATATAGAAACAATATATTTTTTTCTTTTGAGTTCGGTAGACTCTATCAAACTCAAAAAAAAATCCAATATTGGATTTAGAGGAAAAATTTTATTCTGGTAGAACTATTTTGGTAAGTAGTTCTCTTCTATTTTTCAATATCTTCATAGCAAGGGAAATTTCATCCACATGTCTGTGCTTCTTGTATACTCACTTATCAAAATGTTATTTTATAAAAGTTATTTGATGTCTTAGAAGTTATATCACCCCAAAATGACTTTCTTTGAACTAGGAAGCCCCAATTGCCTGGACTATAAACAGAAAAGAATTTGAACCTGATTGCCTCAATTGCATTTGATTTCAACTTTGGGACCCAGAAAGATCATGTGGATTCTAGAATTTAGAATAGCCTTCTTTACCTTGAAGTAAAAAATCAATCATTAGTGAGGTCTCTTGGACTAAATTAAATGCATATTTTCCATAAACACTCATGGAAGAGAAAAACCAGCTGTGTTGCCTTAGCAATGTCCTGTTCAAGAAAGGCTGAGTTTACAATGGGGATAAAATTAGGAGTTGTCTGTTTGCTTTAGCAAAGGATAACCTTACAAAGGGTTTCTCTGCAGAATCCCTTTACATTGGTAACTCCCCTGGTAAAATTATATTTCAATCATATCATTACTTGACAGAGAGGTTAAGAGATAGTGGAGGTACTGGGAAATACTGGGAATCACTGCCCATGAAAGACCAATCAGAAAGATAAGTTAAACAGAAGTCTAAAATTACAATGGAACTAGATGGACAAGTACAGATCTTCCTCAGCTTATGGTGGGGTTACCTCCTGATAAACCCATGGTAGGTTGAAACTATTGAAGTCGAAAATGCATTGAATACACCTAATCTACTCATATCATAGCTTAGCCCAGCCTGCCTTAAACGTGATTGGAACACTGTCATTATCCTACATTTAGGCAAAGTCATCTAACACAGCTGATCTTGTAATAAAGTGTTGAATATCTCATGTAATTGATTGAATACTGTACCAAAAGTGAAAAACCAAATGGTTGTTTGGATACAGAATGGCTGTGAGTATAAGGATTGTTGACCCTTGAGATCACTGGGCCCACTGGGAGCTGTGGCTTCCACTGCTCAGCAACACAAGAGAGTATCATATAGAATATCACTAGCCCGGGAAAAGATCAAAATTCAAAGTACAGTTTCTACTGAATTTGTATCACTTTCACACCATCAAAAAATTGTAACTCAAGCCATAAAAATTAGGGACCAAATGTCTGTATATCCCAATTTATACCAAAATTTTCAAGATTATATCTAATACCTAAAAAAAGATACACCTGTGCATGTGAAAGTATCTTATTGAGCATACTGTGGCTGTATCTTTCTAAAACAAACAAACAAAAAGATTTAATGAGTTCAGATAATGTATTTTAAAAATTGACAAACCAGGTATTTGCTCTTTAAAGACCATCAAAATGGGTTTAATGATGTCTTTCAACTTTATTTTCCAGACTTTTAGTACAGAAAGTAAGCAATAGGTAAGATACAGGAACTCAATGGAAACTATTATAAATATCAATACATGAAAAAATTTCTGAGCATGATATAATGACTGTGAACTTGCATTCAATTTGTACTGTATGAAGGTCAATTTAGAAGTAGAAATCACCTGTTGTGGCCAGCTTTCTTTTTTTTAAATAGTTGATTTACAATATATTTTCAGGTGTACAGCATAGTGATTCAGGTTTGACTCTTTTTTGCAGATAATATTCCTTTAGAAAAGTGTATCCATCCCACTCATAACACTGGTGATCTTACCCATTCTCTGAAAAAATTCTGGAAAAATAATCCATAATGTAAATGACAAACAAGCCAAAATGAATTTAACTTACAAAACAATTAATTTTTTAATAGATCTTTATTGGAGTATAACTACTTCACAATACTGTGCTAGTTTCTGTTGTACACCAAAGTGAATCAGCCATATGCACACATATGTCCCCATATCCCCTCCCTCTTGAGCCTCCCTCCCATCCTCCCTATCCCACCCTTCTAGGTGGTCACAAAGCACCGAGCTGATCTCCCAGTGCTATGCTGCTGCTTCCCACTAGCTATCTATTTTACATTCAGTAGTGTATATATGTCGATGCTACTCTTACAAAACAACTAAATTTTAATATGATGTATAATGTAGTGAATTGTCTGTTTTATTTTGGCAGATAATGGGCTCTCAGAGTAATATCTCAGAAGAAATAGAAGCACAAACGCTAGAGAAGATAAAAGAACTGAATGGAAGCTACAGCAAGTCCATGGAAAGTGTGATCAACCAGCTTTTGAGCATCGTCTGTGATGTGAAACCAGAAATCCACGTGAACTACAGAACTGCCAACTAAATGTGCATCCCATTGTTCAATAAACGGTGTCTGCATGCCTCCTGGTTGCTTATGGTTTCATGTTTATATTAAGAGATTTGAACTGTACATCTTAAATTTACTAGACATCTACAGATTATAATGTGACATAATTCATACATGAATACTGAATTTAAAAGCAAACCAACAAAAAAGTTGTTACAGCTTTCCTGGTAATAACTATGACCTTGTCTTTTAACTTGGAGTAAGTCAGAAATGCAGGGCAACATATTTTTTGACACTTGAAGGAAAAACATGGACTTGAACATTTTTTTTAGTGGGTGTAGGTTATTTTTTTTTAATTTCCTCTCCTTTTTATCAGTATAGAAAATGTGCTCTTAGTTTCAGTTGTTAAAAGATCATTTTTAAGGGAGATATAATCATGACTCTGATCCAGATATAAAATGAATAGATGTAAAGGATTTTATTTAATTCAATAATCAATGAGGAAACCAGTAAGATGTTATCACTAGTTCAAAGAAGAATAAGAACTTCATAGATAGAAAGAGAGATGATAGATAGATAGACAGATAGATACATAGATACTTAAAGAGTAATGGGTTATATAACCATCCTCTCTGCCTAACCTCAACAAAACAAATATTATTCTCTTTCTAGCAGAAATGTTAAAAAATAATTAAATGACAATTAAATTAGTTGTTAGCATACATGTTTAGGCTAAAACAAAAACAAAAAAACAAACAAAAAACCCCCAAAATAACAACAACAAAACCTCCCAGGAGAAATAGTAGGTTAGTATGTATTACTAAGTTATCAAAATGTGATCTTCTCTCTGGAATGAAGAATGCTTCATCAAGTAGTTAATATCTTCCATTTGTTGGGGTTTTTAGTTCTGCAGAAGAGCTCAAAGATATTGTTATGCATATCCCTTGAGGTGGAACCAGGACCCTGCCTCAAGGCTGCACTATTGTTTTTTTGCTGCTACACCTTGTCTCTGCATCCTCTCCCTTCCCTGATTAGCAACTGTTTGAACCTGCCCTTTGGAATTTGGAGCAGGTCATGGAGGCTGAAGCCTATTTCCTACAAATAAGAAACAGGGGACACAGAAAGGCTTCCATGCCCAGGAGCCCCATGGGGTCCTGCTTGGTTTCAGTGTGTATCAAACATGTGTTCTTTGTTTGGGACAGGACACGTTAGAGCATATTCATACATTGACTGAAATTCCACTAAAGAGGAAAAGATTGTGATACAGAATAGAAGAAAACTATTGCAGAAGCCAAGTCCCTGAGAGGGCAAGAAGCATAGGATTCTTATTAAAGCAGAAGAGTTGGCCTTAGATAAAAGTAGGAACTCTCGTATGAACAGGAAGATGGCAGTGGGATTGACATACAAATGGGTAGGTAGATTTAGTGCTAGGAAGATGAGAAACTTCCTGTCTGATTTACTGCTGCTGCTGTTGTTTGTTTTAATAAATAGGAGGAAAATGATTAGCTGAATGAGAAATTTTAGGAGACTTAGCAAGACAAAACAAGGGGGGAAGTGATCATTTTAGAAAGTATGGAGATGGTGATGTTAGGGAAGTGTAATAGGATTGCCAACAGTGTTGAGTGTCAAAATGAGGTATAGTACGTTGCCATCCTTTTAGAATGAGATGACATCAGTCATGTGCTTTTCTCTGGTGATAGCAGGATTCAGGTGTGGGCAGATGGTCTCGTTCCACCTCTAGATTCATCAACAAAGACCTGAGATCAGCTCTCTTGTCCTGCTTCCTTCAGCTCAAAAGTTGCACTGGGAAAATTGTCCTCAAAATGGTTATTGTAGCCCTAGACCTAAAGAAAACAAGATCACTGAAAGAAAAGCACTAAATTTAAAGATAGGTATATATTCTTCTTCTTTTATTTATTTATTTATTTATTTTTTGCCATGGCACGTGGCTTGTGGGATCTTAGTTCCCCCACCAGGGATTGAACCTGAGCCATGGCAGTGAAAGTGCTGAGTCCTAACCACTGGACAGCCTGGGAATTCCCTAAAGGCAGGAATCTAGATGTCATGGAAAATGTTATGGCTTTATTTTATCAGCAAGAGGGAACGCAATTGCTGCTGTTTCTAGCTGGTTGTCCTGTTTCCCATTCTCCCATCTCCATCCTCCCAGGATGATGGGATCCTGACATTGCAGGGAGTTACTGGTGTAGGGAATTTCTTCACTCACTTCACAGAGTGCCTGAAGGAGCTTCTTACCAATGACATAATGGAGATCTTACATCCTGTACAATAGTAATCATTCATCCCCTCATTCATTTATTCAACCAAGGTTGCTGAATTCCATTAAATCACACATTGAATATGGGAAATATATCCAGGGCCATTATGGTAATTGACAAATCCATGTTCTTACTCCTCCCACCTCCAGTCACCCAAGTGCTCACTTCCAGTGTAAGAGGGGGTACTTGGATGGCATGGGGTTCCCTATGTCCTCAAGTCAATTAAACTCCTGCTATGACACTGTGAAGAGAAGCATATTGACTATGACTGTGGCTAGAGAGATCATGTAGCACAGTATTAAAGGACACCATACCTGCAACTAGACTGTGTGGACTCATCCCAACAACATCAGTTACTGACTCTGTGACCTTGAGCATGTTACTAACCTCTCTGTGTTTTAGTTCCCTCATTCATCGAACAAAATAGTAATGGTGTTACCACAGAGAGTTCTTGTAAATATTAAATAACTAGATACCCAGAAAATGCTCAGAATGTTACCAGTCACATTATGTGTAATATATGAGTTTATAATAATTATTATCATTATTACTATTATTATAGTAGAAAAAGAACTAGCCAAATCAACTGATTTAAGGACAGAATGATTGTGGTATGGGGTGGTGAGGTGGGAAATGGCAGAAAACTATTGTAATTTACTTCTGTAGCCAGTTTAAATAGACTATTATGAAATTATCTCATTTTTAGAGTAAGCTGTTTATCTTCGGTGAAGTAGAATCCAGTAGAACAGAAGTTTAATTGAGCTTGTTTTATCATGCTAGCACTTCCACTGAAAAAGCATCTACAAGTGTTAACTTGTTATCATTTTATTAATGTGTAATCAATTAATAAGAACATATGTGTTCCACAGACCAACCCCAGAGATATTTAAATAGAGCTTACAGTGAATATGAGAACCTTACCAATATTCTAAAGACCTGTTTCCTAGTGAATTCACAGTTTGTAGTCACAGTTCAGAAATATGCTTTCCTAAGCAAAAGTATAAATATGCCCAAACACCCCAAATAAAACCACCAGCACCGAATGTGATGTACATATCATTCTACACAAGAGGCAAGAAGTTTCCCACACTGACCCTATCAGAGTCAGCAAAGTTTGAAAGAGCTGTGATTTTGCTGATTGAACACTGGATAGACCACCATTCGTGAAAGAAGTTTCAGAATCATCTGTGATCACACAGAAGGGAAAGAGGAACCTGCAGGCAATATATATACACCAACACAATACCACTCATCACCCCAGCTGTGAAATTAGTAATTGCATCGATAGTCGATAGTAACCTATACCTCTCTCTTTCATTCAAGTTAAGGCCTTGTTAATGGTGAGAAAGTCAAAACAATAGTCTTAGCAGCAATATTAGCAAATGAAAAATATTAAGGGCAGTTATTATAATAACTTGCCATTCTTTTTGCCTAGAGTTTCTTTTCTTTCCTTCTCTATCTGGTAAATTCTACTGGTTTTTCAAGGCAGTGATGCTGAAAACTTGGCCTCTGTGCACCCGTGCCAAATAGAATCTCAGAGACAGAGTTTTGGGTGAAGTAGGAAAGAATAGCTTTATTGCTTTGCCAAGTGAAGAGAGACTCAGTGGGCTTTTGCCCTGAAAAACTATGTGTCCCAACTGGGAGGACTTGATGAGGAGTTTTATAGCAATACTTCAAGGGTGGGGTTGCTAATAAGATTAGGGTGCATGCAGGGCCGGCATTCCTTTGATCTGGTCTCAGGTAATCTTCTTGATGGTCTTCTCTGGTTCCTTTAATGTAGCCTCAGGTGGGTTCTTGGCTGCTACTCCCTTGTCTCTGCATCCCCTCCCTTCCCTGATTAGCAACTATTCGAATATGCCCTTTGGAACTCAGGGAAGGTCATGGAATCTGGAGTCCTTCCCTACAAACAAGAAAATGGGATACAGAACAGCTTCCATGCCCAGGAACCCCACAGGGTCCAGCTCGGTTTCACTAGGGTTAAAGGTCTGTTTCATTTGTGAAGTCTTACTCAACTCCCCTAGGAAAAGTGGCCATTACCACCTTGGTGATTTTATAGCTCTATTATAACACTTCCCATGTTGTAGGACGTATTCTATTGGTCTCTCCCCATCCCCTAACTGTGATTCCTCCAGGTCAAAAGCTATGTCTTACTAATCTTCATCTCCTAAGGCTTAACCCAGTGTTTGGCCCTGGATTGTTTAGTGATTAATTAATAAATGTAAAGTTCATAGTAATCAATAGTTCTTATTATGATATGAGAATAGATCCTCATGAATATTGCAACAGGAATTTCATAGAATTAGAACTTAGAACATTTCTTAGAGTCTATTTTTCTGCTAGAAAAAAGAAAACAACCCAAACACAAAGTTGATTAAGAGGTAGCCTGGTAAATGTGGGAGGGTGGGAGAATGGTACAGCTAGAAGAAGAGCACCCACAAAGGCAAGGAGATGTAGAAAGCTAGAGAATTGCATTTAGGAGGAGGCTTAAATTGCTGTTGGAGAGACTAGAAGGGTGGCTTATGAAGGGCCTTCAAGTCCACGCTAAGAAGTTTGTTCTTTACCTGAAATGGATCAGGAGCCATTGAGCAGCTGTAAGCAGTAAAGTAAAATAATGAGAACTGCACATGTATTGATCAGAGTGCCTCCAGTGGATTAGAAAGGGGGACCGGACTTGACACCAAGGCATCTGTTAGGAGGCTATTGTTGGAATCCAAGTGGGTGATAAGTAGGTCCTTATATATAGCAGGAAAAGAGACAAGAGGATAGAAAGAGAGACAATAAAGAGGTAGAACTGACCTGAGAACTCAATGGATATGAAAAGAAAACATGATAGGGTTCTAAAAAAAAAAAGAAACTTAAGGAGAATTCAAGGGGAAAAAAAGGCTGCAGACACTAAGAAGAAACAGTCCTGAGGACAAAGGGGAGAACCAGATGTTAACAGTCCTGCAGAAGGAGACTGAGCACATATCCTGGCTAGTTCCTGCCAGACAGACAGACTCAGTTTATACCTGTTTCCCTGGTAGACTACTGAGAGCTCCCTCTTTCATTCTCACAGTTGTCATAATATGCAAAAACCAAGGTTAAATCAAAATAACATACTTGAAATCCTGTTGAGTTCTACAGTGTCTCTACATCTACCTGCCACTACTGACACCCCTTCACCCCACCAGAATCTTGACTCTCAGATTTTGTCCAGCTCTCTCCATCTCAATCCCCTTATATCATTCAGCCTCTGCCATTGTCTCCTTCTCCTCCCACCCTATAACAACACAAAACAATATAGAGAGCCTGGAGATCTGGGAGGATTGTTGGTGGGTGTGTGAAATATCCTAGTAGCTACTATACACTCATCATTGTGCAGGATGTACAGCTGTTCATGCAGGCAAGTGCACTCTATTCTGAGTCGTGATGACCTGGAGTCAATCTCATGCCATCATAGGCTTTCTCAAGAGAGCTCATCTCTCCAAGCTCATCTCTCCAAGCATATTATGGGTTTTATACTTTTCCTGAACATTGATGGGGTCAAAGGGATTTTTCATGCCCTAGCATGTAGCATCTCACTTGAAAATTTTCTTTTGCTCCTGCCTCTCCCCCAAGGTCTCTCCAGCCATTCTTTCAAGCAGTCTTGCTTCGCCAACCTCAAAAACATGGAAACCAGCCACCTAGTCTCTTTCCTCCTGAAGTTTTCTTTCTTACATTGTCTTCCCTTCTCTCTTTCCCTGCACACTCCCTTATATAATCCCTGGGGGAAAAAAAGAATAACTAAATCCAGCATCAGCTTCTATCTCCAAAATGGATATTCCCACATCCATCACTTTGCTTGGCAAACAAAGAATCATCCAGCTGCCGGAATCCAACCTTTAATAAGACAATGGGAAAGTTTAAATAACAAACTCCGATCTTAAATTAGTTACAGTACACAATTTCCCAGATAATCCACAAAACTCCATCTGTTAGACACAGCTAATCTTAAATTCCAGGAAGAAATGGGAATACTGGGTTTTAAATTTACCTTATTAAAAATATGAATATGGCAATACCATCATAGAGAGTTTAATTCAGTAGGTCTGGGATGAAATCCAAGAATCTGCTTGTTTAACAGGCACACTTGGTAATTCTGATGCTGCACTGTCTGCAAGAGATTCACTTTAGACAAAAGGACACACACAGGCTGAGAATGAAAGTATGGAAAAAAGATATTCCATGCAAATAGTAACCAAAAGAGAGCAGAGGTGGCCATACTTATAACAGACAAGATAGACTTTAGGTCAAAAATGATCACAAGAAACAAAGAAAAACATTATATAATGATAAAAGAGTAAATTCATCAGGAAGATGTAACAAATATAAATGCATATGCAGCCATGATCAAAGCACCCAAATATATGAAGCAAACATTAATGGAATTGAAGGGGGAAATGGACAGCAACAAAAATTAACAGGAAATTTCAATACCCCATTTTCAATAATGCATAGAACATCCAAAAAGAAGATCAATAAGGAAACAGAGAACTTGAGCAACACTATAGATCAAATGGACCTAACATACACAGAACATTCCACCCAATAGCAGTAGAATGCACATTCTTCTCAAGTGCACATAAAACATTCTCTAGGATAGATCACGTTAGGTCACAAAACAAGCCCTAAAATATGTAAGACTGAAATCATACCAACTATCCTTTCTGACCACAACAGAATGAAACAGAAAATCAAGAGCAGAAAAAAATCTGGAAAATTCACAAATATGTGGAAATTAAACAACACACTCCTGAACATCCAATGGTTCAAAGAAGAAATCAAAAGGGAAATTTAAAAATACCTTGAAATAAATAAAAATGGAAACACAAGATACCAAAACTTATAAGATGCAGCAAAAGAAGTCCTAAGAGGGAAGTTTACAGAAATAAATGCTTACATTTTTTAAAAAAGAGAAAGATTTCAAATATACAACCTAACTTTACATCTCAAGGAACTATAAAAAGAACAAACTAAGCCCAAAATTAGCATAAGGAAGGAAATAACAAAGATCAAAGCAGAAATAGATGAAATAGAGAATAAAAAACAATAGAAAAGACCAACAAAACTAAAAGCTGGTATTTTAAAAATTATATCTGCTTTATTTTTATTTCAAACTTTATTAATTTTTTATATTTTGTTTACTTTTTTAACATATTTATTGGAGTATAATTGCTTTACAATGGTGTGTTAGTTTCTGCTTTATAACAAAGTGAATCAGCTATATATATATATATATATATATATATATATATATATATATATATATATATATATCCCTATATCTCCTCTCTCTATGTCTCCCTCCCACCCTCTCTATCCCACTCCTCTAGGTGGTCACAAAGCATCGAGCTGATCACCCTGTGCTATGTGGCTGCTTCCCACTAGCTATCTATTTTATATTTGGTAGTGTATATATGTCCATGCCACTCTCTCACTTCATCCCAGCTTACACTTCCCCTTCCCCATGTCCTCAAGTCCATTCTCTACGTCTGCATCTTTATTCTTGTCCTGCCCCTAGGTTCTGCAGAACCTTTTTTATTTTTATTTTTTAGATTCCATATATTTGTGTTAGCATACAGTATTTGTTTTCCTCTTTCTGACTTACTTCACTCTGTATGACAGACACTAGGTCCATCCACCTCACTACAAATAACTCAATTTCATTTATTTTTATGACTGAGTAATATTCCATTGTATATACATGCCACATCTTCTTTACCCATTCATCTGTCAATGGACACTTAGGTTGCTTCCATGTCCTGGCTATTGTAAATAGAGCTGCAATGAACAATGTGGTACATGAGTCTTTGAATTATGGTTTTCTCTGGGTATATGCCCAGTAGTGGTATTGCTGGGTCATATGGTAGTTCTATTTTTGTATTTTAAGGAATGTCCTTACTGTTCTCCATAGTAGCTGTATCAATTTACATTCCCACCAACAGTACAAGAGGGTTCCCTTTTCTCTACACCCTCTCCAGAATTTATTGTTTGTAGATTTTTTGATCATGGCCATTCTGATTGGTGTGAAGTGATACCTCACTGTAGTTTTGACTTGCATTTCTCTAATGATTCACGATGTTGAGCATCCTTTCATTTGTTTGTTGGCAATCTGTGTATCTTCTTTGGAGAAATGTCTATTTAGGTCTTCTGCCCATTTTTGGATCGGGTTGTTTGTTTTTTTGATATTGAGCTAAAAGCTGGTTTTTTGAAAAGACAAATAAATTAACAAATCTTTAGCTAGACTTACCAAGACAAAAAGAGAAAGGACTCAAATAGATAAAATTATAAATGAAAGAGGAATCATTACAACTGATACCACAGAAGTACAAAGGATCATAAGAGATTACTATAAAAAATTATATACCAACAAATTGGACAACATAGAAGAAGTGGATAAATTTCTAGAAATATACAACCTACTACACCTGAATCATGAAAAAACATAAAATCTGAATTAACCTATAGCTAATAAGGTGATTAAATCAGTAATCAAAATCCTGCCAACAACAGCAAAAAGCCCAGGACCAGATGGCTTCACACATGAATTCCACCAAATATTTAAAGAAGAATTAATGCCAATCCTTCTCAAACTCTTCCAAAAAATTGAAGAGGAAGGGAACATTCCCAAACTCATTTTATGAAGCCAGCATCACCCTGATACCAAAGTCAGACAAGGATACTGCAAGAAAAATATAGGCTAATATCCCTGATGAATATAGATGCAAAAATTCTCAACAAAATAGTTTCAAACTGAATTCAATAGCACACAAAAAGAATCATACAACATGATCAAGTGGGATTTATCTCTGGAATGCAAGGACTGTTCAACACATGCAAATCAATAAATGTGACACACCACATTAACAAAATGAAGAACAGAAATCATATAATCATCTCAACAGATACTGTACAGAAAAATCCTTCGACCAAATTCAGTTTCCTTTTATGATAAAAACACTCAATAAACTAGGAATAGAAGGAAATTACCTCAGTTTAATAAAGGCCATATGTAAAAAACCCACAGCTAAATCATACTTAATGTTGAAAAACTGAAAGCCTTTTCTCTATGATCAGGAACAAGGCAAAGATGTCCACCCTTACTACTTCTATTCAACATAGTACTGGAAGTCCTAGATAGAGAAATTAGGCAAGAAAAATGAATATAAGTCATCCAAATCTGAAAGAAAGAAGTAAAATTATCTCTGTTTGTAGATGATCTCATATGTAAGAAAACCCTAAAGACCCCACAGGGAAAAAAAAAAAACCAACTTGGAACTAATATGCAAATTCAGTAAAGTTGCAAGACATGAAATCAACATACAAAAAATAAATTGTCTTTCTATACACTAAAAATGAACAGTCCAAAAAGGAAGTTAAGAAAACAGTCTCATTTACAATAGCATCAAAAAGAATAAAATACTTAAGAATTGCCTTAACCAATGAGGTGAAAGAGGCTTGTGCTATGGAAACAAACATTTATGAAAAAAAATTAAAAATATAAATAAGTGGAAAGACATCTCATGTGCATGAATTGGAAGACTTAATATTGTTAAGATGTCAATTCTACCCAAAGATCTACAAATTTAATTCAATTCTTATCAAAATCCCAATGATGTTTTTTGCAGAAATAGAAAAACCCATATTAAAAGATCTATGAGATCTCAAGGGACCTCAAATAGCCAAAACAATGTTGAAAAAGAATAAAATTGGAGGACTCCCAATTTCTGCTCTCAAAACTAACTACCATATTACAGATATCAAAACAGCATGATACTGACATAAAGACAGACATAGAGATCAATGGAATATTTGGATTCTGTATCATTTTAGATCAATAGAATATACAGACTCTGTAATACATGGGCTTTCTCTATTAACAAAAGAAAAATGAGACTAACTGGTCTTCATGAAAATTAGAAAAATTAGTTCATCAAAAGACACTATCAAAGAAGTAAAAAGTCAATCTACAGAATGGGAGAAAATATTTGTAAATCATATATGTGATAAGGATTAATATCCAAACTATATAGAAAATTTCTAAAACTCAACAACAGAAACACAAGCAACCCAATTCAAAAATGGGCAAAAAAGTTGAAAAGATATTTATCCCAAGAAGATATACAAATGGTCAACAAATATATGAAAAAGATGTTCAACATCACCAATCATTAGGGAAATAAAAATAAAATCCACAATGAGTTTTTATCTCACACTTACTAGGATGACCATTAATAAAAAAAAAAAATGAAAGAAAGAAAGAAAAGAAAAATGGTGTCAGCAAGGATGTGGAGAAATTGGAAGCTTTATACATTGTTAGTAGGAATTTAAAACGGTTCAGTTGACATGAAAAACATTATAGAGGTTCCTCAAAAAAATAAAATATGAACTACCACATGATCCCACAACACCACTTCTGGGTATTTATCTTAAGGTATTCAACGGTATCTCAAAGAGATATCTGCACTGCCATGTTCATTGCAGGAGTATTCACAATATCCAAGACATAGAAACAACCAAACGTCCAAAGATAGATAAATGGGTAAAGAAAGTGTGATATATACATACAATGAGATATTATTCAGTCTTAAAAAAGAAGAAAATCCTGTCATATGCTGCAACATGGATGAACCTTGAGAAAACTATGCTAAATGAAATAACCCAGTCACAGAAGGACAGATACTGTGTGATTTTGCTTATATGGGACATCTGAAGTAGTCAAACTCGAAAGCAGAAAGTAGAATCATGGCTGCCAGCAGCTGGGGTGGAGGTAAATGTGTGTTATTTTTTAATGGGTAGAGTGTCAGTCATTAATCTGAAAATGTTCTAGAGCTTTGCTGTACACCAATGTGCATGTAGGTAACAATACTACACACTTAAATTTTTGCTGAGGATAGATTTCATGTTATGTGTATTTTTACCACAATAAAAAACAACAACCTAAGACACTTTTGTGAAGGATAATACTTTCCATAGATTTAGAGAGAGAAAAAAAGTACATGTGGGGCTTCTCTGGTGGCGCAGTGGTTGAGAGTCCGCCTGCCGATGCAGGGGACACGGATTCCTGCCCCGGTCCGGGAAGATCCCACATGCTTGCGGAACGGCTGGGCCCGTGAGCCATGGCCGCTGAGCCCGCACATCCGGAGCCTGTGCTCCGCAACGGGAGAGGCCACAACAGTGAGAGGCCCGCGTACCACCAAAAAAAAAAAAAAAAAATTTCATGTGATTCAGTCCAGGTGTGAGTGTGTTAAATGTGGGACATTGAGAAGGGAAAATTGAATAAGGAAGAAATTGAGATGATGCTTGGTTATATATTCTTTATTAATGTACTGAATTATTAATTATAAAATACCTAGCACATGTTGAGTTTTTAGGGCTTGAACTCTTTCTATTATTAAAAAATGTCCTGCCAAGGTTTATTATAAAATATATTAATATGTGTTTCTTTCCTCACCAAACAAAACCAATAAAATGTTCACAGGACTTGCCTACTTTTTGATTTCTCTTCTTCTTCCACAGTAAGTTTTTATTCTTTGGTCTGTTATTCATTTGTACATGAGGATGTATGTGTATTTTTTTTTGCCATTTCTTTATTGTTAATATTCTCAGTCTTTATCATTTTCTCCCCCTTCATAGATCCTTTACATCTTTCCTTGTGATATATTTGCCAATAGTTTTTCTTTCCATTCCCAGTGGCTCCAGTCGCCTTTGCTGTGGTATCTGACAGGGTGTGGCCGAGGACCAGGCAGCAAAGTAGACACTAAGTTGGACACTTCTTAGTTGAAACCCAGCTTGTCCCACCAGATTAGCCTTCTCCAGGTTCTCCAAGACTCAGTGTGCTCATCTTAAGAACGCATGATGCCCAACTCACACATTTGCTGTAAACTTTAAGGTGAAAAGGGAATAAAGATCCTCTTCTATAACCTAGTTCACAGTAGAAGCTCCAAGGAGAGATGACTCCCCTGGATCTCACCTTCTATTGAGGGAGAAGGGGGGCAGCCCCTCTCCTATCTCAGGGCTCTGCTGGTTTTAACCAGCAGTTTATGTAGGACGTCCCACATGACATCTCTGCTTTCTCTGAGTTCTATTTCTGCAAACCTTTCAAATCTCTTCAAATGTCCTTATCCTCAAGTCTTACATATAAAACTCCTTACCAAATCCTCATGGGTCCGGACACACAGTTTTGAGATGCATGAGTCTGCTGTGTCCCCCCTTTGCCTGGCAAAGAAATAAAGCTACTCTTTTCTACTTCACCCAGAACTCTGTCTCTGAGATTTGATGTGGCACCGGTGCACAGAGGCCGAGTTTTCAGCATCATGAGCACAAAGCTGTGGTGGTGCAGTGGGGAGAGGCCCCAGCAAGGAAAGAAAGGCATCTCAGAGAAGGTTGGAGCAGCCCTCAAAGATTAAGGAGGGATTGGCTGCTATGAGCAGGGAAGGTATGTCCAACAAGGGTAGGCCTCTTTATCATGTTAACGCTTCTTTGTTTTCTTATAAGCAAGATCCAACAGAATAGTTTCATTGACATTCAAACATTCAATTTTTATGTTCTCTAACCTGCCTTTTAGAGATATCATGATCTATTACTTCTGCCAATCAACTTCACCTTTCCCCATTTATCTTCCATTACAAATTCAACCCAAAAAGCTGCCCTTGTTGGTGCTTGAAGGTGTGTAGAATTGAAAGTGAGAACTTGGGACCAGCAAACACCCCGTCTCCATCATAGCCCCTGTCCTGACCTGTCCATTTATTGGCTTCTCGATGCTTCGATGAGGCATTAAGCCACGTTCTTTCCTGTCTGAGCCCTTTTTTCTTGCTCTTGAACAAGGCTCTAGAGAACTTTTCCATTATCCACAATTTCTTTCTTAGTCTATCAGTTTTAATCCCATACACTGACCACCACAAATACTCCCGGGTGCCTGGAGGCTGTGTCTGAATCCCTGCTTGAACTCTGTAACTCCATATGTGACCTTCACTCTATCCTACAAGCATTTATTGCATTTTGCCATCTCTGATCCAACTTACACATGGACTGCCTCCTATAATCCCTTCAGCAGCTATTCCTGTTTATTTTGCTCTTTAATCATTAACTTCCCTCCTCTCTCTCTCTCTCTCTCTTTTTTTTTTTTTTTTTCCGTGTGGCATGTGGGATATTAGTTCCCCAAACAGGGATTGAACCCATGCTTCCTGCATTGGAAATGTGGAGTCTTAACCACCGGACCACCAGTGATGTCTCAACCTCCCTCCTTTCTAGAATATTCTCTAGCTTCCTATTTTACAGCATAGTATTTCCCACTCCCCACCCCCCCGCCCCCCAATCTTCTCTGGTGTCTTAGGAACACTCATCTCTGGATTATTCTTGATGTTTGCCCCTTTTAACAAGGATTTGCTCGTATTCCTTTGGTGTCTTCCAGAGTTTCAAGCTTTGGAAACATTAATTTTAGGGGAAAAAGACTCTTCCACTATTGTTACCATCTCTACCCATTCAACGGCCCCCTTTTCTCTTTGGTAAGAAGAATCGGTCATAGCCTGGCCTTGTAAAACTCATGGTCAGTATTTCTTCAGGACCCCATCATGTCAAGTTTTCCTTTAATCTGAACATTTCACTTTAAGATAATGTTTTAATAGAGAATGGACTTGAGGACACGGGGAGGGGGAAGGGTAAGTTGGGACGAAGTGAGAGAGTGGCATGGACATACACACACTACCAAATGTAAAATAGATAGCTAGTGGGAAGCAGCCGCATAACACAGGGAGATCAGCTGGGTGCTTTGTGACCACCTAGAGGAGTGGGATAGGGAGGGTGGGAGGGAGACGCAAGAGGGAGGGGATATGGGGATATATGTATACATACAGCTGATTCACTTTGTTATACAGCAGAAACTAACACACCATTGTAAAGTAATTATACCCTGATAAAGATGTTAAAAAAATAAAATAAAATAATATTTCATTCAAAATATCCTGAAATATGGTTTCATTTTTGTGCAATGGTTTAACCTAAACATTCCCTTAAAGTCTCTGGTAAATTACAATGAAACTAATAACACGGGTGGTGCTGTATACATCTGATGCATCACAACTTTGTTTTCTTTTTAATATTTATTATTTATTTTTGTATTTTGTTTGCTGACTCGGGTCTTAGTTGCCACACACAGGAGCTTCACTGAAGCATGTGGGATCTTTTGTTGTGATGTGCAGGCTTTTCATTGGGGAGCGAGGGCTTCTCTCTTTTTGTGGCATGCGGATTTTCTCTTCTCTAGTTGAGGCGCACGGGCTTATTTGCCCCACCGTATGTGGGATCTTAGTTCCCCGACCAGGGGTCAAACCCACATCCCCTGAATTGGAAAGTGAATTCTTTACCACTGGGCCACCAGGGAAGTCCCATGTTGCATCACAAGTTTAGCTCTGAGTGTTCAACTGTGAGTTCTATGATCTGGGATACAGAGATATCAGAGGTTGTCTTGTCTTTTAGGTCTTCCTACAAACATAACTAAAAAGAAGAATTAGGGATGTTTAGATTCACGATTAAAAGGCGCATTTTGAAAATGTGAAGCTTGTCCAGAAGAAGGTTGAGATGAATTAGAAAAATGCTGGAGGTTCTAAATACTCCGAGTGTTAAAACAAAATTAATATTATTAACTTCCTGACATGCGGAGGTGCTTAGAGGTTAAAACTCTACATCTACCCTGTCATAACTGCTCACATCTTAAATAGTGGTTGGGTTTTGCTTTGTTCTTAAAATCTTGACAACTTGGGCAAAACTGCATTGCCTATTTATAACAATTAGGTTGCACTTTGCAAATGTCCCCACCAACACACACAGAGACACACACACACACAGAGACACACACAACACAGACACACATACACACACACAAAACCTTTGGCTTGTTGTAGTAAACACAAACATGAAATAAGCTGAATGATTTGGAACAATTACAGCACCAGACTGTGTGTAAATAAGTAGTGGCCAACCCTGCTTCATACCCTTGGAAATATTTAAATCCACGGATCACCTTTGACTACTTCTGGACTCTTCCTATCACTGTCTCCTGTGTCCAGTTGAAAAATCTTCCCACACTTTTCCAAACACTACGTCCCACATCCCAGAGTCCTATGTTCGTTCATCTAAGTCACACTCACAAATGCATTTTCAGTCCCACTCTCATATTTAGCTGCCCTGTGTGGAAGGAAGCCCTCTGGAGTGGAGTCGGTTTCCAGTCCTGGACTGACCTCACATTCTCAACAACACATAAAGCAGCAGCAACAAAAATGTCACCCTCCCACGCAACACTGAGCATTTGCAGCCACAGAACCGGTTTCTTTCTACACATCAGTATTTTCAGTCTTTGTCACAAACATAGCTTGAAAGTGCCAGTCTCCCCATTTTAGAGGTGACAAAACTAAACCTCAGAGAGGTTGAGCAATTTGTTCAAAGTCACAGAGCCAGTAACTGGGATGCAAGCCTGAATGTGTGTAATTCTGCAAAACATCACCAAAACGGCTCCACGGGCTCCATGACCTTGCAATTTCACTTTTCTCCTTTAGAAAACACTGGAACAACTAGAGGCTCTTCCCTCCTGCTCACCACAGCTTGGAGGATTCAGTGTTGGACACCAGGATGTCCACTCTGCCAGCCCTTAAATGTCTTCTGCATGCAGAGCCTGAAAAATCCTTCTTCAGCCGGTAATCCTGTCCAGGAGGGACCTCCTATTTTTTGGCGACTTAGAAATCCTAAATCAAGATCTCAGTTTAATATAAATCTTACTCCTTGTATCTAGCCTTTGGATTGATATTACATTAAGACCATGTTTTTCTGCTTCCAGAATTTCAGAGGCTGTATCACTGGTTGCCATCTTCTGAAGTATTAGATTATATTTCTACTTTATGCTGTCCTAGCTCCATATTGATAAAATGCTGGGTCCAATTCTTTGAAGGCTCATTTCCTTTCTACTTCTTAGGCATGAAGCTCTCCCTGGCTTGAGGGGAGGTGCACCCACTCCCTCGCTCTCTGCCTGTGCCTGGGTCCCACCTACAGACGTATTCTTCCCACTTGCTTTGCTCTTCTCAGTTCAGTCCTACAACAATGATGCCTCCCCTGTGCTTGCGTCCTGCCCTCAGACAAAAAGCTCCATCTCCTGAAGGGCTCTCCATCCCTCTTTTCCTCACTGCTCTCGGGGAGCAGCCTCTTATTTACCCTCCGCTATTGTGTCTGCTTCTCTTTGCTTTCCCACTCCAGCCAGATTCTATACCATTTTCCTCCTTCACTGCACAAAGCTTCTTCTTCCTGTGCTTTCTTCCCCCGTCACAGCCATGGGAGCTCCCTGCATTCAGGTGGGTGGATAGGACTTGCTCCAGTATTTTCTACCCTTTCATCCCAGACACTGAAGAAGGCACAGCTGTTTTTGAATCCCTTTTAGGATAACAAGCTATGGGGAAATGCATCCTTCTTCACCATAAAGGTTAAAAGCAGTGTCACTTTAACACGGGACTCTATGATGTCCTGTTCACCTTATACCCAAGAACCCCTGACAGCACAGCAACCCAAGGATGATAACCTCCCTCACTCACCCTATACAAGGCAGAGCTCTTTCTTTTCTTACCTGGTAAGTTACCTATAATCAGCTACTCGGGGCTGCTCCAATTCCTCCCCTGGGCTGTTGCTCCTTCCCTTCTTTCTAATTTCTTTTTCTTTTTTCTTTTTTTCTTTTCTTTTCTTTCTTTCTTTCTTTCTTTTTTTTTCTTTTCTTTTATTTTTATTTTTTTTTTTTGAGCATCTTGCAGGATCTTAGTTCCCCGACCAGGGATTGAACCCATGCCCTCAGCAGTGAAAGCGCAGAGTCCTAACCACTGGACCGCCAGGGAATTCCTGCCCCTTCCCCTCATTTTTGAGACCTCCTTCCTCTGGATGTTTTCACTCCCAGGTTCCCAACACACCAAGTACCCCAGGTGGTGAAAAAATTTTCTATATTCTCAGACTTGCACTCCTGCTGCAAAATGTCCATCCATAGTCCTATGTTACAGCTGATAATAGATATGTGTTAATGGATTTCATCAATCTTGAGGTTTTTTTAAGTCTAAAAGAGGAACTGGCTGGCCAAATGGTCTCTGCAGTACAGAATAAGATCCACTGAGAATTGCTTCATCCTGCTTTGGAGACCCTGCTTTCTTTCTGAGGCCTCTGGTCTCAGCTACACTCTGCCTGGCAGGGATGCTGCACCGTCCAGCATCCCTTCTTCTTCTTCTTTTTTTTTTTTTTTTTGTCAGTTACCCTGTATCCTTCAGGACTTGGCTGTCACAGAAAATAAAAAAGATCTGAACCAAGAATCATGACTCATCAATATGGAGTCTCTAGTATCATCCTAACACTGAAAGAAACACTGGAAATTGAACTTTGTCCAGTGAAAAGCGATCTTTATTATTTCTGAGAGAGAATTTCTTTTCCAATAAGCTCATTTTAGAGTACAAATTCCTGGGTTTTCTATCTCATCCCAAATGTTTCTTGATATTGTGGTGAATTGCATAGATGTAAATGTGATGCCCCCAAACCAATATTATTCTGTGACAATTATAGGTGATAATATAGTAATTTTTGATATGCTAATCTTTTAAAAAGATTACATATTAAAAAACAGAAATTGAACATGAAGAGCTTTCTAGTTTTTATCATTTAATAATAGTTTCTTTGAATTTGGCAGCAAGTATTAAGGCTTAAATAAAACACTGGAGAAGGAGTTTGAAGAAGACTTGCATAAAATTTAAACTATTTCTAATTTGTACCATAATTTTGACAAATTTTTTTACATGTGCTTTTGTGGATTTTGGTACTTTTCTATTGTTAGATAAGTGGAATTATAATTTTTAGTGGAAAAATATTGTGAATAAAAACTGTATTTAAGAAAGACTTATCTTCAGGAGTCTGAATTCTAAATATGAGGTGGAGAAAAATCTTACATTCAGCTAATATTTGTCAATAATATCAGTATGAACAATTGTGAGTTGGAACTAGGCTGAATATTGGGGAAAAAAAAGAAAAACTGTTGAGGAGTTCTGAATAATATTACATGGCTTTAGTAGGTTATTAGTCATGATAGATAGAAATAAGTTGAAGGTCACCTGAAATCAATATAATATCGTAAGTCTACTATACCTCAATTTAGGGGAATTCCCTGGTGTGGTTAGGACTCTGGGCTTTCACTGCCAGAGCCCAGGTTCAATCCCTGGTCGGGGAACTAAGATCCTGCAAGCCTCATGGCCCAGCCAAAAAAAAAAAAAAAAAGGAAACAAAACAAAACAAAAAACTATACCTCAATTTAAAAAAACAATTAAAAAAATATGCAGATTACCATATGGGCATCAACAGGTATTAATGTTGAGAAAGAGAAGGAAATACATAAGGAAGGCGTAATAACAAGAGAAGTAGTGTACTCAAATAAACTCTGCAAACAAACAAACAAAAAAAGAAGTTAAAGATGAGTCAAATGAAGCTTGAATAAGAAAATAATGTAATTATCAGAGAAAGGGTAATCTAAAAATAGAGATTTTGAGGAAGATAAAGAGTTTTATTTTACACATACTGAGAGTGAAATCATCTCAAAACAACCAAGTTGAAATATCCAACAAGAAATTAAAAAACGAGACTCAAAATTGGAAAGCAAGGGGCTTCCCTGGTGGCGCAGTGGTTGAGAGTCCGCCTGTTGATGTAGGAGACGCGGGTTCGTGCCCCGGTATGGGAAGATTCCACATGCCGCAGAGCGGCTGGGCCTGTGAACCATGGCCGCTGAGCCTGCGCGTCCGGAGCCTGTGCTCTGCAATGGGAGAGGCCACAACAGTGAGAGGCTCGCGTACCGCAAAAAAAAAAAAAAAAAAAAAGGAAAGCAAGATTGGAAGTAATACTAATAGACCTTATTTTATTTAGCTGTTAGCATGTGCTGATAACTGGTTAAGTACTTTCCAGAGATTACCTATATACTGCACACAGGTACAACTTAATAGGAAAAAAGGCTACCATGCAGCCCACCAACTGGAATAAGATGCCAAGAAATGGGGCATCTCAAGGCCTGATGTCAGGAGAAAAGGAACGGTCCCTTTAGGACACCTAGATGAATTGGTATCAATCATTTTGTGCCCATGTATCATTCATTCAAGATTAAAAATCAGCAGTTCCCTCAAGGAAGGTCAAGGTGATGTTAAAAAGTTAGAAGCGTGAATGTCAGGCACAAAAACCACAGACCTCACTACAGAAGACCATCGTTGAAAGAACAATGACAGCTCACCTAGACTGAAGACTTACTCCATGTATGTCAGACGTGGGACCAATGAATTTTCATCCTGACAACAAATTTCAGATGCAGGCCCTTGTACTAGTTTCCTGAGGCTGCGTGAAAAACGGCAACAAACTGGGTGGATTAAACAAATGGAAATGTATTCTCTCACAGTTCCAGAGCCTGGATGTCTGAAGTCAAGGTTTCAGCCGGCCTGGAGGCACTAGGAGAGAATCCTCCTCGCCTCTTGCAGCTTCTGGGGCTGCCAGCACTCCCGGGCCTCCTTGGCTTGTGGCTGCCTTATCCTTCTGCCTTGTTCTTCATGTCACTTTTCCCTCTTCTGTTTCTTAAAAGCACTTGTCATTGGATTTATGGCCCAATCCACCACCATCCCATCTCATGATCCTTAATTGAATTACATCCACAAGGATCTGTTTTCCAAATAAGTTAACATTCACAGGTTCCAGAGATTAGGATGTGGAGTTATCTTTTAGGAGACCCCCATTCATCCCACTGCAGTAGCACAAGCATCTTCACTCTGCAAAACAAACCTGAAGCCTGAAGACAGCTAGCAACTTGCCCACAGACTCACAACTCTGAAGTGAGGATGAGCCGTATTCAAAGCCAGGTTGCCTAATTCCAGCGTCCCTGGTCTAAACCACGATACTGTACTGTGATCCACAGGACATAGGAGGTGAAATAGTGTGGAAGAAGAATCCAAATCAGAAATCTAAAAGGAAGCGTTTCCACCCATATTGGGGCAGAGGAAATAGCCCTGGGCCATGGACTGCACCATGGAGTTTTTTACTGAGGAGATAGTGTTAGTCAACATTGAAATCCCACTGCATACATTTATTTGTTGTCCAAGTTAGTTGTTTGGTAAACTGTATAAATTTGATATCACAATATGGGACTCTGAACTAATCTCTTGGATTGTCTTTACATTAAATCCTCCATTTAAAGATTGATTCCTGAAATAGATGGGCCTCACTCATTACAATTTTAGTCAAGAGTTTAGTCCACAGAATAGGGAAACCAGGAAAGGGATGCTCTATCAGAATGGTGCTTTGACCATATGAATCCATGTCAATATGAATCAATGTCCGAATAAATCGTGTTGTATCTATACATGTTCTGGAGTTATTGCTGGCACCTTATTAAATTATATACTGTTAAATTGCAAGATATGCATGTGTGTCCACACACATGTGTTCAATCCTCCACTTAGATTGTGAGATCTCTCTCTCTCTCTTTTTTTTTTTTTTTTGACCACGCCATGCGGCTTGTGGGATTTTAGTTCCCCAATCCGGGATTGAACCAGCATTCTTGGCAGTGAAAGTGCTGTGTTCTAACCACTGGGACGCCAGGGAATTCCCCTAGATTGTGAGGTCTTTGAAGTCAGACTTCTACCCCCAGGTCATAGGATAGTGCCTTGCCTGTAAATAGGACCAATATACATCTTCTGAGAGGTTAATTCCTTGACATATTAGCATGTATCTTTGACATGCTTGTCATGAGGCATATGGATTTCAAATAAAATAAAAGACAGGGTCCCTGTCCATCTAAAGCTTATAATGGGGTTGGCTTTTCTTTTGTCTTTCTCAAAATCTGTATTCCTTATATTTGATATCATGTAATAACCTATAATGGAAAAGAATCTGAAAAAGAACATATATATATAGTATATATATATATACATATATATTTGAATCACTTTGCTGTACACCTGAAACAGTGTAAACCAATGATACTTCAGTAAAAAGTAAGCTATATAAAAAGAAAAAAAGATCCATATCCTTTTGAGTACAACGTTCCAAAAGCTGGACACAAACAAACAGCTATAGAAGTTTCCAGTGTTCTTACTTAATTTAATTAAGAAATTTTATAGTGTGTCTTAGAATTAAATTTGATATGCTAGAAAAAAAGTGTTAAGAATGCAATCCAATTTTTAAATTATAATGGTCAGATTTATAGTTGATGTTGATTAACCTAATAAGATTCATCTGTTTTAGTATTTTTACATTTTGTGTATGAAATTCACCTTAAGTTTCCTAAATTGTGAGTTTATTATCTATTTTCTCAGACCACTGTGTAGTGGGCTTTGGATTTCTATATATTACAGTACCAGTTCTGTAATTCCTACTTATACAAAGTAAGGTGGCTGCCTTGTACCCAGTACACTAGTTGTATCATTTACAGCTAGTATCACAGTTGCTTTGGTTTTCTATCTTTTATTGCCCTTCACCTTACAATAGTAAAAGACAATTTAAACCACAGGAAATTCCCAAGGAATGGTACCACTGGCTGTGAATACATGATCCAACATCATTATTGCAATTTTTTAGTAAATATAACATTAGAATATTGTTAACAATAAGTGTAGCATTTATAAGATGTGATCTCACGTGGAAATCCATGCCTACTTGTCAGTTTATTATATTTGGGGGAATACTATTCTTTCTTGTTAAAGATGTACTAAGACTCAGTTGCGAAATCTATGCTGACCTTTTCTTATGGGAAACATACTACCATATGTGGCCCATTCTTCTACCACATAGATGTGGATTCTTCCTCCTATTTTTCTCATTATTCAACGGCACAGACTATCCCTTTCTTAAGTCCCCACGTCAAGGGTATCTTTCTGGACCATCCATCTAAAGGAGTCCTTACCCCCATCACCCTTGTCATCTCATTATTTAAAGCCATCTCAATTATTTCTCTGTTCACAGACATTGCCTGTAGTTCTCTTTGCTATTACTGTTTTTCCTAGAGTACAGGATGGTGCCAGGCACATAGTATGTTCTCAATAAATATTTGTTGAATGAATTAATGAATAATTGATCCAAACTCTTATGTACAATTAAAGCCCTGTGTTAAACTCAGACTAATAGTAGAAATAGTCTGCTCCTTGGCAAATATGGGAAAGATCTATATGGGACAGAGAGAGCTATAAGTAACTCTCAAATTACACTGTAGGTTAGGGTTTTATTTCTGGGAGGATTTTTCTACAGGTCAAATCATTTACTGGAAATATTTAGGTCCTTTGAATATTTCAGAAGGTAGCAACATACATTTTAATATTTAAAGAGAAAAATGTTCTAATCACATTAGTCATCCTGTTCTACTGAATGCCACACAGATACAAGAGGCATCACATTTCTTCTTGAATATATGTTTAATCAAAATCAATTAGAGATGACTGTATTGTCTAAGAGCATGACATCGACCTCTGTAACCAAATGAAGGTGCTTCTCCTCCCCTCCCCCCTCTTTCCCTCCCCCACCCTCCACTTCAGACTCCAGTCCCCAGTCCAGGGTGTCACCTGTGCTTCTGAGCTACAGACTGTAGACTAGAGATTCCCACGACCCTCTCCTTGGGTTTGATTAATTTGCTAGAGCAGTTCATAGAACTCAGAGAAGCATTTTCTTTACTAGACTCCCAGTTTGTTATAAAAGGGTATAACTCAGGAAGAGCTAGAAGGAAGAGATGCCCAGGGCCAGGTGTGGGGACAGGGTGCAGGGCTTCCGTGCTATCCCAATGCTCCACCCTCCAGCACCTCCATGTGTCATCGACCAGGAAGCTCTCAGAACCCGTCCTTTGGGGTTTTTATGGAAGTGTCATTACATAGGTGTGATTGATTAAATCATTGGCCATTGGTGATTGATTCAATCTCCAGCTTCCTTCCCCCTCCCCAGAGGTAGGAGTGAAGGGGTGAGGACTCAAGTTTCCAGCCCTCTCATCACATGGGTTTCTTCCCATTGTGATCAGCCCCCATCCTTAGTGATCTAGGGCCATTCCAAAAATAACCTCATTAACACAACAAGAACAGCCCTATCACCCTCATCCCTGAGGAAATTCTGAGGGTTTTAGGAGCTCTGGGCTGGAAACATGATGAAGACCAATTACATATATATAGATATTCACTAATGCTCTCTTGCTTCTATTTGCTGGGTTGCAATTCTTCTCACAGCCAGGGTAAATTCACCATTTACAAGGATTCTCCAATCCTTCCCTAATTGCAATATTCCCTAAACTCTCTTATCTGAGTTGACCTACAGCATAAAGTGACTCTTTATTTTTCTAACAGAGAATGACCACCCACAAAGTTGACAAACCACACTCTTTTTTTTTTTCCTCTCTTACCAGTTATTGGGTTTCAACAAGGAATAATGAATGTGATTCATGCAACTACTTTGGCTCAAAGAGCCAACAAAATATCTTTGGGGTGGGGTGATTTTGCAAGATGGGAACTAGTATTTACCTGGAACATTCTATCGGATACCAGTCCCTGACCACTACATCATCCACTTCCTAATTTAAGTTTGACAACAGATTGTAGGGTAGGTATTATTATCCTCATTTTACAGATAAGGAAACTGAGGAAACTTATCACAGCTTCACAGTTAGTGAGGAATAAGTTATCCTCCGAACTCATGTCTTTCTACCATCAGAGCTGATGTCCCTTCCTCTTCTGGGAGGACTGAAAGTCTGTGGAAGAAATAATAAGATGACTAAGAGTGGTCCCTGCGTGACAGAGAGAAGAGATACTCCACAAAGGTATCACTTATCTGTGGAATCTAAAATATGACACAAATGAACCTATCTACAAAACAGAATCACAGACATAGAGAACAGACTGGTAGTTGCCAGGAGTGGGGAGGATTGCGGAGGGATGGAGCGGGAGTTTGGGGTCAGCAGAGGCAAACAATTACATACAGGATGGATAAACAACAAGGACCTACTGTCTAGCACAGGGAACTGTACTCAGTATCCTGTGATAAACCATAATGGAAAAGAATATGAAAAAGAATATATATATATATATATATATATATATATATATATATATATACACACACACACACACACAAATATGTATGTATAACGGAGTCACTTTGCTATACAGAAGAAATTAACACAACGTTGTAAATCAGCTATACTTCAATATTTTTTTTTTAAAATACAGGATACTATGAGGGAATGGGATAAAGGAAAGTAAGTATAAAGTTGATGCCAGGGAACACAGCTCTTCAAACGTATAGTAATTTGCATCATATTATAACAAATGAAAGATGAGAAAGACCAGAGCCACAGCAGTGGAAGGGTTGGAAACAGAAAGAAGGGGAAATATTCAAGAAATGCCAATGATGGGCATCAAGGCAAACACAGCATTGCAAGTGCCCATGTGGAGCCACCAACAGGCACTGGTTAACTGGCTTTCCCACGCAAATGGCGAGAGTTTTGTGGTAAGTTATCAGTTGGGTGTTAGTGGGATGGGGAACCCTTTCTGAACAATATACCTAGGAGTTAGTTTTGGTTGTCTCTTAAATTTGAAAATTTTATAACAGCTTTGTCTAGAACAACTTAATTCACACCATGAAATGTTTACTAAGTGGTAGCTTAAGTATATGTTCATATGCCAACTAAAAAGTAATTATTTTTTAATGAACTGTTCAGATACAACTACATTGTAGTGTCTTAGATGCCAAGCCTGCCTCAACAAGGTGAAGCACTTTTTAGCCAGATGTATTTAAACAAAATGTTTTGGTCTTTGTTCTACCCAGTTCCTCTTTTATCTCCTGTGTGTGTGCATGTCCACGTGGGTGCAACGATGCATACGTTCTGTTCTTCCGTGTTTTATGCTAAATGACTTGTTTCATCTTAACTGGACACTTTGCCTTGTCTGCTTGGATGTGTTCATTACAAAATGCTATCAATCTTTCAGTCTGCAATTAATGATGTTCTTCAACTATGGTATTTCCATAACTTGAGCTTTTCATGTTTGTTTTCCTATGTACTACTGTATAGATCTGTGCATTTGTGGAAAACTGAAAATACAGCTCAGTCTTCCAAACAAACATTTGGAATTATTTCTTCACACACTACTATTTTAACCAGAATTTTGATAGGAAAAGAACAACTTCTGGGTTAATGCTGTCTCTATAAATCTCTTAGTACAAAACTGAGAAAGAGAGAGAGAGAGAGAGAAATTAGGAAGGAGGGAGGGTGGGAGGTAAGGAAGGGGAAAAAAGATCATTTCCTGTTTTGTACCATTTAATGCTTCTTATACCTGCAGCAGCTATAATTAAAGAAGGCTGTATTAATTCACTTGAATTTGCTGTTTAATCACTGCATGACAATTTACTTACAGGCAACACAAGCTCACACAAAATTACATTTCTTGAACATAGTTAGACCTGAACCAATGTTAATTTTCAATTTCCTCTGAAAAAATTTTCTTTTATCTATTTTTAGAAATAGATTTTCATTCTACAGAAAGGAAACAATAAAAAACTATCTTTTTAAAACATAGAGGGTTGGCCATTTTGGATGGTTTATACAAAAACTAAAATATGATTAAGGAAGGAAAAGATTGCCTGACAGGTATAGGAAATAAAACTTGGTTGGGTGCTCATGTTAATACTTACACAAATCACATATTTACCTACACTGTGACACTTCAAAAATATATTTGATCGGTGTATAACATGATCCTTCACTGTCTTCACCTTCATTTAATTTCAAGAAGTCTCTTCATTATATTGCTAGGGTATTCTGTAAATGCATTCATTCAGCAAATAACTATTCAGTAGGTACAGCATGCAAGGCTCTGTGCTACCCTCCAGGTGATGCAGAGAAGAATGATTTTCAGAAACTACCAACAGAGGCCAGAAGGACAGAAATATAATACAATTTAAAGTGTTCAATGCCAACGGTGGTTTTGGGTAAAGCACTGTGAAAACTTAGACAAGGCAGAAGGCTGATATTTTCAGGAAAGCAGGAAAATACAATTTAAAATAACTCAGCTTTTTTTCCAGAGGCATACAGAAATTATTCCTTTATTAGCTCTTTCTGAATTACAAGTTCTTTCTGCCTAATTTTGTGTTGTTGGAACTACTTGGAGACAGCTCACTTTTTCTGCTGGCACAGCCAAGGCACCACAGACACAGACGGTGAAGGTGAGTCTACACCACGGCCAAGGCGACAGCCATGGCCACCCTCCAGGCAGGAGGGCCGGCGCAGACAGACCCCATGACAGGTAGACGAAGTCATAAATATTTTAGCAGGTAAGCATCTTTTTCTTCCACTTAACAGACACAGCAGCTAAGTCAACTGAAGGCTTTTGGAGGATGACAAAAATCAATCCAGCTCAACAAATATGTGCTTCTAATGGCTGTGGCGAATGTTTTCTTCCTCCTTAATGTCAGCTCCTTTCAAAGGCGATTCCCAAATGCTTTTTCCCTTTGTTTCCATTTTGTGGGGAGTAAATGAATTCATGATTTGTTGTTTGTGATTGAAAAAAAAAAGGCAAAACAGAAAATACCTCTTTCCCTACTCTTCCTCAAAATACCCACAGGAAGCCACCTGAGAGAACGGCCCGAAAGAAAACACTTTTGTTCAAAGCCAGGGAGGCTAGCAGAGCTTGCAGCTCTGCCCACAGCTACCTGGATCATGGGTCCTGCAGAAAAACATGCAAACTGGCAAACTGGGTACATTTGAGTGGTTTACAATAATATGTTTTCTTGTTCTCTCGCTAAGTTCTTTGCCAAGGGCAACGAGCACTGAAGTCGCTAGCGGTGGACCAGGCCCAGCTGTCAGCGTGATCCTTACTGCTTCTGGCGTTGCTCTTTTAGCCGAGAGGCACAGCGATTGCTTACCAATAAGTCTTGATGAGTTGATAATGCAGGTAGACGAACTCATAAATATTTTAGCAGGTAAGCATCTTTTTCATCCACAGTGACATAATCCTGCAGGGGTGAAGGATTTTCTCCTAGGATGGGCAATTAAGGAGAGGTAGGGGCCATGATTAGAACATTCCTGAGACTAAGAAAACTCCTTTTAATTGAGTACCTTCAATGGCTGATCTACTATGATGAACCCGAAGCACTACTGAAAATGAAACTTTATTATCACATTTAAAAAATTAACACTGATTAAGTATTTTTTAACTGCGAATTATTTACAAAATACGACTTTGCTACTCTAGCCAGATTAAAACCCCAAAGTGAATGATCTGAAATGAATCAGAATGGATAAGAAAAAGCCAAAAAAAATTTTTTTTGGTTGTGTGTGAGTAACTGGGATGGATAGGATAGCAGTCATGATGTTGAACAAGCTCCCGAGTGAATTTTTATCCATTGTTTACAACAGCAATTTTCATTCAGTGTTTGATCATTATTAAACTTTTACGTGGGGACATGTCATTACAATGGGATTGCTTACAATATTCATAATTATTTTCCCATTCTTTAAAAAGTATAACTTTATGAGTTACAATGCCTTGTATACAGTGGTGCATAAACCTTTCCCAGCCTGCTTCTCTTGCCGCAGTTTAAGCCTCCCTCTCTCCCTGTCCAGTGCTCTTGATTCTTCCTCCCTTTTCTTACTGTTTCATCCAAGCTTTCAAAATCCCACTAAGAAAAGGGGACTAAGGCACGTGCAGCTATGAGAGTACCCTGGAGTGGAGGAGACGGGCTTTGTACGCCAGCTTGGCAGTTCACTGGAGACTGGGGCTGATCATGCTTCCAGGGCTGCTTGAGATGTAATAACACATCCAGGTGCTTCCAAAATTCTAATGTGCAGAGAAACATCAAATATTATTAGATTTCAAAGACAAAGAAAAAAATGTAAATTTGTCACATTTGCACCTTGATCAGAAATGGTTCCAGAAATTGTGTCATTTGCAGAGATGTGGATGGACCTGGAGACTGTCATACAGAGTGAAGTAAGTCAGGAAGAGAAAAACAAATATCATATATTAATGCATATATGTGGAATCTAGAAAAATGGTGTAGATGATCTTATTTGCAAAGCAGAAATAGAGACACAGATGTAGAGAACAAAAGTATAGATACCAAGGGCGGGGTGATGGTGGGATGAATTGGGAGATTGAGGTTGACATATATACACTATTGATACTATGTATAAAATAGATAACTGATGAGAACATACTGTATAGCACAGGGTACTCTACTCATTGCTCTGTGGTGACCTAAATGAGAAGGAAATAAAAAAAAGAGGGGATTATATGTACATATAGCAGATTCACTATGCTCTACAGCAGAAACTAACACAACCTTGTAAAGTAAATATACTCCAATAAAAACTAATTGAAAAAAAAAGAAATGGTTCCAAATCAAGAGTGGCTTCAAAACTCATACAATTTTCTATAGGAGGGGAAGGCTATCAAGGCAGAAATTGTTTGGTAAATAGAGGTTTGCCTGTTTCCTTGAAGTCGAGCAAAGTAAGTTGCTTTTTCTCTCCAGCGAACATCTTCCTTTCTGTGTTTTAGTACCAAACACACGCAGAGAATATATATTTTCAGAAGTGTATGGAATAAGATGACATCTGTCCCCAGATTCGTCCACTTTAATTCACCTATTTGGGTGGGAGGAGACTTAAGGTTGTGATTTTCATCATTTGTCTTGCGCGGTCCTGTTGAGTTTTACTTGTGGGTTCATCTCATGCTTAATACTCTTAGAAGAAAAGGGACCTATGTTCCTGGTTATGTTTGGGGGATTCTTTTCAAGCTGAAATTTAATCAATGATCACTCACACTAGAAAGTGTGATAAAGTGTCAATACGTAGCCAACTGTGAGTAATAATCTTAAAACCAGAAAATGCTAGCCTGAATCAGACAAGTGATTTTGAGGATGTTGTGTTTGCAGCCAACGAACGCTGGATTTAAAATTTCTCCACCTTTGTGCTGACATTCTGTTTTGAAGCACTAGATGGCGCTATGAACTCACTTAATTTGGAACCAAACTCTCCCACCCATAATTTCAAAGAGAAAAAAAGATGAGTATTTTCCTTAACTGATTTGATATCTGACACATATTCTTGAGGAAATGAATTTATATGATGTAACAGTTATTTCATTAAGTTTCAGTGAAAAAAATGCCTCCTCTTTTGGCAAGGAAAATGTGACTGTTTCTACAAACATAGACCAGTCAAATCTGCGCTCAAAGTCTAGTCAGAGGGAAAAAAGTCAGACATGCTTTTTGACTAACTCGACTGCTTTTTCACTGACTTAAATATTTTCTTGACTACTTGACAGTCAAAACAGTCAAGCCAGTTTGTGTGTGTCAAGATGGGCCCCAGTTTTTAGGTTGCAAAGTGAGCTTCTGTGTTTGTTCAATTCCTTACCTGCTTCCTTTGTAGTCCAACTGGTTAGCTAGGATGGTTAGGGCCGCCTGCTAATGAGACAAAGGTCACCCCATTTCCATCTTTGCCTGGGGGAGGTGTATCCTCTTCACAGGGTTTAGGGCTGTTCCTTGGCCAGAAATTGTGACCCTTAATCTGACCAGCCACCTCACCAATGCCTGAGCTTAAAAATGACCACTTTCAAAAACCTAGATGGTCAGAATAAACACATCATTAGAAGAAGGTGAAAACAACAGAAAATGTGTATCCTAATAACAGCAGATCTGAGATGCCATTTTTCTCTAGAAAGGACTCAGAGGGTGCTTCCAAAATCAACTCCAAAGTCAACTAGCCAAGTGGCATTCCTTGTCCAGCCAATCAAATACCTTAAGAACCTCCTCTATGACAGGTGGGACGCCATATGTCCAAGGATGGAGAAGTGAGTAAGAAACGGCCTAACGTGATTTTACAAGCTCATTAGGGACATAAACAGGCAAAAATTTATTAGATGATATGACAAACACCCTAATGGACACATAAACTACCAAGGAAGCAAAGGGAGAAGCTAACTTCCAGGCAATCATATGAGCTACACCTTCAAGATTGACCTGCATTCAACTATAAAATGTGGATAAGAGCATCCAGGTGAAGAAGCCGGGTGCTTGGGAGAGATACATGTTTGAGAACACACAGGAGTTTCCTGTGCCTAGAATCTGGGGTGTTGGGTGAGGGATCATAGAAGTTGAGCTGGTAAGATGGGGTCCAAATTGAACCAGATGAGTTTTGCATAATCTAAACAATCTGTGACACTCAAAGTATTCATGAGTCCTCATTAGTGGGAATAAACAATTGAATAAATAGGTAAGTGAGGGAAATTAAATAAATCTCCTGTCCAAGGAATTTATACAGAAACTCCCCACCTTAAGGAGGTGGAACAAAACACCCCACCCCTTCAGTGAGGACTGGGCGTGACCTCTTCCAAACAGCACAGAATAGGAAGAGGGGAAGAAGACCTATTGCACCGTGGAAAAACCTGCAAACACACCCCAGCCGGGTGACCAAGGTTAACAGTCTAAGTCGTGTTGATGGTACTTTATCTCTATGGACCTTCCTCCCCAGAAACCAAAATTTCAGTCTAACCGTGACATTAGATAAATCCAAATTGAAGAACATTGTTCAAAAGATCTGACCAGGCGTCCTTAAAATTGTCACGGTCATCAAAACAAGGGCACTGTCACAGCCAAGAGGACGCTAAGGAAACGTGACAGCTAAGTGTTATAAGACATCCCAGATGGGATCTTGGAGCAAAAAGAGGACTGTAGGTTAAAATCAAGGAAATATGAATAAAATATGGACTTTACTTAATATGGAAGCAATATGGGTTCATTAATTATGATAAATGTGTCATATTATTACATGGTGTTAATGATAGGAGATATTGGGTGTGGGATGTATAAGAACTCTCTATTATTTTTGCAATTTTTCTGTCAATATAAAACTATTCGAAAAGGGGAAGTTTTAAAAATCTGAGTCACAAATTATCATTTTGAATAAAACTAATGTTTTATTGTTTCAAAAACAATTTGTAAATGTGGTAATATTCTCTCCTTTTACCCACCCTCTAAAAGGAAGAAAAAAAAAAGATGGACAGAAGGAAGGGAAGGAGGGAAGGAGGGAGGAAGGAAGGAGAGAAAACTGACATGGACCTTGGCTTCAAAACTACCTACACACGTAAATCAACTGTACTTCAACTGAAAACAAATACCTAGGCATGGTGGTGCCACGTACCATATCCACATAGCGCAATAAAGTTACTATAAAATAACGGAGGGAAAAGAGCCATTGTCCATCCATGATCAAGGGACATAGGTGAGAAACAGATACACCTCATGTTCACCACAGATGCGAATTGAGTTCCTCCCGTGTTTGCCTTGGTGAGGTGGTTGACAGCAGTTCAGTGGAATTCATAGGAGACACTTAAGTTCCCCCAAATCTTCATAAAACATGAACAACCAAGGGTACCCTAAGTCATTATTGTACAGCACACAAAGCAGGGCTCCTTTCAGGGACCTTTAGAAGGTAGATAGAAGTGAGCAGGTACCCAGAGAGATTCCTTCTTCTTCATGAGCTAACATGGCCGATTACCAAGAATAGTGACTACGAACAGGATGCTTACTCCACCCAGGAAGTGAAGGCTCAGGACGCTTGCTACTGGGGTTGCAACCGGCTCAGAAGAATGGCTGTCCCAAGCCCGTGTTGCAAATGGATTCTCTGTACATCACACTCCATGCGAATGGCTCCCCCTGGACGTGCTCAGCCAGGCGGAATTGCAGAACTCACACCAAACCCAGGTCTTCTGAGCTCTGGTTCTGTGTACTTGGTCCTCATTAGGAACAACTGAATAGGGACTGTTCACCCAAGGGACAGTTTTGTTATTGCAAAAAACAATTGTTCTGTTCTAGATTCTTTTCTGCTCACTCTGTAGCTTGCACTGGCAATGAGAAACACCACCAGTGCACCAATCCAAGGGCAGAAACATGAAATGTGCCTTAGTCAGCAACAGAGGGAAAGAGCATTCATTTCCAGCAATACCTAATAGGCAATGCTTAGTGCAAGTTCATTAATACTGAGAAAAAAGTTCAATTACCTTTTATTAGAGCTCTCAGTACATTTGTGATATTAAATTTGTCTACCTACTTGATAGTTATTCATTTACTTATATACTAGGAAGCTTCTTTCATATAAGATGCTTTATAGAAAATTTCAATCATATTTTGAGTCAGTGGCTTCGAATTATTTTGACGATGAACAACAGTACGAAACATTTTATATAGTGATCCAGTAACTCACACAGGTATACACATACATTTAACTGAAGCAGAAATTTCACAATACGGTATATATGTTTCCTTTGTGCAATCACTCATCTGTTATTTCCTATTTAATTCTCATTCATTTATTAAATTCTGGCTGAGACCCACTAATTGAACACCATGACTTATAGTTTAAAGGGTATTACCTTTGAATATTAATTCACAAAATACATCTGTATGGAAACCATCAACAAAATGGAAAGGCAGCCTACAAAATGAGAGAAAATATTTGCAAACCATATATCTGATAAAGCGCTGTGTGTTCTAGATCCGAGCTAAAGAGGAGGATATCTATGCCAAGGTGAGAGCTGGTGACATAGAGGGGCTTGATTACATGACTAAACTTACTAAGAGTGGTGGGAACGATGCTGGGAGAATTAGAAATAGGGAAAAGGAAAATAATAGAATAAATATTGTGGCATCAAATTGGAATTGGAAATATTGGTGAGAACTCATGTTTTTTTTAGAATATGTAGCTAGATAGAAAAATTAGTATAGATATAAATGTGTGAAAATGTATGAATGATTGTGTATATATGTAAACACATATTCCCTTGCTTTGTCCACCAAGATGAGAATGGAAGCAGTGGAGTCCCTGCAGCAACAAGCACATCTAACACCCAGATCGTGGTTTCTAAATACTATGCTTCTACCAGACTCCCTGCAGAAATGGCTTATCCCAGGGTTGGGATGATGAAAGCAGCAGATGTGTCTGAACATCTGGTTTTGCCAGAAAATAAGGAAGTGCTCAAAGAATGATAAGGATGTGCTGTAGGAACACAGGAATCTGCTTGAAGAGAATCTCTCTGGGACAAAATCTGAGATCATGTGATCGTAAAGACATAATGGTATAGACAAATCAACCCATTGCATAAAATAGGAATTCATGAACTCATACTGATATTGGTTAATTAAATTGGAAGATTGAAAAGGAAAAGGATATTTACAGAGTCTCAAAGTATTGCCCCACAAATCCTTGTTAGTTATGAAGAGGAGAATAAGCTTTACTGTGAAGAAACCTGAAAGACCTGCTTTAATCAAGTTAAGTCCTAAGTTAACGTCACCATTAATGAAAGGAACTAAAGTTGTGAGCCCCCAGATGGGATGCAGTGAGAACTCAGCGTCATTTCTGTTCCATTTCTGCCAAAGATGCAAAAGTTGAATGTAATCATTAGAAAGACCCAATATATTTACTTATTTGTTCAACCTCTCTGTATATAACCATTCTCCTAACCAAAGAAATCACCTGCTTGGTCCTGGGCTGGCCACCATCTCCTCAGCCCCATGGCCTCCTTGCTTTCTCAAAGCAAAGAGGGACTCTCTCTCCACTATCTCATCTTATTATTAACCTAGGATATATATATATTTTTTTTTGGCGGTGATGCACACGGCTTTTGGGATCTTACTTCCCCGACCAGGGATTGAACCTGGGCCCCTGACAGTGAAAGCACCGAGTCCTAACCACTGGACTGCCAGGGAATTCCCAGCTTAGGTAATTTTTGTTTTCATTTTAATTTTATAAAATGTTTCTGTTAAAAGACAGAGACAAATGTTTATTGTAGAAATTTGGCAAAATTTGGAAATCACCATCCAGAATGAATTGTTGAATTTTGGTGTATAATAAATACTTCCTTTTTTTCTATATTATTCTTGATAGGTGGAGAGATGTTTTGAATGGGACTATAATGTCCACATTTCACATTAATAACTAATATTTTATTATCTTTTCCCCTTAATAATACTTCCTAAATTTTTATAGTAATAAATATTATTTTATGGTATTATTTTAATGACTGCATAATATTATTCCCCATTTTAGCCATGTATAAATGTAAGACTGTCATATCCTCTTTTATTTATCAAGTACTTGATCAAAATAATCACTGTAAAAGAGATGTTCTTATCTAATTTCCACCGAGACAAACATTTTTAGCTGAGTTACTTTTCACTTATAAGCCAAAGCCTTATATTTGGTGATTATTTATTCAAGAAGGTTTTTGATACTAATCCATTCATCCCTTCCTTTATTTTTAAAGTGTTTCTAGATCACCTGCTATGTGTGAGCAAGCAATTTTGAAATTCAGAGGGTCACTTTAATGGTTTTTAAACAAATGTGTGAAATACTTATGAATCTGTCACAATCCATTGACATTAAGATGCAGTTGTCCAAATGAAACAATAAATAGGCCTACACTCCTAGCAAAGATTTCACATGGAAACAAATATAATTTTGCACACACTATTCAGTATTTAGTGACCCAAATCTTTTTCTTATGTTTTTATTTTCCAATTATATCATATAGTCTTGTTACCTAAATATCTATCAATATACTTGAGCTTCATTTTATTTAAAAATTATTTTTCTAATACCTAAAGGTCTCAAGCATCTTGTCTTACATGTATTCCTTACGTATCTAATCTCCAACATGTGAAACATGTTTCTAATCTCCAACATGTGTGAAGCATGTTTCAGTATCACACTGTATCTGAAACTTTTCAAATCAAATCTAACTCATAATCCAATATAAAAGCATCAAATCGTAAATTAAAAAATACTTGCCCAGATTTCTTTTCTGTGAAGGCACTGCAAGGAATGAAATTGGGGGCCAGAGCCCTAAAACTAGAGCCATTTGCAAGCCAGTCAAAGAGACAAAGTTAGCACCACTGATGAAAAAGTAAACAACAACACAAACATTAAATAATAAGTATGATAATTATTCAAGAGTTTTTAACAAAGCAATATGAACAAAGCAAAATGATCGTTTGCCAAGTGTGATGCCAAAGTGGAGTCAGAATGACTTTGGAAGGTATCCTCCTAATTTCCAGAAAACAAAGCCAACATTACTCATCAATGTCTATAAAATCTTTTCCCCCATCCTGTAGAAATTGTGTCCTCTACTCACTTTTCCTTTGCTGCTCCTGTCCACTGCCATTTCTATATGAGAACGCGGCAGTTCAAATGCCCCTACAGCCCATAAAGTCCTGTGAAACATAAATGTCTACCACGTTGTTCACCCTCTGCTGACCATACAATGGATTCCACTATTATGGCTGAGTCAGCAGTTTCCTGGCAATTTATTCAGGTGGTTGGATTACTTGCATGTGTCACTGCACTGATGAGTACTCTGCTGATATCCTCTGAATTTCCCCACAGGAGCCCACCTACAGGCCATGACTTCAGCATCCTCTCAACTCTGCTGGCTCCAGAGCCCAGAGGCTGCCCTGGCCAGGAGGCTGAGGAGAGTCCTAGGTCCACTTTGCAGGCTACCACTGCTGATGTTTATTCCAACCCCACCACTTCCCAATGTGAACGCAATCTTGATATTCTTTATCATAACTGAATCAATTTCCACATCTAGATTAATTTTTTTGCCCCAAATTGTAGTACCATCATGATTTGAAAAAGGAAAATTCTTAAAGAATTCTTAGAGTTATCAGCACATTAAGATAAAATTGTTTCAGTTTTAGAATAGCATCGTTTCAATCCAGAAGTAAAATTTATTTTTTCTTTTGAAAATCATCAATACTTATTATCTGTAATACATTGATTGACATAAGTGTATAGAATTTTTAAAGTAAATAATAAAAATGGGTTCTTTAAATATATTTCTATAATTTTATGTATATATGTGTATGTATAGTGAAACTTCTCCATGTAAGTAAAAGTTCCAAGATCATAATCCAAAAGTAAATACTAGTCAGTAATATTGGGCTGGCTGACATAAAAATCATAAGCAATATTCTGAAGTCAGGGGAGCTGTTATTCCAGATTTCTCAATAGCTGAAGTTAATGGACATCATTCAGTTGGACACATATGCCAGAGAAATTATGACTCTTAATGTAGGCAAAATTTCAAAGACAGTTTATTTTCTGTTTGTAAACAAAAACAATGCCTTTCAATCTATAAAGTAATACCTATGTCATACAGAAAGGAATGTTATTAACTAAACAGATTTTTCCTTCTCACACCACATAACGATGCATTTAGCTAGGTCAGGTTCTCCACGTAATAAAACGATGGAGAATTTTCCTACAAGCCCACATGGAAGGATTTTTTTTTTTTAATTCATGAACAAGGGTCAAGATAGAGATAGCTATGTGTTCTGGGAATGCACGTTCACGCACTTTAGGGATTGCTGTGCGTTTGGTAAGAAAACTGTGACTTGGTTTTTGTTCAACTTACTCATTGAGAGACTATAGGAAAAAAACAGGCTTTTGAGTATCCATTTCTTTACCTGCATTATGTGGACATAATCTCTGCTGTCTCCATCCAGCAGGACACACACAACACGGAATTCTGACTAAATATGTTATCAGTTAATGAGATAATAATAATGTGCCTTATTTCTAATGTCTCTAGTGGTTTTTCCCAGAGATTTTGTTTTTGTTTTTGTTTTTTTGTATTTGAAAACTCACCACAGACCATGTCCACCTTTGAAGGAGAGCTGTTATTCCCTAGAGTGTAATTGTTGGCTTCAGTGGAGAGAACGTGGGAGGGGACAGAAAAGTCACTTCATCTCAAAACACTAGGACGACAGATTCTCCCCAGAACTGTAACAGGAGGCGAGCAAATGCAGACCCCAAATCATTGTAATAAACATGGAATGTCCAGTTTTTTTTTGTTGCTCTGAATTTGTCAAGTACTAAATGACGCTGCAGATAAATGTGTCATGGATAAAGACTGAAAATTTTTCACTCTAATTGTTATAAAATAAATAAATGAATTTCTTTTCTTTTCTTTCTTTCTTTCTTTTTTTTTGGCCATACCACGAGGCTTGTGGGATCTTAGTTCCCCAACCAGGGATTGAACCTGGGCCCTCAGCACTGAAAGCACCAAGTCCTAACCACTCGACTGCCAGGGAAGTCCCAATGAAATATTTTTAATAATTGGATATGACCTACTTTTAATTTCCTATGATTTTTCTTTGGTGAGGTTCAATTTATTTCATACCTATTCTCTTCATTCTCTTTACAACTTTCCTGTGTAATCAATCCTAAAATGTTTCAAACCATTACTTTTGAATGAAAAATGTTAGAATCCAATATACAAATAAATCTAGATTTCTTAAAAGTTGTTGAGAGAGACAACAATATGATATGTTTTTTAATACCATTATGACTATATTTTAAGTGGTATGTCGTCAGTAGGGAGTTCCTCAGGGAAATTCAAAATGTCAAATCTTTTTCATCTAGTTGTTGCCAGAATAATTTATATGTGCCATAACATCCTATAAAGTGAAGATTCCTCTTCTCTTTTTCTCCAACTCTGTTACTTTTCTAAGCCTTCCAACCCATAGATATATCCTATCTTAAACATTGATTTGGCTACTTTATTTCAACTTCCAGAGATAAGATTTCAATTCCAAATTCTAACTATTTCTCAAACATGGATTTAACTTCTGAACATATATATGTTGGTCCAATTAGGGGATAAGATGAAACAAGTTGCATTTTCTTCCTTTTGAGACACCCTCAGATACCCAGTAACATCATAAAGCTGTCCAAGGCTCCAGAGGGTTCTCCACTGCTTGGGGGAGCATTAAGATGAGTATCTGAATATCTCCCTGGAAACAGCAAAGCATACCAGGATGTTGAGCCATGTGTTTGGAAGACCAAGTGCATTTTGTCAGAAACTTCCATAACACAAGTAGAGCTTTTGAAAAAGGGAGATTTCAAGAGGGACCATATATATTAAATAGATCTAACTGCTTATTTGGAAAAGACCTTTGCTATATAAGATACTGATCTACTTTGTCATAAAATATGTATATCCCATTGACTCAATTTCTTATACTAAATGGAATATGATTATTTGTTCTGTTAATAAATAGATTGATTCTTCATATTAAGAGCATGAACTTTGGACTAAGACAAACCTGAGTTTGTAACTTGGCACTGTCAAATATTAATTATGCGATTTGGGGCAATGTACTTAAACTCTCTAAATTGGTTTCTTTTTAAATCAATAATGGCAACTACTCCATAGGATTCCTCTAAAAAGCTAATGAGATAATCCTTAGAAAATACTCAGCACATATTTGAACCTGGGTAAGTACTCAATAAATGATAGCTGCATTAGCAGACCTATGCCAGTTCCCCGAGAAAGACTTCTTTCCCACAATAATTCTGCTTGGAGCCCTTTGATTAACATAGACCTTAGTTTGAGTTTCTGCTGTTACTGTTGTCGAATGATCTTTATCCACTATGATTTTCTGGCTAATATCTGAGGATTCCATTTAGCACTAAAACTAGCTAGAGTGTTCCCAGAGTTACCTAAGATGGTTTATTTGTAAGCACAATGTTTACCTAGAGCCTTTCGATTATATGTGATTAAGCCTTTAACACTTAATATTTACTTCCCAAGCAGTACCTTGTAAAGGTGTGAGCAACAAAGCAAGAAATCACACTGTTGCTATTGGATAGGCCCAATACTTACAACCAGCTACTAGCATAGTTGTCTTTTATTATATTAACCAAGGTGTTTCCGGACCAGAGTGTTTCCTGGCTGTGCCTGACCTCATCACTAAAGGGGCTGTTAGGGAACATCTGCCATAAAATTCTCCCCAGAGATTCCAACACAACAAAGCACAAAATGCCATGGAGCAGACCCTTGGCATTCACAAATCTGAGATTTGAGGTTTTAATTCTCAAGAAACCTCCAAAGTCATTGACATAAAGCAACGTGTGGTTTTCTACAGCACAAATTTAATCTTTCTGTACTGTTTGAGTATGATGTTTGGGGATGGGGTGCTTGCTAGCCTGAGTGCTTACCGGCAGTTATGGCATCTCCTGGCTTTACTGTTCTCTCTCCATCCTCATGGGTACATTTATTCTCTTCCAGGGTCTAAAAAGCCTACTTAATACTTTTAGCTATTCCAGTTTTATGCTTTATGTAGAAATTATATCCCTAAATTAGGAGATTCGGGAAGTTCTGGTGTGTATTCCTTAGCAATATCAAACGTCCACTATATTTCATCTTCCAAAACGTGAGGAACTTTATAAGACACTACAAAATCACTGCTTCAAATCCCCTTCCAATTTCTGTATGAAGTATGTGATTCTAATGTGAATGCTGTCACCAATAACAATTTTTTTGTTTCAATGTATTGATTTAAATACATTGCTAATTCTATAATGCACAGTGTAAACTTACCTATAAGTGTAGTTAGGGTAAGACGTTTCTCGTTCATCTAAATAGAAATGCATCTCTCATGCATAGCAAAGTCAGTATAACTTAAGCTGGGACCATTCACACAAATCGATGAGACTGAACTTAACATTTTACAGTTTTTTAACCTAATTTCAGAAATCGATTTGTCTGAATTTTTCATTGTTTTTTTAAACATTTTATTTTATATTGCAATACAGTTGATCAACAATGTTGTGTTAGTTTCAGGTGTACAACAAAGTGATTCAGTTATCATATACATACACCTATTCTTTTTCAAAGTCTTTTCCCAATTAGGTTACAGAATATTGAGCAGAGTTCCTTGTGCTATACAGTAAGTCCTTGTTGGTTGTCTATTTTATATATAGCAGGGTGCACATGTCAATCCCAAACTCTGAATCTAACCCTCCTTACTTACCCCTGGTAACCATTAGTTTGGTCTATAAGTCTATGAGTCTGTTTCTGTTTTGTAAATAAGTTCATTTGTATCATTTTTTTTTATATTCCACATATAAACAGTATCATATGATATTTCTCTTTCCCTGTCATACTGAGTGAAGTCAGTCTGACTTTTAAACTATTTCAACAGGATATTTGGATATCATATTTATACAGCCTGTGTTAGTTGGAATACAGGCTGATCTGTATGTGACAAAGATTAAGGATGGATTATTTATCCTTCATAGGAGTTTGAGTGACTTTATCTATGGCTCTGTTCCATGAAGCCACGAGAGGCTCAGCCTCTTTCCTCTCATGATGTTCTGCTGACCCTGGGGTGTTGGCTGCGTTCCTGTGGTCCAGGATGGTGCACCATCAGGTCCACACCCCTGCCAGTAGGAGAGGTAAAGAAGAAGGGATACTGTGCCCCATCCCCCTAAAGCGTGACTGAGTTGCACACGTTATGTCTGTTTGCATCTCATTGACCAGAGCTTAGCCACATTGTCACCAGATCCATACGGGAAGCTGGAAGTGTAATCTTTCTATCAGGACACACAATGTTGGGGACAATCAGTACCTGACACTCAACATTCCCGCCATTTTCAAAAGATAAACAGAGAGCAAAATCAACAAATTCCCATATATTTTATTTTGTTAATTATTTTCTTTTTTTTAAACTTTTTATTTTATATTGGAGCATAGCCAAACTAAACTGTGATAGTTCAGTTTCAGGTGCACAGCAAAGCCACTCAGCCATGCATATATAGGTATCCATCTTCCCCCAAACTTATTTACTTTTTCTTTATTTCAAACATAATAGGAATGGAATGCATGGAGGCAATAAATGGTTAGATTAAACGTTGTTGATTACAGAAACTAGAAATTGTTGGCCCATTTCTCTCAGTAGCCTTGGATTTATTTCTTAGTGTCCCTTGTGACTCTCAGCCTATTCATCCATAGGAGTATCACTTCCTTAATTTGTTTCCATTCCTTTATAATAGTGAAAAACAGAGAAAGAGTTCAGGGGGTTAGAAATATGAAAGGGAAGGGATCAGACATTCTTAACATGGAAATAAATAAAAGAAACAACATGGACATAAATAAAAGAAACAATGCAATGATCCATTGGGTGGACATCCTGAAGGCAGAGCAATCTGATGCTCTGTCCACACTCAGCCTTGCAGAAACGACATGAATTCGAAGGATGTACATCACCCAGCTGGAGGTCTCACCTCAACATTTGAGTCAAAAGAAAAGAAAAGGCAAGCAAGCTCAGGTGACATTTATCCATGTACACCCTACCAGAGAAATCTCTTCCTGCATCTCCCTCCTTTGTCCCAATACATTTCTGGAATTGAGGAGACTTGAGAAGTCTTGAAAACAGACAAAAGTACATATAAAGAATACTTACAAGCAAAGTATTAAAAAGTAAAAATGAATACAGTAGCAATTACATATTTAATTTTTAAAGGCAAGAGGAAGAAAAGAACAATAAGTTAGATAAGGGGAACGAATGTGAGTAATAGCGACGCAATTCTTGGCAAAATACGAGGAGAGAAACTTCAGTGCTGATAAAATGGTCTTAATAAGTAAATTCAACAAAAGACTTTTCACCAATTTTAGAACAAACATAAAATACTGGTATTTTTGGTTATTAATCAACCTTTGTATGTGTTATGCTCATGTTCAATAAAAAGGTTAAAACTCCTAAACACTGTGTCTAATAAATATAATGGCAGCCGTTACTGGAAGGCAAGAAAAAGCCTTTACACACACACACACACTCTCACACTCAGTCACACATTCACACCTACACAGTCACACTCACACACTTACACACTCAGTCACACACTCACACCTACACACTCACTCACACACCCACACTTACACACTCTCACACTCATACTCACTTGCACACACTCGCACTCACTCACACTCACACACACACTCACATATAAAATTTAAATAGGATGAAGCAAAATTAGAGTCTTTTTAATAATGATTATCTTTCAGGCTCTTATGTTGTGGCCAGTTTCTTTTTACCAAAAGTCAAATTTCATTTCTATGCATTTTTCCTCTAGAGTGGAAGAGAAAGAGTTAAGGGCATGGGGAAGGGTTGGTCTCCCTACAGCTCCATTCACAGGAACCACCAGGTTCGACAAGATGTGACTTCTTACTTACCAGCTCGGAAAAGGTGTGGTAAAGGTCCATTTGACATGCTTTTAATTATGGCTTTTCTTTTTCTTTTGTTTGTTTGTTTTCCTGAAGCCTATCCAAATGATCCTAAGAAGGCATTTCACAGCCATTTAACTTGTTTCTTTTCTAAATATATATTGCTTCTTGAATGGTATAATGATATATACCTTACCATTCATTATAACTCTGGGGTGATTTTGTTATTTATTTATTTTTTTAGTTGAAAATAGCAGCCACAAAAAGTATAATAAGATAGGATAGGATAGGATAAAATAAAATAAAACAAAACAAAACAGTAGCCGTGTTTCACATTGAGTTATACATTGTTTTCTCTCACAGTGAGGTATTCACTGAGTATCCACAAATCAAGCAGCCTACCTTTCCAACCACCCTTTACTCTTTTTTAAAAAAATGTATATTGAGCATATTCTATGCAAAAAGCACCATTAATATGTCCCTCGAATTGGTCCTACCTCATTACCACCTGCTAAATATCACCTACCCATCCTCAGGATGAAACAGATGTCTCGCAGCCTCTGTTTCTCCCATGCCCACTTCTGATCACCCACAATCAGCTCAGCACAGCCTCCAGCATGTATTCCAAGCCTGGTGACTCCCACCCTTTCCATGCTGAAGCTCTGATCATGTGTCTGGAACAGTCTCCCAGCGGAGCTCTCGCTTTCCCTCTTCCTCCATACAAAGCATTATCCTCTCAGTGACCTCTTTAAAGCATAAATGGTATCATAGCCCATCCCTGCTTAAAACCCTGCAGTTGCTTCCCACTACTGTTAGAATAAAACTCTAATTCCTGGGATAGGGAGGGTGGGAGGGAGACTCAAAAGGGAGGGGATATGGGAACATATGTATATGTATAACTGATTAAATTTGTTATAAAGCAAAAAAATTTAAAAAAAATTAAAAAAATAAAATTAAGAAAAAAATAAAAAATAAAAAAATTAAAATTAATTCCTTACTTTGCCTATCAGATCCTGCAAGCGCTGAATGACTCTTATCTTTCTACCCCATCTTCTCTCTCTCCCTTACCCTGTTCAGTTCACTCCAGGTACTTGGACCCTCTATAAAATTCTCACACACACAAATTTTATTTTTTTCATGGACACTTTTCCTTCTACCTTTTCTCCAAGATGGCAGCCTGGTTGGCCCTTTTTCCTTCTTTGGGTCTCAGCTCTAAGGTTGCCCCCTCAGAAAGTCTTTCTTGATCACCCCAACCAAAGCAAGATGGCCAAGAGTTGGGAGAGTCACACTTATATAATAGATAATGTATATAAAATATCAAATATATGGATTTGTTGTAAGAATTGCATAAACTTATATACCTGGGATAGAGTAGCTACTTACTAAGGCTAGTTTTTTGTTTTTGTTTGTTTCTTTTATACTCGTATGTTGGGCTTTCTATGAATGTTGCATAAGTATGTTGTAATTGCTTCTCTGAAGGAAAAGGTAACTAGTCTATAGCACAGTAAGTTAGGATAACAGTGGTTCCCCATTATTAACACACAGCTGTCAAAGTCACCACACCCAACGAAACCTTTAGACTAAGACACACCTAATATAAGAAAGAAAGAAAAGGGGGCAGAATTATCTTATTGGGTGGTCCAGCATTTTAAGTACTGAAAGTTAATGGAAATATTCAAATCATATAAGAATGTGCCCAGTCATGTATTCATTCAACAAATACATGGCGATGGGGTGGGGGGGGCACCAGCACGATTAAAGTGCTTCAGATACAGATTGTAACAAAGGACAGGACAAAATCCTCTGACCTGTGGATCTTGCACTGTGCAACACCTCATCTTAGAATCAAATAACGTTTTATCTATTGCCTTGTAATCTTAATTCCAAATGAGAAATATGGGGTCCAGAGACTGGGGCTCTATTCCCAGCTCAACCCACCAATCAGTATCTGGTTTGGAGCTAGAGATGGCTTCTCTGATACTTCCCAAGTTGTACGTGTTCTATCTAAGGTGCCTGCAGCTCCAAAACTCTGTGATTCCATGATTATACCAAATACCATTTTCAGTATAAAAAAAAAATCTGAGATTAGAAAGCTTGCAGTTAAGAACAACTTCACTCCTTAACATGAGTTTATGGTTCTACTACGCCGGGTACGTTTTTGTTTTTTTTTTTCCAACTATCTTCTTCCAACATTAACATTTAGAACCGAGTTGAAGAGAAGATGAAACCCCTTTGGAACACAGTTAGCTTCGTTTTTTTCTTCTGCTGTAAAAGATGGTCTAAGATTATATATTCTCCTTTAAATTGTCTAAATGCCAGTGTTCATGTTTGTCTATGTCTGGGGGACATTGCAGTGCCAAGAACGCTGTCTTTTATTCTCCAAAACATAACCAGGAAGCTTTCCTGTAAGGTCCCTTGTCTGGGTTCAAACACCACCTTCATTTACATAAAAGACGATTTCCCTCTAAACATGCACCTATTCTTATCATTATGATTATCCGCAGTTCAAATGTATTAACCGTCCTAGAGATCATTGTGGAACAGATGCCGTGGCTCATTCTCTTCTGCCTAAAGAAAACTTTTTATTTTCTTTTTTTTTTATATTGACATGGTATCCAGGTTACATCTTGATAATCACTTTAGAACCGAGAGTAACAAATGGCAGATGGAATGTTGTTGTTTTTCTCTCTGTCCCCATCTCCCTTTGTTCCCTGGCATTGTGGGACAGCTCCCTCCATTCAGGCGGCAGGACTGCTCTGAGCGAAGGGTAGACGCGCACCTTCGGCAGCCTCTCTCCAGTTCAATTGCTTTAACGGGGCTAATTAGCATTCCTCGGAGCTGGAGCTCTTTGAGTGACAGGTAACCATGGAGAGTCACACTCCTGTAGGTGATCAGCAAGAGTCGAGCTTTTCTTCTTAATTAAAAATTAGAAAAGCCTTAAAGAAAAAGCATAATATTTCCTGATGTCTGCCGTTAGCCCAAGCTTGCCATCATAGCAAGAATAACAGTAGTGTCAGGAGAAAAACTGATGCCATTTCAAAAGGAACAGAGGCAAATACCATGATAGTCAGAGACAGGAAAGATATTTATTGTCCTCCCCAAGAACAGATACCCAAAAGTGAAACACAAAAAGGCAAAGGATCATCTGAGATTTCCTGAGAGACCATTTAGATAATAATGCTTTCCCCTATAAAATTTGTGAAATAATACTATATTTATTAAAAATAGGGGCTTTTTTTTTTTTGTCTTTTAGAAGGTATTTGAATAACATGTGCAGTTAATGTTAAATAATACGTATTTGGTAATTGTTGCTTGCTAATGACAAGGTATAACAAAATAAAAAGGTATTAATAACCTGTTTCAATTCTAAGAAATATTGGAAAAAAATCCTCCAAGTACACAATATATTGGATCTGATCTTGAGAAATGATGTCAGCAGGCCATGGTGTATCTTTCCAACAAAGTGAGTATTCTAAGTAGGGCAGTGTAGTGAATTAAATATTGTCACCTTAGTTTGGGAACCTAGATTCAGAGAAAAAAAGTGAACAGAAATTTTGTAATCTTTTAAGGGTCTATCAGGATATCTTTTCGATTCAAAAATAGGCAAGTAAGTAATTTGGATAATCAGAGTCGATTTTAATTTTCCCTAGACTGAAAGGAAACTAACTGCTCTATTTTCTTTTGGTTCTTTTCATCTTATAAAATATTTAATTTTAACAGGCCTCACCCTTTCCTGTTTTTACCCCAAAACGGGATTATTGTAAAACACACCCTGCACTGTTATTTCTGGCCCGCCTCAAGCCAGGAAGCTCTCAGAGTCTTCTGGGAGCGCCGAATCTCATGAGCTGTGCTGTCTCATTTCAACCGTGGGAATAGAAGAGGAGGTAAACCAAGCCACAGTGAATTCCTTAGCTATTACTTCAGAGTAATTTCTACTATGAGAAGAATTCGCTGAAAAGACAGAATGATAAAATCAGTGTGGTACTTTGTAGTCACACTTTCCAAATTCCAAAAATTAGGATTTTTCTTCTAAGGTATAAGTTGAGTGAAGAAACACATTTTAATTCCAAAAGACTGTCTCTCCCAATGTGCGGGCAGTGGTCATCGTTCATCAACTCACTCTTTTAAGTCTCTATTTACTTGAACATTAATTTCTCAACTCTGAAATTTTCCACGAGAATTTTCCCGTCTCAAGTTTCATAAATCTGACCTCAGTAAATGCACTTGCTAATTACTATTGGCTTTAGTTTGACAGTAGGAAATGTTATGTCCTGAGAATCTCAAGACTTGCTTTATTTTTTTTTTCTGAAATGTTTCTATACCTAATAAAAATCTGCTACAGGAGTTAGAACCTTTCTGGTTTAATAGTAGTAAGAATAGCTCTGTTCTGAAACGTTGCATTTTGAAGTTTATGATATTTGAACCATAATGGAGGGAGCTAGTTGTTGGTTCCATAGTCACTTCCTTTGATATGTACTCCTTCCAATCATAATATATATCAATTTTTTTCTAATACTGACACCAAATCTATAGAAATGCTGAATTAAACAGAAACTATTTCATGTTTTAAAACAGGCACATTAAGTACCAATGTTCCATAATATTGTATGGATTTGAAATATTGACTGAGTTCCATGCAAATTACAAGATATTTTTAAAACAAACGGATTAAATGATTGGCTATTGAAAACTACTTTCAACCACTTTCCATTGTGAATATTTACAGGCAGTTCATTTTTAGCTCTTGTGTCTACCTTTTTTTCTGCAGAAACTGAAAGAGAAGAGAAATTTTGCAAGTATGGACCACTTTATGTAACAGATTTATGAATATGAAAGGGAAACAGTAAAGGTCTAGTGCTCTGAGCTGTTGGCAGAGCTGACCTCTAATCGCTTTCAACCTTCTTACTTCATGACTGCCTCTCCCCTACCATGAGAGACAGAAGAAACCAGCTCTTGGAACAATGGTTATTAACATTTTTAGGATAATTTGATATACTAGAGGCTTGCTCGGGTACCATCATGGGTGTTTTTGTTTGGTTTTTCTGCTGGATGTAGCCCTTCAGATTTTCCACAGTGGGTCCCTAGAACCACAAAAGGCAAAAGCATAAAATCTCCTATTGCTGGAGTTTAATCTTCTCACTTGATAGATGGAGAAATGGGCAGAGAGGTTAACTGACCCTCAGCTAGTGGATTTCAGTGCTAGAACTAGAACTGAAACTCAAGGTGCAGCATCCCTTCCCCAACAATCTCCTCCATGGCTGATTCCATCCCATAGGGCTTCCTCGATGGATTCCACACGGACTTGTCATTAGCTGACTCAGAGCCCGTGCCTTGCAGCCTCTGTCACCCCACACCCTCTCCTCAGTTCCTGGGCCTGGCCTCTGCATCGTCATCTACCTGAGAACGTGTACATTCCTAACCAGAGCTGTGACAGTGAGATTTTTTTTTTTTTTTTTTGGTAGCTGCACTGTGCGCCATGTGGGATTCTAATTCCCCAACCAGGGATCAAACCCTCGCTCTCTGCAGTGGAAGCATGGAGTCTTAACCACTGGACTTCCAGGGAAGTCCCCAGTGAGAGTCTGCTTTACCTTCATGCAAACCATAGCATCTCGTGTTGCTTTGATATATACCCTGCATTGGCCATTATTTCACAGTAGAACATTGCTCTTCTATTTTTTGGGCAGGGGAGCAATTCTTGACCCTCTAAGATGCTCTTATTTTAGATGACTCAATATCACTGAAAAGAAAAAAAATTAGTCAAATTTAAAAACTAGAATAGGCAGATGTTCCTTAAGAAAAGTAGATTTTTAAAATTACAAATCAATATAAAAATTGTGTATTTGGGGGGCTTCCCTGCTGGTGCAGTGGTTAAGAATCCGCCTGCCAGTTCAGGGGACACGGGTTCAAGCCCTGGGCTGGGAAGATCCCACATGCCGTGGAACAACTGAGCCCGTGCACCACAACTACTGAGGCCCTCATGCCTAGAGCCCGTGCTCCATAACGAGAGAAGCCACCACAATGAGAAGCCCGCACACTGCAATGAAGACTCAATACAGCCAAAAATAAAAACAAATAAATAAATAAATTTTAAAAATAAAAAATTGTGTATTTGAAAAATAATAAACATCTTTAAATACATGTTTTATTTCTTTTTGTCCTGTTATGTTTGGAAGAATAATTTGCTAGATTTTTTTTCTCAAACTGTTCAAGAAAATTTGGTCAGAAAATCTACAACTTAAAAATCAAGATCCTATCATTTCCATTCTGTGTAAAAAATAATATACTATATTGTTATTTAAGGCAATTTATTTTCTATTAAAATCCTCTTTTGTTCCATTTTTGATAGTTGTAAAAATTTCTTCCATATATCTATTAAGGGTAGATGTCCTATGGTAAGGGTTGTATGCTAAATGCTATCTAATCTGAACATATGAATCAATGCATAGAGATCTACACACATGTTCACTAAATCACCATCAAATAAATTTAACATTTTGGTTCCATTCTGGTTGCCACACTGAAATACATTTCATAAGAAAGTAGAAGCCTGAACAAAGAAAATAAAAAGGAATATACAGGTACTAAAAATTATTATATGAGAAAAAGTCAAAAATCTAAATACACTTTTTAAAAAGAGACTCACAGACGACATAATAATATTATTATTAAATATTAAAATAATATTTATTACAATTATTAAATTTAATTAATGTATAAGTCTGTATGCTTTAAATCCAGTGAGTGTTAATTTCTAGAATTCTCTCCCTTGTCCCCCCATCCTTAGTCCCATTTTATAAAAGTAATCATTTTTAACAGCTTTTGTGCATCCTGCTAATATATTTTAAGATAATGTATTTAAAACATCTGAAATCCTCCCCTATTTAAAAAAAAAATAGTTGCCTTTTCTACATGACCATAAAAGGAAAAGTAGAAAAGTAAGATGAGGAGGCAGGAGATAAATGGAAATACAACTTGAGCCTCAATGTAAGAAAGGAAGGCCCTTCTTGTGGAGAAGAGGGATGGGGGGAAACTCCTGTCACACTGGAGATGGTCAAGAGTAGACGGGATTATCAGCCTGCAGTAGAAAAGGAGAACATCTTGTACAGAGGTTCAGAAATTGAAGGAAAACTTTTACATCCTCTCCAACCCCAGGGTCCTATAGAAATTAAAATATTCATATATATATGAATATTTTTAAAGCAAATATTGATTTTTATTATTTTTATTGAGATTAAATCAAAATTTTCTTCTGACTTAAAAAATAAATGTTTGTAATACAGTAAATTACATGAAAACCTCAAGAAGTCAAGTTATAAAGAATATTACAGATTTCCTCAAATAAAGAGAGGAAGAAAGAAAAGAAAAAGAGAAGGAAACAGAGGAAGGAAGAGAAAAAAAAGAGAAAGGGAAAAAAAAGATTCAAATGTCAAAGCAACTGCTTTACTTTTCAATATTTCCCATAGAATTAATATTCAGGACTACCAAGTGTCCTTAAATCAGAGTAGGAAAACCAGAAAAGGAAGATGAGCTCAATGAGTAAAGAGCTTAGATTAAAAAGATGAAGCAAAGTCATACAAAGGAAAGGAGAAAAGTGATGGTGTATCCTGGAAAACTGCCAGTCAGCAGGACCAGTAACATTGCTCACAGATAATATAGAACTGTGGTCTTTTATCTCCAAGAGTGGTCCAAAAAATCTCTTTCCAAATATCAGCTCAAAGTGAAATCAATTGTTTAAAAAGTAAAATGGTAAATAAATGCTTTTCTCTCTTTCAGATTGCAATCCGTAGAATTTACAGTATTGTTTTGTAAGGTGAAAATAGCTAAACAGATTGGATCATGTTTTTCTTCTGATAAAGTTTTCCAAGGATTCAGAGAATATGGTTATGATTATGCAGAACTGCTGAAACCTCAAATGTCTCAATTACTGTACATGATTAAAACGGGCCCAGACTTTTAAGTTACGCAATGCTTTTTACCAGAAGTTGATTAATGTCAGCGTCTAGGAAACTATTGAGTACAGCTTCTTAAGCTCTCTGCTGCCGAATGGCCCACTAAATCTGTCTGTTAAATTCACACATGCCCTGGGTGCTGGCTGCCACCTCTCACATCCCAGAATGGATTTTACATTGGAAGTTACTGCCAAAGTGCTTTTTCTCCTGGCACCAGTAGAGAGAGTGAAATATACCTATAGGCTTAAAAAATAAAATATAGGATGAACTTCAGGAATCTAAGACTATGTGAGCAACGTGTAATAAAATTTGAGATGGATAGACATTGGAGTAGATCGAATTTTATGAATTCATCCAGAAACAATCATGTTAGATTCATCAAACTTTTCAAAAGTCAGGGAACAGTTCCTGAAAATCATTAGATCAATTATAGACTTTTCTCACCACATCTGGCCAAATTATCTTACCCAAGTAAACTTACCCAAGTAAACTCTTAAGGGTCTGCAGTTTGAAATGTGGTTTATAAAGGTCCACAGTTTTGTTCTGACTCAGTAGTGACTTGAAAATCACCTTACTAATTGATCTATTTCATGTCATATGACCTTCTAAAAAAAACCTTTAATGGTTCTTTTAAGTTGATGAGCTCCCAAAAAAAGAAATTTGTCTGTAGATGGTATCTGCCCACCCTCTCTCTCAATGATACAGTACCCTCCCCCTTTTCTTTCTCTCAACTAGAGCACCAAGTACAAAATACTATGCTAGGTGCTCCTAGAAGATATTAATAAAATATATAAATAGGCAATCCCTGTTGTCTAGATCTTAAAATTTAGTAATGAGATTTACATATATGCCTACACACATGTATTATGTATTATGGGCATATATGAACATAACTGTATATATATAATCAAAATTCAAAGAGAGGTGAGAAATACTATGAGAAAGATAGAGAAAAAGGAAGCATTTTAAAATCATGACTGAGAAAGATGTTTTCCCTGGGGGCAAGATAGAGAAGCAGTTGGCATTAGCAAAAACCTTTATGGAAAAGGTGGCATTTGAGTTGTCATTAAAAAGGGATGTGATGTGGCACATATATCTAATGAAATATTACTCAGCCATAAAAAGAAATGAAACTGAGTTATTTGTAATGAGGTGGATGGACCTAGAGTCTGTCATACAGAATGAAGTAAGTCAGAAAAAGAAAAACAAATACCATATACTAACACACATATATGGAATCTACAAAAAAAAAAAGGTTCTGAAGAACCTAGGGGCAGGACAGAAATAAAGACACAGACGTAGAGAATGGACTTGAGGACATGGGGAGGGGGAACGGTAAGCTGGGACGAAGTGAGAGAGTGGCATGGACATATATACACTACCAAATGTAAAATAGATAGCTAGTGGGAAGCAGCAGCATAGCACAGGAAGATCAGCTCGGTGCTTTGTGACCACCTAGAGGGGTGGGATAGGGAGTGTGGGAGGGAAATGCAAGAGGGAGGGGATATGAGGGATATGAGGATATATGTGTATGTATAGCTGATTCACTTTGTTATACAGCAGAAACTAGCACACCATTGTAAAGCAATTATACTCCAATAAAGATGTTAAAAACAAATGGATGTGGCTCTGACAGCTGGAAATGAGAAGGAGGGAATTCCAGGCAGAGGACACAAACAAACAGCATCCCTGGGAAGCAGTGGCTCCAGGAGCCCCGTGTGCCTGAGGGACACAGTGGGGCTGAGAAGCTATTTCTTCCCCTTGAGCTGAGGGCTCAATCTTCATTTTATCCAAAGAAGGACACACTGATGAAGGCTTTGAGAAAGGGGAGATGAGATACTATCAGAGAGTTCAGGGATTTTCGTCAACACATCCCTTTTGCTATTAACCCTTTTAAGACAAAAAATGGGTCACAACGTGGTAGACAAGGCTTCCAGTGAGTCCTGCCTTCCTGCAGCACCCGCTTCAATGGATCTTCCAGTGCTACCTATTCCACCTCCCATCTCTACAGCTGGGATTCCAGAGGTTCTCAGAGCATCTCAGGCTGTTTTTTTGCTCAACTCCTTTTGTCTACAATATTCCTTCTTCCCGATATCCTCTGCCTTCCGTTCTACATCTTCTTGTCCAGCCAGCCTACTCCAATCATCCTCCAGTTTAGTCTTCAAGCACCTCCGTAACCAAACCCTTTTATTCCACCACTTTGATTGCACCTTGACTGTAACCTCACAGTCACGGTACAACCTTACAGTCAATAGACCTCAGACAAATTCTACTAAAAATATATTCGTTCAACAAATGTATTCAGATTATATCCAATGTCCCAATTCAATAGTAGGTGCTGGGATTCTTTTTAAAATCTTAGGTTTGAGTGTTCATTTTGTTTTTTATTTTTTGGGGGGGGTTGTTTGTTTGTTTTGGTGTGGTGTTTTTTTTGGTTTTGTTTTGGGTTTTTTGCCACATCGTGCAGCTTTTGGGATCTTAGTTCCCTGACCAGAGATTGAACCCAGCTCCCGGCAGTGGAAGCACAGAGTGTTAACCTCTGGACCACCAGGGAAGTCCCTCAAGTTGTTTACATAAACTAAAAGGCTTTACAAACAGACAAGACTAAATTTCTTTGTAAAACATTTAGGCATACCTTGAAAGAAATAATAATGATTATTTTATCTCATGAAAATTACCAGCTATACCTAAGATGTTTACCACATAAATTCTCATTCAATATAAAGTTTGTGAAATAAGTCATTATGCATTGAAAAAGTAGAGTTTATGTTGAATAATTGTTCTTTTGCATGAAGGAAGTGATCTGACACATGTGAAAATTTTCACTTTAGTTTGTTATTTCTAAGTCTCTTTATAATCCTCAAGTTCATACAAACAGCCAATGGCAATCTAAACTAAGCAAACCATCTAGTTGTTTCACAGAAGACATGAGATTCAGTTTAAATAATTCAAAACTATTACTGGCTTCAAAAACAAGCCTGGGGACTTCCCTGGTGCTGCAGTGGTTAAGAATCCACCTGCCAGTGCAGGGGACATGTGTTTGAGCCCTAGTCCGGGAAAATTCCACATGCCGTGGAGCAACTAAGCCCGTGCATCATAACTACTGAGTTTGTGCTCTAGAGACCTTGAGCCACAACTACTGAGCCCCTGTGACACAGCTGCTGAAGCCTGTGCACCTAGAGCCCATGCTCCAAAACAAAGAGAAGTCACCATAATGAGAAGCCCTCGCACAACAATGAAGAGTAGCCCCCGCTCGCAGCAACTAGAGAAAGCCCACACAAGCAACAAAGACCCAACACAGCAAAAAAATTAAAAATAACATAAATAAATTTTAAAAAAAACAGTTTTAAAAAAGAAAACAAAAGCAAGGCTGTCTTCAGCAGTCATTAAAATAAGCACTGCCTTATGTTCACAAGAACTAAAGACATAAAGGCAGCCTAATGACTATCAGAGTGTGAATGTGATACAAACCTGGCAGCAGCTCAAAAATCTATGTAGAGTTCCCTACCTCTCCTTCTTATTCTTCTTTTTATTAAGTGTTTGTGGAGAAATACTGTCTACACAAAATTCTCAAGGATTTGGAAGTGGGGGAAAAAATAAGTCAAGGTGCTCAGAGTTTCTCAAAAAACATTTTGTTTCTGACCCAATCTGTTTCTCTTCTCCAACAAAACACAATCAATTTGAAGAGTCTGTCCTCTTTTTTTAACCTTCTGATCTTCCTACTTGATTGGAAACTGAACTTTTGTAAAGAAAACTGATGACCATATGAATGGAGCTCTTGTACTAAGCAATTGTGCAGTTTCCACAACTATTCAAAGTGCAGGGAAGTGGGACCCAATCAAACACTCTTAATGTATGTAAGGTGCAGAACTATAAAGCTATAACAACTCTGCTGTTGCCTGCACATGAGTTCCTTGGTACACAGCATTGCTCTCTGCCTGCCCTAACTTCTTCTTTTTATTCATTTCCCATCAGGAAACTCCTATCTACAATTCTTGGTCCATGTGACTCAGGGAGGATTTGAACTTAGTCCCTTGGCTCCAGAGATGGGCCTGTAACTCAGGCCTAGTTAAAGAGAATATTGTCTCCTGGCCATGGTGGTTGGTTCATGGATAAGCTTGTGACCCAGAGCCTATGAGTCAATCCTAAGACTTATGTTAACTATTTGTAAAGTAAATAGAACTTTCTAATCAGATTGCCAAACTTAAGATGATATATGCTTAGAACTTTTAAACTTCTTGCATCCACACACAGAAGGAACCATGATTGAAGCCAAAGAGAAGATTAATAGGGAGGAAGAGCAAGACTAGAGAGAGATGGAAGAAGAAAGAAACAGAGAAAGAGATGCTTATGTAGTTTGAGCTCCTGGATCAAACCACATCTGAATCTACCCTTGTATTTTTCAATTACAGGACTTGATAAATTACCTTTTCTGCTAACAAGTATCTGAACTGATTTACATCACTTGCAACTGAAAGAGCCCTTTGAATACAAGGTGCTGCTTGTATTCAAAACACAAGGAAAAAAAAACAGGAAAAAAGGACAAAATAACCCCAATAATTAAGTCAATAAAGGATGTAGACTTTTTCTAACAGTTGAGTATGTCTTCTGAACCTAAGGCATGGGTAATTGTAAAGAGGTGAGTAGAACTTGGTAGACTTATGAGTATATTAGCCAATAAGAATTTTGGAGGACACACAAAAAATTGTGGATTATCTGAATTTTATTTAATAACGTGCAAACAGGTCTACATTTTTAAAATATATGTATGTAGGTATGTATGTCAGTTTTGAGTTAGAAAATTCTTAAAAATGTAAACTCAGGGGACTTATCTGGTGGCACAGTGGTTAAGAATCCACCTGCCGGGCTTCCCTGGTGGCGCAGTGGTTGAGAGTCCGCCTGCCGATGCAGGGGACACGGGTTCGTGCCCCGATCCCGGAAGATCCCACATGCCACGGAGCGGCTGGGCCCGCGAGCCATGGCCACGGAGCCTGTGTGTCCGGAGCCTGTGCTCTGCAACGGGAGAGGCCATAGCAGTGAGAGGCCCGCGTACAGCAAAAAAAAAAAAAAAAAAAAGAATCCACCTGCCAATGCAGGGGACACGGGTTCAAGCCCTGGTCCAGGAAGATCCCACATGTCATGGAGCAACTAAGCCCATGCTCCACAACAGAGAAACTACCACAATGAGAAGACCACACAACACAATGAAGAGTAGACCCTGCTCGCTGAAGCTAGAGAAAAGCCTGTGGAGCAATGAAGACCCAACGCAGCCAAAAATAAATAAATAAATAAACAAAGTAATTAATTAATTAATTAATTAATTTTTAAAAAATGTAAACTCAGTCAATGCAAAACACACAAACTTTGTCACAAGTATCTGGCAGTCACAAGTATGCTGTCTGAGTGACAGCATATAATACTCATATCTTCCTTATAAGAACAAAGTTATGGCATTTTCTCTACATTTATATTATTTTAATTTGGTCCTCATCTGGCTGTGAGCTATGCATATTAAAATGAAACACAGATAAGGTAAAATTTAAAAGGGCATCTTTGGTGGGGAGGAGGAAGCAACAGAAAGTGAACCCATGGATGTAGAATAATAGGCAATGAATCCATTGTAACTCTTATGCTTTTCTTCCACTGAGAACCTCAACTCTTATTATCCTCTTCTTTGACAGGTATTGATATGAAATTTCATTTTGCAAAGTTTAAAGTGAATTTTAAAGTGCTGCTTTTTAACATTCCAAGATTGGAGATTTTTTGACAATGGAACACAGAGATTCCATTCATTAGGCATCATTTGATTCCCTGGCAGTTCTCAGTATAGGAAATATTGTTTTCAAATGAAAAACTGCATTGTTACCTGGCACCAGTTTCCTTTTAAACAGAACCCACAACAACAAAAAGATTACTTTACATATGCATTGTTGCTATTATATTTCTATTATAATATCAGTGTTTTTGAAATGAGAAGAGTAAAACATACGAAGAATACAAGAATGGGTTTATAAAGAAAATGATGTCATATTTTTTCTCAGGCATTTTTGGTTGCCTTTCTATCCAAAGGGGAAGAAGTTCTGAGAGGCAAAAAGAAAAAAATAATAAAAAAAGTAGAAAAGGAGAAACTCTTTCTTCCCAAGAAAGAGTCAATTTCAAATCTACTTGCACGGAGGACTTGGGAGAACCAGTAAGAAATAGAAATGAGGCTTTCCTTGTGCTCCAGTATTAAAGATCATTTTTAGGTTTGGTCCTGGCTTGGTATCCAGTGACTCCATTCCCAAAATCCCACACCTGTTTAATTGTCTTGTGAGTGCACCAGACAAGGAGCTGGCAATCAAAGAACAAGATGCTTGAAACCAGAAATTTTGGAGGAGGAACAATTACTGATGACAAAGTCCAAGGTTTGGTCATGGAAGTTGGAAACTAAAGCAAGGATGAGAAAGAGAATTTTCAAAGTGAAATCAAGGAATTGAAAACAGTTAAATGGATTACCTGTGTAGAGGTTGACATCTCTGAGAATGATGACAGTAGCAGAACTGAAAAATAAGGCAGTGAGTGAGAGGCTGAGGTTGTTATGAGGAAGGAGCAGTGACCCATGGTTTGTAGATGGAAACAAGGAGAAGAGGTGACAAAGGAGAATGGTGTGAACTTCAAAGATTGAGGGGTTTTTTTTGGGTGGGGGTAGGTAAGGAATATGAATTTTATTCAGAAAACCAGCAGGCTGAGAAGATGGTGGACTAATATCCTAAAGAACCATATTGCCCAGGTTTGGAGGCTAGTTTCTCTTATAAAACTAAGAGGGGGAGGTGAGGAAGTAAAGTAAAAAGGATGATAAGCTGTTACAAATATTTCCTGGTTCTGGCCACTCTCCCGAGGGGATGTGTTAATTTCTTCTTTCCTGCAGCTATTCAGTGGTGAGGCTGGTCAGGATGTCTCCTGTGAGCTGTTAGAGAAACAGGTAGAGCTCTCCATCCTCTACCTTTACCCGCTGGTCTTGGAGGGTCTCCTGGGGAGGGTTGTATGGCTGTGGATCTCTCTGAGGTCATGAAAGCTGGTGGCAGAAACATCGGGGAACATTCGTCCACTTGAACTCTTGCTGGAGGCCAGCATCTACTTGGGTAATGAGTACCAAGACCTCGAGCTAGGGGTTTCAAAGAGGAAGGACGTAGCTACCAAACAACAGTGGGAACCAAAGGCCATGCCCATCTCACTGCCTGACCTTGAAATAAAGAGGCAGGAGAGGAAAATTAGCCTCTCCTTGAAAGATTTTCCAGGGAAGAGGAAGACCACCAAGTGGAGGGAATATTCCAGGAAGAGGCTGATGGGATAGATGGGTTTGCTAAGCACAGAGTTGGGTTCCAGAAGCTTTGGGGAGGAGGAAGGACAAGTGGAGGGATTAGTTAGATTGGAGGAGTTGAGTGCTTCCATGATAATGGATCAGTAGGTACCACTGAACTTTTGAACACAGAGAAGTGAGGCATGATGGCTCACCCAGGAGCAGGGCATGTTAGACAGATGAGTTCTTGCCAGCAAGAACTGAATCAACATCCAGCAGGTCATTATAACTCGGCTGCAGCTGACACGAGCTTCTGGCATCTTATAATGGCAAGTTCTTCTTCATTTTTGTCAAATTCCCTGAAGTCATAATATGCCTTCCATTCTGGTTTGTTTCAACTAAAGCTGACAGCATTGGTTTTAAATCCTCCCAAGGTTTTTAACATGTAATATTAAAGCATTTCCAGTAATCCAACTGCCTCTGTCTCCTTGAAGGCATCTAGAGGTCCCATAAAACTTAGATTGCAGCAGCAGCAAGAAAGTATTCCTTAGCTCTTTTCTGGGAGAAGAGGATTTTGACACTGTTAATGCATGGGTTTTAATACTAAATCCACAGAGATAAGATTTGCACCAAAGGAGTGGAGGGATATTTCGTGACAGGCCTGAAGAAGTAGGGAGAAATTAGATTTCCAGGGTTGGTACAGCCCCCTGGCGATAAGGCAGGAAAAATCATTGATCAAAGGGCAATGTATGACTAGGCCATCCAAGTTCATCAGGGACACAGACAAGCATCAAATACCCACCATAGCCTTTCAGCTATAGGAGAAAGCAACTGAACGAGGGGGGGAATTCTGCCTTCAAGATCCACATTCCACCCTTTTTGATTTTTATGCTTCTATTTAGCAGCAAAAGAGCAAACACACACACACACACACACACACACACACACACACACACACACACACACTCACCGCTACCATTACTTCAAAGTTGCATCACAAAGTTTTATTCTCAGCTGGGTCTGTGATTTGCAGTGTCCTCCCTGGGCTATCTATAAGATGGAGACCATGTCTGTGAATGAAGATGAGAATTTATCAGTTAATCTTCATTCATATATTTGAAATTAGTTACAGAAGGGAAGTCCTAGAAATAAACTAGTATTATTCCTAGAGTATAGTTATTGTCGTATGATGTTCATCTTCTAGGAATAATTTGTATGAGTTGAAATGTAACAAGAGATTTTCAATCAGCCTTTAGGACTTTTTCCATAGAACTTTATTTACATTTGCCTTGAGTACCTGACCAGAATGTGGGCTTTTTTCTAGCTCCATTCTTCAGATGCAGTTTACAATAATAAATAGAAATTAAAGTTTTGCAGTTAATGGGCCTTTTTCAAAAGAGGGCAAGGCTTTTGTTTGTCCAACCTTTAGACCATTTATTCATTTGCTGCAAATCTAAGCTCACTACATGAAGTCCATTTTAAATGGAAATTGTTTAGAAATTATAATGCCTGATCTAGGGTTTGTTCTTATCGTTACCTTTATGTTCACAATCCTCATAATTAAAATTTCCTTTATCTGATGTATTATTGATTCTCCACATCAATAGTCTCATTTGATTCATATAGTAATCCCCCAGGTTTGCAAGGAAGGGTTTATTATAATTTTCTTTTTATAGGTGAGGAAACTGATTTTTTTTAATACTTAAAATATATAACCACTTCACGGGACTTCCTTGGAGGTCCAGTGGTTAAGACTCTGCATTCCCAATGCAGGGAGCATGGGTTCAATCCCTGGTTGGGGAACTAAGATCCCACATGCTGCATGGCCAAAACAAAACAAAACAAACAAATAAACAAACAAACAAAAAAGACATAACCACTTCAAAATGTTAATCCTGGAGCTCAGATGATCTGAATTCAAAGCTAGGACGTTTGGGCCTCCCTGGTGGCGCAGTGGTTGAGAGTCCGCCTGCTGATGCAGGGGATACGGGTTCGTGCCCCGGTCTGGGAGGATCCCATATGCCGCGGAGCGGCTGGGCCCGTGAGCCATGGCCGCTGAGCCTGCTCATCCGGAGCCTGTGCTCCGCAACGGGAGAGGCCACAACAGTGAGAGGCCCGCTTACGGCAAAAAAAAAAAAAAAAAAAGCTAGGACGTTTCGTACTAAATCATAGGACTTTGTCATGATAGTGTCTAATTCACTCTCTACTGCTCTTTTAACTCAGTAAATATAATATTTAATAATATGCATTTATTGCATCCATTAGTCTTAAAAGCCTAGAACTCAGATGGACCCTGTATCATTTCCTAGGGCTGCAGTAGCACATGACCACAAACTTGGTGGATTAAAACCACACCAACTCATTCTCTCACTCCTCTGGAAGCCAGAGTTCAAAATCAAGGCATTGGCAGAGCTGGACCATCTGCAGGCACCAAGAACAGCTCTCCCTCAGCCCTGCCAGCTCCTGGGACACCTGCCTTCCTTGTGGCCACATCACTCCCCTCTGCTTCATCTTCACGCAGCCTCTGCTCTGTGTGTCTCCTCCCCTCTCTTTTATAAGGACACTTTCCATGGGGTTAGGATCCACCACGATCTCCTCATCTCCAGAGCTTGAACTTAATTACATCTGCAAAGAGAGTTGTTTCAAATAAGGTCACATTCACAGTTGCCAGGATGTGGACATATCTTTTGGGGGAACCACCATTCAATCCACTAGAGATGCTGATTCCTGAATATTTCTCAGTGAAGACAGGACATGTTGTGTTCCTATATAATACCTGAGCACTATAATTGGAAATTTTTGAGTAACTAGCATTTTATAATGGCCATTTGGAAAGTAAGTTGTAATCTGAATAAGTAGAAGTTATAAGCCTTTCACAAAAGTCTTTATTAAAACCTTTTAAATATTTTTAAAAGTTAATAAGTCTACAAAGTTTACCAGCAAAGGCTGTAACAGTGATTCTAAAGAAGTAGAAATACAGTGCTTATAGTACTAGGAGTTCAGGAGCTACTACTTCAACTCATGATCTCATTCATCAAGTCACACACTCAGCAGATTTGGCACCTCTGGTCCCTGGCACCCAGTTCACCTTGTCTAAGGATACATAAGAATATGCATCCCTGCCTCTTAGAAGGTAAGAGTGGCAGAAATTATATGTGTCACTTCCAGAGGAAGCATTTTAATTACTGGAGCTCTACTTTGTACCCCACTTTTTCTCTGGCATGGCTATACTGGAAATCCACACTGCTGAGGAAAGATAGTGCTGAGCTTTCATGTGGAGGACAGCTCAGTTGACTTAAAGAGTTCTCTGGGTTCCTGGTGGACTTTGCATGAGAGAGAAATAAATCTTTGTGCTGTAAGCTACTGAAATTTGAAGTTGTTTGTTAGTTCAGCCTAACCTAATGCATGCTGGCTAAAACAACTATTTATACCAGGATTATAGGCTGCCATGACAAAGACTCTAAAAACATGTTGTAAGGCTTAGTGTTGATCCTACGGGACAGAGGTGCAGGTACTTATGGATGGCTATGCCCCATGGAGGCTGGAAGATAGCACTCAATCAAGGCAGTGGCAAATCATTTGGTAATATTATCACCTAAGAAAATGTATAAAAGAGAAATAAACTTGTTGCTCTAGAAGAAAAATCAAACAGAAAATTAGAGCATCTGCAGGTTGATGTCAGCCACACTTGGCAGGGTAGCATAAAAAAGAAAAAGAGGTGAATTCAGAAAAGAACAGAATGGTTTGCCATCAGGAATAACTCAAAACAGAAGAATACAGAAATTTGGAGACCAGAAGTTTAGAAAATCAACTGCTTCTCAGAGACAACTTCGTGCAAAACAGGAAAGTGAAATTTAAACACTGAAACAAGGATCATGGTGGGGAGAGGGGGGGGTGTTGGTGGGATGAACTGGGAGATTGGGTTTGACATATATACATTAATATGTATAAAATAGATAACTAATAAGAACCTGCTGTATAAAAAATTAATTAAATTAAATTTAAAAATTTTTTTAAAAAGCAAGGATCAAATCAACAGTATGGCTGCCACACCATGTTGAAATCTGGGAATGGAGTAAAGTATCTCAGAATAAAGATATCATTAAAAGTGGGGCAGGGCTTCTCTGGTGGTGCAGTGGTTGAGAGTCTGCCTGCCGATGCAGGGGACACGGGTTCGTGCCCCATTCCAGGAGGATCCCACATGCCGTGGAGCGGCTGAGCCCGTGAGCCATGGCCGCTGAGCCTGCGTGTCCGGAGCCTGTGCTCCGCAACGGGAGAGGCCACAACAGAGAGAGGCCTCGTATACCGCAAAGAAAAAAAGAAAAAAGAAAAAAAAAAAGTGGGGCAGCCCATCCATCCTTTCAATTGGACAAAAATAGCAAAGAGATTGAGTGTGACTTTCACTGGAACCTCAATAGACTTAATGGAAAAACAACTGCAAATATAGAAAGCGGTGGGGGTGTGTGTGTGCGGGAGGTGAGAGGGAAAGGGGAAGGAAGAGAGAGGAGAAAAAAAGAAAGAAAATATTTCAGTAACCAAATCTCAGAAAACCTCATGGGTATGGAATTGATCCATGGAGGCGTGCAAAATCAAGTAGATGAGAAGCCTGTGAAACTTTTGAGAGGATTTCATGCCAAAGGAAGCCCAAGCCCGGACTCAAAGAGACTGGCTTTTGTGACTTGAAGTCACCGTTGGGACCTAACACTTCTCAGGCAGGTAAAGGGCTAAGACAGTTTCTTATCAAGGAGAACGTTTCCCCAATGCCCATTCCAGAAGCTACAAAGGAGCATAAAGGAAGAATCCGCCTTCCGCAGTGTGGAACCAGGAGTCACCAAGAACAACAGACAGGGCATCTCCCCTTGGGGACCGGAAGTGGGGCTTCATCAGCATCGTTCCATGTGGTCCTCACAGTGACTGAGAGTCTCAGAACTGTCCTTATTTCTTTACAGTCTATGGATGGTGGAGGGAGAAAATAACCTTTCTTTTAAGTGTGTCTGTCTCTGTACCAAGAGGAGCCACATTCTTATCTGAGACCCTGGACCTTGTGGTAGATGAGAGCTTTGGGGTTGTTTCCCTTGAATGTGGATTGAGGAAGAAGAAAGGAAAGAATATTGGGTTATGGGGAGAGTGGTCTATGGATGACTTCACAACTGTTTACTGATACCAATCCCTTCTCCTTTCAGACACACAGATAATTGTATTCAACCTCCTAAAAGGTTGGGGAAGCCCCGTGACTTGCTTTGGCTAATTTGATGTGAGCAGAAATGGTGTCACTTCTGGGTGGACGAATTTAATGGCAAGTACTTGACTCTCTTCCCTGGCAGGATCATTTTGGAAGCATCTGTTGGTAAAGACGTGTCATACAAAAATCAAGCAGAGGAACTCTGCTCTGTTGTCTCCTAGGTCCATAGAAGATTTATATATGTGAGAAATTGATTCTGTCTTAGGCCACTTAGATTTCTTTCTTTGCTACTGTAGCATAACTTAGACCATCTTGACAAACCCAAGGTCAATACTAAAATCTGAAAAAAATATGTTCATCAATTTTCTATCTCTTTGTGGTTATTGAACTCACTTTCTATTGTTCTATTTTAAAATAAGTTACCTGATAGATAATCTAACAAATGATAGCTTCAAGCTAATTCTCAAAAATCTGATACATTATTTAAAGTCTGGTTAATCTTTCCTTCAAATTAAAAGAGTAATTTCAACTTTACTAAGAGCAATCAAATAGTTTTATTCAAAAAGAAAAATTATATTCTAAATATTTATATTAAGTAGGGCTCTCTCTCAAACAACAACAACAACAACCCACAATAAACAAGAGTAATCTTTTTGAGTTATTTTTTTTTTTAAGAATGACCATGCTTGGAACTTTAATGTCATTAGAGCCTACTTTTCAGCATGAATTCATCTACCTCAGACCCCAGGCATTTTACTTGATCTGGTGAGTGAAAAAGTTCTGTAGACCAAGAAAATTACTTAGCAATAAGTATGTGAGAAATACTTTGACAGTTCTCCTGAGCTTTTTCCCCTGGCTATAAAACGCATTTCTTCTTCTCCCCAACTCTGCTGTCACTTTGAAAACCATCCAATAAATTGGTCATACCTATCATAGTTACCCATAGGCAAAAAAAAGAGAAAAAGAGAGAGACAGAGAATGAGAGAGAGAGAGACATCATTTCATGAATTGAGGTTAGGGCACCTTTGTCAAGATCTAATAAATTCTTTAAAGCCACATTAACACTCTGAAAGGCCAAACAGGAAATGCAAAGTCATCTCCTCATGGGTGTAACTGTTTCAAATAAGCCCCCTGCAAATTCATTACTGTCAGAATGTCTGTTGCCAGAAAGGGTAGATCCCATGGAGCCTTTTGCGGACAAAGAAAGCTCTCTGCAGTGTTGGTTGTCGCAGGTAGCGTATCAGCTTGGGCAGCTCAAGTCAGGAGACTGGGCAATTGTCCTTCAGCTCATCTATGGGCATCATCAGTGGTACATGTTTTAGTTAGAGTTAGATTTGGGGCAATTTACCTGTGGGAGCCACTAGTATCTACCGGCTAATAAAGGTTTTCAACGTCCCCCAGCGGTAAATCTGGAGAGCTCCCAGTGGAAGGGTATTTACACCTTAGGGCATAGCCTGAACTTGAAGGCTCACGGATAGATCACAAACTTCCAGGCATGCAAGTGTGTACCGGGTCCAGTGTGGACCCTACAGAATCACGTCCTGGCCCTTTGATTATGTACTGTCTTGTCCCTGTCTGGATGACTTCTCAGAAGCTGACAGAGCTTTTACAATTTAATTGGTGTTGACACCTTTTGAAGCCATGCCTTGAGGCACTCGGGGTCATTGTGTGCTTTCTCTGTCTCTCTCCAGTGCTTCCACTTGGCTACCTGGCAGCCTGTGGTGCCTGGCTGGCCCCTGCACTTCTTATTCATGTACACGCTTGTTCTGGGTCCTGTTACAAGAGCCCTTGTTAAATGCCCAGCAGGCAGCAGTGAATGGAGATTTTGACGATGTTGGATTTGAGGCCTCTGGCAATAATGGAGAATAAACTATAAATATAAAAGTAGTCCTGTTGTGGACTGTGTTGTTATCACCAAAGATTTATTCCAGAGGCCCTCAGAGCTCGGGTACTTTCTATGCCCACTCGTGGCTGCAGGACTGACAGTGAGTTTTCTGCTTTCCATTCTTGGGATGCTCTAACTATAACTTTTCCTCTGTCGTTATTTCCAATTTGGTATCTTCGTTCTTTTAGCAACACTGTCTCATAACAGTTGCAGGGATAGCATCAAGATTCTGACTTGCCCTCGGACTCTGTTACCTCAAAGCTTAAGAAAGAGACACACTAAAAGAATGAATCCTGCATTGTTTTTTCGAATTCAGTTCTGCACGAGTGTCTTTTTGCCCCTCAAGAGACATGTTTAACAGGCAACTTAGTTCTTAGTTGCCAACAGTGACAGGCTGAGTAACTGTCATCTTTGGTAGAGCTTTGCTCCATTTGCCATATTTAAAATATCAAGATCTCCAGTCACCATTGTGAACTGCCTGTAAACTCTCAGGCTATCAAACTAATTTTCTTGTTCACAGACCCAATTAAAAAATATTCTTGTCTATGAAAGTGTTAAGATCTCTGGAAAGGTTTTTGGTTTCCCTAACCATCAAATGTATATGGTCTACAGTGAACATAATAAATCAGACAGATGTTTGAATTTTTAAAAAATAGATTAAAAAAAGACTATCAATTCCATATCAGATTGCTGTCCTAGAAGATAAAATATATCAGAGAGAGGAAGTACATTCTGAAAAAAACTTGTAAGTGTGGTTATAGGAAACACTAAGATGGATTAGATAAAGCCCTCCCTTTACCATTTAAAAAGAAGTATAAAAACATACTCCAGTGTTCCCATTTGAATAAAGATGGTGAATATAGTAATCTGTGCAATTAAAATGAAGAATTTTTTTAAGTAAAAAAAAAACTTAAAAAGCACTGCTTGCCTTAAACATTCATATTGGTACATAATCTAAATCTACTGAATTTTCAGGTCATTATAAAAATCAAATCATAAATGAAAATATGAATATGATCAGTCATAATTTTTCCAGGGAACAATATAAATAATTTCCCCCAAATATGAACACATTGGAGAACAGTTCACAGCAGACATGATTTCTGTTTGAAACCGTATTGCCAGCAGAAGATTTAAGGTAGAGATCCTTTGTCTCAACAAGAAATAATTCAATTTCTTCAAAACTAAAGACACAGTGAAAAACAAAACATCAAAAAAGGATTACTTAACTGGATGAAGAGATATTTGAAGGACAAATTCATCTTCCACCTATGCAAAGGTCTTAGATATGTAAACTAATCTGCTATCCTTCCAAAACACCAAAGCCAGGGGAAGATGAAACCATTTCCAGTTATACTTAATAACAAGGAACAAACTTAAAAACAGTTATGAACTTGCTTATAGTGAAAGATAAATGGTATTAGAATTTACAGGGTTGAAAATGGAGGTATGACTCAGGCTTTTAGCTTTCTGCAGAACATCAGATGTGGACAGGAAAGCATCGCCTGTTAGCCTAGGTCAACTGCTGGTGCTCCCATCACCAACTGTGTCATTTGTAAGTCCTGTGACTTGAGGAGCCCACTCAATTCCTTTGAGGCTCAGTTTCTTCATCTGACATACAGGACTCCCTACTTCTGTAGGTTGCTATGAGGAATAAATTAGAAAATACATGTGCCAGAATCCACGACATACCCATGAAACAGCCAATTAAAGTTTCCTTAGGTTTTTTTGAGGGGGGATTGGTTTTGTGGGTTTTGTCCGTTTGTTGTTGTTTTGAGACATGACACAATATTTTACCTTTTGTACCACTGAAGCCATCATAAGTCCTGGATTAAAAGTGTAAAAGTGGGCTTCCCTGGTGGCACAATGGCTGAGAGTCCACCTTCCAATACAGGGGACACAGGTTCATGTCCCGGTCTGGGAAGATCCCACATGCTGCGGAGCAGCTGGGCCTGTGAGCCGTGGCCGCTGAGCCTGCGCATCCGGAGCACAGCAACGGGAGAGGCCACAACAGTGAGAGGCCCAGGTACTGCAAAAAAAAAAAAAGGCGAGGTAACTACAGTAGTAATTATTTGTAGAATAAAAATTTTACTCAAGAATGAATTATTATAACATGTTCAGCAAATGGGCCTCATACTCGGAAAATAATATACTTTCTCTCCAACATAACCAAGAAGTATTCCAAAACGTGTGTGTGTTTTAGAAAAACATCAAAAGCAATTTCACCTCTCAAAATAAAGTTAAGACAGCAGCTGGGGAAGAGCCATGTTATTCTTAGTGTCATATCTGAAAAGAGTCTGGCCTCAAAGTGTTTGTAAATAGTGTGTGACTATCTGTTAGGAGCGAGGAAACAGAAACTCTCTGGACAAATCAATGTCATTTGACTTATGTCGAATGTCCTGATATCAACTGACAACTGTTCAATGCCCAGCCTTACCTCTTTCTACCTAACTTCTCTAGCCCAGTTTCCTTATTTTTTAAGTGAGAGTAATAATAGAATTTATGTATAAGATGGTCATGAAAAGTTAATAAATTCATAACCTTTTAAACAGTGTCAAAAATGGTAGTTGTTATTATCATTATTATTCTGTATTAAGCATCAATTATGTCCTAGCCAGATTTAAGGTTTAATAGAATAATATGAGACATGGTCCTTCACTTGAAAAAAATAACAACACCAAAAAAAAAAAAAAAATACCATTGGGTTTATCTAGGAAAATGAGACTTGATTTTTTTTAATTAATGAATTTAATGTAGTGCCATGTTATCTCAATGAAATTGAACTTTAGATATATAGATTTAGGAAAGGAATGCCTTATATTGTGCTGGAGTAGTTACAGAAGTTTCCTGAGAAAAGTGGAACTTAATATGAATGCGATCAATTTTATCCAGCTATTGTTTCATGATACATTCATTATTTGCTGGTTGTCCTTTATTTTGAATTTTCAAGAAGACACGTTCAAACTAAGGTTCTATTAATACTAAGGGAAACAAGTAGTACTTTCTTTCCCTTAGTAGACATAGAATAAAAAATATTTTATCCTATAATACAAGTTACAAGTCTTGAAGTTTCACGATGAAAGATATACTACTATTCTACACTTCTAGCTTTTAATTCTAACATGTTTCTTTAAATAGCAAACACTTCTGAAAGTAAATGATTTTTTTTCCATTAAAAAAGGTGACATTCTGTAATTGTCACGCCTCCCATGATAAAGTTCCGACAACCCATAGCACTAGGGCGGGTAGGGTTCCCTCACATGCCCGTTGAAACTACCTCAAGACAATATGTTCAGACACAGTGTCCCTGCTGTCATTAAAATCTCAGTCACATTATTTAATTTAACAAATGGTTATTGAGTCCTTGATGTTCCAGGACACAGCTATAAATAAAACTAAAAACCTGATCTCATGGGGTTACCTTCCAGTAGAGAGGAACATTAAGCAAACAAACAAACAAATAACTGCCATGTAGGATGGAGATAACTTTTAGAAAGAGGAATAAAGAAGGGTGAGGGGGTGGAGAGCCATGAGAGAGGAACAGGTGTTGAAGAGAGAAATATTTAGGTGGTATGGTGGTCACATGCCCATAGACACACTGACAGGCAAGAGGAAGAATGTAACAGAGAATAAGTTAAGAAAAAGCAAACATAAGAGGCAGTGCATGTGACAAAACAAAAATAGAGACATGGGATTCAGCTGGGGGATTGAAGTGGTGGAGAGACAGACTTGGATTTTCTAAGTCACCGTAATGATTGGGATCAATTACCCCTTGATGCTAAGAGACGGCCAGATTAGGTCAGAACATCATCTGCCATGAACCGTGACTATGCAACTGGGACTGTAACCAGCATGCTCTTCTGTTACCCGTGAGGCTTAAATTCTGTGTTTATCAAGACTGTTTCTTCCTCTTGTGACTCTCATGAATTACCAGCCTGAGTGTTTCTCTGTTCCTTGAAATTTGAAGACCTTTAAAAGCTGCGCCTTAAAGGCAAAATTATCTTTTTTTTTTAAGCAGATGAACTTTATTATCTTTCTCTTTCTGAAACTAATTCAATTTGATCTTTAGTACAACGACGTTTTTTAGTCGATAATTTTGGCTTTCTCAGGTACACTATCCCATGATCTGTATTAATAATAACAGATGTTTGGGTTATTTATTTATTTATTTATTTATTTATTTAATTTATTAATTTTTGGCTGCATTGGGTCTTCATTTTTGTGCGCGGGCTTTCTCTAGTTGTGGCGAGTGGGGTCTACTCTTCGCTGCGGTATGCAGGCTTCTCATTGCGGTGGCTTCTCATTGCAGAACATGGGCTCTAGGCGCCCGGGCTTCAGTAGTTGTGGTGCACGGGCTTAGTTGCTCTGCTGCATGTGGGAACTTCCCGGACCAGGGCTCGAACCCATGTCCTCTGCATTGGCAGGCGGATTCTTAACCACTGTACCACCAGGGAAGCCCTGTTATACTTATTTTTTTAATTCATGATTTTAGCTAGCACCTTGAGTGAAATGGTAAGTATTGTCTTTTTTTTGTTTATATGAGAACCCTACAGATATTTGAATACAGCTAGCATGTGCTTCCTAATTCCTCTCTTTTCCCTATGGACCCCTAATTTGCTCTTTGTAGAATCAGATTTACAGAGTCTTTACCATCTAGTTGTGCTCTAATTTAGGAACGCCATTCTTGAAATATAGAATATCATGGAAATTTAAAAAAATATATTTATGGAGTGCTTCCTTTTTATAACTCTCCTTTCTTAACCTGGAGACTGGAGCCAGTCTCCAAGATGGGTCCCCATGATCATTGCCTCCTGGTTTTCACATCTTTACTGTGGCTCATTTCACACTGGACCAGGGTTGGTTTGGGTGACGAAGAGCATATGGCAGAAGCAATGCTAAGTTACTACAGAGTTAGGTTTTAAAAGACTCCAATTTCAGTCTTGGGTTGTATCATTTGGGCATCCTCTCTCTCTATCTCTCTCATCACATACTCCTGAGGAATCCAGCTGCCAGACTCTGAGGTCATTCAGACCATCCATGGAGAAGCTCACACTACCAAGAACAAACGCCCCCAGCCAACAGACAGTGAGGAACTGAGGGGCCCCTTGGAATGACTTCAGCCATGGACAACACCCTACTGCCACCTCATGAGATACTGTGTTCGATGTTACTGTTTTAAGCTACTAAGTTTGGGGGTAATTTTTCCACAGTAATAAATAAGCAGCAGGGAACTAGTTCAGCTCCAGGATTTCACCCATCCTTCCCCACTGTCTTCTCTAAATTCTATCTGAAACTCCTACCAGGGTCCTCTTCCTCAACCATTATTTAAAGGTTGACATTCGACAGAAATATTGCCTCAGACGTCTCCTTTTTGCACTGTTTCTGAAAGTCCCTATTTATCCCCAAGACTTTGAGTCACTGATTCACTGATGATTCCCAAATATTTATTTCTAGAGCTGATCTATTTCTTGCCGACTGAATGTCTCCTCTTGGAGGTCTCAAGGGTATAACAGACTCTGTGGACCCTAAAACTAAACCTGTTACTGTTCTCTCTACACCTATTCTAATTGCTTTTTCTAACCACTGGGTCTCAGCATCACAGTTTATGCAGTGGCCCAAGGAGACGGTGTCCTCTTTCTCAGCATCCACATTTAATCACTTTCTTTTTTTTTAAATTAATTTTTATTGGAGTTGAGTTGATGTACAATGTTGTGTTAGTTTCTGCTGTACAGCAAAGTGAAAGAGTTATACATGTACATATATCCACTCTTTTTTAGATTCTTTTCCCATATAGACCATTACAGAATATTGAGTAGAGTTCTCTACTGTGCTATACAGTAGGTTCTTATTAGTTACTATTTTATATATAGTCATGTGTATATGTCAATCCCAATCTCCCAATGTATCCCTGCCCCCCTTCCCCCTTGGTAACCATAAGTTTGTTTTCTACATCACTTTCTAAATCATGTCATTTCTGTCTCCACTATTTCTCCATTCCCTCTTTTCCTTTCCATCCTCACTACCCTGGCTTAGATGCTCTCTCCCTTATTTCCCTAGTCCTTGTCTTCACCCAGCCTGAGTAATCTTTCAAAACACAAACTAGAAAACTCACTGTAGAAAAAATAACTTGTGTGTCAATGAAAAACTAAGAATTTCCTGAAGGATGCCCCTCTAGATCACCCAATTCTGGTTTTTCATTATTTTCTTAATTTTTATTTTTATTTATTTTTTTGGCCTCACCACATGGCTTGCGGGATCTTAGTTCCCCAGCCAGAGATTGAACCTCGGTCCTCAGCAGTAAGAGCACAGAGTCCTAGCCACTGGACCACCAGGGAACTCCCCATCATTATTTTTAAATTACTTTTAAGCATAAGTTTGGGGTAATGGATAGACACTCACATTCTGGCCGGTCAGATAGTGGCTCAATTGACTTGCCTTCTCCAGCTGTGGAAAAGCCAGTTTTCTCTCTGTTATGCATTCATTTCAAAGTTCCTTTACTCCATATAAATTTGTGCTTCTTGCCTTCTTTTATGAATCATTTCTAACATCTGCCTGATTCCCCCATGAGTTAGATAAATTCTTAACATGTGTTCATTTTTATACCTGTGTAAGAGTCGTGATTTTACCTTTTCTTGAGAATTCTCTTTAACTCCTCTGCTTAAAAAGTGTCTCTAGTGCTTGTTGGATCAAGTCCACACTCCGTCCTGTGACATCCCTGGCCACTGACAAGCTGCTTCCTAACTAAATCCTGTCTTCCCTGCCGCTGTACAGCCTACGCCCCAGCTGAACTGCTTGCCGAGATTTGCACATAGGATGCTGTTTTAATGCTGTTCCTTTTCCCATGAAGTTTCTCTGCTTCTTCGTCTGGAAGATCCTGTAGGGGAGGAAAAAGTTTTCCCCGATCCTCCTAGGGTCCCTGGCTAAGCCTGAAAATTACACGGATAAAGACAGCTTAACAGAAGAAAAGCATACAAATTTTAATGAATTTTTACATGTACACTGGAATTTTCACAAGAGAATAAAGACCCAAAGAAGTGACCAGAGCAGGAAGAAACAAGACATTTTTGACGAATTGACTGGACAAAGGGGTTTGGGTGAAGGGGGCTAAATGGTGAAGAAGTAACGAGGAAGATACGGGTGAGGCTGACAACGTTTATTGATACAGATTTTTCAGCCCCCAATTCCCTGTCTCTGGGGATAAGAATGTGTTCCCTCCTCCTGCTACAGGGATGTTCTCTTTCACAGGGGACTTTCATGACCTTTTTCAGGGAAGAAGGGGGTGGGGAACAGGTGGGCATGCCCTTCCTGCTTCTGCTGTTTTCTCAAACTCCGGATTGAGATGTTCAGTATATGCCAAGGTGTCATAGTTTGGGGGAGTGTGGGCTGAACCCCATCCACGCCTGTTGCCATGTCAAGCCCTTCCCATATCGAAGCAGACGTAACTGCATCCAATTCCAGGCATCATGTATTCATCCTTCTTGTATCGTATTATAACTTTATTTTTTTTAAGTTTTATTGGAGTATAGTTGCTTTACAAAGTTGTGTTAGTTTGCTGTACAGCAAAGTGAACCAGCTATATGTATACATATATCCCCTCCTTTTTTTGATTTCCTTCCCATTTAGGTCACCACAGAACACTGAGTAGAGTTCCCTGTGCTAAACAGTAGGTTCTTATTAGTTATCTATTTTATATGTAATAGTGTGTATATGTCAATCCCAATCTCCCAGTTCATCCCATCCCCCTCCCCCCCTTGGTAACCATAAGTTTGGTGACTCTATTTTTGCTTTTCAAATAAGTTCATCTGTACAATTTTTCTAGATTCCACATACATGTAAGCAATAGCATATGGTATTTGTCTTTCCCTTTCTGACTTACTTCACTCTGTAACTTTACATCACAGTATGACAACACTATCTACAAATCTGTCTCCATAAAACACTTATTTTCAGAAGGATTATGCTCAGTTTACCATGATAATCTCAGTATATATCACAGTTTCAGTCAACCAAAGACAGTTCATTGGACACCTGAGAAATGTTTCCACCTGCACAAGATATGATCATACTGCAATAAACGAGACACAGCACTTGTCCCCAAGGAACTCGCAGTTTAATTGAAGGCAGGACCCAAATCTCATGTTTTTAGTGAAATGATTATCAATGAATATCAAACATAAAAATATGCCTGACATAGTCTTTTCCCCCTTTTAAATTTCCCATTATCATCACGTTACCTTTCCGGCCTACACTAAGAAGTAACCATTTGAAATTGTTTCTCCAAGTGAAAAAGTCATCCTTTTGGCCTGAAGTTGAACCTATAAGCTCCAAGGCAATTATTTGCAAATTGGGTTTAGCTGCACAAGCGTTTTGGCAAACTATAGGGTGGGACTGCTTGTTTGGACATTTGATGGGGCTGGTTCAGCTTAGCTTCTTCCTTTTTTCATATCTAGTCCCAGAGAACCAAAGGTCCCTATGAAACACAATTTGCTCAAATTATTTTTTTTATTAATTAATTAATTTATTTATTTTTGGCTGTCTTGAGTCTTTGTTTCTGTGCGAGGGCTTTCTCCAGTTGCAGTGAGCGGAGGCCACTCTTCATCGCGGTGCGCAGGCCTCTCACTGTCGCAGACTCTCTTTGCGGAGCACAGGCTCCAGACGTGCAGGCTCAGTAGTTGTGGCTCATGGGCTCTAGAGCACAGGCTGAGTAGTTGTGGCTCACGGGCCCAGTTGCTCCGTGGCATGTGGGATCCTCCCAGACCAGGGCTCGAACCCATGTCCCCTGCATCAGCAGGCAGACTCTCAACCACTCACCACCAGGGAAGCCCTGCTCAAATTATTAATCAAATTAATTAATTATTGGATGGATGAAGGATCGACAGTTGGATCAGTGAGTGGATGGTTGCATGAATTAATGTGAACCAGACTCAGAGCTGAGTGCCAAGTTGTTACTGTGCATGCCCTATAATATACCTCATTAGCCTCACCCAATATGTATCAGACTCTATGGGGCCACCACACATGGCTGACTTTCTGATGAAAGTCAAATGAAGCATCAAGATTTTGATGTGGGTTCTCCTTTCTCCTCGACACGTGAATTAGTATTGTCATCTTCATTCTGTACTCGTGTGGTTTACTTAACTTTGCATTTGACTGGTTAAATATCACTTTAGAGCCTATGATTTTTTTTAAATATCTTCATTCCTTCATTTTATATGTCATAGGAAGTTGAGCTTGAGAATGAAGACTATCTACAGAGCTTACCATTTACATAGACAAGACTTTAACCCACATCAACATAACTTTCATACCCCAGGAATCTCTTGCTCAGAAACATCAGTTGCAGATAATTTCATTGCCCATTCCACAAGCTTCCTCAGGACTCCTCAGCTTTTCCATAGAAAGCATCAAATGACAGTTTATGTCCCCAAACTCTTCTTTTTATTCTGAAATAACTGTCTTTTTTATTGAAGTATTTACAGTGTTCTGTTAGTTTCAGGTGTACAGCAAAGTGGTTCAGTTATACATGTATATGTATACATATACGCTTTTTCAGATTTTTTCCCTCATAGTTTATTAAAAAATATTGAATATAGTTCCCTGTGCTACATGGTAGGTTGCTTATCTATTTTATACTAGTATGTATATATTAGTATAATATGTGTGTATATGTTAATACTAGTGTGTATATGTTAATCCCAACCTCCTAATTTATCCTTCCCCTCCCTTTCCCCTTTGGTAACCACAAGTTTGTTTTCTATGTCTGTCCCCAAACACCAGTCATAAGCTGTTATGTTATGGTCCCTACATAGTCATAACTCAGCCTCAACCTAGAAAGACCTGCCTCAAACCAGGCTTCAGCACCTGGAGAAATGTCCCAGTTTCCCTTCTCCTGACTGACGTAGCACTGATGCTGTCTCTGCCCAGGTAGCATTCTCTTTTACCGAGGTAAAAATAAACCCTGCTGTGCCTTATCACAGATTACTTTGGTGATGTGTTGTAGAACCAGGATTCAACACTTCAGTCGTTCATATGGTTTCTAGAGACACATGTGGAATAAAGAGAGAGAAAATGTTCACCTGGGTAGATGGCCAGGTAGATGTCCCATGTTAGGGACACCTGAGTTGTCCCTAATAGTCAAGGAGGAAAGTCCCCACCAAGTCCTGTCACACACAAAAACCAGTAGCAACTTACTCCTGGGTGTTCCTCTTCTTTACAGTGGAGAATCATGATTCTAAAGTTTGCCCGAGTAGCGGTTAAAATCATCTACAAATGGGTAGAACTTATCTATAACTGGACATAATAATCATCTCTAATAATAATAGCCAACCCTCAGGGCCAAGTGAGGATTAAATGAGTTAAAAGATGTCAAGCACTTAGAACAAGGTGCACACATAACAGGTGCTAATATATCGCAAGATGTGTTCTATCCTCAGTCAAGTCATTAATAAAAAGGCTGACTAGGACTAAATGAGAACAGAGTTTTAGTAATGTTAGGAAAGACTCTCCCAATTGGATATAAATCTGTTCATCAACAATCTTTCTGGTACAGAGTTCAACAAATTGTGAATTTAAGTGACTTCACAATCATTTACTCTGTATTTCTCCGACTTCTCTACCAAAATATCTAAACATGGAAACATAATGCCTAAAGTATTTTCCTCTTCTTAAGTATAATAACCCAATCAAAAAAAAAAAAAAGGAAATATGGTTTGTGTGGCAGGATTTGTTCTCATTGACTTATTTTTATGTTAACCTGCACCTTGGAAAGATTCCAAGAAGCCTGGTAGGTACTGTTTGCAAAAGAAAGAATTCAGGCTGTGGGTGAAAGGGTGGGTAGGACAGGAAATCAGGGGCACTAGGGCAGGAGGGGGGAGGGGGTTCATCGTGCGGAAGTGAACACTTACAAAGTCAAACTTTACATGCTTAATTTCTCTGCAAACACTGGAGATCGCATTTAGTATGACATTTTTTTCTTTTTCAAAATTTGGAGTTGGGAGAGAGACCCTAGATCAGCATTCCTCCGGGTCCTCGTGTTTCTAAATTTGTCTGAAGTCCCAAAGGCAAGAGATCACCAGCCTGACCCATGGATTTATGAGTCTCACCTCACCATCTTGCGGCTGGGATTTCAGAGCAGGCTTGCTTTTCTCCTGGCCCTGGAGACTTTCACATAGTCAATCTCGGAAATTTACTTCCTTCAGGCTTAGTTTTCAAAAAGGATACTGAAATAAAAAATGTTTAGAAAAATAGATGCAAAAAAGTCGCAGGAAGTTCACAGTGCCTGAAGAAGGCAGTGAATTATGCATACAAACCTACAGCTTTTGTTGTGTATCTCAATAAAATGTGACATTTCTAGTGGGATGTCACCACCATCATGACCTGCACATTCAATTTCATTATTCAGGCCTCAGCTGGAGCATAATCCAAGTTTAAAGTTGTTTCTAGGCCTTAAGAAAAAGAGACTACTTTCTTTCTACAGAAAAGCTCTCTCTAGAGAAGATGTATGTATTGTGGATTGTCTTTTCATAAAACTTTTAAAAAACACTGTGAGTATGAAGGTAACATACTCAAACCATGAAAACTGTCCAATCCCCGAGTGAAAATGTTTATTAAGAATATAATGGGTGCTAGAAACAAGTATTTTTATCCAATTCTGTAGCCCTTAAAAAATAGGAAAATGAGTCCTTTTGTTTGAAACATGTTCAAAGCTTTAAATTTAAAACACAATACAAAGTGATGGGATTCAATTTTTATTTACCCAAGGCAGAATGAAACCCTCTTGTCTGAAACGTAAAGAAAACTTTTTCTATCTGTTTTTTTGAGGTTGCTTAATGAACAGAATAACTTCTCTCCCCTGTGAACTGTCTCCTGCTGCCACAGAGGGGAGTGTAAGCTAAGGAAGAGCCAGAAGAAAGACTAGAGAGAGGAGAAAGACATCCAAAATACAATGGTAACAAAGTGGCTTTAATGCAGCAGTGATATTGAATTCAAATCACAATGCAGAACAAATAAGGTTCCTTGTTTATGCAACTGTAGGTTGAGGATGGCAAGAATTTTGTTAACAATGCCGCAGAGCAGAGCCATTATTTCTTATTGCAATTTGGGAAATAAATACAATATAGCTTTCTCCTCTCTGCCTCATTTGTAAAATAAAACTCTAGTAAGAGAATAATTGAATCTGAGGACCAGAATGCCAGATAAAAAATATAGAATATTGGATACATGTAACAAACAATCCCTCTCACCTGACATTCCTTAAGACAAGCAAACTTTCCTTAAAAATTTTAAATTGCTTGTAATTGGGTATTTCAGAATGCTTGAAAAGATATAAATAAAATGAAAACAAAATTCCCCTAGTTACAAATACATTTATTCCAACAGGAAAAAAAGAATGACTCAAACTACTATAGTGTTAAATTCTGAGTGTATAAATAGGAGAGAATTATTTGACATTAACATTTTATTGATAACTTGCCAAAAAAGGAAACAGCTTGTTTAACCTTATTTGTCTTAAAATTTAAATAAGCTTTGTCATCTTATTTAGACCACAGGTTAATTTATTAACCTGCCTATATAGGCAGAGGAGAAGTACATTTGTGTCTGGTGTATTTGAAACATTGCAGATTTTACAATAATGTAATTTGATTCAATGAAGTGCTGCTCCATCCCTGTATGCAACTAAATGGAACTAATGAAATAAATAACTAGTAAAAGTGTGTATTAGCATCTAGTCAGACAGAAGGAAAGCATGGACATTTTTAAGACTTATAATTCCCAATTGCTTTCCAGAAATGTTTGCTTGTCTACAATTAAATTTAAATATACACCAGCAGCCTAAGGGAGCAGACCTATCTTGCAACGTACTCACCAACACTGAGCATTATTGCTTTATTAATTCTTACCAGTTTAAAGCCCTCAAGGATGTGGTTGTTCTTTAATTTATAATTGTTAAATAGATTAGGTAGGTAGAAACATAGATACATACATAGATAGACACCATTTTCTATTTATTTTCAGACTTTTATTATGCAAACTTAAAACACAAAAAATTAGAAAGCACAGTATATTGAGTTTCCAAATACCCATCACTTGGATTTAACAATTGTTAACATTTAGCCTTTTTTTCTCCATCTATTTTTTACCTTTAACAGATAAAGTTTTTTTGTCCATAATGTCATTTTCAAACCCCCCAAATTATAGTAATTTCTTAATGTAATCTAATGCACTTACTATTGCATTTTCTCCAGTTTCTCCAAAGTGTCTTTTTATACTTGATTTGTTTGGATCAGAATCCAAAGTCCACACATTGCATTCTGTCAATGCATCTCCTAAGTCTATAACAGTGCTTCCTAATTATGTTTATTTGTTGGGAAAAAAAAGGTTAATTTGTCCTCTAGTCACCCCAGGGAGTGAATGACGCAGATTATGTCCTCGTGACTCTGTTTACCACATTTCTTTACTCCCCATATTTCTTGTAAACTAGTCATTTTATCTAGAAACTTCATTAGATTCAGTTGGAACTTTTGGGCAAAAATTACTCCAGAGATCATGCTGTGGACTGTCTACTGCATCAGTCAGGATGTTCTGATGTCTGAGTGTTCTATTTTTTATTTTAGCTGTTTTTCTTCTTTACTGTAAATAAGAACTTCCCCCCTCCAAATAAGAATTGTATATTTTTGATAAAGACAAAAGTAAATCCTGAGTTCATTCTAATATTGCTACTTTATAGTAAGGATTATAGAGCATTTACTTAAATGCTGTATTTTATATTTGATCTTTTCCCTCTTATTCTGAAAACCATGATTCCTAAAAATATCACAATAATTATTTATACACTTTTATCAAATACGTATTTTAACAAAATAATAATGCCAACACTATCATTAACTAAACCCTCTGAGTACAGTTTAAGACTTGTTTTTTTGTTTTGTTTGCTTTGTTTCTTTGGTCTTAGGTTTATACAGTCAAAACGCTATGTTTTAAAATAACTTAAAATAATTATTCCCTCTGTAGTTATTCTAGTAACTTGCTATACAGTTAGGTTTATTTCAATGGATTTTTGATTTGAGGAAAATTCTTTGGATTTGATTTGCTTTGAACTTTGTAAAACATAAGTGGGTCTGTATTCAAAGCTTCAAAACAAAGTACAGAGAGTTCTAGGGTCCTACATTTTGTCCAGAGATTTGTAGATAATCAGTTTTGTGACTATTCTGTTTAACGTTTCATTGTTCCTTTTGTAATGCAGACAAGTAGATACATGTGCTCATATTTGCTCCCTCTTCTTCCACAACCTACAGCATTCCATGGAGTTGTCTGCTTCTTATAAATGTCATTTTATTTTAATTGAAATATAGTTCATTTACAATGTTGTGTTAGTTTCTGGTGTGATTCAGTTATACATATACATATATATATTCTTTTTCAGATTATATTCCATTATAGATTATTACAAGATAATGAATATAGTTCCCTGTGCTATACAGCAGGTCCTTGTTGTTTACCTATTTTATATATAGTAATGCACACCTGTTAATCCCAAATTCCTAATTTATCTTCCCCTTTCCATTTTGATAACCATAAGTTTGTTTTCTATGTCTGTGAGTCTATTTTTGTTTTGTAAATAAGTTCATTTGTACCATTGTGTAGATTCCATATATGTGATATCATATGGCATTTGTCTTTCTCTTTCTGACTTACTTCACTTAGTATGATTATCTCCAGGTCCATACATGTTGCTGCAAACGGCATTATAAAAATGTCTTTTTATAGTGTCTTTGAGTTACAATTCAGGTTCATGCAATGTATTTGGTTGATGTGTAATTAAGTACTTTTAAGGATGTAGTTTGCTGGTTCTTACTGTGACTACAATATTAATCTTTCAAAACAGATTTTAAACATCTTCACAGCCAAGACTATCTTTTACCATATCTACTGTACTTTCCACTCTACCTAGCTCAGTGATCATTTTCTTTCTCTCTCTTCCTTCCTTTCTTCCTCTTTCTTTCTTCCTTTCTTTTTCTTTCTTTCTTTCTTTCATTCATTCTTTCTTTCTTTCTTTCTTTCTTCCTTCCCTCCCTCCCTCCTTCCTTCCTTCCTTCCCTCATTTCTTTCTTTCCTTCTTTCTCTTTCTTTCTTTCTTTCTTTCTTTCTTTCTTCCTTCCTTCCTTTAGTCCTTTCTTTCTTTCCTTCTTTCTCTCTTTCTTTCTTTCCTTCCTTCCTTCCTTTATTTCTTTCTTTCTTTCCTCTATTGAGAACTCTTATGATCTACCTTCTTAGCAGATTTCAAGTATACAATACAGTATTGGAATTTAAGTTGGTACAATCATTATGGAAAATAGTCTGAAGGTTCCTCAAAAAAATTAAAAATACAATTGGCTTGTGATCCAACAGTCCCAATTCTGGGATATATCCAAAAGAAATGAAACTATTTGTTTGTTTATTTATCTCTTTCTCCCTTCTAGAAAGTTGGCCCCTTAAAGACAAAGCATCATTCAGGGTGCCTCACAGGTAGCAGACATTTACTAGCCAACAGCTAACAGTTAAATTAAACTGAACCTACATCTGCCAGTTATCATTACTATTAAGAATTATAACCTAATTTTGGTTTAAGTTCTTATTTTTAATTTTTAGACATTTCATCTTTATTTCTGTTCCCCATGTTATATTTCTGTGTAATGTAGAAAAAAATGTACTTTTTTCAAAGAGAAATAAAATCCAAAACATTTAGTGCTTTCTCTAAGAAAATAATTTAGAGAAGACAGTATCTGAATTCTCTAAAAGAGGCTTCAAATAAAGCAGATTATTTGACTGTTTCTGCAATTTGAAATGCTGTTCTCTCATGAAACTATTTGTTTCTTCAAAATACATCTCAAGCTCTGATTCCATTTATTTACATATTGTATATTATCTGCTGGCAGCTAAAAGATTTGCATGCAGTTTATCCATCTCTGAAAGATTTAGAAAGCAGGGTTTGCTTGTAGGACCAAGAATTTGGGGACAAAGGGTACAGGAGACTGGAGACCATCAATCTGCTGGCATGAGGTTCAAATTAGGGCTCACATGCCCTGACATCAGAGAAACCCACATGATACCACCTATTGGAAGTCGGACAAACTCTTCAGATCACTGTGGCACCTCCTCAGGATGGTCCCCACCAACCCTAATCTCCTTCCTTGCTTTATGTTTCTCCAAAGCTTGCCAATTTTAATTCCAAAAGTGTATAGGATCTGAGAAGTTACCCTACTTGTGATATGTAAATATGTAGGTTTTATAAACGCACACACAGAATAATGAGACTCTGGACTAGAGACAGACTTTTAATTATTCACTCTATTTGTTGCCCATGGCTGCCATAAGCAATAACCAATAATTTATCAGCTTACATCAACAGAAGGATAATCCAAGATAATCCAAGATCAACTCCTCCTCTCAAGATCCTTATTGAATCACACCTTTTTTCATATAAGGGAGCTTGAACCTCTTTTGCCATCTAAGGGAATATTCACAGATTCTAGGATTAGGATGTGGACCTGTCGTTTTAGAGGCCACCGTGGGATCTAAACACCTGTGCCCACCTCACTCACAGGTGTTGTGTTTGCTCCCCACAGGGAGACGAGAGAGGTCCTAAAGGCGCCTCATATACGGTAGAGTTGTATCATAGAAGAACTCAGAAACTATGAAAATTGGAGTTTATACAGGATGGGGGGCACGATGGCCCCTTTTCCCCTTCAGAAATGGAGATGCAGTGATATTTGCTCTGGAATATAAACCAATCCCCTCGGTGAGCCGGAGGGAAGTTCCTTGGGTTTTTACTACCCTAGAGTGTAAGCAAATGGGTCCAGGCTGGTTTCCTTGTCCATAGGGTGGAAATGAGTGGCTCTGGGGAGAGGACGGAAGTGCCCTTATGTCCCCAGGCATGTGTTCTTTAGAGTTGCTACCCCATCATTCTTTAACCCAGGTTGACAGGAATTTCTGCTAAGAGAGCCCTGATGTGCAGAAATGGAAAACATTCATGAAGCATTGCTTCCCAAGAGTCAATGTTTAAAGTATTATAGATTATATTATTGATCTTGTTTATGGAATAACTAGAGGATAAACTACCTGAGGGCAAGCATTCATCTGTTTTGTTTACCGCTATGTCTTCAGACTCTAGAAGTGAGTCTGGCATGTACAAGGTGCTTGATAATTTGCCAAATGAATAAATAGCATCTTGCAAAGGGCCGCTTACCAATGCCCAGGAGAGTGGCAAATGTGGCAACACACCACCAGCTGGAGTGGATTCGAGTAAGGAAGTCATACAAAGTGGGTAGTGTTTACCACAGTAGTCATAGTAGGAGCACTTTCCTCTAGTTTTCCTCTCAGAACCTGAGTTTTAAAGAATGATTAATATACTTACTAAAGCCACCAACAGCCTTTTGGGAGTGTGTCTATTTAACCAGAAATATAGAAGAAAAGTGAGATTAGCTAAATAAATTAGGTCTTCAAAACCCCTATTTTGTCATAATTTAAAATTACGTTTAACCTCTGTAATTTATGTCTGTTCTTTACTGCTGGTTATAGTTACCAGATAATTGTTATCTTCCAATCATATGGTCTCAGAAATCATGGTCTCAAGGGATAAATTTTTTTTAATGCCATTTGTTTCAAAACAGACTGAGATTAGGGATACAATGTGAGGTAGGAAACAAGTCAAGATTCCATGAGAACAAGAGAACAACCTCTGGTAGATCTTATTCCACTGTAGGTTTTACCAATGAACACACACATCTCCTCCACCAAATACCACATCAAGGCATGACTTAGAGGCTCTGAAAGACAAGAACATCTCCAGGCAGGTCCTGATGGCAGTTCTCAGAAGCCACGTGAAGGTTACTCCCCTGATTTATTATACACCCACATTGCACGGTGGTCTTCTTCTTCTTGCCACTTACCACGTTAGCAGTTTTATATTTATTTGCGAATGTTTTCTTAAATATGTTTTCCCAACTAAAATGTAAGCTCCATGAGACAAGGACTGTCCCTATTTTGCTCCTTATTATAAACCAGATACATAGTACCATGCCTGATATATAGCAGATGATCAGGAAATATATATCAGGAGGAAGTCAGGAAGGCAGGAAGGCAGGAAGGGAGGGAGGAAGGGAGGGAGGGAGGGAGAGAAGGAGGGGGAAGAATCTCGTTTGCCCTCATTGTCTTCTTGTCGGGACAACTATAGCTGATTTCCTGTAAGTCCCAGAGATCTTCTCCAGTGGATTCTTTCTCTGGGTATCAGCCTCCTCAACATGGCAAAATCTGGCTTAGAAAAGTTGAATATCTGCCTAAAACTATAGCAAGCTCTCAGATTCTTTCTCCTCATTCTGTTGCATTAGATTTTAAATCCAGGTATCCCGGCCTGGGATCCCAGGCAAAGAAGGAGAAAAAGGCCATCTACTCTATAAATTAAAAGTTCATAGTCTTTAACACTCCTGACTGGTATAAATGCTGCAATGAATAGACAGAGGAATGTGGAAACGTGGTTCGATTTCCTTTGCCATCAGCAGACGGGTCTTGTGATACTGCTCTTCCAGAAGTGCTCTTTGACGAATGGTACCCCAGTGATGCAAGCAGGTGATGGTAGCCAGAGCTTCAGAGGTAGCCGCCTGCCCTTCTAACTGGTTGATGGATCTACAGAGCCTGGGCCAGAGGGACCCAGGGTGATAACTGCAGCCATCTTTCTATTTTATGATTTCTCTTTCTTTTCATTAGGTTTGACACCTTTGAGATTGAGCTTTGTAACTAACTATTAGCCCAAGGCAAGTACTGGGAAAATGAGAATTTTCTGAGAAAGTGACGCCCACCCCCAAACACAAAGTGTGAACAACTGTACTTAGGACCTGCCATGAGAGGAACTTGGGCTTGGATTTATGTCCAGATACTGCAGTTGATTTGATAAAGTAAAATGAAACCAGCACCTTCTGTATCTTCAGGCAGACAAGGGGCCTTCAAAAAGAAGTATTTCTATTAGTTTTATCTTTCTGTGTTGTGGGATTTGAAATGAAATTCTGGGTCCACTCAGTACCCACAAAAGACTTTCTCCTGCCATCAGTGATGAGCCAGAAAAGGCAGGTCATAATAAACAAGACAAGAAGAGGAAACACAACAAACCAAGAGTGCCTTGTCAGGAGGCCAGGCATTTCAGCCCTGTATCAAGTGTGAGGACCCACAAAGCAGCGTCTGTCTGGGATGGATGTCTAGAAAGCCACCAATGGGCCACTGAAGTGTTTATTACTCTGTTTGGTTGGAATCCTCATGTATGATTATTATAGTTTGAGTTCTGGGAAGTTGAAACAATGCTGCTTCAGGTTTTTAGCTTCAGCTCAAAGGATTTCCTTTCCAAACTACAGTAACAGCTTGGCACATGGCTAACTCCAAGAGAGAAAGAACACACCCGTCTCTCTAAAAAATTCACAGTAAAACTTCTTACTCAAAAACTTTTAGCCATAACTTCCACAACAAGAGGGCATTTTTTTCCTACTTACCTGTGAAAAGATAGAATTTCCCCACCTAAGACACTTTTCCCCCTGCTCAGAAAAAGACCAAAGGAGCTGCCAGTCCAGAAAATCTCAAGGAAACAGCTGAAAACAGAATCAAAAAAAAAAAAAAAAAAAAAAAAAAAAAAAGAGAGAATTCCCAGCTTGGAAGGCCTGGGGCCCCAACTGATAAAGAATGAGTTTTCCTGATTAAAATTAATTAGCCTAATAAATGAGGGAAGAGGATGGAATGAGAAAGAGAATTATTCCTGTTTAATGTGTTTATTCAGGTCCTGTGGGGACACAAGGTCTATACCAACTCTGAAGGGAGTTAAAACACACGTGTACCAACAATGTGTTGTTTCCTTTCTCTACCAAAGGACCAGAAGCTTCCAGAATCCTGTACAAAACATTTACCTACAGAGCATCTATTAGAAGAAATCAGTGATTTCTCCTTTGAAGTGTATCATTGTTTATCTAATTTTTTTAAGAAGTAAAATATCCTTGTCAAGAATACTCCCTTATACTTTAAATAGTCCCTCTTCTCTCCAGAGTACTCAGTTTTGTCCTTTTCCAGTATTAAAAAAAAAAAAGCAGAAATAAAAGTCTCAGCAAAAATCTTTGAAAATGGTTAAGAACAAGTGGGTATTAAGACTAAGATTTGAGTATGCTTAAAAAAATTTTTAACTGAATGCATTAATATCTCAGAAGCTTAGGATATTGAGGGGAAGATATGAGATAGTCAGGTTACTTATTCTCAAATTTCTTATCAATTATTGTGATAAACAGTCGATGATATCTTTTTTTTTTTTTTTTGGGGGGGGGTACGTGGGTCTCTCACTGTTGTGGCCTCTCCCGTTGCGAAGCACAGGCTCTGGACGTGCAGGCTCAGTGGCCATGGTCCACGGGCCCAGCTGCTCCGCGGCATGTGGGATCCTCCCGGACCAGGGCACAAACCCATGTCCCCTGCATCGGCAGACGGACTCTCAACCACTGCACCACCAGGGAAGCCCGATGATATCCTTTTAAGGTGAAAAAATTATAAAATACGTGCAGTAACCAATGATCAGCAGATTTATTGAATGCTTACAATTCACAAACTCCTAGTTGGGCTTTAAAAGATGCACAAAGTGGAAAAGGAAATAGCCCTTGCCTTTGACAAGTGTATAACCTAGTTGGTGATTTAAAACTTGAACACATAGAAAAGTAACCTTTGTAGGTAATGATGTCAGATAAGGTGAACTAACAGCAAGTGTCTTGGCTTGTCAAGAGAGCAGGGTGTTCCTTCCAATCAAGGAATGTTTCTTCCTGATCAAGAGACTGTTCTGTGTAGCAGAGGAACTAGGTTTTACAGGCAGAGCAGGCATAAGCTAGGCAGCGCTTTAGTTATCTTCCTTTGTGAAAACCACCCCACAACTTAGTAGACTAAAAATCATAATGTTTATTAAAATAACCCAGAGTTCCCTGGTGGTCCAGTGGTTAGGATTTGGCACTTTCACTACCATGGCCTGTGTTCAATCCCTGGTCAGGGAACTGAGATCCTGCAAACTACATGGGGCAACCGATAGTAATAATAATAATAATAATAATAATAATAAAATAACCCAGGACTCTGTGTGTTAACTGGGCTCATCTAGAAAGTTCTCCTAACTTGTATAACATCACCTGGAGCCACTTAGTTGCACCCAACTGGTCAACTGGCTGGTTTGGAACATCCAAGAAGGCTTCCTTTGCATGGCCAATGCCTCAGAGCCTCCCTGTGCAATGTGTCCACAGGGTCAGCTTGGGCGTCCTCACAGGATGGTGGTCAAGGCTCCTTACAGGACTTACATGGGTGGTTGCTAAGAGAGAAGATGTGAAAGCCACTAGTCTGCTTTGAGGCCAGTCCCAGAACTGTCTAGCACAGCCTTACATTTGTCACGTCCGATGGTCAGAGAAAGTCACAAGCCCATTTCAGACTCAAAGTGAAGGGAAATAGATTCTTCCTTGTCAGAGCAGACAAGAGAAAAGAAAGTGATGGTGACTTTTTTTTGGAGACTGTCATAAGCAGAGAAAGAGAGGAGATAGAATATACCTCCTTCCCTATATATTGATCTCTGAATATAAAAATCAGTTTTTATTTTTAAGAGGTTTTCTATGTGCTTGGCCATATACTAACCATAGGAGAAAAGAAATCTATTGATTGGCACCAGAGTTCAAAGCTCTCAACCATATTGTTGTTTTTGTGGTCCTGGGGTATTTTTCACATAGGTTCTTGTTTCCAAATAAGATAAAATATAAAAATAACCAAAAAATAAGCCTTTACTCCTCAAGGAGAATCAAGAATATAACAGAAGTTGTGTCTGATACATGGTTATAGGCAAGTAGAAAAAAAAAAAACGGCATGCAGAATGCTACACAGAGGACTACAGAGAGATTTTTTTCTTCAGACGAGAATTTTCTTTGCTGTCCAGTTGCTTTCCTGGTGAGTTCCAGTTACCCCAATTTAAGTAACATTTAAATCCAAATGCACATGTCTACCAATTATCAGGAAGACACTTCTATGGTGGTAACTCTAGATTATCAACTAAATGGAAATAACTATGTCCCACGGGTTCTGCCTGGCACCTCACCAATTCTCTGTAATTGGTCACTAATAATACAGATGCTGTTGGAAGTTTAAGGAAAACCAATAAATAATACTACTGTTTCCACCCCCCTTGAATTCTAAGCCCAACAGTAAACAAAAAGTAATGCACAAAGAAATGAAAAGATCAGCTTTATTATAGATGGAAACTGAGTTGGAAGATGTGGCTTAGCTCTGCAATCGTGGGCTTCCCAGTACAGAACTTACCTGCCCAGATTCAGACCTCCCTTAGGTGCAGGGCCTGCCCCCTGCAAACTGTTCTGCATGGAAGGCCAGACTAGGTAGCAGCTTGCTGAGAAAGGCAGGCTCCTGGCAGGAGAGAAGAAGACAGGGCTGAGTAATACATGCTCACATCCACCTCCCAAATGTACCAGTCAATTCACTCTTTCTTCTCCAGGGAGAAGGGAGTGACAGGGCAAGATAAAAAGCGAAGGGTATTTAGAAAAACTCCTTTCTTACAGAAACCTGATGAGTGGAGATGCATTGTCCCCATGAACAGTTCCTTTTAAATATACACACTTAAATATTAACATAATAGATATTAATATCCAAAATATAAAAAATATATACATCTTGACCAACCAGAATTGAGTAGTTTCTTCCTAGGACCCCTGCTTGCCATGTCTCACGTTCTTGCATCCCACTTCTAAGTCCAAATAATCTCCAGAAGTTTTAAAACCAAGGGAGAGAGCCAAACACACACACATCATGTACAAACAAAAACAAAAAAATGTGAATTAAGAAAATCTTCACAGTGGTCAGCACTCAATATAAAAAGCCGAGGGAAAACACTAACAACTTCACCTATACCTAATTGGAATTTGCAGCAGTAAAGAGGAATATAAAAGTGCTTTTGAGAAAATAGATCCCACAGGGAACTATACTCAATATTTTGTAATAACCTATAAGGGAAAAGAATCTAAAAAGGAATATATATATATATATACACTGAATCACTGTGCTGTACACCTGAAACTAACACAATACTGTAATCAACTGTACTTCAATTTAGAAAATTTAAAATAAAAAAGAAAGTAGGAGGTCTGGTTTGAACAAAAGAAAATAGCTTTTCCCTCACATCCTGTGATAGCAAAGATGGCTTCAAAAACTAATAAAATACTCCAAAGTTTCTACCATTTATGAAGATTGCAATTCATGTTATTCAAAATCTTATTGTTGATGTTTATAAGGCAATTCACCAGATCTTAAAAGTCATGATTATTCAGCCCTCAGGATGTCACCACGTATAGAGTTTGCAGAATTGAGAACCTCCCTCCATCAAGCCCGCGGATACAATCCCAAATTTACACCAGTTCCGTGGTGGGCTTTGGGCTGGTGGTTTTTCTTCCTTTCTTCCCAGCTTTAGTGTTCCTGCTCCGGCTCTCAGTGTTAACCTGTTCCTGCCCTCGCCGTGGCCCGTTCCTGCATTCTCCAGTCTGACGGATATTCATCTCTGCTCACAGCTTGCAGGTGGGAGCTTCAGCCGAGGAGCCTCAGTGTCAAGAAATCAGCAGCTGCTCATATATCACCCTGGTCATTAGCGGAGGATCACGGTGGACCTTTGCCCAGTGCACCTTGCTATGGCAGGAGAAGGGCTATAAAACCCTAGGCCCTGTCAGCCGTTGTCGCTTAGGTGGGAATTTATCAGGTCTCTGAGTGCCCTGTGACTGGATTATTATGAATAATGAATGAGGCTTTATGCTACACTGAAGCATTAATAAGACGGGGATGCCTGGGAGAAATTCCAGGCACCTCAATCACACCAGCCCCCCCGGGTTGGTGGCACTGCAGCCTGTGAGCCTGCCAGATCCTGGTATCTGTAGCTGAAGTCAGGTCCTCCTGGAGTGACAGAGCAAGCTCCACCATCTGAGATTCAGCCTGTGGGTGGTCATAAAGGACAAGGAAGGAAGCTGTGTGTCCACCCTGGTAAGAGCAGACACAACAAATTTCAGATTCCTTTATAAAAAATCCAAATATATAATATCAATCATCAGTTTACTACCACCTGAACGCCAGAGTCCAGTGTTGAAATAGAAGCCTTGTAAGAAAGTTCTAGTATATAAATGCAAGGGTTTTTCATGACTCAGATATTTGGGATTTGGAGAGGTGAATTTTGCCACTTTTTCTTTTTTTTCTTTTCTTTTCTTTTATTGAAGTATAGTTGATTATTAATGTTGTGTTACTTTCTGCTGTACAGCAAAGTGATTCAGTTATATATATGTGTGTATATACATATATACATATATACATATATATATTTACACATTATTTTTACCATTCTTTTCCATTATGGTTTATCACAGGATATTGAATAAAGTGAGTTGCCACTTTTCTAGGTGTGGCTGATCCTGTGTGAGTCTCAGAAATTTTACATGACCTGAAAGAAAGGTAGGCTTAGGAAAGAGAAGGGAGAGAGCCTCGGATCAGACAGAGAACGGGTGGGTCTCTGATCCATGTGGGTGGAAATCATTTTCTCAAACTGAGTGAGGCTTACGGCGAAGAGCTGATCCCTCCTCCAGAACATTTCAGGACATTCCATCCACTTTCTTACAGGGTTCCTAAGTGTTGTTGAACAAACAAGGTCATCTGAATATCCTTCTCAGATAAACATTGTTTAATGGAATGAGGTGAAGAACAACTTTTGCTCCTCTGATCTTCAATCTAAATCTCTTCCCACGTTCGAAGGCCAAGGACCAGACAATGTGTTGATTCATCTTCTTCAACAGACTCACTGGCCAGCTCTCACTCAATCCAGTTTCATTCTGCAAACATTTTCTGAGCATTTAAAATTTTCAGGACTGGGGGAATTAAAAAAAAAATCGCCTCTCCCTAAATTAGTTGGTATTCAAGAATAATATATGGGAAGGGAATCCCTTTCTTTCTTTTCTTTTTTTTTTTTTTTTTTTGGCGGTACCCGGGCCTCTCACTGTTGTGGCTTCTCCCGTTGTGGAGCACAGGCTCCGAACGCGCAGGCCCAGCAGCCATGGCTCACGGGCCCAGCCGCTCCACAGCATGTGGGATCCCCCCGGACCGGGGCACGAACCCATGTCCCCTGCATCGGCAGGCGGACTCCCAACCACTGCGTCACCAGGGAAGCCCGGGAATCCCTTTCTTATTGCACCAATGATAACCCAGACATGAATATTCCAGCTAAGAAATGTAGTGATGAAACTCCTCTTCCCGGGGCTAAAGTGTGGGTGGAACACAGGATCTGCAGGTACAGGGCTGCCTGGGGCTCCCACTTCACTTCTCTTGCTCCTGGTTTGCCATCTGTAAAATGAAAGTGGTAGAGATGATTTCTTGAATCCCACCCAGGGTAGAATTCTAAGACCCGTAATTGGCTTAGAGAGACTCAGAATATTTTCACTCCCACTGCTCTTGTAACTATGAGGAGGAAGAAATCAGAGCCGGCAATACATTAAAGAGTGGATCCTGAGGGAATCTCCCTCTGATCTTGGTGCCAGGAAGGAAAGTTATTCCTGGTCCTTCGGGTAAATAGACGTTATCAAGTGCAGTTACAACAGCAACTTGACAGCTCTGCTTCCCTCTCAATGTGTTTTGCCCATTCTCTTCCCATCTAGATGGAGGGCTTCCTTCCCTCTTATATTCCTAGACATTTTTGTAGTCTAGAATTATAGACTTTTTGGCACTGGAAGTGCACTGTGAGTTGGTCAAGTTCAATGTCCTACAGTTTCCTTCCTCTGAAAGTGTGCCAGACATTCCAGCCCCTCCCAGGTAGTCTCTGTCTCCACCGACTCTGCTGTTTCACTTCTTAGGTACTTAAATAGTAGCTTGGACAATGCAATCTTCATGCATGAGATTCATCTCTTCCTAAGATCGCTCAAGACAGACATTGTGTCTTAAATTACTTTGAATTCTTCATAGAGTTTAACAATGTTTTCCTCACAACATTTATTGAATTATTTTATTAAGCATCTACTGGGTGTCAGACAATGTGCTGGTCCTATGGCTACAAAGGTGATTAGCATACATTTCTTGTCCTCACAAACTGCAGCATCTGGTAGATATTCAATGTTGAAGCAATGCATTTGTCAGGGTTTAGATGACATCCATCCTCGGGGGAAAGATGAAGCCATATGAACTGGATATAAGAAGCATCAGTTAAGAAGCTAACAGTTTAAACTATGGTATCCAAAGGGCACTGAATAGTTAATGTGCTGGTGTCAGTCCTAAAGTGTGTTCCCAGTGTCAAAGTTGCCTTGACATCATCTTTCTTTATTCAACATCATCATGCATGCTTTGGATGAAGGTCTTGAGAGCATGCCTGTCCAATTTGTGGCTAAGAGTAATTGTCAGCTCCTTGAATTATTAATTTAGGATCCAAAAGGAACTTCTTAGGTTGAAATAATGACCTGCATCTAGGAAAGTGGAATTTCCCATGGTGAAATAGGATCCTGGGTTTGAACATCCCAAACCAATTCTATGAGGGTAGAACCAGGTAATGTGTTGTGTGCATCTTCAGCAACAGCATGCTTAGCATGAAACAATGTATCTTTTAAAAAAAATCTCAGACCAACATCCATAATAGGTGACATCTGCAATAGGAAACACCTGTAGTGTGGAACTGAGACATGGGTGTCACATTTATAAGAAGGAATTACAGTCAGACCGTATACATAGAGAGAAGGGAAGCCTGAGAGTCCCAGCAACTCAAAGTCATGTCCTAAGAGGAAGGACTGAAGGAACTGAGGTTGTTTTGCTTGAAGAAGAAAAGAAGTAGGAACATGGTATCATCTTCAATTACCTGGAAGATTGTGGAGGAGGGATTAAATTCACTCTCGGTAAACCTAAAGAGATGGTAGGAAACTCATGAAGATAAATTTCAGCTCCATATGAGAATGACTTTTCAACCAGCCACCTCAACAGACACATTTGACAGGTGACAAGTATGGCAGAGAAAATTGAGGGAAACCCCAGTTTTCTAGTGCCTCTTCTCTCCCAACCTTTTGACTACATATTATGTACTTTTTAACATTTTTTCTTGGAGTATAGTTCATTTACAATGTTGTATTACTTTCTGTTGTACAGGAAAGTGATTCAGTTATATTGATACATATGCATATGTCCACTCTGTTTTAGATTCTTTTCCCATATAGGTCATTACAGAGTATTGAGTAGAGTTCTCTGTGCTATACAGTAGATCCTTATTAGTTATCCACTTTATGTATAACAGTGTGTATATGTCAATCCCAATCTCCCAATTTATCCCTCCCTCCTTATCTCCCTGGTAACCATAAGTTTGTTTTCTACAACTGTGACTCTATTTCTGTTTTGTAAATAAGTCCATTTGTACCATTTTTCTTAGGTTCCACATATAAGCAATATCATGTGATATTTGTCTTTCTCTGACTTCACTCAGTATGACAATTTCTAGTTGCATCCATGTAACTGCAAATGGCATTATTTCATTCTTTTTTTATGGCTGAGTAATATTCTATTGTCTATATGTACCACATCTTCTTTATCCATTCCTCTGTTGATGGACGTTTAGGTTGCTTCCATGTCTTGGCTATTACAAATAGTGCTGCTATGAACATTAGGATGCATGAATCTTTTCAAATTATGGTTTCTTCCAGATATATGCTCAGGAGTGGAATTGCTGGATCCTATGGTAGCTCTATTTTTAGTTTTTTCAGGAACCTCCATAGTGTTCTCCATAGTGTCTGTACTAATATACATTCCCACCAACAGTGTAGGAGGGTTCCCTTTTCTCTACACCCTCTCCAGCATTTACTGTTTACAGATTTTTTGTATTGAAATGACTCTGTTTCAGGAAAACTGCAGAGACTTTATGAGTACTGATTCAGTGTATAAATTATATAGTAAGAAGTCATTTGTGCTCTTCAGAATACATGATACCACATATATGAAAATTTCACCTCTATACACCCCCACTGGAAGATGACATAGAAGGACCATTAGCTAAATATATCCTGAAGGTGAAACATAAGTTAAGAGATGAGCTAGTGCCCGATGGAAAGCATTCTGTAATTCTCCTTGGAGAACTGGAAAACTAAGAAGAGAAAAGAGGGGCTCCACAGAGCCAAGAAGAGCAGAGGCTCCACACACGGAGACTTTGGGACTTCCCCCACCCAAATGGAACCCTCCTTCCCCAACACACTGAACTAACAGAGGCACCAGGTGGCCTGGTTTGTTTTCTTTTCCTTTTTCCAGTTTTACTGAGAAATAATTGACATTCATCACTGTATAATTTTAAGATGTACAGCATGATGTTTTCATTTCCTTATATTGTGAAATTATTACCACAATAGGTTTAGTTAACATCCATCATCTCTTATAGGTTCAATAAAAAGAAAAGAAAAAAAAAAGATTCCTTGTGATGAGAATTCTCAGGACCTACTGTCTTAGTGCTTGTGCAGTACACCACATTGCAGTGTTAATGGAAGCCAGCATGTCCCAAGTACTTTGCCTCTTTCATCTGGAAGTTTGTACCTTTTGACTCTCTTCCTCCAAATCCCCATCCCCCCACCCCTGCTTCTGGTAACCGCATATCTGATCTCTTTTTCTGCTAGTTTGGTGGGTTTTGTTTTTGTTTTTTTAAGATTTCACATATAAATGATATCCTATAATACTTGTCTTTCTCTGACTTGTTTCAGTTAACATCTTTGCCTTCAAGGTCCATTGATGTTGTCATGAATGGTAGGATTTCCTTGTTGTTGTTGGGTTTTTTTTTGGTTTTTTACTGTAGTAAAATTGCTTTACTGTGTTGTGTTAGTCTCTGCTGTACAGTAAAGTGAATCAGCTATATGTATACATATATCCCCTCCATCATGGCCCTCCCTCCCACCCTCCCCAACCCACCCACCTAGGTCATCACAGGGCACTGAGCTGAGCTCCCTGTGCTATACAGCAGGTTCCCACTATCTATTTTACACATGGTAGTGTATTTATGTCAAACCTAATCTCCCAATTCATCCCACCCTCCCCTTCCCCACCCCCCGTGTCTACATGTCCATTCTCTATGTCTATGTCTCTATTCCTACTCTACAAATAGGTTCATCTGCACCATTTTTCTAGATTCCACATATATGTGTTAATATATGATATTTGTTTTTCTCTTTCTGGCTTACTTCACTCTGTATGGCAGACTCTAAGTCCATCCACATCTCTACAAATGACCCAGTTTTGTTCCTTTTTTTTTTTTTTTTGGCGGTACCCGGGCCTCTCACTGTTGTGGCCTCTCCCATTGCGGAGCACAGGCTCCGGATGCGCAGGCCCAGCGGCCATGGCTCACGGGCCCAGCCGCTCCGCGGCATGTGGGATCCTCCCAGACCGGGGCACGAACCCGTATCCCCTGCATCGGCAGACGGACTCTTAACCACTGCGCCACCAGGGAGGCCCTGTTCCTTTTTATGGCTGAGTAATATTCCATTGTATATATGTACCACATATTCTTTGTCCATTCATCTATCACTGGACATTTAGGTTGTTTTCATGTCCTGGCTATTGTAAACAGTTCTGTAGTGAACATTGAGGTACATGTGTCCTTTTGAATTATGGTTTTCTCAGGGTATATGCCCAGTAGTGGGATTGCTGGGTCATATGGTAGTTCTATTTTTAGTTTTTTAAGGAAGCTCCATACTGTTCTCCATAGTGGCTGTATCAATTTACATTCCCACCAACAGTGCAAAAGGGTTCAAAATCTACAAATATTAAATGCTTCAGAGGTTGTGGAGAAAAGGGAATCCTTGTTTTTTTATAGCTTAATAATATTCCATTGTGTATATACATATATATGACATCTTTTTTATTCATTCATCCATCAACAGGCGCTTAGGTTGTTTCCATGTCTTGGCTATCGTGAATAATGCTGCAATGAACAAGGGGCATTGATATATTTTTGAGTTAGTGTTTTTGTTTCCTTTGGGTAAATTCACAGAAATGGGATTGCATGATCAAACATTAGTTCTGGTTTTAACTTTTTGAGGGTCTTCCATACTGTTTTCTGAGACAGTTGCACCAGGGAGCTGGCTGTATTCCCAAACCTCATTGTCACACACTCGGGGTCCAGAGGAACACAAAAGAGGAGGAGAAACAGTAAAGGGTGTCTAGAGACCTCTTGCCTCTTTCCTGAGAGAGTCTGGATAGAAAAGGAGCTGCTGCCATGAAAAAGTTTGGAACCAGCTAGTGGACTGAAATCCTGTTCAAACTGCAGTGCAGTGAGTTCCCAGTCACTGGCAGTGTCCACAGCATTGGGAGGGCTTCATGGGGAACTGGCAGAGAGAGGGGCTGCCGACATCAGACAGGTGCTAATGAGGGCAATCTCTCAGCCTCTTTCCAGTTCTGGGATTCCAGGTTTGAAGGGCACACTGCCGTTCTGGCCGGTGCTCTTTGTGCTGAGGTCTCAGTGAATGTCTGCACATCTCAGTGGGAATTCGTAAATGCTCAGCTAAGCTAAAGAGCCTCTTATTCACTCACTCAAGCCTCAACATCAGACTGAATTACACCTAAGTGAGCAGAATTTTCTGATCATTGTGAGGAACTTCTGCAGAGGAGAAGCTGTGTGTGTGTGTGTGTGTGTGTGTTTGTGTGCCCAAGCCTATGCACTCAGACACACAAGCTCTGCTAAAACATGTTGTCTGCTGGAGAGAGGGTGCTCCCACTGAGTCAACACAAGTTTGTTATGCAAAACATTGGCAGTGGCTGAGTTTCCCACCACCACTAAGCCATAATCTGCTTGGCAGGCATGAGGGATGCCAAAAAATCCCAAGGTTAATTGGGAACAAGGCCATCAACGTTATCCTCTCCCAGGTGCCCTTCCTACTTAGAAGCTGTCCGAGGACAAATTCTCCCTCATCGTTAACAGACAGACCTGCTATCTGAGCTCTGAAAAGTAAAGAAAAGCAATGATAAGTTTAACAAGATTTTGAGAAAATTGCACAATCTTTTATTTTTAAAACATTGAAAAGAAAGTAAGGAGTTAGATGATAAATCACGTAAGAGTCCCAAGAATGAGGGACACGTCTGATCGTGGAGCCACAAAAAGGTATTTCAGACCACCCTGAAATAGTTTCACCTTCTCACATTTATGGGGTCTCCCTGTTCCTGAGGCTTGTTTTACTCTTAATATGTAAACTTATGTAACTCGTATGGGAGCTGGATCAATACCTTCACGCTGCATTAGGCGACGATTCTCAAGCAGGAGTCAAGATAAAGAATGAGGGTTGTACACGTCAGGTCTCTTCTTTAAAACAATATTAAATGGAAAGTAAAAGGAAGTGGGTGGACGAGGGGAGGAAAGTGTAGGTGGAGTGTAGAAGAGCATTCAACAGAAGGAACATTTTGTGGCAGCAGACATGAAAGAGGATGATGACTAAGGTAAACCAGTGAATACCCTATTACTCAGAATGAAAATTTACTCTGAACCCAAAAGGAAATGCTTGAACAGAAAAAAAATGAGCAACAAAGATGAAAATTGGGAAATGAAAATCAACAGAGACATGAAAAGATAAAGGAGAGGTACTATATGAAAGGAAAGAAGTTGAAAAGGGGTAAACAGGAAAGAACAAAATTATTTTAAACAGTAAAAAGAAGCATAAAATCTTTTATAATTGGTGGTTGCTGTCTTTGTCCCTAAGAGCTCAAACAAAGGAAGAAGAGATGCCCCAAATGATCATTTATTCATTCCTCTTGCTTCAGTGGGGTTCTCCTGGCAAAATTCCAGCAGCTTTGTCATTTTCAAGAACAGGGATCTTAGAGGGTAGCTACTCTGTGGATTTGATCCTGTAATCTCCTTTCATGTTTCTGCTGCAGTAAAAGGTCACTCTCAATTCAGCTGTTCATAAAATTAACATGAGTCTAGGGTCCCTTGGAGATCCAAAGTCAGGGCAGACAGGGGAATGGCTGTGATGGAGATCAAACCTCGGATGGAAAGGACTCCTCAAGTTTCTGTCATCTCTGAAGGTTTAATTATTGCTCTGTCACACCAAGCCCACATCTTCCTTCTGACTATGCATATATATCCCACCACAAACCAACATTTCTGTAGCAGGCCATAAAGACTTATTTAAACAAAATAGCCCTCCACTGGACATGGTGAGGGAGAAGGGGGCAGAGGCATCAGGGCCTGAGCGGGGACTTGAGGTGCATTATCAATAATTTCACAATAACTTAGGATGTCTCTCTGACCCACAACTCACTGCCCTGTGACAATTTCCATAGATTGATCCTCTATGAGATCCCAGGTCCTTTACCTATATTATATTTGTTAGTTATCCCAGCCCTGTGAGCTGATATCAACATTCCCACCTTATGTCTGAAAAAACCAAGTCTCCAAGAGCTTGAATTGTTGGAGGATGTACACCTAGTAAGTGTCATAGGTGGGGTCTGAGCCCAGGTCTGATGAAGGGCCAACCAAGCATACTTTCAACTTTACTATTTTCAAGCTATTTTATCCATATTTTTAATCTGCTCTAGACTAAACTATAGTAGATGATTTCAACAAATTCGGAGTGTGTTACTGCTTGCTGTGCTATGTCAGGCTCAGGAACAGAGACAGAAAGGAGAATATGGCAGTTTCTCCCTTTAAGATGCTTACTGTGAAGTGAGGTGGCAGACATGTGAGCAAAACTCAAGGTCTCAGCCCACTGGAGCCCCTCTGAAACTAATTCACACGGGCCCACTTAAACCAATAAAAACATGTTTGTTTTAATAAAAATTCATTTTCAAGGACATATGAAGTCTAAGCTCGTCTACCTAGCACCAGCCCCATCCCAAATACCAAGCTGACTCTGTAAAACCTTTTCCCAGGGCCACTAGGCCATGTTTCATGCAGCTGAGTAGACCAATGAACCTCCAATCTTGCCAGCCCCCCTCTCAGTGATAAGCACCTTGGAAGCTGATTTTCTCTCTCACCAAGGCAGGCAAGGGCAAGGCCACAGCATGGAGTCTTTATTTGTCCAAGCAGCCATGATTTTAACCCTGCAAAGAAGGGTCTTCCTCTGTATTTCATCCCATTCTAGTCTGTTTTCCCCCCAGATCATGTTGCTGGCCAAGCACAGCCTTGTACGTGGGAGAAGTAGGTAGCTGCCCCACCCAGGTAATACAAGGGATGCCTGCAAGGGCCTTCCTCCAAAAACACCTCTCTCGCTGCCTTATCTCAAAGCCCCAACTACCACCATTGGGTGGGGGGGAGAGGGGATCTTTTATTGACATTTATTATAAACAAAGGCACACTCACTGGAAAAAATCAAGCACCTGACTCCATGGAATAAAACGTGAAAGTCCCCTTCTGCCCTCCTTTCACTCCAACCCACAGGCGTCTCCAGAGGTAATCATTACTAATGGACTGAAGTGTATCTTCTCCCACTGTGTGTGTGTGTGTGTGTGTGTGTGTGTGTGTGTGTGAACTTAGATAAGCAGTTAGATTTTTGTAAAAAAAAATGTACTCTGTATCCTGTTGATGGGCATTTCATTTGTCTGTGATGTTTACAATTACAAAAGCGTTGCAATAATATGCTAGTATGTATATCTTTGGGCACGTATGGGAGTATATCTGAAAGATAATTTCTTAAAAATGGAATTGCTGGGTACAAAGAATGTGCATTTTAAATGCTCCTAGATTCTTGTGGAAATTCTGGAAATCAAGGGACTGGGCTCTAGCAAGTCTATGGAAACTGACTATATCATGAAGCCTTCATCTCTTTTGCTCAGCCCAGAAAGAAAGATCTCTGGGTCCACATCCATGAGTATGTGTCATGCATCCAAACACCACCTATTACATGTGTCCTGGAAGTAAACAGTTGACGACTCTTTCTTTAAGCCATTATCATCCATTTGAGAGTAGGACCTGGAGATAGTGGGTCACAGAAAGTGATAATTGGAAGGAATGTAGGGGCAAGATGGGTAGAGATGGTGGCACTAGAGGTCTGGGTACTGGGAAGCTGAGCGGTGGGCTCCAGGAGAGAGAAGGGTAAGGAGAGGGAAGTGTGAATTATCCCTTCACAGGTGTACCGAGAGCTAACTACCCAAAGCCATCTTCCTTGTATTTTCTCCCTTACAGAGGCATTCTCACAAGACAGTGGCAAGTAGAGTGGGCAGGAGGAGAATTAGACTGGAGGGGTTGGAAATCCATTGCCACAGAAGAAGAAATTTCCAGAATAGTTGTCACCACCCTGATGGAAGCTCTTAGTAAATGATTGACCCAATGAGACTTCCTTCCTTTCCTCTCCCTCCTCCGAACCTTCTCAAAGAGCCTCTGTGAGAAATACAACCAACCTGAAGGCACTGCCACTCCCTGTCCTTCCTACAGGCAAAGCCAGCCACACCACATTCCAGTTTTCTGTACAGTGAGGGCCAATCCCCTTTGCATTTCTGTCCCTTGACATATTATGTTACCTCGGCCAGGAATGTTTGTCCACCAACCCATCATCCCCGTCCTCTGGACCAACAGACTCTCATCCTTCAAATCTAAACATCAATGCCAGGTTTCTAGGATGCTCCCCGATGGCCCCCTACATTGTCCCCCAGGCTACTCAGTTCCTCCCTAAATACTTTCAGAGCCCTCGGCTCCTTCTCTCCCAATGGAAATTAAATAGCTATTTGATGATTACTTGTTTGTTTACATCTAGATAAAAAAACCATAACAGAGGCAGTGTCTGCCTTGAGCACCATTGTACCAACAACAGGGTACACAGTGGGTCCAAGGTACATACTCTAGAATGAATGATCAAATGAAGGGATGGATGGATAGATGGATGAACAGAGAGCTAAAAAGCAGTCACCAAAATATATGAGGCATTGTGCTAAAAAAGCTGACTAATCCATAACCTGCAAAATCAATTTCTAAATATCAGGAGTTAGTTACAGTCTTCAAGTAGTTTGGTAAAAATTTATGCATAAGAACATTCAGAAATCACCCTGAGATAAATGAATCTCCCTGGTAGTAAGAAAACCCTGCTAGTAGAGCCACAGAAAACATTTTAAAAATTAAATATATCATAATCCTGACGTGTTGATCAAAAGGTATAAATACATTTAAGTACAAACATTTAATAAAACATTAAAACCATGGTAAAAGCAGTTTTGTTCTTCAATGGAATTCATGACTAAAACTAAAGAGTTAGTTTCATAACAATGAAGGGTTGAAAATATTTTTGGAACTTTAATGTATTAGAGCAAGAAAACTATTTCAAACAGATTAAATTATACTCCTATTTATAAGAGAATTAATTTTAACATTCCTAGAATGATGCAGTCTTTATTTGAAACTTTTAATCAAATACAGTATTAAATAAAATTTAATAATGATTTCAATTAAGATTTATCATCATTTTCAACTCTATTTTGCAAAAGTCATTTTATCTAAGATGCTCAAACATGTTATTGGAAATAAAACATTTCCTCTCTGATAAACATGTAATTAGCCCTTCCACCCTTTTTAAACATATATACAGAGTTTGTAATGACTTAAAACTCTCCATGTAATTACATAATTAGGTGGTTTCTTTAAATGAAGAGCATGTACTCAAACAAAAAATGTATGTTTTATCATGTCAATATATTATCAAACTGTAGATATTTCAGTAAAATTCTGACCAAAACTCATATTAAATATACAGAGATGCCATTTAGGTTTTAGACTAATGAGAATTTTGTAAACATTACATCAACTAACTTTACTAGTAAAAGACTCACCTAATATTGCATAACTCATAAGGATTATATACTTGGGGATGAAATAAAAATAAACCTCTTCTCAAAAGCATTAAAACATCAGATCAACCTAAAACATTTAAATTTATTATAGAGTTATATCTAGCTTCTGGAATTATATTCTAATCAACATTATAATAGTCAATCACACTCTTTATCTCAATCTACAGGTATGGAATTTCTTCTAAGCATCCAAGGATTGAATTATCCATAATATTTTTATAAAAGTAGATTTTATAATATCTCCAGCCAAGAATGTCTCTGTGGAAAACTATTCATTTATCTTACCATAGGTTGTCCTTTCAAAAAACCTTCACCTTTCAACTCATAATTATAGATGGATACCAGTTTGGTTAATTTTCCAAGAACTACATCAAAAAGCAATTCAGAGTCTTTATCTTTTTAAAAATCAGTTCAAAAGTTTATTTTTATAAGTCTCAAAAAGAATGACTGAATCTCACAAGATTTAAAATCCGTTAGATGTGTCTGCCATATTGAGAAATCCGTTTGTTTTCCTAAAGAGTAAAAACAAAACACGGAGCTAACAATAGATATTTCTTACACTAAAGGACAGTCTGTGTGCTGTTTCCCTCCCCGGCCTAAATATCTTCCATGTTCGTTTTACCCTAAACTCATTTGGCCTGAGTTGTTGATCAAAGAAAGTTATGCATGAGAGACCATTCGGTCCAGGAATGAGGGTCTGTTATGCCCTGAAACATCCTTGTGATTTATAATATATGATCTCTGTATGAAAAGAGCTAAATAAATGAAAACAGAGGGAAAACATGCTGTGTATACAATTTATCGGTCACACAGCCATGGACATAATATTCTGATCTAATTTTAATTTCTAAAAAAGCTAGGATGACATGGACAGAAACTGTCCTAAATATATGTAAAGAATACACACACACACACACACACACACACACACACACACACACCAAATATGATAGAATCACATTGGAGAAATAAATGTTCTGCTTATGTGCCTTTTAAACATGAATTTGAGGCTTTCAAGTCCTTATCAGTGTAATTAAGTAGCTTGTCTTTTGTTAACTCTTTTCGTTTTTAACTTTGATTTCTGCAAGCAATTTGCAGTTCATCAGTAACTTTAAGCCAACATATTCTCTCTGCTAAACTAGGAAAAGTTTAAGCTACACCAGTAACAAGCAGAGAGGAAAAAAAGCAATGTCAGTTCAGTTCAGGCTATTCTTGGGCATCAGATTGAAAGGCTGGGCCTGTCTCCTCCTTTGTAGGAAAGAAAAAGGGGATTGCCCATAGAAATTAGTGGAATAATTTTACAGTTCCTGCTAAGTCAGTGTTGTATATGTTGCTTTCTGAAAACTTTTGAATGAGACTTCAGGTGAACTCATATTCATGAGTAAACGGCAAAGCTTATTTCAAGCCAAATACAAATATATTATTTTTGGATTTCTTGTGATTTGAGATAACTTTGTACATTCTTCCATTATGATGGAAAATCAGGTCAGTTTGGGATAGTAAAATTAAAAATTATCAGGAATGCTTGTAATAAACTTAAGGCATTGTAAATTACACAGTATTATTAAGTTAGGAAATTGTCCTAAAAATTTAAATGCTCGATCATTCTCATGAGTTGACTCACATTTTCCCAAAGAGAATCTGAAAGAGTTTATTTAAAAATGCAATCCAGATAAAAAATAAACAGTTGGAAAAGATTTAATGAAGAGAAAATGAAGATCGAAAAATAAGATAAAACAAGTGTCAAATAAATGTTGTGAATCATGCATAGATGTATAGAGTTTCCAGAGTTACCTCTGGAAAGGTCTCATGCATGCAGGCTTTCAACCCCAGCCCCCGTCCTCAGGTCACATCAGCATGGACCTTGGGGCTGGAACACTTCCTCAGCAAGAGATGAAGAGTCCTCACAGCCTGGATGGGCTTATCACCTTGTGTGGGAATAGCTTTCCCTGATGCAGACTCTTTGTGTGCTCCTTTGTTCTGCTTACATGTGTGCACTATACAGCACCTGGCCAGCATCCCAGCCACAGCTGTCCTTGACGGGGAGGGGATGAGGTCCTGCTTCTGCAGCACAACAGGGGTGGGCACAGGTCAGTTGCCTTGCAGTGGTCACTGAAAGGGACCTACTGTCCTTGGGGGACTGACTTCCACCATGGAAGCTGATCTCATTCTCCCTGCTGTGTGACTAAAGCCTTCTTCTATCCACTGCTCCACTGGGTTATATTTTCCTTGACAACTGCAGTTCCAAGATGCAGTGGGCAGAAGGGCTCAGACCTCTCCTATCATAGGTACCACATGTCACCTGTCTGACACATATGCCTCATCACTTTGTAGAATCTAGTGTGGAGGTGGCTCCCTATGGTCCTCTCCAGCCAGTATTCATGCTCTTGTGTAATCTCTTCCCCATTAGTACAGGCTGGACCTGGTAACTGGCTTCTAACCAAGAAAATCCTGCAAGAGCAATGGCAGGTCACGGCCGAGGTCAGGTTACAAAAGACTCTGGCTTCTTTCCCTCTTATCACTCTCTTCTCGCCCAGCCTTGCTCATCCTCTCACTTGACTCTGATGGAAGGCAGCTGCTGTGTCGTGGGCTCCCTCTGGAGACTTCTGCAAGGAAAGGAACTGATACAACCACAGTGAGAAACTGAAGCTCTCAACTCACAAGAAACTGAATCTTACCAAAAACTGTGAGTGACCCTGAGTCAGACCTTCCCTCAGTCGACCCTTCAGATGAGGGCACAGCCCATGTCAACTCTCTGGGAAAGACCATGAGAACAAGACTTCAGCTAATCTATATGCAGACTCCTCACAGGCAGAAATCATGAGGTCATAAATGTTTTTTGTTTTAAGTCACTAAGTTTCAGAGTAATTGGCTCCACAGCCATAGGTGACTAAAGCATCAGGATTAGGACTGGAAACCAGTGTTTTTCTGCCTCTACACACAGACACCTTTGCTGGTGATGTTTCAAAACCTATCTTTCGAGAACTATTTTCCTCATTAATTCAATTTTTCTGCATAATTTCCATTAATTTTAAAACTTCCTCTTATGTTAAAAGAAAAAAACAAACTTCCTCTTTATGAAGTAAGTCTGTGTGTTTTACTACCAAGAGAGTACTTTATTTCTTTTCTTTCTGTGGGCAAAGTTCAGGATAAGTCCTGTACCCTCAATTATAGACAATGTGAGCAAGGCACAGTATGCCAAAATATGTACCCAGGGACTATTTTTATTAAATACATAGCATATATATATATATATATATATATATATATATATATATATATATATATATATATATAGAACTCCATAAAGACTCAAATAAGCTGAAATACAAGAAATAGAAAAGACATAACAGCCTCATCCAAGAGGTACCCACCTCCTTGCCCATTTCACATGGAAGCTATGCTGTTCCCCATGCTTTATTCAGACCTTCTATTTAGTCTGGTGGTTTAAGGCTTCCAGGTAGGGACTCTGTGTTTCCTTCCACTGACTGATAACTAACCTTGGGCAAGTCAATTAACCTTGCTGTTACTCTTTTCTTCTTCACACCTGTAAAAATAATATATCTCAGGATAGAATTTAGAACTCTTGGGAGGGAAATGTTTTATCAAATAGTCACCCTGTTGATTGTGTATTTATGAAGTGTTACTCTCATGGAGATAGTCATATTCCATTGCAAAATCAATCAACAACTCCTACTAAAGTTTTTGAAAAGATGAGAAGCTTCTTTTGTCTATATGTTTTGAATAATACTTACCACATTATGACTCAAATTGCATAAAAGCAGATTTTTATCACTGGCAATAATGTACCAATAAATTACATCAATTAGTAAGAGGTGAGATCATGACAGATTTTTGACCACGGTTAACTCAGGAAAAAATGTCAGCATATTATTTTAGTATCAATAAGCAATAGTTGGTTTTAAAAAATTTTTATTGTTCAAATATTCCAAAGTGTCCTATACTTTGCATTTAATTTATCATTCTTTTTTTGAAAAGTAAAGATGTGGGGAATAAAAGAAATTGTATTGCTGTGAAAAGGTGTAAGAACAGATTTTAATTAGATCTTAAATGCTTTAAACTAGCAATTCTTTAAAAGGATCCCAGGGAAGGGAGAGGGCCTCAGAGAGAACCCCCTGATTAATATAACCAGTACATTGAATTGCAGTATATCTGCTTCCATGGAATGTAATCACAGTGCAATTTTATTTTGTTTCCCTTGGCCCCTTTAAATTGTATTTGGTGGAAATTGTCTTGTCTCTGACTTACTTTCATGACTTTTCTGGTCCACTTTGGATAGCACAGCATCCTATCATTTCTGTAAGTCAAAAGCACATTCTGGAATCAGGCCAAAGTATCCAGGCTCAGGTAATAATCAAAACTTCATACTTGATTTAAAGGAAATATTTCCTCTCTCCAGTTGGGTCCTGCTGTGGCTTTGCCATTACTGTGGGGAAGGAGGTTCCCTCTCTCTTCCCACCTCATCCCTGCTAGAATCTCTTTCTGACCCAGCTTGGGGCAGAGAAGCAGGGAGGAGAAGTAAAGGGGATGCAGGAAGTTCTGACCTGCCTGGGACTGTTAGAAGCTACCTCTGTGCTCACAAGTCTACGGTGGTTGGAGGTGAATTTCGCTCACAGGTTTGCTCTGAGCCCCCCTCCCTTTCCTGGGGCACAAGCCCTGGTGCAGAGAGAGCACAGGGACTCTTTTGATTGGCTGATCCTGACATATACTCTGCTTCACCCCTTTGGGGCAGGGCCCCCTTCCACAGTGACCGATGGCCAGGTTAAGAGTTGCTCACCTAGTCCCTGATATTCTGTCACATTTAACTTGCTACAGTAAGTTCCCTACATACAGACAAGCTCCATTCTGAGAGTGCGTTCATAAGTTCAACAAAGTTAGCCTGGTTACCCAAATAACACAATCGGCTCTGTACTGTACATAGTACATAGTACTGTACTATGACAGGTTTATAATACTTTTCACACAAATAATACACAAAAAACAAACATAAAAAATAAAGAAAACATTTTTAATCTTACAGTAAAGTACCTTGAAAAGTATCATAGTACAGTACAACAGCTGGCCTACAGGAGCTGGCATAGTGTGAACAGGCAGGAAGAGTTACTGACTGGAGGAGGGAGAGGAGGTGGGAGATGGTAGAGCTGAAGGGTCGTCAGCAATAGGAGATGGAGGGCAAGCTGCAATTTCACTCACGCCTGACATTGACGGCACACGTTCTGGTTCCTTGCTGGATTCAATTCTATCCACCCTCTTGAAAAAATGATCCAGTGATGTCTGGGTAGTAGCTCTTCTTTCTTCATCATAGATGACACGGTAGCACTGGATTGCATTCTGAACGGCTGCTGCAACATTTGTGTACCATTCTACGTTCAGGTCCTGTGCCTCAAAAACTAACAGTGCCTCTTCAAATAAAGAAAAAGCCCTTTGCCATTTCCTGTGTCATGAATCTCTTCAGCTCTTCAGTTACATCTTCTTCCTCGTCTCTCTTGGCGCTTCTTAGCAGTACCAACTACAACACCACTGCTTTTACGCTTGCTTCCGGACATCCTGGGCTTGGAATAAAGACACTATACTACTGTACTCTATACAGTACTGTACAGTAAAGTACACAAAAGCACAACCACTTGTAGAGGATGCATGCACGTGACAACATATGTCAGACACGTGAACTAACTTACGTGATTGCACATGCAAACGCATGTTCACATCTTTGAAAGTGTGAAACTTGAAGATTCGTACATAGGGGACTTACTGTATTGGAAGGTCATGATGAGTAGTCCCCCATGCAGCCCCCACTCTGTGGTCACAAGTCCCTAACAGAAGGCAGGTGACTTGTGCCCCGTGACTCCAGGGCACACATGGTGCACTCAAGTCTCCTCACTAAGCTTGGTGCACGGAGGGAAATGTCTCCTGCCCAGCCCACCTTCCCCTTGGCTAGAAGACCTCACAGCTAAGTTCCCTCCAAAAACGTTCTCTTTATAAAATAAATTTCATCAACCAGAACCTTCTTATTCCCCTGGAATGGATATGGACCAAGAGTTGTAAAGCCCTTTTTTAAAATAAATGTATTTATTTTATTTTTGGCTCCATTGGGTCTTCGCTGCAGTGCACAGTCTTCTTATTGTGGTGGCTTCTTTTGTTGCGGAGAACGGGCTCTAGGCACGTGGGCTTCAGTAGTCATGGCTCGTGGGCTCTAGAGTGCAGGCCCAGTAGTTGTGACGTATGGGCTTATTTGCTCTGCGCCATGTGGGATCTTCCTGGACCAGGGCTCAAACTTGTGTCCCCTGCGTTGGCAGGCAGATTCTTATCCACTGCACCACCAGGGAAGCCATGTGAAGCCACTTTTAACCCAGTTCCTTAGAAGGAGGCTGTATACTCACTTTGGAGGCTCATATCAATTGTAACTAGCTTCTTCACCAAAATTTCCAACTTAATGTACCTAAAAGAGCGAGCTGAACCACCATGGAAAAGTCAAGTAGCAAATGGATCTGTGATTCTGTAAAACTCAGTTGTTCTCACAAGTTGTTGGATGTTGAAAGCTGCTCTTCTGAGAATGCACGCATTGAAAAAGACATAAGGCTGGTACATGTTTCTCTGAGCTAACTACAAGATAAACATAAAAATGCCCCATTCTGACACTTTAGATACCAGCCCAGGTCAAAGTTTTATGGCTAAGTTATAAATTTCAGAAAAACATTACTCTTGAAGCATTTACACAGCTTAAAGGGGAGCTGGTGAGCAGAGCAGTGGAAAAATAAGGGACAGATCCTAAGGCATGCAAGAGCGAGCTGTGAAATGTGTCTAACCAAAGGTTTTTAAAAATCATAACGGATGTTTTACATGCCTCACACTAAAGAACACATCATTTGGGACATCGTTTCAAGGCTGATTTATGTAATCACAAATGGGTCCCTGCATGTTCCCATGATCTGCTGTGTGACAAACCACCTCCAAACTCAGAGGTTCAGACCACAACCATTTACTTGATCGTAATTCTGTAACCGAGACAGGGCTCAGGCCGATGGTTCTTCTTCTGGTCTAACTTGGGGTCACTTCAGTCATCCAGAGTCGTTGACTGAAGCAGGAAATGTCAGATGACCTTGTGCACGAGCTGTCACCCTGGCTGGGATGGCCGGGACAGCGGGAACACATGGGCTGTCTCCATTCACGTGATCTCTCGAGCAGGGAGAGAACACTACGTGGGCGCCGAGGGCTCCAAGAGAATATAGCTGGAAGCCTCCACATCTCCCACGTTCTAGACACAGATGGGCACTTCCTCTCTTTCATTCTGCTTGTGAACACAAGTCACAGTGCCAGCCCAGATTCCAGGGCATGGGAAATAGACTTTATTTCCAGATGGGAAACGCTGCAAAAAATTGACAGCCATCTCCTTTATAGCCTGAGTTTTTAAAGAATGTTTTCTTTAAAACATTCTTCACTTTTCTTTAAAACATTACTTTGTTACTTCTGGAAAAGACAAGCATCTGTGTTGATGAATACTCTCTCTGAAATGCTAACCAACTCGTGATCTCAAAAAGTCAACTTTAGCAACATTCATAAGTGAAAAGGAGAGAAACTCCATACAAAGAGAGGGTGACTATATGGTGTGGGACTTAAGCAAAAGAGTGAAATACATCCATGGGGAACAGCAGATGCTGGAGGAGGCAGTAGTGCTTCCCTATCCATCGTCAGCTCTGCCTTCTCTACACGTTATCATCTTCGACTATTCCAGTCTCCCTGACCCTAGTAGCAATAAACCACTAGGGGGGGACTCCCTGGTGGTGCAGTGGTTAGGAATCTCCCTGCCAATGCAGGGGACACGGGTTCGAGCCCTGGTCCAGGAAGATCCCATATGCTGCAGAGCAACTGAGCCCGTGCATCACAACTACTGAGCCTGCACGCCACAACTACTGAGCCCATGTGCCACAACTACTGAGCCTGCGCTCTAGAACCCGTGAGCCACAACTACTGAGTCCCCGTACCACAACTACAGAAGCCTGCGCTCCTAGAGCCCGTGCTCCACAACAAGAGAAGCCACCGCCATGCGAAGCCTGCGCACCGCAACGAAGCGTAGCCCCCGCTCGCCGCAACTAGAGAAAGCGCGTGTGCAGCAAGAAAGACCCAGTGCAGCCAAAAATAAATAAATTTATTTTTAAAAAATTCCACTAGGGCTTTAATCTTTCATTAATCCATCATTCTATCCATCTAGCCATGAGTTCAATACACATTTTAAGGACTTTTGATGTGACAAATATTGTGCTACACCCCAGTGATGTAAAAATGAGCAACACGCAGTCATTTCCTTCCAGAAACTCATGGTTCTGTGAGTTAAGGAGTGATGTAACAGAGATGAGGAGAGCTGATGCCTCCACCTCTGCAGGCCCTCGGTGTTAGATTCCATTCTTCGTGAAAATGTGAGCCGGTCTTTTGAGAGATGAGCAGGAGTTTGCTGGGCGCATACAACTCACACAACATGAGGGAGGTGAGAGCAACTTTAAATTTTAATGCTCAGGAAACTGAGAGTAGTTCCATATGAACAAAGAACAGAGTACATATAGGAAATAGATGGATGCTAAGGCTAGAGACATAAGCAGGACTTCATACATCATTTTAGGACACTGTATTTCAAAACTGAGGCAAGCAGATGCTGAAGCAGGACAGGTACCTCCTTGCAGTCCCATTCCTTAAGGTTGTGGCTTCTTTCTTTCTTTTTCCTGATCACCATCAATCCTAGCATCTCCTCCAATGAATAACATTACAGAGAGCATATTAAATGGTTCCGAATGCTAACAGATATTATTTAATGACTGCTCTTTGAAATCTTTTCCTAAGGCTGAGTTTTAGGTGGTGGGGACACTTTGGTTATTTATGCATTCTGGCTTCACGTGTGGGTTTTCTTGGAGACAGTTTTTAGGATTATTCACGTTCCACATAGAACCAGAATTGGTGCCATGCAGGTAGAAAAAGGGGAAGAAGCAGATAAAATAGCAGAAGGAAATGTGACTGTCAGAGGCATAGAAACCATTTCCTTTGTTCTGCTCAGTGAAATACAGACAGTTGTTTAACCTCCCAGCAAACAAACATAATATGTGCAATCAGATTTAGTCAAGTGGCAGTCAGGGAGGACAATTCACAAAGGCTAAACTTAATTTATGTTAATTAACATAAGCCTATCTGTTGTGTACCAACTATGTCCCGGGCACATAGACACATGGGCCATACAGTGATACATGAAATAGACTTGATTCCACTCTTTTGGTACCCACCAACCTCTCCCAGTTGGTGTTTGTTGGGAACCTTGTAATCATTTCCTAGACTTAGTTTTCTTACTACTAAAGTGAGCATTAAGAAATGGAACTTTCTCTAGGGAACTTAAGAGTTAACATCAGCCCTCCCTCATCTTGGTTTGGCTGAGATGCTGTAAGGACTTACACATGGTCACCACCTGGGTTTTTTTTCTTTGTCTGGAGCAGAAGAAAATGACTTGATTGGAAGGTGGTGGAAACAAGAAAACTATTGCTGAAGACAGTGTGGAGTAAGGCTGGGACCAAGGCTTCTCTTCTGTCCTCTCTCTGAGTGATTTCATGGACTTAAATATAAGGGATACAGTGGCAAGATGAATGGGGTCCTTGGGGATGCGCCATTCTCTAGGGCACATTCTCCAACAGAAATTAAATCCCGTAACGTTCTGATTCCAAGAAGTCTGTGATTCTTCCCACTTCACATGAAACTTAAACCTAGTTTCACTCTATTCTCTGTTTGGAATTCAGTCCCTAATTTAGGTACAGCTCATTTCCAAAACCTATTTGCCCAGTGATTAAAAGGTTGACTTTGGGGTCATTGTTAGAGAATCTTCCATTCCTAACTGTTCAAACTGAAGCCTCAAAGTTGCAGGCTCAAAATTGAAGGCTCCATTTGGATGCTTTTTAGACACAGCTTTTGGGGATACACCATTCAGTCTGTCAAGAGCTTGAAGTGTATGGCATCAATAAATGGAATGTATTGAAGGACAAGGTTGATCTCAAAAAGTGCACCCCCAGCTCCTTGATATCTAAATCAGAATTTAGGGTTTAGAGTCCCCCTTGGAATTTTTCAAAATTCTCACCTCTAGGCTTCTCACCTTCTCCAGGTTTTTATCCCACTCTGTCTGAACACAGTTGCTAGGACATATGGCCACTTCCCCACCAGGCGTTAAATATTAATAATCTGTTCATTTTGGAGAGTTGGGGAAACAAGATGAGAATTTAATTACTCTGCTAAATCAATGAAAATAAGACTCAAAACACATCTTATAAGATTTTCACTTCTGGGCTTCCCTGGTGGTGCAGTGGTTGAGAATCTGCCTGCCGATGCGGGGGACATGGGTTCGGGCCCTGTTCTGGGAGGATCCCACATGCCGCGGAGCAACTAGACCCGTGAGCCACGACTACTGAGCCTGCGCGTCTGGAGCCTGTGCTCCACAACGGGAGAGGCCGCGATAGTGAGAGGCCCGCGCACCGCGATGAAGAGTGGCCCCCGCTTGCCACAACTGGAGAAAGCCCTCGCGCAGAAACAAAGAACCAACACAGCAAAAATAAATTAATTAATTAATTAAAAAAAAAAAAAAAAGATTTTCACTTCTACTCCCAAGCTCTTTAATCTGGCTCACTTAGTGTAAGACTCCATGCTGGAAGGTAATTTGGAGGTAAGTTGGACTTTCCAATTTCAGTCCCCTCTTTCCCCTCTTTTTATTACAGCCAAATGAAACATGCTGTTTTAAGATTATCTGGATTGTAAACATTTATGTCCAAACCTCTTTTAAAATTATTTTCTTTTCCAAACTGTGATGCTAGACCTATTAAAAATTTTAAAATCTCCTAAGTCTTAGTTTAAGAGGAAGAACAAAAATGATTCCTTCTCTTCACCCTTTTGCATGTACCAATTCAAGGTTCTGTTTTTACAGAAGAACCTTTTTCCAAATTTATTTCCAGCTACTTTTGTTTTCCTTGAGGGACTTTTGAAACACTATATTGCTACTTTTCATGTTTTTTATTTGCCCTGTGGAACAATAAAAGCTCAAAGGTTCATAAATATGCATTCCGTAAATGTATTATGCTGACAAAGTGTTGCTCAGATAGCTGGTTTTGCCTTTGGGGAGTGAATAAGTTTACAGCATGCTTAAATAACACTGCAAGGTGGGAAGGAAAAAAAGAGAAAATAGAGAGCAGGGAGGAAGAGGGAAAATTGGAGATAAACAAAAAGGAGGAGACAGAATGAGGGAAAATGGAAAAGCCACAACAGCAAATAGGAGGAAGAAGGAATCCATGGTGAATGAAAAATGAAGAAGAAAATTAAAGACAAAAGTGCTGCCATATTTTATAAATGTTTTATAATGTCAAGAAAGAGAAAGATATTTTTCTACCAAAGATCTGAGGTTGTATTTTCCCCTTAAAATGATTTGAATGGAGCAATACACAATACCTATATTTGAATTTGTATCAGGTTTTTATTAATATAACATTTGAACACAAGGTTTTGTCCTTATTAATTCTAATTCCCTCTGGAATTAATCTAGTTCTGCTTCATTCAACTCAAATTAGTTAAACCATAGGCTTAATTACCAATTACCAATATGTGGGCTGGAAAGAGTAACACATTTCAATGACAGAAGTGAAAACACCTAAACACACAAATCTCTAGTGAACTGTGTTAATGATCATAAGTGCAGATATTAGGGAACCAAAGCTCTGATTTGGATTAAGTTTGTCAAGTGTAGAAATGATTAACTCTGTGTTAGTTTCCTTTGTCATGAGAAATTAACTGTGAAATTTAGAAATTCTTTACATTTTTAAATAAAATTTAATTTTATACCCCAAACAATAAAAATTGGAAAGAAAGTAAACAAAAATATAATCTGTAATTTAAGGAAAAAGGAGTTAAGAAATAGTAAAAATGACAAAATATTTGGGATATCAAGATTCATTGGGTAATCTCTAGTCTATCAAAAATCATTGCCAGTTATTTTTAAAATGCCACAGATGTTTTTATTAGATGCTCAGTGAAAATATTAAAAATAACAAGTATCCTTGACTTGGAATAAAGAGAATGAGTAGTTTAGGTAGAAGTTTTTCACCGTCAAAGCTAACCGTCTCTGATTTACCTTCCTCACATCTTATGCCTCCATGGTATTCTCAACCACTGTTAGCTGGGTAGAAACTCCCTCTCAAACCACTACCTTAATCATGTTGCTCTCTTCAAGCTTTCCTCAAAATCCCATAATTAGGAATCTAAGCATTTTTTTCTATACTTTATAAAAGTTATGATTTCATGTGTGTTTCTACTTCATTACCTCAATGGACATTGAGAGCCTAACATTCTCACAGAGAGCTGTTCTCTGAGGAGTTTCTCATTGCAGAGAGAGGAAACACAAAATAGAGCAGGATGGGATGAGTGCTCTGAGAGAGAGAGAGAGAGAGAGAGAGAGAGCCAAAATGCAACAGGAAGTGCTTAATTCTGCCCATGAGGAACACAGAGGAGCTGATCTTTGAACCAGGCCTTCAAGGTTCCTCAAGCAGAGAAATGGGGTAGAGGCACCAAGATGTAGAATATGTTTAAAGAACTGAATTGGACACAACTCAATTAGATATGTTTTAAAGGATGGAGTGTAGAAAGGACAAGCCTGGAAAGGCACAGAGGAAGCCACCTGGGAAACATCCGATAAGCCACCCCAAGTGTGAACTGCATCTTATAGGCCAGTGGCTTTCAAATTTCAGACCACAGTACACAGAAAGAAGTGCTCTCTATATGTAGCCTGGTGAAAATATACACGTAATAATTAAAATAAAAGTTTTCTGTAATAAAACTTACTTTTCAATTTGTGAAAATACTGGTATTTCTATCCTGTTTAATTCTGTTTCATTTTGTTAAGTTCTGTTGTAACCCACCAAATGGACTGTGACTTCAGTTTGAAAGAAAATTTGCTACAGGGAATGGGTTTTAGAATGTGGATAATACGTTTAATCTGAGTTTCAGAAAGAGAACTGGTGACAGAGGGGAAGAGAATTTGGAAAGTGGAAATCTGGAGTCATGGGACTTCCATGGTGATCCAGTGGTAAAGAGTCCACCTTCCAGCTCAGGGGATGCAAGTTCAATCCCTGGTGTGGGAATTAAGATCCCACATGCCCACACACCACAACTACTGAGCCCACACCCCTCAACTAGTGAGCCGGCATGCCACAAACTACAGACCCCATTTGCTTGGGAGTCAGTGTGCTGCAGCTAAGACCCGACACAACCAAAAGTAAAAAATACATGCATACATACATACATACATAAAAATGTTTTTTTTTAAAGCTGGAGTCGGGCAGTAGAGTGGTCTGAGCAAGAGATTTTGAGTTAATAGCAAGAAGCAGAGTGTACTTAATGTCAGATTGAAGAATTCATTCACACCATGGTTTTGGCGATTTTCTACATTACCATTCTCAGGATTATTTACATTTTCAAAGAAGACCTTTAAGAAAGGGGATTCTTAAGACAAAGGAATAGCTCCCCAAGAGGAGAGATAACTTAGGAATACACTTTCCTGGAGCTACTCAAAATATCCTCCTAAGGGGATCCCCTGTGTGTGATCTGGGCTTTGATTATGCACAGAAATTGGGGGCGGAGAGGCTGTTAACAGACATAGGTATAAACAAGAGGGATAAATCCATGGTAATATATGGCTTTGCTTCCAGTTTCTTCTCAAAGAATCTCACCTCTCCTGTGTCAAGGCCAGGTTCCCTCTGACATGTTATGAGTGTGAGAAATCTGTCATTTAAATATTTTCAAACTGCGTGTGGAGTGAGGACTTGACACACTGAAGGAAGAAGACACCACTTCTACATCTTAGCATCTGTGTGTCAATGTACCTTTTACTCTATAGCACTTTTTAAAAATTGTATAAACGTTGTTAAAATGACACAAAGAAAAAATAGTCATTGTCTCTACCCTATCCATTATTTCCTCTTTTTTCTTAGTTGTATCACTAGTATATGAACAGTTTGAATCCCTTTTGTTATGGCCTTCAACATTTCCACATTGCCATATGGTCTTGGTAGAATTGAAGCCAGGAGCATTTTCCAAGTCCCACTGACAAGTGTTTACAAATGTTCCCCCATTTTTCCCCAGCTCAGTTTTAAATTCACACCTCTGTGCAAGTCCCAGTTGCCAAAGGAGCAAATGAATTTGAAATGGAAGAAAGACTCTGTGATTCACCTAAGATCTCTCAGAAAGGCAGTTCTAGAATTTGAATTCAGTGCTGCTGGTTCACAGCAGATCTTTTAAACTAGAGTTCAAGGTTGAGTCTTTTCTGCAGGGCAGGTGTATGGAGAGACTTAGAGGTAATGCTACAGTCCATAGGAGTGAAACAGAGTGGAAGTTAATTCTTTATTTTCCTGTCTCATCTCGTCTAAATGCGTGTGTAGACAGAACACGAATCCTTCTTGTTAAGCAAACAGCTTCCTTTTTTTCAGGGTGCCAGTCCCTTCTTCAAAGGCCTTTTGTTTTCTGCAACCTTCAGTATTTCTCCATACCACTCACAGTCTATTCCCTCAGCCCAAATGACATTCTCTTACATGTGAGCCTTTTATTATAATGTTTTCCCTTCTTTCTTAGATTTCATCCCCTTTTACCTTTTGCATGCTTTTGGAAGTGAGTCCTTCCCTTCTGAAGCAATTTCATCTCATCGCAGAGACTCCTTTAACGAAAACTTTAAAAGCCAGCTTTCATGTGTTCCCCTCTGCCATCCCCTGAGAACCCAACAAAATCAGCTACTGTAGTGGCTAAATACACATCAAAATCAGCCCCCGAGTCTACCTTATGTATTTTTCATATTTATTTATTTATTTATTGTGCTTTGCATTTAGAAGTGGATTCTGAGAATTCTTCTTGATTCTACAGCAGTCCTGGGTTCACTAAATGTTACTCAATGGAGAAAAGAAAAAAGATGGTAACCTGGCACCCAGGATTCTATCATCCAGGGTTCTCTGTTGACAAGGACGTGCACATCCCTCAGAGCACTGATAATGTCAGCGCAAGTTCGTGTGCCCGACGCACAGGGAGGCCAAACAAACCGAAATGTCAGAGTTTAGAGCCGAGAAAGGCTTACTGTAGGGCCACTCAAGGAGACGGGTGGCTCATGCTCTAAAAATCCCCAAGCTCCCCTAAGCGCTTCTGCAAAGCATTTTTAAAAGCCAGGTGAGGGAGGGCGGTCGCAGAGTATGTGATCAGCTCCTGCACAGTTCTCTGATTGGTTGATGGTGAGGTAACAGGGCAGTGTCACAGGGGTTAACATCATCAATCCTCAGGTTCCAGTAGGTCTGGGGGCTACGTGCTCATGGTCATCAAGTAGTTAACATCTTCCATTTGATTGTAGTTTTAGCATCTGTAAAACAACTCAGGAAATGTGCATCAGATACTGTTATCTAGGCATTTCACAGAGGAGCTAAAGCAGAGGGTATGGGGGAAGACCTGTCCCAGGAAAGCCCCATAGGCCCCTGCTTAGTTACAATAATCCATGACCGTAGTGATAGTTCTGGGGTGCTGGGATTCAGACTGCAGTCTGAGTAGGCAAAGATCATTACATGCAGCACAGGGTTGCAAAGATGCTCCTCATTCCTTGAAAATTAGTTTTCCCTAGATGCTGTCAGTGAGAACTGTGAATAAATTCATCTTCCACATGTTCAGAGACTTTTGGAAAAAATCCAAAAATATCAATATCAAAACATGCCACGTACCCTCTGCACATTGATTTATTCATTGATTTATTCATGAATTAAGCAGTTGTGTTTACGTTTGTTCTATGCTAAGCTTTGTGTTAAAAGCTTTAAGTGTAAAGGTCTGCATTCCTATCTCACCCTCATAATCTCATCTCTGCCGCCAATGATTTACTCTGTTCCCTTAATTCTAGCAAATTCTCAGCCTTCAGCCTTCATCACCTCTGTCTGGACGCTCTGCTGCCAACCCTCCCTCTCTTATTGTGGACTTTTCCAGGAAGATTTCTACCCCCCTTCACACTTCTGCTCAACTAGATCCCTTCGTTGGTACTATATATATATATATATATATATATATATATATATATATATATATATATATATATATATATATATATGTATTTTTAAATTTTATATGCACACACACACATATTTTTAAAAATTTATACACACATATAATTCATCCTCAGCCTTTTGGAACTGGGATATGTCTCACTGAGCTTCCTCTATTATTCTTTTCCACTACATATTCATATAATTATATAATCTATATCCTAGTATATGTTCATATAATTACAGTGGCTTTTTGAACTGCTCATTCTCAAAGTATTTACCTATTCCTACCCCACCCCCATTTTCTCAAAAACAGTTTTCAGGGGGCTTTATTGGTCACGCCACACAGCTTCTGGGATCTTAGTTCCCCGACCAGGGATTGAACCCCGGCCCTTGGCAGTGAAAGCACAGAGTCCTAACCACTGGACAGCCAGGGAGTTCCCTCAAAACCAGTCTTAAATTCACTTTTCAGTGTAAGACCCACACTTCCCCACATACTTACGTCACAATCACTGGTCAAGAAGCACTACAATGTAAAGATTAAGCGCATGAGTTCTAACGTCGGACCAACCATCATGGTTCAAATCCCAGCTGTGTGACATTGGGGGAGTTACTTAACCTCTCTGTGCCTCAGTGTCTTCGTCTGAGAAATAAGGAGATGAACAGCCTACGCCTGGGGATGTTGAAAGTATTCAGTGGGTTAATGTAGTATTGAGAACAGCTCCGGGTACGTCATAAACACAGTAACTGAATTAGAATTGGATTAGAATTGTTGGATTAGAATTAGATTCTTGGATTAAAATTGGAGTGGAATTAGAATTGTTGTTTCTGTTGAATTGTGAGCTCCATGAAAGCAGTGACACTATCTGTCCACCCCATCATCCACCGTGTTGGGCTCAGGCCTGGGCACAGAGTATGATTAATGATTGAGCACAGCTGAACCCAAAGTCCAAGAGCTTACAGCCAGGGTGGTCAGAAGAGAAGATGCAACACACTTCAGTGAAGCCTGTCACTGCTGAGATCGGATCCTGTGGGAGCATGGGGTGCAGGGGCCGCAAACTCACCAGTGTTGAGACAGGAAGACTGGGGGCAGGCTTCCTGCAGGGGATATTTTACTAGCTTACATTTTCAGCATCACAGATGTCAGGATCTCAACATCAATTGTCTCCTGAAATCATAATCCTAAACCTCAAATCTATACAAGTCCCCAACATGTAGGTTCCCTCATCACAGAAATATTTTCTTTCAAAATATGTCCCATGTCACAGTCCTGGGAGATGGAGGTGGTGCAAAAGAAAAATAAACAAAATAATCCTCAGTGTGACATAAGCTTAAATATTTTTAAGATTAATATTGAATGTTAGTCCTAGAAAAATGGCCACACCTGTTACATCTCCCTGTGGCAGCACCTATCCCTATGCAGGTCCAGACAGCACGACTTTCTATTCTTGTGGTGACTACATGTCCTCCTGGGGACACCAGACACACAGAATACGATGTGAACAGTGTCCTCTGGAGTTGGGCAGCGACCAATGCTTGACTGTGCCTTCCCCACCCAGTCTTTGAAGAAGAGAAAGTAAAAGGCTCAGGACTTGAAAAGGGAACCCTCCTACATTGTTGGTGGGAATGTAAATTGTTACAGCCACTATGGAGAACAATATGGGGGTTCCTTAAAAAACTAAAAATAGAGTTACCATATGACCCAGCAATCCCACTCTTGGGCACATATCCAGAAAACTCTACTTAGAAAAGATACATGCACCCCAAATATTCACAGCAGCACTATCTACAGTAGCCAAGACATGGAAGCAACAGAGGAATGGATAAAGAAGATGTGGTACATATATACAATGGAATATTACTCAGCCATAACACAGAATAAAATAATGCCATTTGCAGCAACATGGATGGACCTAAAGATCATCATATTAAGTGAAGTAAGTCAGAGAAAGACAAATATCATATGATATCAATTATATGTGGAATCTAAAATATGATACAAATGAACAAAAACAGACTCAGAGACAAAGAAAACAAACTTCTGGTTACCAAAGGGGAAGGAGAGTGGCGGGGGGGGGGGATAAATTAGGAATTTGGTATTAACAGATACACAGTTCTATATATAAAATAGATTAACAACAAGGACCTACTGTATAGTGCAGGGAACTCTACTCAATATCTTGTAATAACCTATAATGGAAAATAATCTGAAAAAGAATCACTAAACTAAAATTGAATCACTTTGCTGTACACCTGAAACATTGTAAATCAATACTTCAATTAAAAATATATATATAGTCAAAGCAAATAAACAAATGAAAGGCTCAGGATTTCTTTGGGATTAGAAGTTAATTTTGTTCCTAAACTCAGTCACCTTACATTTTTATACATCAACTATACTTTCACCTACAAATAAGGCAAGCTCTTTATTACATGGAAACCTTATCACCCAAGACCCATAGTAAAATTGGCAAGCAATAGATGTCTACTAAGCATTTATTTTAAACATAACACTCACTAAACTAGGTGCCAAAAGGAGAAAAAGAAGTTAAGTATTGTCCCCTTCCTTCAAAATGCTGGTGGTGGGTTGAATAACAGCCCTAAAGATATCCAAGTCCTAATCCCTGGAACCTGTGGCTGTTACCTTACATGACAAAAGGGACTTTGCAGGTGTGGTTATGTTATACATCTTCAAATGGGACTATTACTCTCGAGTGTCTGGATGGACATTCAATGTAAATATCAACATCCTTATAAAATGGGAGGCCGAGGGCGATTTGACTACAGACCAAAGAGGAGATGAGATGGTCATGAGACAAAGGGTGCAGAATTGGAGCAGAGTGGCCGCAGAGAAGAAATGCCCGCAGCCACCAGAATTTGGAAGAGGCAGGGAAACAGACTCCCCTCCCGAGGGAGAGAGCCACGCTCACACCTTGACTGAGCCCCGTAAGACTCAGTCCGAATTTCGAGCTCCAGAAGTATAAGAGAATGCATTTCTGTTCTTAAGAGTCACCAAGTTGTGGTGATTTACTAAAGCAGCAATGAGGAAATGAATAGAATACTTGATGCCGTACACACTTAAGACATCAAGACAACAGTGGGGCCAAGACATCTTCCCAAGGAAAAGAAATGAGTAGCCCCATTCCTCGTATGAGCAAATCAAGAGGGCATGGTAAGCAGAGAGTAGAGGAAAGTCTCCGGCAGAAGAGAGTATTGAAACTGACTTTGTTAAATAAGGAAAAGAGGATGATACTGGGAGTCATTTTAAACCAAGGAACAAGACGAGCAATCCTCCCAGTCTGGAGGTAGAAAGGTGCTGAACAACTACACCTTACATGATACTCAGCTCAGCTACTGCTGGCAGGTGGTTCCAGATGATTCGGTCTCATCAGAGACAACCAGCCACAGGTGGAGAACTTGACGCCTGCAGGTCTGACATAGACCATCATCACCATCGTTGATATTGTTATAACTAATATTATCACAATAAATAATACCAACCTCCTTTTGGATCAATGCTTTTAGAGCTAGAAAAACGTAGCTTTTAAATGGCTGCACTGTTCACTAGCCTTGTTATTACCAACACGTCACTTAATCTCTCTGATTCTGGTTTCCAGATAACACTTATCTCCAAGTGTTTTCTAGAGGATTAAATGACATGGCATATGGAATGCACATCATGTAGTGATTGCCTGGAGTATATTCTCAATATGACCAGTCCTTATAACAAGCCTGTGAGGGGGTCTGGCACCACCTGCTTCAAAAGATCTCCCCCTTCTCTGCTTCATTGGATTGATCAGAGCTTCCCACTCCTCTGGCACAAATAAGGACCAAGGCCCATGGCACACTGACCTCTTGTGAATAATAGGGCAGTCCTTAGGCTGTGCTCCCCAATATGGTGGACACTAACCCCATGTGGATACTGAACATTTGCCATGGGGCCAACCTGAATTGAGATGGGCTGCAAATGTGAAATATACACCAGATTTGAACATTTCATATGAAAAAAAAGAATGTCAATATCTCAATCATTTCCGTATTGATTACCTAATCAATGTAATCAATGAATGATATAGTGAGTTAAGTATAACACATTATTAAAATTAATTTCACCTTCTCTTCCCTTTCTAATGTGGTTTCTAGAAAATTTAAAATTACCCAAGTAGCTCACATTTGCAATTGGGTATCAGCCCTGTTCTAGAGGGAGCCCCTCTGTTCCTGCAGGGGTGATGTATGCTTGGCAAGAGGCAGCCATGTTCCTCTACACACGTGCTTATTGTCCTTTGTACTTGTTATTGTCATGATGCAACCTGATTAAATATTAAAATAGAAGAATAAAAAGAGGCTTGTTGTTTCCCAGAAAGATTTGAAAATGGTGAGTTGCTAAAATAAATTGCTATTAAGTGTGGATGTGACAAATGTAAAATATGGAGAGAAATTGTAAAATAGATCAAGGGGCACTTTATTGAGTTTCTTACATGAGGCTCTTTGTTATTCCCTCTTTACACAAGTAAAAACTGGAAGTCTATATAATACATCATAGGTATGACTTAGGTAAGAAATTTCACACTAATCAGGAAAACCTATCCAGAGAGTTGATGCTGGCCTGGCATCAAAAGATTGTTGAATGAATGTACTTTTAGACATTTGAAGTAAAATTAAAAATTTGTGTTGTGCAGATGTCATTTTTATATTTCCCCACTTAAACTATTTTTTTTCATTTATTAACAACCAGTCATAATTGGATTGTGTTAGAGAACGTCTTGCTACATTATTATTTATTAAGAAAAGGAGAACCAAGCCACTTAAGGTGCTTGTCCAAGGATGTCATTGAGCATAAATGGGGCCAAATCTCAGGCACAAATCTCTTTGGATCCAAAGCCCAGGAGTCTCGCATTTTGCTGCACTATCTCCTGGTTTATAAAAACAACTTAGGCCAAGATTTACAGTTGAATGAAAACAACTATGTCACCCTAATTCCCCCAAGAACGCATTGATCTCTATAGGATTAATTCATGTGAGCAAAATTAACCTAAAACCAAATTTTCAAAAGAGAGCCTTCATTGACCATATACAATTAAATTAACCTGTAAAAACCCCACAACATATTAGTCCAGGTGCAATTGAATTTTCCCGTTTGGCCATTCCTTCCTCATTTAGAAAATGTAAGCAGTCAGTACAGAGCATAACGAGACCCAACTATTGACCTCCACAGGTCGATAGGGATGCTCGATATTAGTCAGACACAGTTCAGTTGTCCAATTTGCACTTGAAGAAAAGATTACTGTTTCACTTCTTATTACTTATTCCAGGAACCAACGGATTCCCTGTGGTTTTCTGTGTAACCTATCTGTCATATTCAAAGTGAAGCTGCCTTCAGATGCGATATTGACCTTAGAGGGTGATCCTGCAGGACAGAGAAAGTGTTCCTGGCCTGAGCCTTTGTACTTCAGCCACAGACTTATCCTAATCCTCGCCAGTCACCTCGCTTTGAAAGAACCCGATACTGAGGTGTACCAGTCAGGCTGTGAGGGGGTGGGTCTGAGCAGTAATAACATAATCCTACCTTTCCCACATTTATCATTTAATGAAACCTAATTGCACCTCTCGTTCTAACAGACAAGAAATAAATTGGAATTTACAACTTCCAAATGAAAAGACGATGGAAACTATTCAGATAGACCAGTGAAAATGCATCATCGTGTGCGTGGCAAACCTTCGGGAAGCAGGGAGAGGAACCTTTCTCTTCCACAGGCACTAAGCTTCTGCTGCAAAAAAGGAGAAGGCGTGGGGCCGTCCTCCTTCCCTGACTCAGAAGCAGAAGCAGGCTCTCAGCTGTTCGTGCGCACCGTGTCTCAGGGAGACGACATCTAGGCGCTGCCCCTGCAAGGGCCAAGTAATGTAACAAATGAGATGCTTAATAGAGCGGATCAGGGCAGAAAATTGTACACATCAGCGTCACTTAATCTGTAAGCTGTAGTCGACTAATGACTCTCATTGTGCCAAATTTTGAAGGAGAAACAGATGAATTTGAGAAGGCATTCATGATGTGGGAAGAAAATATGGGTTCTAAGACTTCTATGCCCAGAGATCGTCTTCTCCTCACTCAGCCTTACAAGGAAAGCTACCTACCCTCAGTCTGCTTCATCCTCTAGCTCCCAGACACATCAGATGCTCACCATCTGCTCATCCCTTCCAATCAGAATAGGGAAGTGCAGGGAACACCTCCCCAGATAAACCTCCAGAGTCTCCGGGTCTTTGTGGGAGGTTAGAGATTTCCACTTTCCTAGGATAGTTATTTTAAAATCAGTAATAAAAGAATCTCCTTTCCTAGCTAAACTGTGAAAAACCATTTGGCAACTGATTGTTTAATAAGTGAAAACAAACTAAACATCAGTTCATTAAGTCACTGAGCCATATGTTTGGTTTTTACTGGGCATCTAGTCTGTGCTAGCAATGAGATAGGCATCAGGACAAAAATAAATGAGAGGGAGTCTCGGGCTCAAAGAGCTTGGTGTCTAATGCAAGAGGCAAAATGTAAATAGAGCACAGTTGTGCAAAACAGAGGCATAAACCAGGTGGGGCAGTCAAAAGAGACTTCCACAAGGAAGAAGTAAAATTGAGTCTTAAAGGATAAGTAGAAATGTGTCAAAGGGAGAATAGATGAGAAGCACAGAGACCACTCTCTGAAAAGATCCAAAATCATGGACATTTTAGGTAAAGGGAGAACTATCAGAGACTGGTGAAGAAAGAGAGAAGAAGGGAAGGAGGGAGGGAGGGAAGGAATGGAGGGAGGGAATGAAGAGAGGGAGGAAGGGGTGGATAAAGAAGAAAGAGAAGAGTTGGGGGCTTAGTCTAAAGACTACACATACCACGATGAAGAGTCTGACCTCAGAGGGTCAGAGGTTATGACAACCCACCAGAGGTTTATAAGCCTGGGAAAGGGGGAGACACGCTCAGGTATATGTGCTAAAAAATATAATCCCAACACAGCCACTGGCGCTAACAGGCCCTCAGTATGTATCTGATCATGGAAAATGAATGTGAAGGCCATACTGGAAGGGAGGTCCACTGAAGAAAAAGAAGAGACTAGTGTCACAATGAATGAAATACATGTGAGAGAAATGAGGACAGCCCACAGGCAGGAACAGGGGGAAAGAACAGGAAAGAGTGACCAGCCGGTGGTAAGGGGTATGACAGGTGTCATTCGTTTAGAGATGGGAGAGTATGACAGGTGTCACTCGTTTAGAGATTGGACATCAAGGAGAGAGGAAAAGAGTCCTGCTTGTGGGATTTAGTGGATGGTGGACCCTCTCATGGAGAGAAGAAAAGTAACAGAAGGATCAAATGTCTCTGGGAAAATCGTAAGTTTTCCCCTTATCCCTGTTGTAATGATGTGCATATTTATGAGATTACATCTTTAATATGTCTCCCTTTAGTTTCTAAATTCCATGCAGGCCATATAGACCATGACATAATGTTTGGTACAGAGTAAGTGCTCAGTTTAATTTAGGGAAGAAAGCGAGAAGGGAGGGAAGGAGGGGGAGGGGCATGGAGGGAAGCAGGCAGTTAGTACAGGTGAGTCTAGAGTCCAGGCCAGGAGAGAAGTGCATGGGTCTGCAAATAGAATCCTTCCCATAAAACCCAAAGTTGATTTGAACGTTATTGAATCAGTGGCGTTATATAAATACAGCTTTGCCTCGTCCATCCCAATATCGATTTTAAACTTCGACAAATTGCTGTCCAGCTAAAGGGCATTTTTTACATGTGTCTCTATTTCAGGTGAAGTTGAATCTACATGATTAATTTTTAAGGTAGTCTCTGTAGCTGAAATATTACTCTATCTTAATTTGAAACAATCCTGAAAGTGTGGTGGAAATTAATGATCTTTATTTGCCTTCCCATATGGGGTACTAGACAAAATAACACACTTCTAAGACCCATTTCAAACAATGAGATGCAAATATCCAGACGTTCTAATGCCAGATGCAGGCATTCTAACAGGCACCACCTGAGAAATGAATCCCCAAAGCCAAAGTTTTCAGGATTGACAACAAAAGCCCTTATATGGCATTAAAGCAACAGCTATCACTTGGCCAATTTGATGACCATTTTGACACCGTCATCACCAGCCATATTTAGAAAAAAGGTTGAAATGATTAATGCATTCCAGGAAGGAACAGAAAAGGAAAAATTACACAAGGTAGGCAAAGAACACTGTGTGTTTTCATATGCAGAATCAAATATTCTTTTACACTAGGCTCAATTTTGCCTTAAATATAAGCCTGACTTAATGGGAGATGATTGACATCCTCCCCTATTTCATCTATTATAATGTTCTTCAATCGCCTGAGCGTTCCTTAATCAAAGGAAGAGTTCCTCACCATCCTTGGATATCAAAAGAGAAGGTTTCTATAGCTATTACTGAACCAAGGAATTATTCTTTGAAGAACCTAAGGTGAGACATTGAAAAATCCTTCCGAGATACAGATAAAAAATGCCACATGCGTGTTTCCCCCAAGTATCCAGTGCAACCCATCAAAAGACTAATAAAAACACAGGCCCACACTCACTTGATACATGTATTCACCTCTCCTATTCTTCTTGCTTTTTCCGTGTGACTGCTGACCCACTCACCTTACTCACGTGGAGTGAAGAAGGACTGGGTAAAAAGGCCAGCCTTGATTAAAGAGGCAGGTGAGGAAACGACCCCTGAAATGCTTTCATTTCAATAAACCTTTTACACTAAAGAGCCAGGCCAGGGCGGGAGAGACATCGCCATGGTAGAGCAAAAAATATGTAACACACGAAAAATAGTAAGAGTTTCTGCATTAAAGCATATCCTATCTGTGGCCAGAATGCCACTGGGTAAAAGTTATTTAATTACTTTGTTCTGGAAACCCATGCCTTTTGGGTTCAAAAGAAGGCCTTTAGAAAGCAGGCTGGGAATTGATAATTAGCACATAGCCCATTATTCAAAAGCTCAATCCTGTGAGATTAAATCATTACAAAATCAAGTCAGAAAGGACTCGACGTTCTTAATGCTGTGGCTGGCAAATGAAGTCTTTATTTTTAATTTCTTTTTTTAAGATGGAAAGCTACCCATTTGAAACGAGAAGTTATTAACTTGCTCGTTGAATTTAACATCTGGTAACATTTTCATCTTTTGCAAACTAATAAAATGTTATAGTATTTTTGACAGTGGGAGTTCAGTGCCAGAAGAAATTTTATCAGTACAAAGAGACTACTAAATGGGTTTCTTACTGGGCCATGGAGTTTCTTAATCTTTATCTTACACATTAAAAAAAAAAAAAAGCACTGCAAGGAAGGTGCTATTTGCCTATAATTTCTCCAGGAATTAATTTAGGGAGAACTTAATGGCCAAAAAAGGGGTTGCGACCGCCCCCTATAGTGTGTTAATGTGTAGAGCGAAATCTGCTGGTGTTTTGAGTGTTTGGGTTATTGAAAGCTTTCCTGAGATGGCACCTTCACTACAATCATTTTTTCCTTCTTTTTCTGTTGACTACATCTATCTTCTTTTGGACCGCACTGATCATTCATCGATTTCATTTGTAAAACAACCTTAACTTTTATTACCATAGTCCAAGGCAAACTTATGCAATACTACTGGCACACATTTTATAAGGGAAAACGAAAACACTGGGCCATTAAGCAGAGCCTTCTCAGAGTGTTTCCAGAAGGTTCCGAATTGTGGGTTCGCATCCTGAAAGAGCAGAGTTGTTTTAGTGAACAAGCCACGGAGCAGCGTGGTGAACAGACAATGGCTGTGGACCTGAGCATTGGGATGCTAGATTCCGGTTCTGACACCTGTAAGGTCTAGAGACTTGCTCAAGTCCCTTAAATTCTCTGAACTTCCATTTTATCATCTGCAAAACTGGGGAAATAAGATGTGAGAATTAAGGTAACAATTGACACTGGCAATGAGAGGGCTCGCTAAAAGTCATGGTTATTCTTGTTATTCGTGTCCGGGGTGCTGTAGGAAAGTGCAATTGACAATAATTATTTTATATAACAGATACACACACTACGAGATATAAAATAGATAATCAGCAAGGACCTACTTATAACACCGGGAAGCATAGTCAATGACTTATAATAACCTATAAGGGGAAAGAATCTGAAAGAGAATACATGTATGTATAACTGAATCACTTTGAAGTACACCTGAAACTAACACAACATTGTACATCAACTATACGTCAAGAAAAAAAAGAAAGAAAAAGAAATTTCAGTCTCCTTATGATTTCGAGCAGCAAGAAGCTAGAAGCACATACACATACACACACACACGATGAGTTTGTTTGACCACAGCCATACAACATAAAAATGAAGCGTTTGTCTGCTCAATTTTTCGAAGCCTCTGTACACAAATAAATTATTCAGCAAGGACTTGGAAGCACAAATTACTTCTCTGAGGACAAGGAGGGTCATGCCCAGTAAATGCTGTGATTAAAAGGTTCTGGCTGGGTGTGATTTGTCAGTGGTATTATAGAAACAACTCAGAGGTCGGAAAGAGAATTAGCATCTTTTCAAAAGAAAAACAAAACAAAACAAAAATCATCTAAAATCTTAGTGAAGGAAACAATGGTACTCTCACCCATGTGTTCTATGCAGTACTCACACGGAATTGAGGAAGGAACTCAGCTGAAAAGCCCTCTGTGCAAAGAACATGATTTTGTTATTAAAGTAACATAATTGCTAATGTTTTTTGAATACTTACTATATGTCTGGCACATGCTAAGTGCTTTTCTCAGGTTGTCTCTCTGAACAACTCTGGAAGGAAATCAGAGCTTTAAAAGATTAATCATTTGTGCTAAATCTCACAGCTGCAAAGAGAAATAAAGGACCTGGTCCTTACCCCAGGTCTATCTGGTTACAAACCTGACACCTCCTCAGCCTAGGATGTGCCTCTGAAATAATACCTTTTTTTTAAGACTTTGTGAGATTAGAACAACTCAGATGTCTCCAAAAAAAAAAAAGTACCTTTAGAAAAAAGACAAAAAAGATGTCTTTAGAAAAACAGTATCTGGCAGTTTTCTATGAGAGAGGACAACACCTGTACAGCCCTGTAAGTTTATGGGTTACAATCAGAAATGCATGTTAAATCCATGAAAGAGGAAAAACTTGGAAATGCACAGTTAAGTTTGCATGGACAGTAGCCAAAACCTCATGATCACTAAGACAGAGAAAAGGGGTAAAGTTAAACTCACCTTTAGAATGTCAAACCGCAAATGGTAAGATGAACTAAACCCAAAGCTTGATCAAAATCGAGCATCTATAATGATAAATCCCTTACCTGTTACACTGGAGTGCAACTTCCCTTACTGATTTCATGACACACGATAGAAAACTGTTTGCACTTCAAGCCTTAAGCAGAAGGAAAGAGATGACAAAAGTCATTTTATGCTGCAAAATTGAGGAGTCACTGAATCTTTGCTGTTCCTTGCCAGTGACCTCATCCTAGATGAGATGCAGAGGCTGGTGGGCAACGGCTGTGTCCTTCTCCTCTCAGCAGCTGTGTCACTTTTGGCAAGTGACCTGCCCCTCTTTTTGTGTCAGTTATGTGATTTATCAGTTGGAGAAAATCATCTCTCTCTATCTGTAGATACTACTGATGGTGTCAACCTCATGGGGCTTTAATAAGGATCCAATGATTTGTAAAGCACTTAGAACAATATTAGTCCAGAGTAGGTTAGTTTTTCTTTAAATAAATACTTCTCGGTACATATCTAAATAGAAATATTTGACTTATAGATAATAGTCAGGAATATCTATTGACTGCTTACCACGTGCCAAGCACTGGGATAAATTCCTGACATGGATTAATTTATTTAATCCTTGCAATAAGGTGTGGAGGTGGGTGCTTCTCAGATGAGCAAACTGACATTTGAGAAAATGAGGTCATGTGTTCAAGGTCACATGACTCATAAACCTTGGAACTCAGAGCCAACCCGGGCCACTTGGCTCTAGTCCTCACTCTTAATTAGAAAATGGATAATTATTCTCTCACATACAGGAAGGAAATCTCATTATTAAAGAACTAGGAGAACCGGTTCATGGTAAGCATCAAACGAGTTTCTAAACTAGCTTTTCTTCTTTAATATTTCATTATTTTATTCTATTCTAACAATAGGTAATATTTGATCATTTTTCATATTTTTATTAATTTTTATTGGAGTATAGTTGCTTCACAATGTTGTGTTAGTTTCTAGCTGTACAGCAAAGTGAATCAGCCACATGTATACATATATCCTCTTTTTTGGATTTCCTTCCCATTTAGCATTGAGCATTGAGTAGAGTTCCCTGTGTTAACAGTAGGTTCTCATTAGTTATCTATTTTAGATAGAGTAGCATATATATGTGAATCCCAATCTCCCAATTCATCCCACCCCTCCTTCCCCCCTTGGTGTCTATATGTTTGTTCTCTATGTCTGTGTCTCTATTTCTGCTTTGCCAATAAGTTCATTTGTATCATTTTTCTAGATTCCACATATAAGCAATATTATACAATATTTGTTTTTCTCTTTCTGACTTACTTCACTCTGTAGGACAATCTCTAGGTCCATTCACATCTCTGCAAATGGCAGTATTTCGTTCCTCTTTATGGTTGAGTGATATTCAACTGTATATATGTACCACATCTTCTTTATCCATTCTAAACTAGCTTATTTAAAATTAAAACAGAGACAACATCGTATATTGTCTTTCACTTAAGAGGAACGTAGGTGCATTTGTCAATGATCCTTTATGTGATTCCACATGTATCTTCAAACTCTTATCCTTCCAATATTGATTGACTTCACTATAAACAGACAAAAAGAAAATAGCCAGAGATTAACTATGACCTAAGTAGATTAGGTCATACTTAGGATGACCTAAGTACCTTGTTCTCTACAGGATCTTCCCAACTTAATTATTAGGTCTCCATCAGACTAAAGACAAGCCGTTCTCCCCTTCATCGTCCTCAGGTTGCACTCTTAGATACACAGAAAATGCCAGATACTGAAATCTGTCCTGTTCCACGTGCTGTCCTAGCTCACTGCTTCCCAAACCATGTCCAGGCAAAAACGTTCTGTGGGAAGTAATTGCATGTCCAAGAAAAAAAAAAACCCAAACAAATAAGTTGATACGTTTAACTGTTAACCAGTTTCCTTGTTTAGTGCAGAATTTCTCAGAGCAACAAATCTATTGGCCTGTGTGTGTGCTATGAACCTCCATAAGGGGGATTTAATAAAGCATCATTTCTCACATTTATTTGATCACAGAGACAGTACTTGCTGGAGCACAGATTTCTATCTCCTGGAGGTAAGTGAGCTCCAGAACACACTGTGGTCCCTGGCACCGTAGCATGATCTGTGTCTTACACATTACAATTTTCAAAGGTAGGTATTATTACCTCTGCTATGAGACTGACACTAAAGCTAGAGATACCAAGAAACTTGGCTGACATTGTAGTTATGAGTGGCTGCAACAGGATTCAAACTCATGTTGAACTGCTACAAACAGTCCTGCTCTCCCCACCTGCAAAGAAACGGGCCAAGCCCTCCCAAAGGCTGGCTGCGAGCTCACCCCCCGCTTCCTCCCTCCCAGCCCTCTGGTTGCCACCAGCAGGAACCTGACATCTGGATGAGAAGAAAGAAAACCCCTAAGTGTGCCCTTGATTTTCTTTCCTCGTCCTCTTCCTCACCCCCTAGGGTAGAGTATGTCCCATAAAGTTGACATCTGACTCTGAGACTGAGGATTTTTGAGAAAACAAAATTTTGATCCACTGGAACATGAGTACAAAAATCCTCTTCAAAGACTATTAGGAACCCAGAAACATGAGAGTGTAGATCAAATTTTTATCTGGAAAAAATGAAGGTCCTTTGGCCTGGCTGAGCCATAACCTTCTAGTGGTAGGGAGATGGGGTGGGGGTGCGGCAGAATACAATCTAAGTTCACGTAGGAGCTCAAGAATCAGACTTTTGCCTTTCTTAGTTGCAAGAATCATACATATCCCTATGGATATAGCATTTCTTTCCTTAGGATAAAAAAAGTAGCCCCATAGCACATCCAGACTTTTCCTAATATGCTCAAAAATTGACTATCACATATACAAGAATCACATAATTATTTCATCCACTCTAATATTACCCAAATTTTTCTTCTTTCTACAGCCTTCATATTCTCATTTAATACTTTATCAGCGGTGATTTTATTGAGCTTATACTTTATGCTTTGCATATTCTTTCTAATCCTCTCTATGACTCTGCAAGATACATAAAGAACAAGAATTTCTTAACCCCTCTGAGTAAATTAGGATTTAACTTACTTGTGAAAACATTTCCTTAATATTTAATACTTATCTCTTCTACTCCAATTCAGGATCTTTGTGGTTATTACAGAAAAAAAATACTTATAATAAAATACTTAAATGATTTGTAAACACTAAAAACAGATTATTTTCTTTAGTGGAGCAAGCAAACCTTACGGTCATTGCCATGCATACAGGTAGTGGCTTTCATTTCTAGGTAACTGTAACGTGGCACGGAATTATTCAGAATTTGAACCTTCTACTCTGAATTAGAGTCCTAACTCAAAGGTCTCCTTCTCTTTCAGCTCCCTCTCAGGTTTTCATTGATGTATTTTACTTGGGTCAAATCAATGCAGTCCTTTCTAAACTGCAAGGTAACAGGAACCAGACCCTAAACATTATGCAATAAAATAAATAATTTTCCCTTGTGTTCAATCCTTTTCTCACACGTCTGACATGGCTTCACCATATAAGGAGCTAGCATTTGTTTTCCACCACTGATCTGTTCTCAGCTTCTGAAATTTTTTTATTTTTATTTTTTTTTATTTTATTTTTTTTTCTGTACGCGGGCCTCTCACTGCTGTGGCCTCTCCCGTTGCGGAGCACAGGCTCCGGACACACAGGCTCCGCGGCCATGGCTCGCGGGCCCAGCCGCTCCGCGGCATGTGGGATCTTCCGGGATTGGGGCACGAACCCGTGTCCCCTGCATCGGCAGGCGGACTTCCAACCACTGCGCCACCAGGGAAGCCCCAGCTTCTGAAATTTTTGACAGCAAATCCTCTTTTAAAAATATTTATTTATTTATTTATTTATTTATGGCCGTGCTGGGTCTTTGTTGCTGCACACGGACTTTCTCTAGTTGTGTCTGCACACGGACTTTCTCTAGTTGCGTCGAGCGGAGGCTACTCTTCGTTGCGGTGCACAGGCTTCTCATTGTGGTGGCTTCTCTTGTTGCGGAGCACGGGCTCTAGGCTTGCGGGCTTCAGTAGTTGTGGCACGCGGCCTCTAGAGCACAGGCTCAGTAGTTGGGTTGCACGGGCTTAGTTACTCCACGACCTGTGGGATCTTCCCGGAACAGGGCTCGAACCCATGTCCCATGCATTGGCAGGCAGATTCTTAACCACTGTGACACCAGGGAAGTCCAAAGCCTCCTGATTGGGACAAAAGGCTGAGAAAACATGTAACCAACCAAACTAAACACAAATCTATTTTTCATATGCTCACATTTGAGATGTCCTCTAAATATCTATGGCTCATAACACACAAAAGAAATTAGAAGACAGAGAGTCTGTACTTCCTTCAAAATAAACTCAAAATATTTTAAAATTTGTCCAACGAAAACTGGTACTTTATATTTTACTGAATTTGGTAGCTAATAAATATTATTTATTAGCTACCAAAAATGTTTATTAGCTATTAAAAAAAAATGTTTATTAGCTACCAAAATTTTTATTTCTTGTCTTCTCTTCACTCATTCTGGATACATATCCGCTTTTGTATTTAACTCTATATTGATAATTTTGTACATTTCTATTTAAATTTTCCAAAAGTATATTAGCTTCCAGTCCACCCAAACTTGGATCTACCCCTGTGTAGGCGAGACACACAAAGATGGGTCTTGTAACTCCAAATCCAAATCTGATGATTTAGTACTTACACATGTTTAAAATCAATCATTATTTAGATACTAATCTGAGACATGTTTTTTTTTTAAATCCTAAAACAGTCAAAACAAATCTAAGATTTGTAATTATTATGGAAATACAATGCTCCATCAACAGATTACCCTCTGCACTGAGACTAACTCACTAAAACAAAGGTCTTGGCTTAAGTCCCTCACGTTAGAGTGTTACATTTCTTAAAAGTAAAATTTAAACTTTATTAAAATCTAAACTAAAAAAAAAATTGTGTTTTAAGCCTCACCTCAGGGCCCCACAAGCCTATGTGCAATTTAGTCATCGATTTGCATATTTATTATAATATTTTCCCAGCAGGTGGCAGTAAAGTGTCTAGTGCTAAATCAATTAGTATACTACAACAATTTCTGACCGATGAAAATAAAATGTCTTGAGGACAAGGATTCTCTTTTTCTGATTTAGACAAAGGGCTAGTAGCCCTGCTGAACTGTTTCAGTTATATGAGAATTCTAACCTGAATTAAATGCAAATTTAATTCTATGATCCTGATGTCTTGCAAAGCTACCCAGAGTTGGGGATTAGCTTAACTTGGAGGAGAGAAGACACATAGTGGTAGCATCATATTCTTTTTTCAGGGAGGATTTTGCTGTATCCCTGATGAGGGGGTATTTCTCTGCATCAAGTTACTACGATTCTTGGAAAAGAACTAACCTGTTAAACGTTAATGGTTGGTAATTCTCAATGAAAACATTCACTGGGAAAGGTTAAAAATATTCAAGACAATGTGAATCTAACTGTGATATCCAATTGGACCTGCTATTCATTTTATTTAAAGCTCTGGTCTTCCTTATCATATACATATGATTTTATGTCCACATATAGAAATATAGTTATTAGATATGTAGTTTAGAAACTCTTAACTAAAAGACCATAAATGGATGTGCTGGGTTAGTTTTTCCTTTAACTGAAGATTAATACAAGTTGTTCCATTATTTTAGCTGCATAAGATACCCACATATTTGGTATAGCTTTTGCTGTCCTGTGGTTCTTGACAGATTAGACTAAAAAGTCTCATTTCAAACTAAAAAGAATTATAATCCACATTAAAGACATACGATAGTCAAGCACCTCCTCATTAAGTCATTTTCCTTCTGTCTTAAAAATCTAAGAATGCTGCAAATTAGACTGTTTGTACTTTATTTTCATCTTTGACTGGAAAACTTTCAAAGCTTAAAGCATCTATTTGCCATTGATTCCTCTGTCAGTCAATAAGATAGACTTTCTTTTGGGAATTCTGTTTTCTCTCCCTGCTCTTTTGTGATTCTACACCACACAGGATTCTTAAACATGAAAAAATATATCCTTCCTGAATAATCCACCCTCTCCCATTACTATAGTCTCATTACATATGTACAGTGTGAATTTCCATTGTTGTCTTTTGTGTTTGGCACATGCGTGCACACATGTGTGTGTGCACGTGTGTGTGTGTGTGTGTGTGTATGCTGGGGCTTTGAAGAGAGTTATTTTATTTGTGTTTTTGGGGGGTTTTGATTTGAAGCAAGTGCCCTAGCCACATGTGAGATTTTACTACATCGGACTTCCTATGTGGTTGCAAACAAACATCTTTTCCCTCCAAAGGCTACTACCTATCAAAGCGTGGCCTCATCTCTCCCAACAAGTGGAAAGTTATCCAATGTAAGAGTACCTTAAGAATGTTTCGTTCCTGAATGTTCATCAATGCAAGAAGCAGTGAAGTTAGAAATATGAATGAAATCCTGTGTGCCAGTGGACAGGGAAGGGTCAAGGATAAAACAAAAAATGAAGATATTTAGAAAAACTTTGTGGTAAAAGGAGGATGATTTAATAAGTAGCTACTTGTTACGGGCAGCTAAGAAAGGTCTGAAATCAAGAGGTTGCACTGCAGATCAAGAAAGCATCCTTTTAAAGATACTCACCTGGATGGGAAGCCCATTTGTTACTGCGTGGTATGAGATACCTGGGCCATTTGAGGTCTAAGGTTCCTTTTAATGGAGGAGCTCTTTGAAATACAACATAATCTACCTTAAAGGAATGAGACACAGAGAGAGAGAAGTGGAGAAAAGAGAAGGAGAAAGTGGAGACCAGAACAGAGGAGATGAGAGAGCTGTAGCTTGAACTGAATGTGGAACAAAGGATGGAGATTGATGGGTCCATGAGTCGCTGATTAATGTGCTAAATTGGGTTGAAAACAAGACTCTGACTTAGAAGTTATCTTCTTCTATTACCCAGAAACTGTAAACTGAGGTTCCCAAGTGAAAGACATATTCTGAGAATAACACCAACAACTGGGGACAGATCCCGCTTCAAGGATGTACTAAGAGATTCAGAACTAGCCCAGCCACAGTCAGTGCTGTTCCCCACTCCACCCCGAGCTCTTAATTTCATACATGGATGGGTGCAGAAGGAAGAAAGTGAGAACCAGCTGAGCTGTGTGTTTTCAGCCTGGCAGAGAGTTCTGAGTCCATTGGTTGCTTCTCTTCCCCTCTCACCCAAAGCACAAGAGCAGAACTGAACGACAGGTAGAGATTAGGGAACCCACAAAAAGAGGAGACCAGCATCTTCATGCTGGTTGGATGTTTTCTTTGTAATGTTTTTATTAATCTGTCCTCTGCACCTATCTGAGCAAAGAAATAGAGAGGGGAATTACAGAGTGATGGATAAAGGGAGAGGAAGGGGCAGGGAAGCTACACAGCAGCCGATGCCCCTGCAGTTCACAAGGTGAGTTTTCCATGGTCAAGTGGACAAAATGGAAGCCTTCCTGGTCTTGCAGAAACCCTCCCTGAGAGGGCTGTCCATCAGCGGGGGTCGGTGAGATACACAGCAGGAGGCAGGCACCAGGCAGGGAGGGAGCATGGAGGTGGGGCTGGAGGAGGTGAGTTGGAATCAGCTCTCCAAGGCTGTAAAAAACGAGGCAGTATGTTTGCTCCTATGGGGACAGTACTTGGATGTTTATCACCTGTGACACATTTTTCATGAAGCTAATAAAGCCTAAGCTTCCAAAGTCTAGGAAGGGAGCTAAATAATGAGTGACTTAATCATAGGGTTTTGGGGTTTTTTAAACTTAAAAAAGTAGAATATTGTAACTAAAATTTCTTGCAATCACCATCTCTTTCCACTTCAATGTCCCTTTGGTCACATTTTCTCTCAGGTTGGGTGGTGTTGGGATGCAGTTGAGAGGAAGTGGAGTTGGGAACAGACTTAGTTTGAGGTCAGTGGTATGGGTTCATGTGGGTCTCCGTCAACTCCATTCACAGTTAGATTATTGCTGGCCTTGCTAGTATAGAAAGGACATCCAGAAATACTCCTAGCACACACACACCAACACATCTGTGGTTGTGCCCTGAAAGTACAGAGGTGGAGGTCATCTTGTGATATGAATATGTCTTAAGTACCCATCACAGAAAGTATGTAAGTAATGAAAGAGAAACAAATTTTTAATTCTAATTTTGACCAGAAGCTACATGCAGAATTTTTCTCCCAAATATTATAGCTCAAATTTAAAGGAAAATAAGTAGATAACTACCCTCAATGTACTTGATATTACTAAAATCTAAATTGTCCAAAAGCATGCACAAATAATATTTTAACTCTTGAAAGCGTTATCAGAAAGTTATCAGACCAAACTATGGGTTTGGGGGCACATGTTGGAGGAAAACAGGCTGTAGAGAGATGAAATCATCAGTAATTTAGTAATATTACTAAAAACAATTTAATTTTTAGTAATAGCAAGCTAAAGAAAGCTTTTCTAAACTACCAATATATTTTTTTAAAACTGAGCCAACTTGTTTCCTACTGAAAATGAAATTACAAAATCATTGTGATGTAAGGTAGTGAAAAAAGATTACGAAGCCAAGAAAATGTAGAAAACATGTTACAAATGTGTGTTCAGAGGTTAAGAACAAAAATATGTTGTTTTTCTGAGTTCTGTCATGTTTGTGGTATTCATCAGCTTTTTCATTGTCATAATTTGTTGTGATTTCTCTTCTCACATTGAGAAAGTATTTACTTTCTTATCTAATTTTGCATCTTTTTCCTTAAGGAGGCTCCGCAAAATTGCTTCAGCCTGAGGCTCCATGCAAGGTGGATTCCCACTTGCTTGTCCTGTAAAAGCATTGATGACCAGTCAGTGTTACAGAAGAGGTGATCATTAACAGAGAAGACCACCAACCTGAGTCATTAAGTTGAATGACGTTTGCTTTTCTGCCTAGGACTTGGTAGGTGCCTCACAATGCTGGGGGAACCAAGAGAGCTTCACCTGGCTCCCTCTACCCTCTTGTTTCCTAATCATCTCCATTCTCTTTTACTTGCCCAGGAGTCAGAAGAAGGTGGAGTGTCATTGCCTCTTTCTAAGTGGTGACAAATCTATCTCATTACACACATTTCACTTGAAATCCTCTGATAGATTCTTAGATGCTGAACTTCAGCTTCCCACCAGCCCATCCTCCCCCTCCTGCCAAAATGATCTTTCCAAAATAAATGACTATTTATCTGCTTAAAATTATTCAGTGGCTCCCTTCCCTGGAGGAGGAAGTTGAAAGAGTTTAATATGTCATGTCAAGTCCTTCTTAATCAGACCCCAGCTTTATCTAAAGCCTCATCCAGTACATTCTCAGACATCATTGCTGTAACCTCACTGAGCCAACTGCTATGCACTTTCTCTGTTTTGCCCCTCTGGAATAGACCAACACCTTTTCCTGAAATTCTCTTTCTTCTTTACTGTTTCGCATACTCACCCTTCATGACTCAACTGAAGTGACTCATCACCTCTGAATAGTCTTCCAGGACAATTGCTTCCCTAGGAGACTCAGGGACCATTTTGTGTACCCTCAAAACACCTTGTTATATGTCTTCAGTATAGCACTCATCTCATTGAATTGTAAACCTACCTTTGCTTTTCAGTCTCCAGTAATCGACATTGAAGACTTTCAGATCTGGGACAGAACCTGGTGTTTGGTAATTGCTGAATATCTTATTGATTGATCTGTTGAATGAGTGAGGATGAGCTGGTGTTGGAGCCTGAGTAGCAAGGAAACCAACTAGCAACCTTTGCAAGTGATGATTAGTTCCTGACAGCACTGACCCAGTGAGATTGGAAAGATTGCAGAGATATTTCTGAAAGAAAATGTGAGGTCCATGAATGAAACGATGTGGCGATTAAGAAGAGAGCAAAGTTAAGGATGATGGCATTTCTAGATAAGAACACTACAAGGGATCCTGACACCTTTATGTGCTACAGACATAAAAGGTAGAATGCAGGTTCGGGAGCGTGATTAATGAGTGCATATTTGGATATGTCGACAAGTTCCTTTCACGTCAACTCATTTTCATTTAAAGATCACTCCCTGTCATTAATCTTTACTTACTAAACACACCCTCAGTGACTCATGCCCAAAACCAAAGCGTAGAGTGGCCAAGTGGGGACTGCTTGACCTAGAAACACCGGCTGGGTGGGCTAAGAGGTGCTGAGTTTCCACATGGGTATTTTGAAGTCTCATCTCAGCTGTCAGTTTTATACTTTGAGGATGGCTGAAAATGCCACCTCCTAGAAGTGAATGATACAGTCATTTTAGCAGTTGTTAAAAATCTGTTCCATATCTATGCTCTTTCTGCTACCTAGATACTACAGAACACTAATCACCCTCTGTGGACAGAATAACGGCTCACAGATTGTCCCTGAGGTAGTTCAGAAACCAATGTAGGAAATTCACCTGGACATAGTCCCCCAAATAATACCTAATAAAGAATTGGGGAATGGGGCCTCCCTGGTGGCGCAAGTGGTTGAGAGTCCGCCTGCCGATGCAGGGGATACGGGTTCGTGCCCCGGTCTGGGAGGATCCCATATGCCGCGGAGCGGCTGGGCCCGTGAGCCATGGCCGCTGAGCCTGCGCGTCCGGAGCCTGCGCGTCCGGAGCCTGTGCTCCGCAACGGGGGAGGCCACAACAGTGAGAGGCCCGCATACCGCAAAAAAAAAAAAAAAAAGAATTGGGGAATGGGGGGGGCGAGTGGACTATGCTCTCGTGACTTATCTTGAAAGCAGACAAGTTTCTAGTTTGACCAATGATACAACAGGTACTCTGTGAAGGGGCTAAGTTTGCCCTCACAACCAAACTGTGAAAGAGCTATTTTTTAAATCTCTACTTTATCAAGGAAGAACCTGAGGCTCAGAGAGATGACCCAAGTCAAGTAGTTCTAGGTGGCAGAGAAAGAAACAAAAGTCAAGCTTGTCTGAATACAAAACCTGTGCTCTTTCTATGACATCCTATTAGAAATGTTTAGCTGATGATAAAAAGGGTAACATTCCTGTATTGCTGACACTTGGAGAGTATTATTAACCACTGGAATGAACTGCTTACTTTTTCTGATTAACTCTAGTTCTCCAGTAACTCATAACCATGAAAGTTTTACTCTAACTTACCCACTGAACCTATTTATAAAGCCCAAAGCATTTTGATAGCACCCTCCTCATGGCACAATCATTAGAGAATGTACGTAAATTATTTTAAAGGCATAATAGATCTCCAGGGACATCCTCATAGATTAAGTGTCAGAAATGAAATATTGCATTTCAACTTTATAGGCCTTTTGGAATAGATTTGAGGATAATCACTGAGAGTCCCTGTAAAGTGTCAGTTACGAAACTACAATTCCAGAGCCAGTCATTTTTAGTAACATTGAATTAAATGCATGATTGACCACCTAGAGCAGACTCTGCTGCAAATCCTGTGACCTAATGATGGCATCCCAAGCAATCAGGTTACATTTGTGAGAAAGACAAATCTCATACGATACCGCTTATAGGTGGGATCTAAAAAAAAATGATACAAATGAAGTTATTTAGAGATTACGTTTGTGAATTTGAAGGATTTACATCAGTGAGATTCATCATAGCTAAATTCTCTATGTTTTAGCAAAATGTATAATCCGTAGTGGAGTATTTGGCAAACCAGTTGATCTCATCTAAATGAAAGGATTCCTTAGAGACACTGATGCAAAAAAAAAAGTGTGATTAGTGATCAGGGGAGGTTGACTTTGGCTCATGGGCTGTTCTTCAGAATGCCAGTCGCCAGCATGGCAACTCAGACACAAATCGGTGAGAGAATCAAAGAAGAAATCAGGTCCATCCCAGCCTCCTTCGTAACAAAGCAAAACATGAATTCCTGCTTGCTTAACTTTTCTGTGTTCAGAGATACATACACAAAGCCCCATGGTCTTGGGGTAGCAGGTGATCTGTAAATTCCCTCGTCTGCTTGATTCTGCTCTGAGAGCTGCCTTATTGAGCCCTGTGATATTGCTGTTCACAATTTCCTATACTGCTTCTTAGCTCTTCAAAAAAATAAGTAAATCAATAAAGTTTCTTCTGTTTGTTTATTGCAACTTGGTGTACAGTCACTTCAAAACCGTCTTTCCATGCTGGCTGTAACAGCAGAGGGAGACGGACGGGTAGAAAAACATTTCTTTCTTTCTGAGCTTCATTACCTCTGCCCCCATTCCCTGTGGCTGAGTACAGGATGATTTAGCAACACCGCACAGTGAGAGGGATGTCGTGATGGGTTCTGACATCCCTGCCTGGGATGAAGGTAAGGCCAGAGTCCTGGTGATCGCTGATCACACAGAAGAGAGAGCTCACAACAGCAGCACTCACTCGCCCGCAAATCTTTGGCTCTTTTGGATTTGGGAAGATAGCATTTCTAGCAGTAATTTCTATTTTTTGTATGTTGCCAGGCTCTTCAACCCCATAAACAATAATTTTTGCCGGTTGCTGTATACTCTGACAGCCTGTGGCTATCTGGAGCTTCTGAATAAAGCCAGGCAAATGGCTACTGCTTAAAAAACTAATCTTTTTCTTCTGTAGGATTGTGCTTTATGTCAAACCCCCCCGCCTTCCTATTGTAACAAAAAAAATGTCAAATCTGTTCCTCTGAAGAATTCTTTCTTTGAAAATAAATAGATGTACTTGAGTTTAACCTCAAGTTAATTGTTTACTAAAACTGGGGGTCGGGGGAGGGACCACTGTCCTGCACCAGTAAATCTGTAGGAAGAGGCAAATGTGCTTCTTGGGTGCAAAGACGTGGCACTTCTTGCCAAAAAACATTTGCTTCTGTATTCAGGGTTAGCAGCTAAATGTGTCCTTGTTCCCCTTTCATTACATTCTTCATTGCAGGAGCATTTAGCAAAGCTTTGGCTATTAGTATTTTCCCTTTTAAAATGGAAGAAAAATTGTTCTAGAACATACAGCTCCTTCCAGGAAATGGTGCTTGCCCCTTGCTCTTGGCTGGAATGCTACACCTATGTCGGTATAAACAGTTTAATGTCAATCAAGAGACACTGAGAAGAGACACATTGGTGTTCTGCATGGCTCCTCATCAGGATTAGTGGCGACTACAAGCCCATCCAATGACGGACAAGAAAGCATCTTCATTCTAGCTGCGAAAAAGAGCAGATCCATAGAGTCACGGATGTAAAAAATAAACTTATGGTTAACAAGGGGGGAGGGGGAGGGATAAATTGGGAGATTGGGATTGGTACATACACACTACTGTATATATAAGAGACAACTCATAAGGACCTACTGTATAGCACAGGGAACTCTACTCAGTATTCTGTAATTACCTATATGGGAATGGAATCTAAAAGAGTGGAGATATATATATATATATATATATATATATATATATATATATATATATATATATATATATATAACTGATTCCATTTGCTGTACAGCAGAAACTAACACACCATTGTAAGTCAACTCCAATGAAAATTATTTTTAAATAAACAAAGAATCAATCAATCAATCAATAGAAAGAAAAGAGCAAATCCAAAGAGAGAGTGAGCTGGTTGAAGAGAAAAATAATTCTTGGTGGCTGAAGATGGTAGAGTAGAAGTCAGAAACACGTGTAATAAAATTCTTAAGAGTGAACCAGAGCAATCATATAAAGATACAGTGGAACTGGTACATGTAACTGATGCCAAAAAATTGTACCAGTATAAGATGGGAATGTCAAGTTTTGGAAAGTAAAAAGCCAGGAATGAAACTGAATCACAATCTAAAGGTACAGGTGACATACATCTATTATTTACAAATCAAGCCCATGCCTAAAGGTGTATAACATATAGCTCACTGTCAGCCTTCTTCCTGCATTCTGCCATGTGGACCAATTTTAACTCGTGGCGAAGGTTACAGAATACTCAAGTGTGATTTGGAGGAGAGCCACAGCAATGACCAAAAAGGTATAAATTGGTCAAATCAACAATGATGCTCTGGTTGGGAATTTGATTAGGAGAAATGAGGACATCTATTTCCCAGTATTGTAGGGTTTTTTTTGCAGAGTATAATGACTGGATTTTCTCTGCAATTTCTGAAAAAAAAAGAAATCTAAATTGGTCTTGCCAATTAATTTGGGGGGAAGGCATTTATACAGATGTTTATTGGTCCATTGTATAGTTTAGCCCTTACAAACATGTTCATTAAAATAATACTTACTTGCTACCTCCTATGCGTCAGTGTAGACTGGACTGTAGTAAAGATCCAGCATTTTCCATTCATCTCCAGGAGTCCATGATGCTCTGGCCCCTTCCCTCACAGCCCCCCTCTGTGTGGCCCCCTGGTGGTAAATGATATTCACAGCCTCAGTTTGTCCTGTATTTCACATAAGCTCCCTTCCTTCCCATTTACTATTCTGAAAAGTAATGGGATATTTGATTAACTTTGACAGTTGCTCTGAAAAATATGGCATTTATTCATTATAGTTTTGGACTATTTGGTAGAATTATAGCTGTTTCACTAGTTCTGTGTACATATTTTTATGGCAAGACTGACAGCCCTGGAAGACTGGCTACCCAGACCGAGGGAAAAGGAACACCCAGGGGTACTAAACACAACCCAACACTGATGAGAACGCCTGGAGGAGATAGACAACCATATGTTCACTTGAACAATAATTTTTTAAGAGCAGAAAATACCATGCCTCTTTCACCTGGCTGCCCCAGTGGAAGAGAAGGGACCCTTGCCTGAACCTGTGGGTTTATGTAAAAATAACCCTTGTTCTAACTCAGTGGGTCTATATTAGCTAGTAGAGACGGCTGGGTGTTTATCAGCCATGAGCAAAGATCTAAAAATATGAGTCATCGGAGTTCATAGAAGAACTTAACTTCCTGTTCATCTTATTTTCCTTATTTTTAAGAGGAAGATAATTTTTAAAAGAAATATTTACCCTACAGGTCTAATAGAAGAACCAAATGGGACAATGTCCTGTACAAGTGTGTGAGATGTAAATAACAAAAACGTTAGTCACAGTGATCACACAACATGGAAAGTGTTTCCAAATTCCAGTCTTCACACTCAGGAAGATGAATTCTTAACACTTCAGGCCAGTTCCCACATCCCTCAGCCCTTGCCCTTTCTCCCTGTCCTGTCCTCTGTCCCCTGGCTCACAAGAGTCACAGTAGAAATGTAAATATTTTCCAAATTCACAATGTAATTGAAACCTAAACAAGGTTTTGGAAGTTCTTTGCCTCCTTTCCCATCACCCTCTCCACCACCATAGCTTCCTTTCACTGACTACTTCTTCTGATGCCTGACAGTGGGGTGATTAGATCAGGGGTACAGTGACCCCTGGGAGTGGAAAAGCCTGATGAAGAAGATGGGGGGAGGTCTGGATTGGTTTGTTTGCATATGAAAGGGTTGCCAGCTGGTGAGTCATTTGGCATGTGTAGGAATTGGGTGAACCTGGGAAGGGCGGTCTCTCCAGGGTCCACAAGACCCCGCACGTCAAAGCATCAGAAACATAGAAAATAAAATCATGACTCATATGCGGTCTCTATCCCCCTGGAAGCTCCCACCTCTTTCTTACAGATACCAGCCACATATCTCTGTACTTTCCCTTATTCCAACCCCATTCCTCTGCTTGTGGATAAATACAGTCCAATAGGACCAGCTAGAGTATATTTTTCTATAAAATTTACAGAGAATTTAGATGTCATCTTAGGCACCATGATATTCATCTTTTTAAAACTGAAGCATACTATATACAGAAAAGTACACTCATCTTGGGTGTATATAGCTCTATGAATTATCACAAAGTAATGATGTTCCTTTTTATGATAACCACTTCATGGGACAATTTTGGACACCTAGTACACATGTCCTTATAGTGTTGCCTGGTTTTTAGCATGTAGACCCTAATCCCAGAATGTCTGGTTTTCAAATCCTGCCTCTGCCACTTCCCATCTGTTACTGGGAGGCAAGACACTTAATCTTTCGGTTAACCCTTCTCAATTTTCCCGTGTGTAAAATGAGGATAATAAGAGTAACAACCTTGTAATGTTTTTGTGAGAAATAAAAGTGTGTAGAGCAGTTCCAGGTATATAATCCACTGCTCAATAGAATGCACTTTTATGCTACTGAGAAAGAGTACATAGAATAATGATTCAATTTTCTCGACAAAAATACACAATGATGTAACAGTAAATGCCTCCAGCTGCTGGCTTGACGACCTTGTCTAATGGTTATGCTCTTGGAATTTTGCTAGTGGCTTTTTGTAGATTTTACTTCTTTTTAATAAGCCAGGTCATTAGTCAAAATGTCTTTCTGTTTCTTCTCACTTTCATATCCTCAGTACCTAGAGCAGAACCTAGAACTTAATATGTGCTCATTCAATATTTTTCAAAGGATGGATAAACAGTCGTTCCTTGCTTTTGCCATTGTACTTGCTTCTAGCACCAAACAACAAAATCTGTTGTTTGGGATCTGCTCATTATGGGAAAACCAAATGACCCGATATGGGCAGGTCACCTGTAAGCCTAAGCTGGGATACAGACATGTCCAAACACCACCAAAAATCTATTTGTGCAGGAAATGGAGAAAACAATCCATTGTCAGAAAAGGAGGAATCAAACACAAGTCGATCTATTTATTAAGCCTGAAGCACCTGTTTGTGTTTGTAACTTGATTCTGAAAAGTAATTGAAACCTAAACAAGGTTTTGGAAGTTCTCCTTTGCCTCCTTCCCCATCACCCTCTCCACCACCATAGCTTCCTTTTACTGAGTACTTCCTCTGATGCCTGACATTGGGGTGATTAGATCAGGGGTACAGTGGCCCCTGGGAGTGGAAAAGCCTGATGAAGAAGATGGGGGGAGGTCTGGATTGGTTTGTTTGCATATGAAAGGGTTGCCAGCTGGTGAGTCATTTGGCATGTGTAGGAATTGGGTGAACCTGGGAAGGGCGGTCTCTCCAGGGTCCACAAGACCCCGCACGTCAAAGCATCAGAAACATAGAAAATAAAATCATGACTCATATGTGGTCTCTATCCTCCTGGAAGCTCCCACTCCTCTCTTACAGATACCAGCCACCTATCTATGCACTTTCCCTTATTTCCACCCCATTCCTCTGCTTGTGAATAAATACAGTCCAATAGCACTGGCAAGAGAGTATATTTTTCCACAAAATTTACAGAGAATTTAGATGTCATCTTAGGCACCATGATATTCATCTTTATAAAACTGAAGCATACTATATACAGAAAAGTACACTCATCTTGGGTGTATATAGCTCTATGAATTATCACAAAGTAATGATGTTCCTTTTTATGATAACCACTTCATGGGACAATTTTGGAAACCTAGTACACATGTCCTTATAGTGTTGCCTGGTTTTTAGCATGTAGACCCTAATCCCAGAATGTCTGGTTTTCAAATCCTGCCTCTGCCACTTCCCATCTGTTACTGGGAGGCAAGACACTTAATCTTTCGGTTAACCCTTCTCAATTTTCCCGTGTGTAAAATGAGGATAATAAGAGTAACGACCTTGTAATGTTTTTGTGAGAAATAAAAGTGTGTAGAGCAGTTCCAGGTATATTATCCACTGCTCAGTAGAATGCACTTTTATGCTACTGAGAAAGAGTACATAGAATAATGATTCAATTTTCTCGACAACAATACACAATGATGTAACAGTAAATGCCTCCAGCTGCTGGCTTGACGAACTTGTCTAATGGTTATGCTCTTGGAATTTTGCTAGTGGCTTTTTGTAGATTTTACTTCTTTTTAATAAGCCAGGTCATTAGTCAAAATGTCTTTCTGTTTCTTCTCACTTTCATATCCTCAGTACCTAGAGCAGAACCTAGAACTTAATATGTGCTCATTCAATATTTTTCAAAGGATGGATAAACAGTCGTTCCTTGCTTTTGCCATTGTACTTGCTTCTAGCACCAAACAACAAAATCTGTTGCTTGGGATCTGCTCATTATAGGAAAACCAAATGACCCGATATGGGCAGGTCACTTGTAAGCCTCAGCTGGGATACAGACATGTCCAAACACCACCAAAAATCTATTTGTGCAGGAAATGGAGAAAACAATCCATTGTCAGAAAAGGAAGAATCAAACACAAGTCGATCTATTTATTAAGCCTGAAGCACCTGTTTGTGTTTGTAACTTGATTCTGAAATGTAATTGAAACCTAAACAAGGTTTTGGAAGTTCTCCTTTGCCTCCTTCCCCATCACCCTCTCCACCACCATAGCTTCCTTTTACTGAGTACTTCCTCTGATGCCTGACCTTGGGGTGATTAGATCAGGGGTACAGTGGCCCCTGGGAGTGGAAAAGCCTGATGAAGAAGATGGGGGGAGGTCTGGATTGGTTTGTTTGCATAAGAAAGGGTTGCCAGCTGGTGAGTCATTTGGCATGTGTAGGAATTGGGTGAACCTGGGAAGGGCGGTCTCTCCAGGGTCCACAAGACCCCGCACGTCAAAGCATCAGAAACAGAAAATAAAATCATGACTCATATGTGGTCTCTATCCTCCTGGAAGCTCCCACCCCTCTCTTACAGATACCAGCCACCTATCTCTGTACTTTCCCTTATTTCCACCCCATTCCTCTGCTTGTGAATAAATACAGTCCAATAGCACTGGCAAGAGAGTATATTTTTCCACAAAATTTACAGAGAATTTAGATGTCATCTTAGGCACCATGATATTCATCTTTATAAAACTGAAGCATACTATATACAGAAAAGTACACTCATCTTGGGTGTATATAGCTCTATGAATTATCACAAAGTAATGATGTTCCTTTTTATGATAACCACTTCATGGGACAATTTTGGACACCTAGTACACATGTCCTTATAGTGTTGCCTGGTTTTTAGCATGTAGACCCTAATCCCAGAATGTCTGGTTTTCAAATCCTGCCTCTGCCACTTCCCATCTGTTACTGGGAGGCAAGACACTTAATCTTTCGGTTAACCCTTCTCAATTTTCCCGTGTGTAAAATGAGGATAATAAGAGTAACAACCTTGTAATGTTTTTGTGAGAAATAAAAGTGTGTAGAGCAGTTCCAGGTATATAATCCACTGCTCAATAGAATGCACTTTTATGCTACTGAGAAAGAGTACATAGAATAATGATTCAATTTTCTCGACAACAATACACAATGATATAACAGTAATGCCTCCAGCTGCTGGCTTGACGACCTTGTCTAATGGTTATGCTCTTGGAATTTTGCTAGTGGCTTTTTGTAGATTTTACTTCTTTTTAATAAGCCAGGTCATTAGTCAAAATGTCTTTCTGTTTCTTCTCACTTTCATATCCTCAGTACCTAGAGCAGAACCTAGAACTTAATATGTGCTCATTCAATATTTTTCAAAGGATGGATAAACAGTCGTTCCTTGCTTTTGCCATTGTACTTGCTTCTAGCACCAAACAACAAAATCTGTTGCTTGGGATCTGCTCATTATAGGAAAACCAAATGACCCGATATGGGCAGGTCACCTGTAAGCCTAAGCTGGGATACAGACATGTCCAAACACCACCAAAAATCTATTTGTGCAGGAAATGGAGAAAACAATCCATTGTCAGAAAAGGAGGAATCAAACACAAGTCGATCTATTTATTAAGCCTGAAGCACCTGTTTGTGTTTGTAACTTGATTCTGAAATGTAATTGAAACCTAAACAAGGTTTTGGAAGTTCTCCTTTGCCTCCTTCCCCATCACCCTCTCCACCACCATAGCTTCCTTTTACTGAGTACTTCCTCTGATGCCTGACATTGGGGTGATTAGATCAGGGGTACAGTGGCCCCTGGGAGTGGAAAAGCCTGATGAAGAAGATGGGGGGAGGTCTGGATTGGTTTGTTTGCATAAGAAAGGGTTGCCAGCTGGTGAGTCATTTGGCATGTGTAGGAATTGGGTGAACCTGGGAAGGGCGGTCTCTCCAGGGTCCACAAGACCCCGCACGTCAAAGCATCAGAAACATAGAAAATAAAATCATGACTCATATGTGGTCTCTATCCTCCTGGAAGCTCCCACTCCTCTCTTACAGATACCAGCCACCTATCTATGCACTTTCTCTTATTTCCATCCCGTTCCTCTGCTTGTGAATAAATACAGTCCAATAGCACTGGCAAGAGAGTATATTTTTCCACAAAATTTACAGAGAATTTAGATGTCATCTTAGGCACCATGATATTCATCTTTATAAAACTGAAGCATACTATATACAGAAAAGTACACTCATCTTGGGTGTATATAGCTCTATGAATTATCACAAAGTAATGATGTTCCTTTTTATGATAACCACTTCATGGGACAATTTTGGACACCTAGTACACATGTCCTTATAGTGTTGCCTGGTTTTTAGCATGTAGACCCTAATCCCAGAATGTCTGGTTTTCAAATCCTGCCTCTGCCACTTCCCATCTGTTACTGGGAGGCAAGACACTTAATCTTTCGGTTAACCCTTCTCAATTTTCCCGTGTGTAAAATGAGGATAATAAGAGTAACAACCCTGTAATGTTTTTGTGAGAAATAAAAGTGCGTAGAGCAGTTCCAGGTATATAATCCACTGCTCAATAATGTGCACTTTTATGCTACTGAGAAAGAGTACATAGAATAATGATTCAATTTTCTTGACAAAAATACACAATGATGTAACAGTAAATGCCTCCAGCTGCTGGCTTGACGACCTTGTCTAATGGTTATGCTCTTGGAATTTTGCTAGTGGCTTTTTGTAGATTTTACTTCTTTTTAATAAGCCAGGTCATTAGTCAAAATGTCTTTCTGTTTCTTCTCACTTTCATATCCTCAGTACCTAGAGCAGAACCTAGAACTTAATATGTGCTCATTCAATATTTTTCAAAGGATGGATAAACAGTCGTTCCTTGCTTTTGCCATTGTACTTGCTTCTAGCACCAAACAACAAAATCTGTTGCTTGGGATCTGCTCATTATAGGAAAACCAAATGACCCGATATGGGCAGGTCACCTGTAAGCCTAAGCTGGGATACAGACATGTCCAAACACCACCAAAAATCTATTTGTGCAGGAAATGGAGAAAACAATCCATTGTCAGAAAAGGAGGAATCAAACACAAGTCGATCTATTTATTAAGCCTGAAGCACCTGTTTGTGTTTGTAACTTGATTCTGAAATGTAATTGAAACCTAAACAAGGTTTTGGAAGTTCTCCTTTGCCTCCTTCCCCATCACCCTCTCCACCACCATAGCTTCCTTTTACTGAGTACTTCCTCTGATGCCTGACATTGGGGTGATTAGATCAGGGGTACAGTGGCCCCTGGGAGTGGAAAAGCCTGATGAAGAAGATGGGGGGAGGTCTGGATTGGTTTGTTTGCATAAGAAAGGGTTGCCAGCTGGTGAGTCATTTGGCATGTGTAGGAATTGGGTGAACCTGGGAAGGGCGGTCTCTCCAGGGTCCACAAGACCCCGCACGTCAAAGCATCAGAAACATAGAAAATAAAATCATGACTCATATGTGGTCTCTATCCTCCTGGAAGCTCCCACTCCTCTCTTACAGATACCAGCCACCTATCTATGCACTTTCTCTTATTTCCATCCCGTTCCTCTGCTTGTGAATAAATACAGTCCAATAGCACTGGCAAGAGAGTATATTTTTCCACAAAATTTACAGAGAATTTAGATGTCATCTTAGGCACCATGATATTCATCTTTATAAAACTGAAGCATACTATATACAGAAAAGTACACTCATCTTGGGTGTATATAGCTCTATGAATTATCACAAAGTAATGATGTTCCTTTTTATGATAACCACTTCATGGGACAATTTTGGACACCTAGTACACATGTCCTTATAGTGTTGCCTGGTTTTTAGCATGTAGACCCTAATCCCAGAATGTCTGGTTTTCAAATCCTGCCTCTGCCACTTCCCATCTGTTACTGGGAGGCAAGACACTTAATCTTTCGGTTAACCCTTCTCAATTTTCCCGTGTGTAAAATGAGGATAATAAGAGTAACAACCCTGTAAAGTTTTTGTGAGAAATAAAAGTGCGTAGAGCAGTTCCAGGTATATAATCCACTGCTCAATAATGTGCACTTTTATGCTACTGAGAAAGAGTACATAGAATAATGATTCAATTTTCTTGACAAAAATACACAATGATGTAACAGTAAATGCCTCCAGCTGCTGGCTTGACGACCTTGTCTAATGGTTATGCTCTTGGAATTTTGCTAGTGGCTTTTTGTAGATTTTACTTCTTTTTAATAAGCCAGGTCATTAGTCAAAATGTCTTTCTGTTTCTTCTCACTTTCATATCCTCAGTACCTAGAGCAGAACCTAGAACTTAATATGTGCTCATTCAATATTTTTCAAAGGATGGATAAACAGTCGTTCCTTGCTTTTGCCATTGTACTTGCTTCTAGCACCAAACAACAAAATCTGTTGTTTGGGATCTGCTCATTATGGGAAAACCAAATGACCCGATATGGGCAGGTCACCTGTAAGCCTAAGCTGGGATACAGACATGTCCAAACACCACCAAAAATCTATTTGTGCAGGAAATGGAGAAAACAATCCATTGTCAGAAAAGGAGGAATCAAACACAAGTCGATCTATTATTAAGCCTGAAGCACCTGTTTGTGTTTGTAACTTGATTCTGAAAAGTAATTGAAACCTAAACAAGGTTTTGAAAGTTCTCTTTTGCCTCCTTCCCCATCACCCTCTCCACCACCATAGCGTCCTTTTACTGAGTACTTCCTCTGATGCCTGACCTTGGGGTGATTAGATCAGGGGTACAGTGACCACTGGGAGTGGAAAAGCCTGATGAAGAAGATGGGGGGGAGGTCTGGATTGGTTTGTTTGCATAGGAAAGGGTTGCCAGCTGGTGAGTCATTTGGCATGTGTAGGAATTGGGTGAACCTGGGAAGGGCGGTCTCTCCAGGGTCCACAAGACCCCGCACGTCAAAGCATCAGAAACATAGAAAATAAAATCATGACTCATATGTGGTCTCTATCCTCCTGGAAGCTCCCACCCGTCTCTTACAGATACCAGCCACCTATCACTGTACTTTCCCTTATTTCCACCCCATTCCTCTGCTTGTGAATAAATACAGTCCAATAGCACTGGCAAGAGAGTATATTTTTCCACAAAATTTACAGAGAATTTAGATGTCATCTTAGGCACCATGATATTCATCTTTATAAAACTGAAGCATACTATATACAGAAAAGTACACTCATCTTGGGTGTATATAGCTCTATGAATTATCACAAAGTAATGATATTCCTTTTTATGATAACCACTTCATGGGACAATTTTGGAAACCTAGTACACATGTCCTTATAGTGTTGCCTGGTTTTTAGCATGTAGACCCTAATCCCAGAATGTCTGGTTTTCAAATCCTGCCTCTGCCACTTCCCATCTGTTACTGGGAGGCAAGACACTTAATCTTTCGGTTAACCCTTCTCAATTTTCCCGTGTGTAAAATGAGGATAATAAGAGTAACGACCTTGTAATGTTTTTGTGAGAAATAAAAGTGTGTAGAGCAGTTCCAGGTATATAATCCACTGCTCAATAGAATGCACTTTTATGCTACTGAGAAAGAGTACATAGAATAATGATTCAATTTTCTCGACAACAATACACAATGATGTAACAGTAAATGCCTCCAGCTGCTGGCTTGATGAACTTGTCTAATGGTTATGCTCTTGGAATTTTGCTAGTGGCTTTTTGTAGATTTTACTTCTTTTTAATAAGCCAGGTCATTAGTCAAAATGTCTTTCTGTTTCTTCTCACTTTCATATCCTCAGTACCTAGAGCAGAACCTAGAACTTAATATGTGCTCATTCAATATTTTTCAAAGGATGGATAAACAGTCGTTCCTTGCTTTTGCCATTGTACTTGCTTCTAGCACCAAACAACAAAATCTGTTGCTTGGGATCTGCTCATTATGGGAAAACCAAATGACCCGATATGGGCAGGTCACTTGTAAGCCTCAGCTGGGATACAGACATGTCCAAACACCACCAAAAATCTATTTGTGCAGGAAATGGAGAAAACAATCCATTGTCAGAAAAGGAGGAATCAAACACAAGTCGATCTATTTATTAAGCCTGAAGCACCTGTTTGTGTTTGTAACTTGATTCTGAAATGTAATTGAAACCTAAACAAGGTTTTGGAAGTTCTCCTTTGCCTCCTTCCCCATCACCCTCTCCACCACCATAGCTTCCTTTTACTGAGTACTTCCTCTGATGCCTGACATTGGGGTGATTAGATCAGGGGTACAGTGGCCCCTGGGAGTGGAAAAGCCTGATGAAGAAGATGGGGGGAGGTCTGGATTGGTTTGTTTGCATAAGAAAGGGTTGCCAGCTGGTGAGTCATTTGGCATGTGTAGGAATTGGGTGAACCTGGGAAGGGCGGTCTCTCCAGGGTCCACAAGACCCCGCACGTCAAAGCATCAGAAACATAGAAAATAAAATCATGACTCATATGTGGTCTCTATCCTCCTGGAAGCTCCCACTCCTCTCTTACAGATACCAGCCACCTATCTATGCACTTTCCCTTATTTCCACCCCATTCCTCTGCTTGTGAATAAATACAGTCCAATAGCACTGGCAAGAGAGTATATTTTTCCACAAAATTTACAGAGAATTTAGATGTCATCTTAGGCACCATGATATTCATCTTTATAAAACTGAAGCATACTATATACAGAAAAGTACACTCATCTTGGGTGTATATAGCTCTATGAATTATCACAAAGTAATGATGTTCCTTTTTATGATAACCACTTCATGGGACAATTTTGGAAACCTAGTACACATGTCCTTATAGTGTTGCCTGGTTTTTAGCATGTAGACCCTAATCCCAGAATGTCTGGTTTTCAAATCCTGCCTCTGCCACTTCCCATCTGTTACTGGGAGGCAAGACACTTAATCTTTCGGTTAACCCTTCTCAATTTTCCCGTGTGTAAAATGAGGATAATAAGAGTAACGACCTTGTAATGTTTTTGTGAGAAATAAAAGTGTGTAGAGCAGTTCCAGGTATATTATCCACTGCTCAATAGAATGCACTTTTATGCTACTGAGAAAGAGTACATAGAATAATGATTCAATTTTCTCGACAACAATACACAATGATGTAACAGTAAATGCCTCCAGCTGCTGGCTTGACGAACTTGTCTAATGGTTATGCTCTTGGAATTTTGCTAGTGGCTTTTTGTAGATTTTACTTCTTTTTAATAAGCCAGGTCATTAGTCAAAATGTCTTTCTGTTTCTTCTCACTTTCATATCCTCAGTACCTAGAGCAGAACCTAGAACTTAATATGTGCTCATTCAATATTTTTGAAAGGATGGATAAACAGTCGTTCCTTGCTTTTGCCATTGTACTTGCTTCTAGCACCAAACAACAAAATCTGTTGCTTGGGATCTGCTCATTATAGGAAAACCAAATGACCCGATATGGGCAGGTCACTTGTAAGCCTCAGCTGGGATACAGACATGTCCAAACACCACCAAAAATCTATTTGTGCAGGAAATGGAGAAAACAATCCATTGTCAGAAAAGGAAGAATCAAACACAAGTCGATCTATTTATTAAGCCTGAAGCACCTGTTTGTGTTTGTAACTTGATTCTGAAATGTAATTGAAACCTAAACAAGGTTTTGGAAGTTCTCCTTTGCCTCCTTCCCCATCACCCTCTCCACCACCATAGCTTCCTTTTACTGAGTACTTCCTCTGATGCCTGACCTTGGGGTGATTAGATCAGGGGTACAGTGGCCCCTGGGAGTGGAAAAGCCTGATGAAGAAGATGGGGGGAGGTCTGGATTGGTTTGTTTGCATAAGAAAGGGTTGCCAGCTGGTGAGTCATTTGGCATGTGTAGGAATTGGGTGAACCTGGGAAGGGCGGTCTCTCCAGGGTCCACAAGACCCCGCACGTCAAAGCATCAGAAACAGAAAATAAAATCATGACTCATATGTGGTCTCTATCCTCCTGGAAGCTCCCACCCCTCTCTTACAGATACCAGCCACCTATCTCTGTACTTTCCCTTATTTCCACCCCATTCCTCTGCTTGTGAATAAATACAGTCCAATAGCACTGGCAAGAGAGTATATTTTTCCACAAAATTTACAGAGAATTTAGATGTCATCTTAGGCACCATGATATTCATCTTTATAAAACTGAAGCATACTATATACAGAAAAGTACACTCATCTTGGGTGTATATAGCTCTATGAATTATCACAAAGTAATGATGTTCCTTTTTATGATAACCACTTCATGGGACAATTTTGGACACCTAGTACACATGTCCTTATAGTGTTGCCTGGTTTTTAGCATGTAGACCGTAATCCCAGAATGTCTGGTTTTCAAATCCTGCCTCTGCCACTTCCCATCTGTTACTGGGAGGCAAGACACTTAATCTTTCGGTTAACCCTTCTCAATTTTCCCGTGTGTAAAATGAGGATAATAAGAGTAACAACCTTGTAATGTTTTTGTGAGAAATAAAAGTGCGTAGAGCAGTTCCAGGTATATAATCCACTGCTCAATAATGTGCACTTTTATGCTACTGAGAAAGAGTACATAGAATAATGATTCAATTTTCTTGACAAAAATACACAATGATGTAACAGTAAATGCCTCCAGCTGCTGGCTTGACGACCTTGTCTAATGGTTATGCTCTTGGAATTTTGCTAGTGGCTTTTTGTAGATTTTACTTCTTTTTAATAAGCCAGGTCATTAGTCAAAATGTCTTTCTGTTTCTTCTCACTTTCATATCCTCAGTACCTAGAGCAGAACCTAGAACTTAATATGTGCTCATTCAATATTTTTCAAAGGATGGATAAACAGTCGTTCCTTGCTTTTGCCATTGTACTTGCTTCTAGCACCAAACAACAAAATCTGTTGTTTGGGATCTGCTCATTATGGGAAAACCAAATGACCCGATATGGGCAGGTCACCTGTAAGCCTAAGCTGGGATACAGACATGTCCAAACACCACCAAAAATCTATTTGTGCAGGAAATGGAGAAAACAATCCATTGTCAGAAAAGGAGGAATCAAACACAAGTCGATCTATTTATTAAGCCTGAAGCACCTGTTTGTGTTTGTAACTTGATTCTGAAATGTAATTGAAACCTAAACAAGGTTTTGAAAGTTCTCCTTTGCCTCCTTCCCCATCACCCTCTTCACCACCATAGCTTCCTTTTACTGAGTACTTCCTCTGATGCCTGACATTGGGGTGATTAGATCAGGGGTACAGTGGCCCCTGGGAGTGGAAAAGCCTGATGAAGAAGATGGGGGGAGGTCTGGATTGGTTTGTTTGCATATGAAAGGGTTGCCAGCTGGTGAGTCATTTGGCATGTGTAGGAATTGGGTGAACCTGGGAAGGGCGGTCTCTCCAGGGTCCACAAGACCCCGCACGTCAAAGCATCAGAAACATAGAAAATAAAATCATGACTCATATGTGGTCTCTATCCTCCTGGAAGCTCCCACTCCTCTCTTACAGATACCAGCCACCTATCTATGCACTTTCCCTTATTTCCACCCCATTCCTCTGCTTGTGAATAAATACAGTCCAATAGCACTGGCAAGAGAGTATATTTTTCCACAAAATTTACAGAGAATTTAGATGTCATCTTAGGCACCATGATATTCATCTTTATAAAACTGAAGCATACTATATACAGAAAAGTACACTCATCTTGGGTGTATATAGCTCTATGAATTATCACAAAGTAATGATGTTCCTTTTTATGATAACCACTTCATGGGACAATTTTGGAAACCTAGTACACATGTCCTTATAGTGTTGCCTGGTTTTTAGCATGTAGACCCTAATCCCAGAATGTCTGGTTTTCAAATCCTGCCTCTGCCACTTCCCATCTGTTACTGGGAGGCAAGACACTTAATCTTTCGGTTAACCCTTCTCAATTTTCCCGTGTGTAAAATGAGGATAATAAGAGTAACGACCTTGTAATGTTTTTGTGAGAAATAAAAGTGTGTAGAGCAGTTCCAGGTATATTATCCACTGCTCAATAGAATGCACTTTTATGCTACTGAGAAAGAGTACATAGAATAATGATTCAATTTTCTCGACAACAATACACAATGATGTAACAGTAAATGCCTCCAGCTGCTGGCTTGACGAACTTGTCTAATGGTTATGCTCTTGGAATTTTGCTAGTGGCTTTTTGTAGATTTTACTTCTTTTTAATAAGCCAGGTCATTAGTCAAAATGTCTTTCTGTTTCTTCTCACTTTCATATCCTCAGTACCTAGAGCAGAACCTAGAACTTAATATGTGCTCATTCAATATTTTTCAAAGGATGGATAAACAGTCGTTCCTTGCTTTTGCCATTGTACTTGCTTCTAGCACCAAACAACAAAATCTGTTGCTTGGGATCTGCTCATTATGGGAAAACCAAATGACCCGATATGGGCAGGTCACTTGTAAGCCTCAGCTGGGATACAGACATGTCCAAACACCACCAAAAATCTATTTGTGCAGGAAATGGAGAAAACAATCCATTGTCAGAAAAGGAAGAATCAAACACAAGTCGATCTATTTATTAAGCCTGAAGCACCTGTTTGTGTTTGTAACTTGATTCTGAAATGTAATTGAAACCTAAACAAGGTTTTGGAAGTTCTCCTTTGCCTCCTTCCCCATCACCCTCTCCACCACCATAGCTTCCTTTTACTGAGTACTTCCTCTGATGCCTGACCTTGGGGTGATTAGATCAGGGGTACAGTGGCCCCTGGGAGTGGAAAAGCCTGATGAAGAAGATGGGGGGAGGTCTGGATTGGTTTGTTTGCATAAGAAAGGGTTGCCAGCTGGTGAGTCATTTGGCATGTGTAGGAATTGGGTGAACCTGGGAAGGGCGGTCTCTCCAGGGTCCACAAGACCCCGCACGTCAAAGCATCAGAAACAGAAAATAAAATCATGACTCATATGTGGTCTCTATCCTCCTGGAAGCTCCCACCCCTCTCTTACAGATACCAGCCACCTATCTCTGTACTTTCCCTTATTTCCACCCCATTCCTCTGCTTGTGAATAAATACAGTCCAATAGCACTGGCAAGAGAGTATATTTTTCCACAAAATTTACAGAGAATTTAGATGTCATCTTAGGCACCATGATATTCATCTTTATAAAACTGAAGCATACTATATACAGAAAAGTACACTCATCTTGGGTGTATATAGCTCTATGAATTATCACAAAGTAATGATGTTCCTTTTTATGATAACCACTTCATGGGACAATTTTGGACACCTAGTACACATGTCCTTATAGTGTTGCCTGGTTTTTAGCATGTAGACCCTAATCCCAGAATGTCTGGTTTTCAAATCCTGCCTCTGCCACTTCCCATCTGTTACTGGGAGGCAAGACACTTAATCTTTCGGTTAACCCTTCTCAATTTTCCCGTGTGTAAAATGAGGATAATAAGAGTAACAACCTTGTAATGTTTTTGTGAGAAATAAAAGTGCGTAGAGCAGTTCCAGGTATATAATCCACTGCTCAATAATGTGCACTTTTATGCTACTGAGAAAGAGTACATAGAATAATGATTCAATTTTCTTGACAAAAATACACAATGATGTAACAGTAAATGCCTCCAGCTGCTGGCTTGACGACCTTGTCTAATGGTTATGCTCTTGGAATTTTGCTAGTGGCTTTTTGTAGATTTTACTTCTTTTTAATAAGCCAGGTCATTAGTCAAAATGTCTTTCTGTTTCTTCTCACTTTCATATCCTCAGTACCTAGAGCAGAACCTAGAACTTAATATGTGCTCATTCAATATTTTTCAAAGGATGGATAAACAGTCGTTCCTTGCTTTTGCCATTGTACTTGCTTCTAGCACCAAACAACAAAATCTGTTGTTTGGGATCTGCTCATTATGGGAAAACCAAATGACCCGATATGGGCAGGTCACCTGTAAGCCTAAGCTGGGATACAGACATGTCCAAACACCACCAAAAATCTATTTGTGCAGGAAATGGAGAAAACAATCCATTGTCAGAAAAGGAGGAATCAAACACAAGTCGATCTATTTATTAAGCCTGAAGCACCTGTTTGTGTTTGTAACTTGATTCTTAAAAGTAATTGAAACCTAAACAAGGTTTTGGAAGTTCTCTTTTGCCTCCTTCCCCATCACCCTCTCCACCACCATAGCGTCCTTTCACTGAGTACTTCCTCTGATGCCTGACCTTGGGGTGATTAGATCAGGGGTACAGTGACCACTGGGAGTGGAAAAGCCTGATGAAGAAGATGGGGGGGAGGTCTGGATTGGTTTGTTTGCATAGGAAAGGGTTGCCAGCTGGTGAGTCATTTGGCATGTGTAGGAATTGGGTGAACCTGGGAAGGGCGGTCTCTCCAGGGTCCACAAGACCCCGCACGTCAAAGCATCAGAAACAGAAAATAAAATCATGACTCATATGTGGTCTCTATCCTCCTGGAAGCTCCCACCCCTCTCTTACAGATACCAGCCACCTATCTCTGTACTTTCCCTTATTTCCACCCCATTCCTCTGCTTGTGAATAAATACAGTCCAATAGCACTGGCAAGAGAGTATATTTTTCCACAAAATTTACAGAGAATTTAGATGTCATCTTAGGCACCATGATATTCATCTTTATAAAACTGAAGCATACTATATACAGAAAAGTACACTCATCTTGGGTGTATATAGCTCTATGAATTATCACAAAGTAATGATGTTCCTTTTTATGATAACCACTTCATGGGACAATTTTGGACACCTAGTACACATGTCCTTATAGTGTTGCCTGGTTTTTAGCATGTAGACCCTAATCCCAGAATGTCTGGTTTTCAAATCCTGCCTCTGCCACTTCCCATCTGTTACTGGGAGGCAAGACACTTAATCTTTCGGTTAACCCTTCTCAATTTTCCCGTGTGTAAAATGAGGATAATAAGAGTAACAACCTTGTAATGTTTTTGTGAGAAATAAAAGTGTGTAGAGCAGTTCCAGGTATATAATCCACTGCTCAATAGAATGCACTTTTATGCTACTGAGAAAGAGTACATAGAATAATGATTCAATTTTCTCGACAACAATACACAATGATATAACAGTAATGCCTCCAGCTGCTGGCTTGACGACCTTGTCTAATGGTTATGCTCTTGGAATTTTGCTAGTGGCTTTTTGTAGATTTTACTTCTTTTTAATAAGCCAGGTCATTAGTCAAAATGTCTTTCTGTTTCTTCTCACTTTCATATCCTCAGTACCTAGAGCAGAACCTAGAACTTAATATGTGCTCATTCAATATTTTTCAAAGGATGGATAAACAGTCGTTCCTTGCTTTTGCCATTGTACTTGCTTCTAGCACCAAACAACAAAATCTGTTGCTTGGGATCTGCTCATTATAGGAAAACCAAATGACCCGATATGGGCAGGTCACCTGTAAGCCTAAGCTGGGATACAGACATGTCCAAACACCACCAAAAATCTATTTGTGCAGGAAATGGAGAAAACAATCCATTGTCAGAAAAGGAGGAATCAAACACAAGTCGATCTATTTATTAAGCCTGAAGCACCTGTTTGTGTTTGTAACTTGATTCTGAAATGTAATTGAAACCTAAACAAGGTTTTGGAAGTTCTCCTTTGCCTCCTTCCCCATCACCCTCTCCACCACCATAGCTTCCTTTTACTGAGTACTTCCTCTGATGCCTGACATTGGGGTGATTAGATCAGGGGTACAGTGGCCCCTGGGAGTGGAAAAGCCTGATGAAGAAGATGGGGGGAGGTCTGGATTGGTTTGTTTGCATAAGAAAGGGTTGCCAGCTGGTGAGTCATTTGGCATGTGTAGGAATTGGGTGAACCTGGGAAGGGCGGTCTCTCCAGGGTCCACAAGACCCCGCACGTCAAAGCATCAGAAACATAGAAAATAAAATCATGACTCATATGTGGTCTCTATCCTCCTGGAAGCTCCCACTCCTCTCTTACAGATACCAGCCACCTATCTATGCACTTTCCCTTATTTCCACCCCATTCCTCTGCTTGTGAATAAATACAGTCCAATAGCACTGGCAAGAGAGTATATTTTTCCACAAAATTTACAGAGAATTTAGATGTCATCTTAGGCACCATGATATTCATCTTTATAAAACTGAAGCATACTATATACAGAAAAGTACACTCATCTTGGGTGTATATAGCTCTATGAATTATCACAAAGTAATGATGTTCCTTTTTATGATAACCACTTCATGGGACAATTTTGGAAACCTAGTACACATGTCCTTATAGTGTTGCCTGGTTTTTAGCATGTAGACCCTAATCCCAGAATGTCTGGTTTTCAAATCCTGCCTCTGCCACTTCCCATCTGTTACTGGGAGGCAAGACACTTAATCTTTCGGTTAACCCTTCTCAATTTTCCCGTGTGTAAAATGAGGATAATAAGAGTAACAACCTTGTAATGTTTTTGTGAGAAATAAAAGTGCGTAGAGCAGTTCCAGGTATATAATCCACTGCTCAATAATGTGCACTTTTATGCTACTGAGAAAGAGTACATAGAATAATGATTCAATTTTCTTGACAAAAATACACAATGATGTAACAGTAAATGCCTCCAGCTGCTGGCTTGACGACCTTGTCTAATGGTTATGCTCTTGGAATTTTGCTAGTGGCTTTTTGTAGATTTTACTTCTTTTTAATAAGCCAGGTCATTAGTCAAAATGTCTTTCTGTTTCTTCTCACTTTCATATCCTCAGTACCTAGAGCAGAACCTAGAACTTAATATGTGCTCATTCAATATTTTTGAAAGGATGGATAAACAGTCGTTCCTTGCTTTTGCCATTGTACTTGCTTCTAGCACCAAACAACAAAATCTGTTGTTTGGGATCTGCTCATTATGGGAAAACCAAATGACCCGATATGGGCAGGTCACCTGTAAGCCTAAGCTGGGATACAGACATGTCCAAACACCACCAAAAATCTATTTGTGCAGGAAATGGAGAAAACAATCCATTGTCAGAAAAGGAGGAATCAAACACAAGTCGATCTATTTATTAAGCCTGAAGCACCTGTTTGTGTTTGTAACTTGATTCTGAAAAGTAATTGAAACCTAAACAAGGTTTTGAAAGTTCTCTTTTGCCTCCTTCCCCATCACCCTCTCCACCACCATAGCGTCCTTTCACTGAGTACTTCCTCTGATGCCTGACCTTGGGGTGATTAGATCAGGGGTACAGTGACCACTGGGAGTGGAAAAGCCTGATGAAGAAGATGGGGGGGAGGTCTGGATTGGTTTGTTTGCATAAGAAAGGGTTGCCAGCTGGTGAGTCATTTGGCATGTGTAGGAATTGGGTGAACCTGGGAAGGGCGGTCTCTCCAGGGTCCACAAGACCCCGCACGTCAAAGCATCAGAAACAGAAAATAAAATCATGACTCATATGTGGTCTCTATCCTCCTGGAAGCTCCCACCCCTCTCTTACAGATACCAGCCACCTATCTCTGTACTTTCCCTTATTTCCACCCCATTCCTCTGCTTGTGAATAAATACAGTCCAATAGCACTGGCAAGAGAGTATATTTTTCCACAAAATTTACAGAGAATTTAGATGTCATCTTAGGCACCATGATATTCATCTTTATAAAACTGAAGCATACTATATACAGAAAAGTACACTCATCTTGGGTGTATATAGCTCTATGAATTATCACAAAGTAATGATGTTCCTTTTTATGATAACCACTTCATGGGACAATTTTGGACACCTAGTACACATGTCCTTATAGTGTTGCCTGGTTTTTAGCATGTAGACCCTAATCCCAGAATGTCTGGTTTTCAAATCCTGCCTCTGCCACTTCCCATCTGTTACTGGGAGGCAAGACACTTAATCTTTCGGTTAACCCTTCTCAATTTTCCCGTGTGTAAAATGAGGATAATAAGAGTAACAACCTTGTAATGTTTTTGTGAGAAATAAAAGTGTGTAGAGCAGTTCCAGGTATATAATCCACTGCTCAATAGAATGCACTTTTATGCTACTGAGAAAGAGTACATAGAATAATGATTCAATTTTCTCGACAACAATACACAATGATATAACAGTAATGCCTCCAGCTGCTGGCTTGACGACCTTGTCTAATGGTTATGCTCTTGGAATTTTGCTAGTGGCTTTTTGTAGATTTTACTTCTTTTTAATAAGCCAGGTCATTAGTCAAAATGTCTTTCTGTTTCTTCTCACTTTCATATCCTCAGTACCTAGAGCAGAACCTAGAACTTAATATGTGCTCATTCAATATTTTTCAAAGGATGGATAAACAGTCGTTCCTTGCTTTTGCCATTGTACTTGCTTCTAGCACCAAACAACAAAATCTGTTGCTTGGGATCTGCTCATTATAGGAAAACCAAATGACCCGATATGGGCAGGTCACCTGTAAGCCTAAGCTGGGATACAGACATGTCCAAACACCACCAAAAATCTATTTGTGCAGGAAATGGAGAAAACAATCCATTGTCAGAAAAGGAGGAATCAAACACAAGTCGATCTATTTATTAAGCCTGAAGCACCTGTTTGTGTTTGTAACTTGATTCTGAAATGTAATTGAAACCTAAACAAGGTTTTGGAAGTTCTCCTTTGCCTCCTTCCCCATCACCCTCTCCACCACCATAGCTTCCTTTTACTGAGTACTTCCTCTGATGCCTGACATTGGGGTGATTAGATCAGGGGTACAGTGGCCCCTGGGAGTGGAAAAGCCTGATGAAGAAGATGGGGGGAGGTCTGGATTGGTTTGTTTGCATAAGAAAGGGTTGCCAGCTGGTGAGTCATTTGGCATGTGTAGGAATTGGGTGAACCTGGGAAGGGCGGTCTCTCCAGGGTCCACAAGACCCCGCACGTCAAAGCATCAGAAACATAGAAAATAAAATCATGACTCATATGTGGTCTCTATCCTCCTGGAAGCTCCCACTCCTCTCTTACAGATACCAGCCACCTATCTATGCACTTTCCCTTATTTCCACCCCATTCCTCTGCTTGTGAATAAATACAGTCCAATAGCACTGGCAAGAGAGTATATTTTTCCACAAAATTTACAGAGAATTTAGATGTCATCTTAGGCACCATGATATTCATCTTTATAAAACTGAAGCATACTATATACAGAAAAGTACACTCATCTTGGGTGTATATAGCTCTATGAATTATCACAAAGTAATGATGTTCCTTTTTATGATAACCACTTCATGGGACAATTTTGGAAACCTAGTACACATGTCCTTATAGTGTTGCCTGGTTTTTAGCATGTAGACCCTAATCCCAGAATGTCTGGTTTTCAAATCCTGCCTCTGCCACTTCCCATCTGTTACTGGGAGGCAAGACACTTAATCTTTCGGTTAACCCTTCTCAATTTTCCCGTGTGTAAAATGAGGATAATAAGAGTAACAACCTTGTAATGTTTTTGTGAGAAATAAAAGTGTGTAGAGCAGTTCCAGGTATATAATCCACTGCTCAATAGAATGCACTTTTATGCTACTGAGAAAGAGTACATAGAATAATGATTCAATTTTCTCGACAACAATACACAATGATATAACAGTAATGCCTCCAGCTGCTGGCTTGACGACCTTGTCTAATGGTTATGCTCTTGGAATTTTGCTAGTGGCTTTTTGTAGATTTTACTTCTTTTTAATAAGCCAGGTCATTAGTCAAAATGTCTTTCTGTTTCTTCTCACTTTCATATCCTCAGTACCTAGAGCAGAACCTAGAACTTAATATGTGCTCATTCAATATTTTTCAAAGGATGGATAAACAGTCGTTCCTTGCTTTTGCCATTGTACTTGCTTCTAGCACCAAACAACAAAATCTGTTGCTTGGGATCTGCTCATTATAGGAAAACCAAATGACCCGATATGGGCAGGTCACTTGTAAGCCTCAGCTGGGATACAGACATGTCCAAACACCACCAAAAATCTATTTGTGCAGGAAATGGAGAAAACAATCCATTGTCAGAAAAGGAAGAATCAAACACAAGTCGATCTATTTATTAAGCCTGAAGCACCTGTTTGTGTTTGTAACTTGATTCTGAAATGTAATTGAAACCTAAACAAGGTTTTGGAAGTTCTCCTTTGCCTCCTTCCCCATCACCCTCTCCACCACCATAGCTTCCTTTTACTGAGTACTTCCTCTGATGCCTGACCTTGGGGTGATTAGATCAGGGGTACAGTGGCCCCTGGGAGTGGAAAAGCCTGATGAAGAAGATGGGGGGAGGTCTGGATTGGTTTGTTTGCATAAGAAAGGGTTGCCAGCTGGTGAGTCATTTGGCATGTGTAGGAATTGGGTGAACCTGGGAAGGGCGGTCTCTCCAGGGTCCACAAGACCCCGCACGTCAAAGCATCAGAAACAGAAAATAAAATCATGACTCATATGTGGTCTCTATCCTCCTGGAAGCTCCCACCCCTCTCTTACAGATACCAGCCACCTATCTCTGTACTTTCCCTTATTTCCACCCCATTCCTCTGCTTGTGAATAAATACAGTCCAATAGCACTGGCAAGAGAGTATATTTTTCCACAAAATTTACAGAGAATTTAGATGTCATCTTAGGCACCATGATATTCATCTTTATAAAACTGAAGCATACTATATACAGAAAAGTACACTCATCTTGGGTGTATATAGCTCTATGAATTATCACAAAGTAATGATGTTCCTTTTTATGATAACCACTTCATGGGACAATTTTGGACACCTAGTACACATGTCCTTATAGTGTTGCCTGGTTTTTAGCATGTAGACCCTAATCCCAGAATGTCTGGTTTTCAAATCCTGCCTCTGCCACTTCCCATCTGTTACTGGGAGGCAAGACACTTAATCTTTCGGTTAACCCTTCTCAATTTTCCCGTGTGTAAAATGAGGATAATAAGAGTAACAACCTTGTAATGTTTTTGTGAGAAATAAAAGTGCGTAGAGCAGTTCCAGGTATATAATCCACTGCTCAATAATGTGCACTTTTATGCTACTGAGAAAGAGTACATAGAATAATGATTCAATTTTCTTGACAAAAATACACAATGATGTAACAGTAAATGCCTCCAGCTGCTGGCTTGACGACCTTGTCTAATGGTTATGCTCTTGGAATTTTGCTAGTGGCTTTTTGTAGATTTTACTTCTTTTTAATAAGCCAGGTCATTAGTCAAAATGTCTTTCTGTTTCTTCTCACTTTCATATCCTCAGTACCTAGAGCAGAACCTAGAACTTAATATGTGCTCATTCAATATTTTTCAAAGGATGGATAAACAGTCGTTCCTTGCTTTTGCCATTGTACTTGCTTCTAGCACCAAACAACAAAATCTGTTGTTTGGGATCTGCTCATTATGGGAAAACCAAATGACCCGATATGGGCAGGTCACCTGTAAGCCTAAGCTGGGATACAGACATGTCCAAACACCACCAAAAATCTATTTGTGCAGGAAATGGAGAAAACAATCCATTGTCAGAAAAGGAGGAATCAAACACAAGTCGATCTATTTATTAAGCCTGAAGCACCTGTTTGTGTTTGTAACTTGATTCTGAAAAGTAATTGAAACCTAAACAAGGTTTTGGAAGTTCTCCTTTGCCTCCTTCCCCATCACCCTCTCCACCACCATAGCTTCCTTTTACTGAGTACTTCCTCTGATGCCTGACCTTGGGGTGATTAGATCAGGGGTACAGTGGCCCCTGGGAGTGGAAAAGCCTGATGAAGAAGATGGGGGGAGGTCTGGATTGGTTTGTTTGCATAAGAAAGGGTTGCCAGCTGGTGAGTCATTTGGCATGTGTAGGAATTGGGTGAACCTGGGAAGGGCGGTCTCTCCAGGGTCCACAAGACCCCGCACGTCAAAGCATCAGAAACATAGAAAATAAAATCATGACTCATATGTGGTCTCTATCCTCCTGGAAGCTCCCACTCCTCTCTTACAGATACCAGCCACCTATCTATGCACTTTCCCTTATTTCCACCCCATTCCTCTGCTTGTGAATAAATACAGTCCAATAGCACTGGCAAGAGAGTATATTTTTCCACAAAATTTACAGAGAATTTAGATGTCATCTTAGGCACCATGATATTCATCTTTATAAAACTGAAGCATACTATATACAGAAAAGTACACTCATCTTGGGTGTATATAGCTCTATGAATTATCACAAAGTAATGATGTTCCTTTTTATGATAACCACTTCATGGGACAATTTTGGACACCTAGTACACATGTCCTTATAGTGTTGCCTGGTTTTTAGCATGTAGACCCTAATCCCAGAATGTCTGGTTTTCAAATCCTGCCTCTGCCACTTCCCATCTGTTACTGGGAGGCAAGACACTTAATCTTTCGGTTAACCCTTCTCAATTTTCCCGTGTGTAAAATGAGGATAATAAGAGTAACAACCTTGTAATGTTTTTGTGAGAAATAAAAGTGTGTAGAGCAGTTCCAGGTATATAATCCACTGCTCAATAGAATGCACTTTTATGCTACTGAGAAAGAGTACATAGAATAATGATTCAATTTTCTCGACAACAATACACAATGATATAACAGTAATGCCTCCAGCTGCTGGCTTGACGACCTTGTCTAATGGTTATGCTCTTGGAATTTTGCTAGTGGCTTTTTGTAGATTTTACTTCTTTTTAATAAGCCAGGTCATTAGTCAAAATGTCTTTCTGTTTCTTCTCACTTTCATATCCTCAGTACCTAGAGCAGAACCTAGAACTTAATATGTGCTCATTCAATATTTTTCAAAGGATGGATAAACAGTCGTTCCTTGCTTTTGCCATTGTACTTGCTTCTAGCACCAAACAACAAAATCTGTTGCTTGGGATCTGCTCATTATAGGAAAACCAAATGACCCGATATGGGCAGGTCACCTGTAAGCCTAAGCTGGGATACAGACATGTCCAAACACCACCAAAAATCTATTTGTGCAGGAAATGGAGAAAACAATCCATTGTCAGAAAAGGAGGAATCAAACACAAGTCGATCTATTTATTAAGCCTGAAGCACCTGTTTGTGTTTGTAACTTGATTCTGAAATGTAATTGAAACCTAAACAAGGTTTTGGAAGTTCTCCTTTGCCTCCTTCCCCATCACCCTCTCCACCACCATAGCTTCCTTTTACTGAGTACTTCCTCTGATGCCTGACATTGGGGTGATTAGATCAGGGGTACAGTGGCCCCTGGGAGTGGAAAAGCCTGATGAAGAAGATGGGGGGAGGTCTGGATTGGTTTGTTTGCATAAGAAAGGGTTGCCAGCTGGTGAGTCATTTGGCATGTGTAGGAATTGGGTGAACCTGGGAAGGGCGGTCTCTCCAGGGTCCACAAGACCCCGCACGTCAAAGCATCAGAAACATAGAAAATAAAATCATGACTCATATGTGGTCTCTATCCTCCTGGAAGCTCCCACTCCTCTCTTACAGATACCAGCCACCTATCTATGCACTTTCCCTTATTTCCACCCCATTCCTCTGCTTGTGAATAAATACAGTCCAATAGCACTGGCAAGAGAGTATATTTTTCCACAAAATTTACAGAGAATTTAGATGTCATCTTAGGCACCATGATATTCATCTTTATAAAACTGAAGCATACTATATACAGAAAAGTACACTCATCTTGGGTGTATATAGCTCTATGAATTATCACAAAGTAATGATGTTCCTTTTTATGATAACCACTTCATGGGACAATTTTGGAAACCTAGTACACATGTCCTTATAGTGTTGCCTGGTTTTTAGCATGTAGACCCTAATCCCAGAATGTCTGGTTTTCAAATCCTGCCTCTGCCACTTCCCATCTGTTACTGGGAGGCAAGACACTTAATCTTTCGGTTAACCCTTCTCAATTTTCCCGTGTGTAAAATGAGGATAATAAGAGTAACGACCTTGTAATGTTTTTGTGAGAAATAAAAGTGTGTAGAGCAGTTCCAGGTATATTATCCACTGCTCAGTAGAATGCACTTTTATGCTACTGAGAAAGAGTACATAGAATAATGATTCAATTTTCTCGACAACAATACACAATGATGTAACAGTAAATGCCTCCAGCTGCTGGCTTGACGAACTTGTCTAATGGTTATGCTCTTGGAATTTTGCTAGTGGCTTTTTGTAGATTTTACTTCTTTTTAATAAGCCAGGTCATTAGTCAAAATGTCTTTCTGTTTCTTCTCACTTTCATATCCTCAGTACCTAGAGCAGAACCTAGAACTTAATATGTGCTCATTCAATATTTTTGAAAGGATGGATAAACAGTCGTTCCTTGCTTTTGCCATTGTACTTGCTTCTAGCACCAAACAACAAAATCTGTTGCTTGGGATCTGCTCATTATAGGAAAACCAAATGACCCGATATGGGCAGGTCACTTGTAAGCCTCAGCTGGGATACAGACATGTCCAAACACCACCAAAAATCTATTTGTGCAGGAAATGGAGAAAACAATCCATTGTCAGAAAAGGAAGAATCAAACACAAGTCGATCTATTTATTAAGCCTGAAGCACCTGTTTGTGTTTGTAACTTGATTCTGAAATGTAATTGAAACCTAAACAAGGTTTTGGAAGTTCTCCTTTGCCTCCTTCCCCATCACCCTCTCCACCACCATAGCTTCCTTTTACTGAGTACTTCCTCTGATGCCTGACCTTGGGGTGATTAGATCAGGGGTACAGTGGCCCCTGGGAGTGGAAAAGCCTGATGAAGAAGATGGGGGGAGGTCTGGATTGGTTTGTTTGCATAAGAAAGGGTTGCCAGCTGGTGAGTCATTTGGCATGTGTAGGAATTGGGTGAACCTGGGAAGGGCGGTCTCTCCAGGGTCCACAAGACCCCGCACGTCAAAGCATCAGAAACAGAAAATAAAATCATGACTCATATGTGGTCTCTATCCTCCTGGAAGCTCCCACCCCTCTCTTACAGATACCAGCCACCTATCTCTGTACTTTCCCTTATTTCCACCCCATTCCTCTGCTTGTGAATAAATACAGTCCAATAGCACTGGCAAGAGAGTATATTTTTCCACAAAATTTACAGAGAATTTAGATGTCATCTTAGGCACCATGATATTCATCTTTATAAAACTGAAGCATACTATATACAGAAAAGTACACTCATCTTGGGTGTATATAGCTCTATGAATTATCACAAAGTAATGATGTTCCTTTTTATGATAACCACTTCATGGGACAATTTTGGACACCTAGTACACATGTCCTTATAGTGTTGCCTGGTTTTTAGCATGTAGACCCTAATCCCAGAATGTCTGGTTTTCAAATCCTGCCTCTGCCACTTCCCATCTGTTACTGGGAGGCAAGACACTTAATCTTTCGGTTAACCCTTCTCAATTTTCCCGTGTGTAAAATGAGGATAATAAGAGTAACAACCTTGTAATGTTTTTGTGAGAAATAAAAGTGCGTAGAGCAGTTCCAGGTATATAATCCACTGCTCAATAATGTGCACTTTTATGCTACTGAGAAAGAGTACATAGAATAATGATTCAATTTTCTTGACAAAAATACACAATGATGTAACAGTAAATGCCTCCAGCTGCTGGCTTGACGACCTTGTCTAATGGTTATGCTCTTGGAATTTTGCTAGTGGCTTTTTGTAGATTTTACTTCTTTTTAATAAGCCAGGTCATTAGTCAAAATGTCTTTCTGTTTCTTCTCACTTTCATATCCTCAGTACCTAGAGCAGAACCTAGAACTTAATATGTGCTCATTCAATATTTTTCAAAGGATGGATAAACAGTCGTTCCTTGCTTTTGCCATTGTACTTGCTTCTAGCACCAAACAACAAAATCTGTTGTTTGGGATCTGCTCATTATGGGAAAACCAAATGACCCGATATGGGCAGGTCACCTGTAAGCCTAAGCTGGGATACAGACATGTCCAAACACCACCAAAAATCTATTTGTGCAGGAAATGGAGAAAACAATCCATTGTCAGAAAAGGAGGAATCAAACACAAGTCGATCTATTTATTAAGCCTGAAGTACCTGTTTGTGTTTGTAACTTGATTCTGAAAAGTAATTGAAACCTAAACAAGGTTTTGGAAGTTCTCCTTTGCCTCCTTCCCCATCACCCTCTCCACCACCATAGCTTCCTTTTACTGAGTACTTCCTCTGATGCCTGACATTGGGGTGATTAGATCAGGGGTACAGTGGCCCCTGGGAGTGGAAAAGCCTGATGAAGAAGATGGGGGGAGGTCTGGATTGGTTTGTTTGCATAAGAAAGGGTTGCCAGCTGGTGAGTCATTTGGCATGTGTAGGAATTGGGTGAACCTGGGAAGGGCGGTCTCTCCAGGGTCCACAAGACCCCGCACGTCAAAGCATCAGAAACATAGAAAATAAAATCATGACTCATATGTGGTCTCTATCCTCCTGGAAGCTCCCACTCCTCTCTTACAGATACCAGCCACCTATCTATGCACTTTCCCTTATTTCCACCCCATTCCTCTGCTTGTGAATAAATACAGTCCAATAGCACTGGCAAGAGAGTATATTTTTCCACAAAATTTACAGAGAATTTAGATGTCATCTTAAGCACCATGATATTCATCTTTATAAAACTGAAGCATACTATATACAGAAAAGTACACTCATCTTGGGTGTATATAGCTCTATGAATTATCACAAAGTAATGATGTTCCTTTTTATGATAACCACTTCATGGGACAATTTTGGAAACCTAGTACACATGTCCTTATAGTGTTGCCTGGTTTTTAGCATGTAGACCCTAATCCCAGAATGTCTGGTTTTCAAATCCTGCCTCTGCCACTTCCCATCTGTTACTGGGAGGCAAGACACTTAATCTTTCGGTTAACCCTTCTCAATTTTCCCGTGTGTAAAATGAGGATAATAAGAGTAACGACCTTGTAATGTTTTTGTGAGAAATAAAAGTGTGTAGAGCAGTTCCAGGTATATTATCCACTGCTCAGTAGAATGCACTTTTATGCTACTGAGAAAGAGTACATAGAATAATGATTCAATTTTCTCGACAACAATACACAATGATGTAACAGTAAATGCCTCCAGCTGCTGGCTTGACGAACTTGTCTAATGGTTATGCTCTTGGAATTTTGCTAGTGGCTTTTTGTAGATTTTACTTCTTTTTAATAAGCCAGGTCATTAGTCAAAATGTCTTTCTGTTTCTTCTCACTTTCATATCCTCAGTACCTAGAGCAGAACCTAGAACTTAATATGTGCTCATTCAATATTTTTGAAAGGATGGATAAACAGTCGTTCCTTGCTTTTGCCATTGTACTTGCTTCTAGCACCAAACAACAAAATCTGTTGCTTGGGATCTGCTCATTATAGGAAAACCAAATGACCCGATATGGGCAGGTCACTTGTAAGCCTCAGCTGGGATACAGACATGTCCAAACACCACCAAAAATCTATTTGTGCAGGAAATGGAGAAAACAATCCATTGTCAGAAAAGGAAGAATCAAACACAAGTCGATCTATTTATTAAGCCTGAAGCACCTGTTTGTGTTTGTAACTTGATTCTGAAATGTAATTGAAACCTAAACAAGGTTTTGGAAGTTCTCCTTTGCCTCCTTCCCCATCACCCTCTCCACCACCATAGCTTCCTTTTACTGAGTACTTCCTCTGATGCCTGACCTTGGGGTGATTAGATCAGGGGTACAGTGGCCCCTGGGAGTGGAAAAGCCTGATGAAGAAGATGGGGGGAGGTCTGGATTGGTTTGTTTGCATAAGAAAGGGTTGCCAGCTGGTGAGTCATTTGGCATGTGTAGGAATTGGGTGAACCTGGGAAGGGCGGTCTCTCCAGGGTCCACAAGACCCCGCACGTCAAAGCATCAGAAACAGAAAATAAAATCATGACTCATATGTGGTCTCTATCCTCCTGGAAGCTCCCACCCCTCTCTTACAGATACCAGCCACCTATCTCTGTACTTTCCCTTATTTCCACCCCATTCCTCTGCTTGTGAATAAATACAGTCCAATAGCACTGGCAAGAGAGTATATTTTTCCACAAAATTTACAGAGAATTTAGATGTCATCTTAGGCACCATGATATTCATCTTTATAAAACTGAAGCATACTATATACAGAAAAGTACACTCATCTTGGGTGTATATAGCTCTATGAATTATCACAAAGTAATGATGTTCCTTTTTATGATAACCACTTCATGGGACAATTTTGGACACCTAGTACACATGTCCTTATAGTGTTGCCTGGTTTTTAGCATGTAGACCCTAATCCCAGAATGTCTGGTTTTCAAATCCTGCCTCTGCCACTTCCCATCTGTTACTGGGAGGCAAGACACTTAATCTTTCGGTTAACCCTTCTCAATTTTCCCGTGTGTAAAATGAGGATAATAAGAGTAACAACCTTGTAATGTTTTTGTGAGAAATAAAAGTGCGTAGAGCAGTTCCAGGTATATAATCCACTGCTCAATAATGTGCACTTTTATGCTACTGAGAAAGAGTACATAGAATAATGATTCAATTTTCTTGACAAAAATACACAATGATGTAACAGTAAATGCCTCCAGCTGCTGGCTTGACGACCTTGTCTAATGGTTATGCTCTTGGAATTTTGCTAGTGGCTTTTTGTAGATTTTACTTCTTTTTAATAAGCCAGGTCATTAGTCAAAATGTCTTTCTGTTTCTTCTCACTTTCATATCCTCAGTACCTAGAGCAGAACCTAGAACTTAATATGTGCTCATTCAATATTTTTCAAAGGATGGATAAACAGTCGTTCCTTGCTTTTGCCATTGTACTTGCTTCTAGCACCAAACAACAAAATCTGTTGTTTGGGATCTGCTCATTATGGGAAAACCAAATGACCCGATATGGGCAGGTCACCTGTAAGCCTAAGCTGGGATACAGACATGTCCAAACACCACCAAAAATCTATTTGTGCAGGAAATGGAGAAAACAATCCATTGTCAGAAAAGGAGGAATCAAACACAAGTCGATCTATTTATTAAGCCTGAAGCACCTGTTTGTGTTTGTAACTTGATTCTGAAATGTAATTGAAACCTAAACAAGGTTTTGGAAGTTCTCCTTTGCCTCCTTCCCCATCACCCTCTCCACCACCATAGCTTCCTTTTACTGAGTACTTCCTCTGATGCCTGACCTTGGGGTGATTAGATCAGGGGTACAGTGGCCCCTGGGAGTGGAAAAGCCTGATGAAGAAGATGGGGGGAGGTCTGGATTGGTTTGTTTGCATAAGAAAGGGTTGCCAGCTGGTGAGTCATTTGGCATGTGTAGGAATTGGGTGAACCTGGGAAGGGCGGTCTCTCCAGGTTCCACAAGACCCCGCACGTCAAAGCATCAGAAACAGAAAATAAAATCATGACTCATATGTGGTCTCTATCCTCCTGGAAGCTCCCACCCCTCTCTTACAGATACCAGCCACCTATCTCTGTACTTTCCCTTATTTCCACCCCATTCCTCTGCTTGTGAATAAATACAGTCCAATAGCACTGGCAAGAGAGTATATTTTTCCACAAAATTTACAGAGAATTTAGATGTCATCTTAGGCACCATGATATTCATCTTTATAAAACTGAAGCATACTATATACAGAAAAGTACACTCATCTTGGGTGTATATAGCTCTATGAATTATCACAAAGTAATGATGTTCCTTTTTATGATAACCACTTCATGGGACAATTTTGGACACCTAGTACACATGTCCTTATAGTGTTGCCTGGTTTTTAGCATGTAGACCCTAATCCCAGAATGTCTGGTTTTCAAATCCTGCCTCTGCCACTTCCCATCTGTTACTGGGAGGCAAGACACTTAATCTTTCGGTTAACCCTTCTCAATTTTCCCGTGTGTAAAATGAGGATAATAAGAGTAACAACCTTGTAATGTTTTTGTGAGAAATAAAAGTGCGTAGAGCAGTTCCAGGTATATAATCCACTGCTCAATAATGTGCACTTTTATGCTACTGAGAAAGAGTACATAGAATAATGATTCAATTTTCTTGACAAAAATACACAATGATGTAACAGTAAATGCCTCCAGCTGCTGGCTTGACGACCTTGTCTAATGGTTATGCTCTTGGAATTTTGCTAGTGGCTTTTTGTAGATTTTACTTCTTTTTAATAAGCCAGGTCATTAGTCAAAATGTCTTTCTGTTTCTTCTCACTTTCATATCCTCAGTACCTAGAGCAGAACCTAGAACTTAATATGTGCTCATTCAATATTTTTCAAAGGATGGATAAACAGTCGTTCCTTGCTTTTGCCATTGTACTTGCTTCTAGCACCAAACAACAAAATCTGTTGTTTGGGATCTGCTCATTATGGGAAAACCAAATGACCCGATATGGGCAGGTCACCTGTAAGCCTAAGCTGGGATACAGACATGTCCAAACACCACCAAAAATCTATTTGTGCAGGAAATGGAGAAAACAATCCATTGTCAGAAAAGGAGGAATCAAACACAAGTCGATCTATTTATTAAGCCTGAAGCACCTGTTTGTGTTTGTAACTTGATTCTGAAAAGTAATTGAAACCTAAACAAGGTTTTGGAAGTTCTCCTTTGCCTCCTTCCCCATCACCCTCTCCACCACCATAGCTTCCTTTTACTGAGTACTTCCTCTGATGCCTGACCTTGGGGTGATTAGATCAGGGGTACAGTGGCCCCTGGGAGTGGAAAAGCCTGATGAAGAAGATGGGGGGAGGTCTGGATTGGTTTGTTTGCATAAGAAAGGGTTGCCAGCTGGTGAGTCATTTGGCATGTGTAGGAATTGGGTGAACCTGGGAAGGGCGGTCTCTCCAGGGTCCACAAGACCCCGCACGTCAAAGCATCAGAAACATAGAAAATAAAATCATGACTCATATGTGGTCTCTATCCTCCTGGAAGCTCCCACTCCTCTCTTACAGATACCAGCCACCTATCTATGCACTTTCCCTTATTTCCACCCCATTCCTCTGCTTGTGAATAAATACAGTCCAATAGCACTGGCAAGAGAGTATATTTTTCCACAAAATTTACAGAGAATTTAGATGTCATCTTAGGCACCATGATATTCATCTTTATAAAACTGAAGCATACTATATACAGAAAAGTACACTCATCTTGGGTGTATATAGCTCTATGAATTATCACAAAGTAATGATGTTCCTTTTTATGATAACCACTTCATGGGACAATTTTGGAAACCTAGTACACATGTCCTTATAGTGTTGCCTGGTTTTTAGCATGTAGACCCTAATCCCAGAATGTCTGGTTTTCAAATCCTGCCTCTGCCACTTCCCATCTGTTACTGGGAGGCAAGACACTTAATCTTTCGGTTAACCCTTCTCAATTTTCCCGTGTGTAAAATGAGGATAATAAGAGTAACGACCTTGTAATGTTTTTGTGAGAAATAAAAGTGTGTAGAGCAGTTCCAGGTATATTATCCACTGCTCAGTAGAATGCACTTTTATGCTACTGAGAAAGAGTACATAGAATAATGATTCAATTTTCTCGACAACAATACACAATGATGTAACAGTAAATGCCTCCAGCTGCTGGCTTGACGAACTTGTCTAATGGTTATGCTCTTGGAATTTTGCTAGTGGCTTTTTGTAGATTTTACTTCTTTTTAATAAGCCAGGTCATTAGTCAAAATGTCTTTCTGTTTCTTCTCACTTTCATATCCTCAGTACCTAGAGCAGAACCTAGAACTTAATATGTGCTCATTCAATATTTTTGAAAGGATGGATAAACAGTCGTTCCTTGCTTTTGCCATTGTACTTGCTTCTAGCACCAAACAACAAAATCTGTTGCTTGGGATCTGCTCATTATAGGAAAACCAAATGACCCGATATGGGCAGGTCACTTGTAAGCCTCAGCTGGGATACAGACATGTCCAAACACCACCAAAAATCTATTTGTGCAGGAAATGGAGAAAACAATCCATTGTCAGAAAAGGAAGAATCAAACACAAGTCGATCTATTTATTAAGCCTGAAGCACCTGTTTGTGTTTGTAACTTGATTCTGAAATGTAATTGAAACCTAAACAAGGTTTTGGAAGTTCTCCTTTGCCTCCTTCCCCATCACCCTCTCCACCACCATAGCTTCCTTTTACTGAGTACTTCCTCTGATGCCTGACCTTGGGGTGATTAGATCAGGGGTACAGTGGCCCCTGGGAGTGGAAAAGCCTGATGAAGAAGATGGGGGGAGGTCTGGATTGGTTTGTTTGCATAAGAAAGGGTTGCCAGCTGGTGAGTCATTTGGCATGTGTAGGAATTGGGTGAACCTGGGAAGGGCGGTCTCTCCAGGGTCCACAAGACCCCGCACGTCAAAGCATCAGAAACAGAAAATAAAATCATGACTCATATGTGGTCTCTATCCTCCTGGAAGCTCCCACCCCTCTCTTACAGATACCAGCCACCTATCTCTGTACTTTCCCTTATTTCCACCCCATTCCTCTGCTTGTGAATAAATACAGTCCAATAGCACTGGCAAGAGAGTATATTTTTCCACAAAATTTACAGAGAATTTAGATGTCATCTTAGGCACCATGATATTCATCTTTATAAAACTGAAGCATACTATATACAGAAAAGTACACTCATCTTGGGTGTATATAGCTCTATGAATTATCACAAAGTAATGATGTTCCTTTTTATGATAACCACTTCATGGGACAATTTTGGACACCTAGTACACATGTCCTTATAGTGTTGCCTGGTTTTTAGCATGTAGACCCTAATCCCAGAATGTCTGGTTTTCAAATCCTGCCTCTGCCACTTCCCATCTGTTACTGGGAGGCAAGACACTTAATCTTTCGGTTAACCCTTCTCAATTTTCCCGTGTGTAAAATGAGGATAATAAGAGTAACAACCTTGTAATGTTTTTGTGAGAAATAAAAGTGCGTAGAGCAGTTCCAGGTATATAATCCACTGCTCAATAATGTGCACTTTTATGCTACTGAGAAAGAGTACATAGAATAATGATTCAATTTTCTTGACAAAAATACACAATGATGTAACAGTAAATGCCTCCAGCTGCTGGCTTGACGACCTTGTCTAATGGTTATGCTCTTGGAATTTTGCTAGTGGCTTTTTGTAGATTTTACTTCTTTTTAATAAGCCAGGTCATTAGTCAAAATGTCTTTCTGTTTCTTCTCACTTTCATATCCTCAGTACCTAGAGCAGAACCTAGAACTTAATATGTGCTCATTCAATATTTTTCAAAGGATGGATAAACAGTCGTTCCTTGCTTTTGCCATTGTACTTGCTTCTAGCACCAAACAACAAAATCTGTTGTTTGGGATCTGCTCATTATGGGAAAACCAAATGACCCGATATGGGCAGGTCACCTGTAAGCCTAAGCTGGGATACAGACATGTCCAAACACCACCAAAAATCTATTTGTGCAGGAAATGGAGAAAACAATCCATTGTCAGAAAAGGAGGAATCAAACACAAGTCGATCTATTTATTAAGCCTGAAGCACCTGTTTGTGTTTGTAACTTGATTCTTAAAAGTAATTGAAACCTAAACAAGGTTTTGGAAGTTCTCTTTTGCCTCCTTCCCCATCACCCTCTCCACCACCATAGCGTCCTTTCACTGAGTACTTCCTCTGATGCCTGACCTTGGGGTGATTAGATCAGGGGTACAATGACCACTGGGAGTGGAAAAGCCTGATGAAGAAGATGGGGGGAGGTCTGGATTGGTTTGTTTGCATAGGAAAGGGTTGCCAGCTGGTGAGTCATTTGGCATGTGTAGGAATTGGGTGAACCTGGGAAGGGCGGTCTCTCCAGGGTCCACAAGACCCCGCACGTCAAAGCATCAGAAACAGAAAATAAAATCATGACTCATATGTGGTCTCTATCCTCCTGGAAGCTCCCACCCCTCTCTTACAGATACCAGCCACCTATCTCTGTACTTTCCCTTATTTCCACCCCATTCCTCTGCTTGTGAATAAATACAGTCCAATAGCACTGGCAAGAGAGTATATTTTTCCACAAAATTTACAGAGAATTTAGATGTCATCTTAGGCACCATGATATTCATCTTTATAAAACTGAAGCATACTATATACAGAAAAGTACACTCATCTTGGGTGTATATAGCTCTATGAATTATCACAAAGTAATGATGTTCCTTTTTATGATAACCACTTCATGGGACAATTTTGGACACCTAGTACACATGTCCTTATAGTGTTGCCTGGTTTTTAGCATGTAGACCCTAATCCCAGAATGTCTGGTTTTCAAATCCTGCCTCTGCCACTTCCCATCTGTTACTGGGAGGCAAGACACTTAATCTTTCGGTTAACCCTTCTCAATTTTCCCGTGTGTAAAATGAGGATAATAAGAGTAACAACCTTGTAATGTTTTTGTGAGAAATAAAAGTGTGTAGAGCAGTTCCAGGTATATAATCCACTGCTCAATAGAATGCACTTTTATGCTACTGAGAAAGAGTACATAGAATAATGATTCAATTTTCTCGACAACAATACACAATGATATAACAGTAATGCCTCCAGCTGCTGGCTTGACGACCTTGTCTAATGGTTATGCTCTTGGAATTTTGCTAGTGGCTTTTTGTAGATTTTACTTCTTTTTAATAAGCCAGGTCATTAGTCAAAATGTCTTTCTGTTTCTTCTCACTTTCATATCCTCAGTACCTAGAGCAGAACCTAGAACTTAATATGTGCTCATTCAATATTTTTCAAAGGATGGATAAACAGTCGTTCCTTGCTTTTGCCATTGTACTTGCTTCTAGCACCAAACAACAAAATCTGTTGCTTGGGATCTGCTCATTATAGGAAAACCAAATGACCCGATATGGGCAGGTCACCTGTAAGCCTAAGCTGGGATACAGACATGTCCAAACACCACCAAAAATCTATTTGTGCAGGAAATGGAGAAAACAATCCATTGTCAGAAAAGGAGGAATCAAACACAAGTCGATCTATTTATTAAGCCTGAAGCACCTGTTTGTGTTTGTAACTTGATTCTGAAATGTAATTGAAACCTAAACAAGGTTTTGGAAGTTCTCCTTTGCCTCCTTCCCCATCACCCTCTCCACCACCATAGCTTCCTTTTACTGAGTACTTCCTCTGATGCCTGACATTGGGGTGATTAGATCAGGGGTACAGTGGCCCCAGGGAGTGGAAAAGCCTGATGAAGAAGATGGGGGGAGGTCTGGATTGGTTTGTTTGCATAAGAAAGGGTTGCCAGCTGGTGAGTCATTTGGCATGTGTAGGAATTGGGTGAACCTGGGAAGGGCGGTCTCTCCAGGGTCCACAAGACCCCGCACGTCAAAGCATCAGAAACATAGAAAATAAAATCATGACTCATATGTGGTCTCTATCCTCCTGGAAGCTCCCACTCCTCTCTTACAGATACCAGCCACCTATCTATGCACTTTCCCTTATTTCCACCCCATTCCTCTGCTTGTGAATAAATACAGTCCAATAGCACTGGCAAGAGAGTATATTTTTCCACAAAATTTACAGAGAATTTAGATGTCATCTTAGGCACCATGATATTCATCTTTATAAAACTGAAGCATACTATATACAGAAAAGTACACTCATCTTGGGTGTATATAGCTCTATGAATTATCACAAACTAATGATGTTCCTTTTTATGATAACCACTTCATGGGACAATTTTGGAAACCTAGTACACATGTCCTTATAGTGTTGCCTGGTTTTTAGCATGTAGACCCTAATCCCAGAATGTCTGGTTTTCAAATCCTGCCTCTGCCACTTCCCATCTGTTACTGGGAGGCAAGACACTTAATCTTTCGGTTAACCCTTCTCAATTTTCCCGTGTGTAAAATGAGGATAATAAGAGTAACGACCTTGTAATGTTTTTGTGAGAAATAAAAGTGTGTAGAGCAGTTCCAGGTATATTATCCACTGCTCAGTAGAATGCACTTTTATGCTACTGAGAAAGAGTACATAGAATAATGATTCAATTTTCTCGACAACAATACACAATGATGTAACAGTAAATGCCTCCAGCTGCTGGCTTGACGAACTTGTCTAATGGTTATGCTCTTGGAATTTTGCTAGTGGCTTTTTGTAGATTTTACTTCTTTTTAATAAGCCAGGTCATTAGTCAAAATGTCTTTCTGTTTCTTCTCACTTTCATATCCTCAGTACCTAGAGCAGAACCTAGAACTTAATATGTGCTCATTCAATATTTTTGAAAGGATGGATAAACAGTCGTTCCTTGCTTTTGCCATTGTACTTGCTTCTAGCACCAAACAACAAAATCTGTTGCTTGGGATCTGCTCATTATAGGAAAACCAAATGACCCGATATGGGCAGGTCACTTGTAAGCCTCAGCTGGGATACAGACATGTCCAAACACCACCAAAAATCTATTTGTGCAGGAAATGGAGAAAACAATCCATTGTCAGAAAAGGAAGAATCAAACACAAGTCGATCTATTTATTAAGCCTGAAGCACCTGTTTGTGTTTGTAACTTGATTCTGAAATGTAATTGAAACCTAAACAAGGTTTTGGAAGTTCTCCTTTGCCTCCTTCCCCATCACCCTCTCCACCACCATAGCTTCCTTTTACTGAGTACTTCCTCTGATGCCTGACCTTGGGGTGATTAGATCAGGGGTACAGTGGCCCCTGGGAGTGGAAAAGCCTGATGAAGAAGATGGGGGGAGGTCTGGATTGGTTTGTTTGCATAAGAAAGGGTTGCCAGCTGGTGAGTCATTTGGCATGTGTAGGAATTGGGTGAACCTGGGAAGGGCGGTCTCTCCAGGGTCCACAAGACCCCGCACGTCAAAGCATCAGAAACAGAAAATAAAATCATGACTCATATGTGGTCTCTATCCTCCTGGAAGCTCCCACCCCTCTCTTACAGATACCAGCCACCTATCTCTGTACTTTCCCTTATTTCCACCCCATTCCTCTGCTTGTGAATAAATACAGTCCAATAGCACTGGCAAGAGAGTATATTTTTCCACAAAATTTACAGAGAATTTAGATGTCATCTTAGGCACCATGATATTCATCTTTATAAAACTGAAGCATACTATATACAGAAAAGTACACTCATCTTGGGTGTATATAGCTCTATGAATTATCACAAAGTAATGATGTTCCTTTTTATGATAACCACTTCATGGGACAATTTTGGACACCTAGTACACATGTCCTTATAGTGTTGCCTGGTTTTTAGCATGTAGACCCTAATCCCAGAATGTCTGGTTTTCAAATCCTGCCTCTGCCACTTCCCATCTGTTACTGGGAGGCAAGACACTTAATCTTTCGGTTAACCCTTCTCAATTTTCCCGTGTGTAAAATGAGGATAATAAGAGTAACAACCTTGTAATGTTTTTGTGAGAAATAAAAGTGCGTAGAGCAGTTCCAGGTATATAATCCACTGCTCAATAATGTGCACTTTTATGCTACTGAGAAAGAGTACATAGAATAATGATTCAATTTTCTTGACAAAAATACACAATGATGTAACAGTAAATGCCTCCAGCTGCTGGCTTGACGACCTTGTCTAATGGTTATGCTCTTGGAATTTTGCTAGTGGCTTTTTGTAGATTTTACTTCTTTTTAATAAGCCAGGTCATTAGTCAAAATGTCTTTCTGTTTCTTCTCACTTTCATATCCTCAGTACCTAGAGCAGAACCTAGAACTTAATATGTGCTCATTCAATATTTTTCAAAGGATGGATAAACAGTCGTTCCTTGCTTTTGCCATTGTACTTGCTTCTAGCACCAAACAACAAAATCTGTTGTTTGGGATCTGCTCATTATGGGAAAACCAAATGACCCGATATGGGCAGGTCACCTGTAAGCCTAAGCTGGGATACAGACATGTCCAAACACCACCAAAAATCTATTTGTGCAGGAAATGGAGAAAACAATCCATTGTCAGAAAAGGAGGAATCAAACACAAGTCGATCTATTTATTAAGCCTGAAGCACCTGTTTGTGTTTGTAACTTGATTCTGAAAAGTAATTGAAACCTAAACAAGGTTTTGAAAGTTCTCTTTTGCCTCCTTCCCCATCACCCTCTTCACCACCATAGCTTCCTTTCACTGAGTACTTCCTCTGATGCCTGACCTTGGGGTGATTAGATCAGGGGTACAGTGACCCCTGGGAGTGGAAAAGCCTGATGAAGATGGGGGGAGGTCTGGATTGCTTTGTTTGCATAGGAAAGGGTTGCCAGCTGGTGAGTCATTTGGCATGTGTAGGAATTGGGTGAACCTGGGAAGGGCTGTCTCTCCAGGGTCCACAAGACCCCGCACGTCAAAGCATCAGAAACATAGAAAATAAAATCATGACTCATATGCAGTCTCTATCCTCCTGGAAGCTCCCACCTCTTTCTTACAGATGCCAGCCACCTATCTCTGTACTTTCCCTTATTTCCACCCCATTCCTCTGCTTGTGGATAAATACAGTCCAATAGGACCAGCTAGAGTATATTTTTCTATAAAATTTACAGAGAATTTAGATGTCATCTTAGGCACCATGATATTCCTCTTTTTAAAACTGAAGCATACTATATACAGAAAAGTACACTCATCTTGGGTGTATATAGCTCTATGAATTATCACAAAGTAATGATGTTCCTTTTTATGATAACCACTTCATGGGACAATTTTGGAAACCTAGTACACATGTCCTTATAGTGTTGCCTGGTTTTTAGCATGTAGACCCTAATCCCAGAATGTCTGGTTTTCAAATCCTGCCTCTGCCACTTCCCATCTGTTACTGGGAGGCAAGACACTTAATCTTTCGGTTAACCCTTCTCAATTTTCCCGTGTGTAAAATGAGGATAATAAGAGTAACGACCTTGTAATGTTTCTGTGAGAAATAAAAGTGTGTAGAGCAGTTCCAGGTATATAATCCACTGCTCAATAGAATGCACTTTTATGCTACTGAGAAAGAGTACATAGAATAATGATTCAATTTTCTCGACAACAATACACAATGATGTAACAGTAAATGCCTCCAGCTGCTGGCTTGACGACCTTGTCTAATGGTTATGCTCTTGGAATTTTGCTAGTGGCTTTTTGTAGATTTTACTTCTTTTTAATAAGCCAGGTCATTAGTCAAAATGTCTTTCTGTTTCTTCTCACTTTCATATCCTCAGTACCTAGAGCAGAACCTAGAACTTAATATGTGCTCATTCAATATTTTTCAAAGGATGGATAAACAGTCGTTCCTTGCTTTTGCCATTGTACTTGCTTCTAGCACCAAACAACAAAATCTGTTGTTTGGGATCTGCTCATTATGGGAAAACCAAATGACCCGATATGGGCAGGTCACCTGTAAGCCTAAGCTGGGATACAGACATGTCCAAACACCACCAAAAATCTATTTGTGCAGGAAATGGAGAAAACAATCCATTGTCAGAAAAGGAGGAATCAAACACAAGTCGATCTATTTATTAAGCCTGAAGCACCTGTTTGTGTTTGTAACTTGATTCTGATGCTGATCCATTCCTGTAGACTCCTGCCAGGGCTCTATGGGGCCATAAGTAAATATTGACAATACTGTACAGTGGCCGCCAGCAACACAGTTTTGGTGTGCCTTGCACCACATACAGCTCCAGTGAAGAAAGAGGTATTCTCTCCTTTCTTCTCTTTTCTCCCTTTTCGCCACACATCACCGGGGAAGATCCGATCCTCCCTCATCCCCATTCATTCATGATAATGACTTCTCTTGGTAGACCTGTGACCTGGTGAAGGTATGAAGAACAGAGACAAAGTGACACAGAGGAAGGAACCAGGCCCTCAAACAAGGGATTCTTGAGATAATGGCCAAAACGCCCACTGGAAGCGTCCGTGCCCAGCTGAGGGGGTGGAGGCCCTTAACAGAGGGTTAGAAGTAGCTTGCTCGGATTTGGGGCTGAAAACTAATGAGGTGGTTGCAGGGCTCTTTTATTTAATAAATGTTGTGGTAGGTTCCCAAAGATGTCCATACCATAATCCTTGGGACCTGTGAATATGTTACTTTATTGGGCAAAACAGACTTTGCAGGTGTGATTAAGGTCAAGGGTCTTGGGATGGGGAGTGTTTTTTAGATGAGCCAGGTGGGCCCAATCTAATCACAGGAGTCTTTAAAAGCAGAGAGCCCTTGCTGGCTGCGGAGAGTGCAAGAGAGTGTGAGTGCGCAGCGTGCGAAGGACTCCGCCTACGGTGCTGGCTTTGGCGCCTCCAGAAAGAACACAGCCGTACCGAGACTTGATTTTAGACCAACAAGACTCCTGTGAGCCTGACTTCTGACCTACGGGACTGTAAGGTAATACAATTTAAGTCGCCTAATTTGAGATAATTTTCTATAGTAGCAACAGTATATTAATATAAGTATTTATAGAGTGCCGGCTTGGGCCAGTACTGAGCTAAATATTAAAGTTACAATAGGGGTTTCCCTCGTGGCACAGTGGTTGAGAGTCTGCCTGACAATGCAGGGGACACGGGTTTGTGCCCCAGTCCGGGAGGGTCCCATATGCCACAGATAAGTGTGGACCTGTGAGTTATGGCTACTGGGCATGTGCGTCCAGAGCCTGTGGTCTGCAACGGGAGAGGCCACAGCAGTGAGAGGCTTGCATACTGCCAAAAAAAAAAAAAAAAGTAGCTGGCTGGGATTTGGAGCTGAAAATTAATGAGATGGTCCCAGGGCTCTTTTATTTAATAAATATTGTGGTACGTTCCCAAAGATGTCCATACTCTGAACCTTGGGACCTGTGAATATATTACTTTATTGGGCAAAAGAGACTTTGCAGGTGTGATTAAGATCAAGGGTCTTGGGATGGGGAGCGTTTTTTGGCTGAGCCAGGTGGGTCCAATCTAATCACAGGAGTCTTTAAAAGCGGAAAGCCTTTTCTGGCTGCAGAGAGAGAGAGGGGGCGGCTTGTGAAGGACTCCGCCCGTGGTGCTGGCTTTGGAGCGTCCAGAAAGAACATAGTCCTGACGACACTTGATTTTAGACCAACTGGACTCATGTGGGACTGACTTCTGAGCTACAGGACTGTAAGGTAATACATTTCTATTTAAGTCACCAAATTTGAGATAATTTGCTATAGCAGCAACAATACATTAATATATAAATACTTGTAGAGTGTTGTCTTGGGTCAGCACTGAGCTAAGTATTAAAGGTACAATGGGCTTCCCTGGTGGTGCCGTGGTTGAGAGTCCTCCTGCTGATGCAGGGGACGTGGGTTCTGTGACCCGGTCCGGGAGGGTCCCACATGCTGCGGAGCGGTTGGGCCCGTGGGCCATGGCTGCTGAGCTTGCACGTGTGGAGTCTGTGCTCTGCAATGGGAGAGGCCACAACAGTGAGAGGCCTGCCTACTACAAAACAAAACAACAAACACCAACAGTATACAAAGTAGACATAATTCCTGCTCTAATGAGGGCCTAGTATCTGAGTACTAGTGTCCTCAACCAGCTGAAATCTATAGAACAAATAAGTAAGATAAAATAAGGTCATCTTGTTAAAGCATTTTATCTTCTACTCTATTAATGCTGCAAACCGTACTCTGAATCATGAGACAATTTCTGAATCAGCTTTTTAATGACAAAATGTGCTCTTGACAAACATAGTGTATTTGTGTAAGTAACTTCTTACTACTAAGATGAAGTAGCACGCAAAAACTACTTTTTAAAAAGAGTAAACGGTTCTACAATCCTGTTTAGCAAAAACTGCCAGAGGGAATGAATAGACGACAATTAACATGGCAGAGGTAATAAAAACAGGTGATTGTGGAATTAAATACAGAAGGCTGCCAATTTTGTCTAGTTTCATAAAATTGGTTATTCATAAATTACACAGAAATATAACTACATATATACTTACGTTGACTGATTTGGGGTCACAAACATCTCAAGAAATGAAGTACATCCTTTTATTTTTCGACTTCAAAAGTATGGTTTGTACTCAGATTTAATGTGTATAAAATATTAAAGGGGATGCTATTTCCTGAGAAATAAAATACCGTCTTTTTTGGTTGTCATCCATATCTCACAAGAATGAAAGGCTAGTTATATATGGATAAAGCTACCACTGCTTATGCAATTGGCTCAGCTGGGAAGACAAAAAAAAGTGAAGTAATTATTTTTTATTTCACTTTTTTTGACTTCTCAGCTATACCATGTTTCCTAGTAGAAAGGCATGCTAATTTACATGACGATAAATTAAGAGGGAGATAATGGTCCTTATAGATGGTAGACTTAGAGGATTAGCCTTCTATTTGACTTTAATAAAAGAACATTTTTTTAAGGACAACTATTCTATATCAGATAACTAACAGCTCTCTGGTAATTTCTATAGCCCCGGTCTTTATGTAGGAAGTCAACTTAGTTCCCAATTTCCAGTGTTTCATGACACCTCTCCAGTGTTCCTCAGATTTCTTGACCTCTACATTACTGACATTTGGGGTTCGCTCTTCATTGTTGAGGGCTGTCCTGTGCATTGTAACATTTAGCAGCATCTCTGGCCGTTCCCCACTGGATGCCTGTAGCATCTTCTCCCCACACATCCTTACTCCTAGGTTTGACATCGAAAATGTCTCCAGACATTGCCAGTGTCCTGTGAGTAGGGGGCAAAATCTTCTCGGTCAAGAATCACCAGCCTAAGTGATGATAAGTGATGAATATAAACTAAAATCACAGAAAACAATAACTTTGGAGGCATGAAGTCACCCTGTAATACATGGTTGTACTTCCTGTTACTGACTTGTCTTTTGTTAGTAAGGCATGGTGGGATTTTCTCAGGGTTAACCTTGTAACACATTGACCATTGATGTAGCCCTGACTCATCTTTCATTGCAATGATCAAGCTCTTTCATTTTCATAGCCAGGATTAAAATAAAATTTTATAAATACCAGTAACTTCTAGGAAAAACATAACATTCTGTTGGTCACTCTCCCTAGTCATTTTATAGACCCTGTTCTAGTTAAATCAAAGGACAGTCATTTATGACTTAAAAGATGATAAAAATCTTAATAGAAACCCAAGAATTATATAAATGGTATATACATCATCCAGAGTGAGGATTAAAAAAAAAATCACTGAAAAGTAGGTGCAGAAGGAGTTAGAAAGATGACAAAGTTTAATCCCTTATCGTGAAATAGGTGAATGACTAAAATTATGTAGGAGGCAAGTTATGTAATGTCACAAAGTGTTAGATACATAAAATCCTTTTCTTTTTTTTGGGGGGGCGGTATGTGGGCCTCTCACTGTTGTGGCCTCTCCCGTTGCGGAGTACAGGCTCCGGATGCGCAGGCTCAGTGGCCATGGCTCACGGAGCCAGCCGCTCCACGGCATATGGGATCCTCCTGGACCGGGGCACGAACCCGCATCCCCTGCATCAGCAGGCAGACTCTCAACCACTGTGCCACCAGGGAGGCCCTAAATCCCTTTTTTTTTTTTTTATAAGTTATAAAATGCATATTGCCCATGGAGGGAACAGTATGTGTGGGAGGGGCAGAGGGGAGAGGAAAAAGGATTCGTAAAGGAACTGCTGAATTATATATCATTTTTTAAATTCTAGTTTATTTACAATGGTGTGTTAGTTTCAGGTGTACAGCAAAGTGATTCAGTTATACGTATATATCTATATTCTTTTTCAGATTCTTTTCTAACATAGATATTATAGATATTGAGTATAGTCCCCTGTGCTATATATCATTTCTATTTCTTCTACAATTAGAGCGACTTTGGGTTTATTTACAACACATAAAGACAAGGAATTTGAACAGTAACGTGTGCTTGGGGTTTTAAAAGGACTAGTGTTAAAGAATCTCTAGACTCTTTAAATGTGGAATAATATATCCTGAAACTGAAAAGTCTCATCATACAAAATTTGGAATTAGTTCAATTCTCTAAAGACACAGACCAGAGGGTCCACCTGCAGAAGCAGGAAACCTGGAAGATTTCTGTCGTTAAACTGGTTACATCTGCAAAAGTCTACAAAGGAAGTGTCATTGGCTTATTGGCAGAGGATGTATTTAAGAGAAAAGGATAAAGTATAGAAAGCCCAAGGTGAGCTGGCATGGTACTACCATTTTTGTAGCAAGGTGTCCTGGATATATTGCAAAAAAATTAGTTTCCAGATTTCTAATCACTTCTGGAGTGATTAGACTCCGGAAGTGGCGTCACCCTCAGCATAAAGTTGGGGAAAATGACGTTTATTGAAAATTTTATTGAAAGAAATCAGCATCCTAGGTTGACGACTTAGCAGAAATACGAGTTTAAAAAAAAAAAATCATCCTTCTCCACACTTTGTTGCTAAATACACCAAAAGGGGAACACAGTTTTGTGTAATGATGTGGCTCAAAGTTAAGGGTGTTCATTTTACAAACCTGACGTTAGATGTGTAATCCTAGATTTCAGGGTATAATGGTATGTTTAAAAAATACTAATCCCCCTTAAGAGTGATTACTTTTTGAATTCCTGTGGTTTAACCTATGAGAGGGCTGGATCTCAGAGCACAGTACATACACACACGCATGCACACACGCAGGCTATACGTTCTTTTTGCCCTTAGGAGATTGAAATTTGATTTACCAAGTTACTGGACAGGTTGGCAATTGAAATCAAACTGCACGGCCATTTCTTCTGATTGGTTATCCCTGGAGAGAAGTAAAGAGCAGAGGGAGAAAACATTGTGGCCAGATGCACCTGAGCTGGCTGCTCGATCAATGGTCAGTGTCAGCGGGGATCTGTTTAATGAACATTCCACCGGTGTCACTGCCTTGCTGACAACAGTGGGTAGCACCAGTGCCAACGCTGAGGACGCAGGATCTATTGGAAATCAAAATAATTGCTTCATTTTGTGGTACAAAGATATAAATCTGATTTTTGTGTACATAAGAGCAAGCTTTCAATCCTTAACTGGAAGAGAGCCTCACACAGAACACAGTAAAACAGGATAGAAAGAGATCGGCCAAGGCAGCCTCGTTGTCAGAACTCCAGGAAAATTGCTGGGGGCTTTATAGTCAAGAGATTCTTAGGCTCTGTGGGCAAACACCCACCCCAAAGCGTGCTCAGTCACAGAGAGAAAATAGTTGTTTTCATTGGTGCTTTTCCATGATAAAGTGTTTTGACAAATCAATAGAAGCAGGGAAAAACCCCACTGATGTGATTTACACCTAATGTATCTCATTATTGCCTCATTATTATGGGGGAGCCTCAGCAGGGCACCTCTCCCAAATGCTGTATCTGGCACGCATTTGAGAGCTTAAGAGGAAAATGAAAGTGACAGCCCTAACTCAGAATCAATTTTCTTGAATTTGCTTGAACTGCTCTTGTGCTGGCGAGTAAAATTATGAGGCAGTTGTGTCCTTTTAAGGGTGTGTTTCTAAATGTCATGAAGGTGAAATTTAAGGCGCAATTTCTCTGTAACGTTAACACAATGCAGCCTAAAATTAAGAAATTCAGATGATATCTGTAGCATTCATGCCGATTTTCTGCTTTCTCCACCTTTGTCCACTTGGTATCTGATTTTAAAATGAATTCTGCTTGTTTTTAAGCATTACCATCAATCAGTCCTTCACTAGGTACCTGACAACTCTCAAAACAGGCCTGACAAACTGAAACAACAGTGTTGTAATAGGTAGAACAGTAGAGAATCATACTTGTTTTTACCATCTTTGTGGGATAGGATGTGAATTGAAAGTGCTGATCCTCCAAATTGTTAAGTCACAACTTTCAAGCAGAATCAACACTTTCAAGCCATTGTTCGTTTAAATGAACCACTTCCCTTGAGCTTTCGTTAGCATCTCAATATTCTTTCCCAGAGCCCTTTGTTTTCTTGTCTTCCTAATATTTTTTTATCCACTGATTTTTGACACAAATACTTGAGTATATCTTGGACAGGAGATTATATTCTCCCACCACGTCCAGGCTGTGTGAGCTTGAGCAAGTCAACATTTTGAGAATAAATTGCCTAATCTTGTTAAAAGTGGAGATAATGTTAACAGCTGCTTTAATGAAGTCATGATGGCAATTTACAAAACAACAAATATAGGGGATATATCTAAGCATCATGCCTGGAACGTTGCCCCCAAGGAATACAAATTAAATGTTAGTACCTCCATTTTTCTGTCACCTTGTCTGCCATGAACAGACATCTTCCTGGATGCTAAAGAAGGGCCTTCGTGGGTTTTCTGTTCACCCCGCCTTCCTCCCTCCCACCGCATGGCTGACTCAGTGCTAAGGCCACCTCGGCTCCGTCTCTGGGTCATTCATTCATTCAAGGGCTGCATCCAATAAGCAGGCTTTCCTCACGTTTGTGTCTGCTGAGGTCTCTATCAGCAGACCACAAATGTCTTAACTTACCTACATTTTAGCTCTTCGACACAGTTTGGGATTTTCTCAGATGATTTCTCTGCAGTCACTAGATGACGGCATGAGACTTGGAGCAGAAAAACGAATAAAACCTCACCCTTTCAGTGACCTTGGGAAACCCCTTTATCCTGTCTGGGCCTTGGTTTTCTTGACTGCTAAAATGGGGCAATGGCATCACCCCCATAGGAATATTGAGCTAATATATATAAATGACTTCATGCATGCAAACATTCATTCAATAAGTATTTATTGGCACTTGCTATGTTCCAGGGGCTTTGTTAAGCCTTGAGGACAGCAGTAATCAGGACAGACATTGCCTCTGTCATTGGGGAGCTTACAGCTTTGCATGAAATGCAGGCATTAAGTAAAGACAGAATATTTAATTACAAGAGTAAAGCATATTATAAAGGAGACGTGGGGTGTTAAGAGAGTATGTTTTATAATGGTTAGGAATGTCAGGCAAGGCTGGGTAAAACAAGGAGCAGAATGTTAGCCTCATTTTAAATACTTGATAAATGCAAGGTATATAGACATTTTATTTATCTGGATCTAGGACTCATACAATCATTAAAATAGAGAACTATCTCATGTTTACTCAATTTACTCCATTTCCATTAAAAAATGGTGAAGATAGCCTACAGTGTGAAACACACACACATCTTGGAAATGATGCAAAGATTGTATTTCTTCTGATGATGGAGGATGGCAAATGTATGTTCCAGGCTGTTGAGGATATATACGTAAATGATAAAAATAGAAGTTAACCAATAATATACAATCCTTAGGCATTGTTGATCGGGCATACTTGATTGTCAGAGCTTTCAATATTTCATTCATCCATCCATTCATTTACCAAAAAAACATTAAGTGCCTCTGTGTTAGGCACTGAATTATCTCCATCCCAGCTTTAGGCAAAACTGCAAAGAGGCATTTTTCCTTGTACTGCCCAGACCCTCCCCTGTCCTCCTGTTGGGAGGAGGGAACTAAGGTTCCCAGTTCCCTCTGGACGAGTCACAATCCTTCCTGAGCCCTCACACTGCACTTTCCAGTGAAGAATTCCATTTAGCCAAATCCCTTTTTAAATGAAAACCATCCATTCCAGAGTAACCAAGTCTTTCTGGATAGTGAAGATTTAGCAAGGAGAAAAGCCCTCTGGTGAGCCTTTTGTACTGGACACTCATATTCACTGGCTACCTTTTCCTCAGCCGCGGCTGGAACCCCAGGCTTCCCAAAGGTGAGGAACCAAGTACTTGATTCTCACCGTCTGCCCAGAGCTCCTCTGATGTGAAAGTGAGGGTTGCCTGTGAGAATCTGCCTGGTGCTTATGCATGCACAGTCGGGAAGTGAGGGAGCTGACATCGCAGGACAGGGACCAAACCCCCTTCTACTCCCCAGGTGGGCAGTTCCAGGGATGCATTCTGTGGCCCAGAAAGTCTTGGTGGGACTGAGCTGCAGATTCCCTGTGGGAACACCCTGTGTTGTCTTTTCTTCCTTTCCTATAGCAGGCTTCCCAGTCCCCCACTCTTATTCCATCTAATCACCTCCCAGGATAAGTCACCTGCAACCAAGGTAAGCTGTCTCTAATGGCACTGGGGCTGGGGCATGCCCAGGCTAATGTATTACTGATGGCGTGTACACGTTTGAGTCACAATAAGGAAAGAAGATTGTGAGATGATTCTGGAATGTGAGACACGCTTAGTGAGACTCTTAGTAGTAAAAGAGGGTAAAATGAGTGTGACAGATAATGAGGTCGGGATGCCAGTGTGAGTGTGTGGTGACATACTATAGGGTAGTCTGCAAAGGCTTCTTGAAAGAGACCTTGAACTAACACCTAAATGATAGGAATTGACTATGGAAAAGTGTGAAAGGGAAGAAATTACCTTCAGTCGAAACAGCAAAGGTGAGGTCCCTGAGGTAGCTTGGACAGGTGCATTCTGGAAACAGAAAAAAACATCAGTGCGACTGCAGCAAAGTGAATGGGAGAGAGACTCAGATGCCTTTTCAGGCCGTGATAGAGTTTGGATTTTATTCAATGAGCGACAGGAAGATCCTGAAGTATTCTGAGCAGAGAATGTGAAATGGTGTGACTTCTATGATAAATAGTTCGTGCTGACTGTTGTGTGGAAAACCGTGGAGCAGGTATAGCAGTGGAGAGGTTTGGGGTGATGGATGATCATGGTTTAGACTTCAATGGTGGCAGAGAGGAGAGAGAAGGTCTAGGCTTCCACTTCCAGGCAATATTTGTATTTTAAAATCAACTTTAATTTGATGACCTACTGGTTGGATGTAGTGTTACGTGTGTTTCTGGCTACGGAGAGACTAAGGCCCTTTGTCTGCTCTGGGGTTGCCTACTCTATAGGTATCCCACTTTTGAAAGATCATGGGTTCTTTATTTGGCCACACTACACAGCTTGCAGGATCTTGGTTTCCTGACCAGTGATCAGGAATTGAACCTGGCCCCCTGTAGTGGAAGCTCATAGTACTAACCACTGGACTGCCAGGGAATTCCCAGATTGTGGGTTCTTAATATAGGATATATTGCTCATGAAATAGTGTATTCCTATAAATCATTTTGTTTCCTTATATCAGAATAATTCAGAAAAGTCAATTTGCATTATTTGCCAATCTTGTTACAGTGCTAGTGTGAAGTGCCCACAGTGGGGGACTTCTGCAGACAGCAGCAGAGGAAAGATCCATACCCTGTTCTGTAGCAGAAAGAAAGAAGAATGTCTTCTCGACAAAATAACAACAGGAGTTTCATGATCCAGCTGATGTGCAATCTTAGATGAATAAAAATTAGCATAGAGGTGAAATGTTAACTTTATAGAAAATAACAGGACAGTAACAATCAAGAATAACCAGGGCTTCCCTGGTGGTGCAGTGGTTGAGAGTCCACCTGCCGATGCAGGGGACACGGGTTCATGCCCCAGTCTGGGAAGATCCCACATGCCGCGGAGCGGCTGGGTCCATGAGCCATGGCCGCTGAGCCTGTGCGTCTGGAGCCTGTGCTTCGCAACGGGAGAGGCCACAACAGTGAGAGGCCTGCATACCGCAAAAACAAATAAACAAAAGAATAACTAATAAAAGAGGTGGGAACAACTTTCTTGGAATATTTCCTCTGTGTTAACAGATTACTAAACGCGTAGATACTTATTGAAGTTAAAGGGAAATATTTGATGGCAGGACACCTGGATACATATTAAGAATGTTACTGAAAGAACTCATTTGTTGAATCTGTTCTGGGAAATTTTTCCAATTTAAATGAATATTTCCTCTTGCCTGATTTTGGTTAGGTTATATGCATATATATGGATTGTTGGTTAATAATTTCTCTGTTATATTTTAATCTAAAGGTTTATATTAAAATATCTTCTGGTTTTTTTTGTTTTTTAGAGTTCACACTATGTTGTGCATTCTGTGTTCCTGTTTTAATTGAAGTATAGTTGACTCAATGTCACATTAGTTTCAGGTGTACAGCACAGTGACACAGTTACACATGTAGTTTTATGTATATATATTCTTAACCAGATTCCATTCCCTTACTTACCATCCCTGGTGGTCTATTGATTAGGATTCAGTGCTCTCTATCAGATTCCATTCCCTTACAGGTTATTACAAATATTGAGTATAGTTCCCCTAGCTATACAGTAGCAGTTTCTTTTTGAGTTATAGGTTTTTCTGGATATATGCCCATGATTGGGATTGCTGGATGATATGGTAGTTCTATACATAGGTTTTAAGGAATAGCCATACTGTTTTTCTAAGCCACCACACCAATTTGCATTTCCACTGACAGTGTAGAAGGGTTCCCTTTTCTCTATACCCTCTCCAGCATTCGTTATTTGTAGACTTTTTAATGATGGCCATTCTGACTGGTGTGAGGTGACACCTCATTGTAGTTTTGATTTGCATTTCTCTAATAATTAGCAATGTTGAGCATCTTTTCATGTGCCTGTTGGCTATCTGTATGTCTTCTTTGAAGAAATATCTATGTAAATATTTGCCCATTTTTCGATTGGGTCGTTTTGTTTTTCTGTTGAGTTGTATGAGCTGTTTGTATTATTTGGGAAATTAAGGTCTTGTCAGTCACCTCATTTAAAAATATTTTCTTCCAGTCTCTAAGTTGTCTTTCCTTTTCATTTATGGTCTCCTTTGCTGTGCCAACCCTTTAAGTTTGTTTAGGTCCCACTTGTTTATTTTTATTTCCACTACAGTAGCTGAATCTAGAAAATTATTGCTTCAATTTATGTCAAAGGGTATTCTGCCTAGGTTTTCCTCTAAGAGTTTTTTACTACCCAGTCTTAAACTTGGGTCTTTAATCAATTTTGAGTTTATTTTGGGATAGGGTGTTAAAGAATGTTCTACTTTCATTCTTTTACATGTAGTTGTCCACTTTTCCCAGCACCACTTATTGAAGAGACTGTCTTTTCTCCTCTCTATATTCTTTCCTCCTTTATCATAGATTAATTGACCATAGGTGCATAGGTTTATTTCTGGGCTTTCTCTCCTATTTTGTTGATATATTGATATATGTCAGTGTTTGTGCCAGTAGGCCATACTGTTTTGATCACTGTAGCCTGATAGTATAGTCTGAAGTCAGGGAGCATGATTCCTCCAGCTTTGTTGTTCTTTCCCAAAATTGGTTTGGCTATCCAGGGTCTTCTGTGTTTCCATACAAATTTAATTTTTTGTGTGTTCTAGGCCTGTGAAAAATGCCAGTGGTCATTTGAGGGGGATTGCATTGATTGCTCTGAGTAGTGTGGTCATTTTAACATTGTTCATTCTTCTCATCGAAGTACACTGTCTATCTTTTCATCAGTGTGTGTGTTGGCTTCAATTTCTTTCATCAGTGTCTTACAGTTTTCAAAGTAGAGGTCTTTTGCCTCCTTAGGTAGGTTTATTCCAAGTAAACTTTCTTGTTTTTCATGAATAGTAAATGAGGTTGTTTCCTGAATATCTCTTTGAGAACTTTTGTTGTTTGTGTATAGAAATGCAACAGATTTCTTTGTATTAATTTAGTATCCTGCAACATTATCGAATTCATTGATGAGGTCTAACAGTTTTCTTGTAGTTTCTTTAGAATTTTCTATGTATACTATAATGTCATCTGCAAAGAGTGACAGTTTTACTTTTCCAATTTTGATTTTTTTCTCCTCTGATTGCTGTGGCTAGGACTTCCAAAACTATGTTGAATAAAAGTGGTGAGTGTGAGCCTCCTGGTCTTGTTCACAATCTTGGAATTCTTTCAGCGTTTCACCGTTAAGTATGATGTTAGTTGTGAGTTTGTTGTATATGGTCTTTATTACATTGAGGTAGGTTCCCTCAATGCCCTCACTTACTGGAGAGTTTTTATCATAAATGGATGTTGAATTTCATCAAAAGCGTTTCCTGCCTCTATTGAGAGAACCACATGGTTTTTATTATTCAGTTGGTTGATGTGCTGTATCACACTGAGTGATTTGAGGATACTGAAAAATCTTTGCATCCCTGGGATAAGTCCCACATGATCATGATGTATTATCCTTTTAATGTATTGTTGGATGTCGTTATTGTGTTGAGGATTTTGGCATCTATGTTCATCTGTGATATGGGCCTGTAATTTTCTTTTCTGTGTGTGATATCTTTGGTTTTTGGTATCAGGGTGATGGTGGCCTCATAGAATGAATTCAGAAGTGTTCCTTCCTCTGCAATTTTTTGGAAGAGTTGAAGAGGGATAGGTGTTAACTTTTCACTGAATGTTTGGTAGAATTCCCCTGTGAAGCTATCTAGTCCTGGATTTGTGTTTGTTGGGAGTTTTCAAATTACTGTTTCAATTTAAGGAATGGTAATTTGTCTGTTCATATTTTCTAGTTCTTCCTGGTTCAGCATTGGGAGATTGTATCTTTGTAAAAATTTTCTATTTCCTCTAGATTGTCAATTTTATTGGCAAATAGTTGCTCATTACAGTCTCTTGGGGTCCTTTCTATTTCCATGATGTCAGTTGTAACTTCTTTTTCATTTCTACATTTATTGATTTGGGCTCTCCTCTTTTTTGGTGATGAATCTGGCTAAGGTTTATCAATTTTGTCTATCTTTTCAAAGAACCAGATTTTAGTTTCATTGATCTTTTCTTTGTTTTTTAAGGCTCTATTTCATTTATTACTGTTCTGATCTTTATGATTTCTTTTTGAATAAAGATTCAAAAATCTTTATCTGAGATTTTTCTTTTTAGCTTGTATTGCTAAAAACTTTCCTCTTAAAACTGCTTTTGCTGCATCCAATAGGTTTTGAGTCATGTTTTTGTTTTTATTTGTCTCGAGATCTTTTTAATTAATTTAGTTGAAGTATAGCTGATTTACAATGTTGTGTTACCTTCTGCTGTACAGCAAAGTGATTCAGTTGTATATCTGTCCATCCATTCTTTTTCATTTTCTTTACCATTATGGTTTATCACAGGATATTGAATACAGTTCCCTGTGCTATACAGTAGGACCTTGTTCCTTATCCATTCTATGTATAATAGTTTGCATCTGTTAATCCCAAACTCCCAATCCATCTCTCCTTTTCCCCTCTCCCTTGGCAAACACCATTCTCTTCTCTATGGCTGTGAGACAGTTTCTCTTTCTTATGTAAGTTCATTTGTGTCATATTTTACATTGCATTTATAAGTGATATCATATGATGTATGTTCTCCTTGTGATATGGGCTTGTAATTTTTCTTTGTGGTTGTTTTATTTCTTTTTAATTTTTTTATATTGGAGCATAGCGGATCAAAAATGTTGTGTTAGTTTCAGGTGTACAGCAATGTGATTCAGTTATACATATATGTGTATCTATTCTTTTTCAAATTCTTTTCCCATTTAGATTATTAAAGTATTGAGCAGAGTTCCCTGTGCTATAAATCAGGTTCTTATTGGTTCTCTATTTTCAATATAGCCATGTGTACATGTCAATCCCAAACTTCCAATCTATCCTTCCCCCTGACCCTTCCCTCTGGCAACCATGTTTGTTCTCTAAGTCTGTGAGTCTCTTTCTGTTTTGTTAATAAGTTCATTTGTATCATTTTTTTTAGATTCCACATATAAATGATATCATATTATATTTATCTTAATCTGTCAGACTCACTTCACTCAGTATGGCAATCTCTAGTTCCATGCATGATGCTGCAAATGGCATTATTTCATTCATTTTTTATGACTGAGTAATATTCCATGTATATATGTACCACATCTACTTTACCCATTCCTCTGCTGATGGACATTTAGGTTGCCTCCATGTCCTGGTGATTGTAAATAGTGCTGCTGTGAACATTGGAGTGCATGTATCTATTCCAAACATAGTTTTTGCTGGATATATTCCCAGGAGTGGGACTGTTGGATCACATTGTAGCTCTAATTTTAGTTTTTTTGAAATAAATTTATTTATTTAAGGCTGCATTGGGTCTTTGTTGCTGCACATGGGTTTTCTTTAGTTGCGGCGAGTGGGGGCTACGCTTTGTTGTGGTGTGCAGGCTTAGCATTGTGGGGGCTTCTCTTGTGGAGCATGGACTCAAGGCACATGGGCTTCAGTAGTTGTGGCACAAGGGCTCAGTAGTTGTGGCACACGGGCTGTAGAGCACAGGCTCAGTACTTCTGGTGCACAGACTTAGTTGCTCTGCTGCATGTGGGATCTTCCTGATATTCCTGGACAAGAGCTCAAACCCATATCCTCTGCATTGGCAGGTGGCTACTTAAACACTGGGCCACCAGGGAATGCCTACTTTTAGCATCTTAAGGAACACTCATACTGTTCTCCATAGTGGCTGTATCAATTTACATTCCTACCAACAGTAGAGGGGGGTTCCCTTTTCTCCACACCTTCCCCAGCATTTATTGATTTTACATTTTTTGATGATAGCTATTCTGACTGGTGTGAGATCATATTTCATTGGAGTTTGATTTGCATTTCTCTAATTATTAGGGATGTTGAGCATTTTTTCATGTGCCTCTTGGCCATCTGTATGTCTTCCTTGAAGAAATGTCTATTTAGGTCTTCTGCCCGTTGTGAAAGATTGTTTGATTTTTTGATACTGAGCCACATGTGCTGCTTGTAAATTTTAGAGACTAATACCCTGTAGGTAGCATCATTTGCAAATATTTTCTCCCATTCCGTGGGTTGTCTTTGGGTATTGTCTGTGGTTTCCTTTGCTTTGCAAAATATTTTGAGTTTAATTAGGTCCCATTTCTTTATTTTTGTTTTTATATCCATTACTCTAGGAGATGGCTAGACAAAGATTGCTGCAGTTTGTCTGAGTGTTCTGCTTATACTTTCCTCTAAGAGTATTATAGTATCCTGTCTTACATTTAAGTCTATATAATCCATGTTGAGTATATTTTTGTATATGGTGTTAAAGAATGTTTTAAGTTCATTATTTTACATGGAGTTGTGTGCAATATTTGGTGAACAGACTGTCTTTCCTCTATTGTATAGTTTTCCCTCCATTATCACAGATTAATTGACCATAGATGTGTGGGTTTATTTTGGGATTTCTATCCTGTTCCATTCACCTCTATTTCTGTTTCTGTGCCAGTACTACATTCTTTTGATGGCTGAATCTGTGTAGTACAGTCTGAAGTCAGGGAGCCTAATTCTTCCAGCTCCATTTTTCATTCTCAAGCTTGCTTTGAATATTTGGTTCCATACAAATTTTAAGACTATGTGTTCTACTTCTGTGATAAATGCCATTGGTAATTTGATAGGGCTTGCATTGAATCTGTAGATTGCCTAGAATATTAGAGCTATTTTGACAATATTGATTAATCTAAGAACATGGTATAGCTTTCCACCTGTTTGTGTTGTCTTCTATTTCTTTCATCGGTATCTTAGAGGTTTCAGAGTCCTGGCTTTTTGTCTCCTTAGGTATGTTTATTCCTAAGTATTTTTTCCTTTTGATGTGATGGTAAATGGGATTGTTTCTGTAATGTATTTTTCTGATATTTTGTTGTTAGTGTATAGAAGTGCAACACATTTCTGAATATTTATTTTGTATCTTGCAAATTTACCAGATTCATTGATGAGTTCAAGTTGTTCTCTGGCAACATGTTTAGGATTTTCTACGTACCAGTATCATGTCATCTGCAAACAGTGACAGTTTTATGCCCCCTTTTCCCATTTGGATACCTTTTGTTTCTTTTTCTTCTCTGATTGCCATGGCTAGGACTTCCAAAACTATGTGGAGTAATAGTGGGAAGAATGGACCTCCTTGTCTTGTTCCTGATCCTAGAGGAAATGCTTTCAGGTTTTTACCATTGAGTATGATGATAACTGTAGTTTTGTTGCATATGTTGAGGTGTGTTCATTCTAGGTCCACTTTCTGGAGAGGCTTTATGATAAATAGGTGTTGAATTTTGTCAAAAGGTTTTTCTGCTTCTATTGAGATGATCATATGATTATTATTCTTGAATTGGTTGATGTGGTGTATCGCACTGATTTATGGATATAGAAAATTGCTTCCATTGCTGAGATAAGTCCCACTTGATCACGATGTATGAGCCTTTTAATGTACTGTTGAAATCTGTATGCAATATTGTTTTGAGGATATTTGTATCTATGTTCATCAGTGATATGTGCCTGTAGTATTCTGCTTGTGATATCTTTGGTTTTTGGTGTCAGAAAATTGGTGGCCTCACAGAAAGAGTTCAGAAGTGTTCCTTCCTCTGAAGGTTTCTAGAAGAGTGGAATAAAGATAGGTGTTAACTCTTCTCTAAATAATTAGTAGAATTCCACTGTGAAGTCATCTGGTCCAGGATCTTCATTTGTTGATTCAGCTTTTAATTACTTATTCAATCCTGGAAAGGTAGTTGTTTGGTTCATATTTTCCAGTTCTTCTTCGTTCAGTTTTGGGAGATTGTACCTTTGTAATAATTTGTGCCTTTTCTCTAGGTTCATTTTATTGGCAAATATTTGCTAGTAGAGGTCTCAGGGTCCTTTGAATTTCCATGAGGATGATTGTAAATGCTTGTTTTTCATTTGTACATTTATTGGTTTGGGCCCTCTCCCTTTTTTTTTCCTCATGAGTCTGGCTAAGGATTACGAATATTGTTTGTTTTCAATAAACAAGCTTTTAGTTTCATTGAACTTTACTTTCTTTGTTGTTTGTTTGTTAGGCTCTATTTCATCTATTTCTGCTCAGATCATTCTGATTACTTCTAAGTTTTAGGTTTGTTTGTTCATTTTTCTCTAGTTACGTCAGGTGTAAAGTTACATAAATTATTTAAGGCTTTTCCTCTTGTTAGCTTTTATCACTAAAACTTCCCCCTTAGACCAGCCTTTGCTGCATCCCATAGGTTTTGGATCATTGTGTCTTTGCTTTTATTTGTCTCTAGGGTTTTCTTTTAATTGATTTAATTGAAGTATAGTTGATGTACAATGTTTTTTGTTTTTGCTGTACAGCAAATTGATTCAGTTACACACATATCTGTCTGTCTATACATTCTTTCTCATCTTCTTTTCCAGTGTGCTTTATCACAGGATATTGAATACAATTTCCTCTGGTATACACTAGGAATTTGTTCCTTTTGTAAATTGATTAATTTAAATTTAATTTTTTTAATTTTTTTATTAGTTTCTGCTTTATAACAAAGTGAATCAGTCATACATATACATCTGTTCCCACATCCCTGCCCTCATGCATCTCCCTCCCTCCCACCCTCCCCATCCCACCCCGCCAGGTGGTCACAAAGCACCGAGCTGATCTCTCTGCTCTGCGGCTGCTTCCCACTATCTATCTACCTTACGTTTGGTACTGTATATATGTCCATGCCTCTCTTTCGCTTTGTCACAGCTTACCCTTCCCCCTCCCCATATCCTCAAGTCCATTCTCAAGTAGTTCTGTGTCTTTATTCCTGTTTTACCCCTAGGTTCTTCATGACATTTTTTTTTAATTCCATATATATGTGTTAGCATATGGTATTTGTCTTTCTCTTTCTGACTTACTTCACTCTGTATGACAGACTCTAGGTCTATCCACCTCATTACAGATAGCTCAGTTTCGTTTCTTTTTGTGGCTGAGTAATATTCCATTGTATATATGTGCCACATCTTCTTTATCCATTCATCCGATGATGGACACTTAGGTTGTTTCCAGCTCCGGGCTATTGTGAATAGAGCTGCAATGAACATTTTGGTACATGTCTCTTTTTGAATTATGGTTTTCTCAGGGTGTATGCCTAGCAGCGGGATTGCTGGATCATATGGTAGTTCTATTTTTAGTTTTTTAAGGAACCTCCATACTGTTCTCCATAGAGGCTGTACCAATTCACATTCCCACCAGCAGTGCAAGAGTGTTCCCTTTTCTCCAAACCCTCTCCAGCATTTATTGTTTCTAGATTTCTTGATGATAGCCATTCTGACTGATGTGAGATGATATCTCATTGTAGTTTTGATTTGCATTTCTCTAATGATTATTTTACATTAGAATATAGTTGAGTAGCAATGCTGTGTTAGTTGCAGGTGTGCAGCAAAGTATTTCAGTTATACATTATATCTGTACCTATTCGTTTTCATATTGATACTCATTTGGATTATTAAAAAATACTGAACAAAATCCTGTACTATACAGTAGGTCCTTATTTGTTATCTGTTTTAATACAAGAGTGTGTACATGTAAATTCTAAACTCCCAATCTATCCTTCACCTCACTCCATTCCCTCTGGTAACCACGGGTTTGTAATCTAAGTCTGTGAGTCTGTTTCTGTTTTGTAAATATGTTCATTTGTATCATTTTGTTTAGATTCTGTATATGAGCAATATGTATATGGTATTTGTACTTCACTTAGTATTATAATCTCCAGGTCCATCCATGTTGTTGTAAATAGCATTCTTTATTTTTGTTGGCTGAGTAACATTCCATTCTATATATGTACCACATCTCCTGCATCCATTCTTCTGTCAATGGACATTTAGGTTGCTTCTGTATCTTCACTATTGTAAAGAGTGCTGGAATGAACATTGGGAGTCATGTATCCTTTAGAACTATGTATATCTCTGAATATATGCCCAGGAGTGGGATTGCTGTATCATATGGTAGCTCTACTTTTAGTTTTTTTTTTTTTAGGAAACCCCCATACTGTTCTGTATAGTGTCTGTACCAATTTACATTTCCTTCAAGAGTATAGGAGGGTCCCCTTTGTCCAAGACCTTGTTCTTTCTCCATTCTATGTACAATAGTTTGCATCTGCTCACGCCAAACATGCAATCCATCTCATTCATGCTTCCCCTCTCCCTGGCAACAATCAGTCTCTTCTCTATGTCTATGAGTCTGTTTCTTTTATGTAGATAATTTCTTTTGTGTCAGATTTCCTATTCCACATATAAGTGATAACATATGGTATTTCTCCTTCTCTTTGTAACTTGCTTCACTTAGTGTGATAATCACTAGCTCCATTCATGTTGCTGCAAATGGCATTAGTTCATCCCTTGTTATGGCTGAGAGTATTCCATTGTGTATATATACCACAACTGCTTTAGCCATTCATGTGGCAGTGGACATTTGGGTTGCTTCCATGTCTTGCCTAAGGTTAATAGTGCTGCTGTGCACATAGGGCTTCATGTACCTTCTTGAAATAGATGGTTGTCTATTTATATACCCAGGATTTTTGTGCTGGATCTTATGGCAAGTCAATTTTTAGTTTCGTGAATAAGCTCCACATTGTTTTCCAAAGACAATGCAACATTTTATGTCCCGATGCACAGTGTAACAGTGTAAACTTTTCTCCACACCCTCCTGAGCATTTATTGTTTTTACCTTTTTTAATGATGTCTATTCTGACTGGTGTGAGATCACATTTCATTGGAGGTTTGATTTTCATTTCTCTAATTATTTGAGATGTAGAACATCTTTTCATGTGTCTCTTGGCCATCTCAATGTCTTCTTTGGAGAAATGTCTACTTTAGTCTTCTGCCCACTGTGATTGATTGTTTTTTTATATTAACCCACAAGCATTGTTTAGAAATTTTGGAGACTAATCCCCTGTAGGTAGCATCATTTGCAAATACTTTTTCCCATTCCGTGGGTTATCTTTTTCTTCTGTCTATGGTTTCCTTGGCTGTGCAAAATATTTTCAGTTGATTTAGGTCCTGTTGGTATATTTCTGTTTTTATATCCATTACTCTAGGAGACGCCTAGAAAGAGATATTGCTGCAGTTGGTCAGTGAGGGTTCTGCTTATGCTTTCCTCTAAGTGTATTATACTATCCTGTCTTACATTTAGTTTTTAATCCTTGTTAAGTATGTTTTTGTATATGGTCATAAAGAATGTTTTAATTTCATTTTATTACATGTAGTTGTCCAGCACTCTTATTGAAGAGACTGTCTCTCCTGCATTTTATAGTTTTGCCTCCACTGTCATACATTAATTGACCACAGAAGTCTGGATTTATTTTGGGATTTCTATCCTGTTCCATTCATCTATATTTCTGTTTCTGTGCCAGTACCACATTCTTTTGATGACTTAATCTGTGTAGTACAGTCTGAAGTCAGGGAGCCTGATTCTTCCAGCTCCATTTTTCTTTCTCAAGGTTGCTTTGAATATTTGCCTCCATACAAATTTTAAGACTGTGTGTTTTAGTTCTGTGATAAATGCCATTGGTAATTTGATAGGCCTTGCTTTGTACCTTTACACTGCCTAGGATAATATAGTCATTTTGACAATGTTGATTATTCTAATCCAAGAACATGGTATATCTTTCCATCTGTTTGTGTTGTCTTCTATTTCTTTCATCGGTGTCTTAGATTTTTTGGAGTCCTGGCCTTTTGTCTCCTTAGGTAGGTTTATTCCTAAGTATATTTTTCTTTTAGATGTGATGGTAAATGGCATTGTTTCTGTAATGTATTTTTCTGACCTTTTGTTGTTAGTGTATAAAAGTACAACTGATTTCTCTATATTTATTTTGTGTCCTCCAACTTTATGAGATTCTTTGAGCTCTAGAAGATCTCTGCTTACATGTTTAGGATTTCTATGTACACTACCATGTCATCTGCAAACAGTGACAGTTTTATGCCCCCTTTTCCAATTTGGATACCTTTTGTTTCTTGTTCTTCTCTGATTGCCATGGCTAGGACTTCCAAAACTATGTTGAATAATAGTGGCAAGAATGGACATCCTTGTCTTGTTCCTGATCTTAGTGGAAATGCTTTCAGCTTTTTATCATTGAGTTTGATGTTAGCTGTCGGTGTGTCACATACGTTGAGGTGTGTTCACTCTATATCCACTTTCTGGAGAGTTTTTCTGATAAATATGTGTGGAACTTTGTCAAAAGGTTTTTCTGCATCTCTTGACATGACCATATGATTATGGTTCTTCAACTGGTTGGTGTGGTGTATCACACTGATTGATTTGCAGATATAGAAAATTTCTTCCATCCCTGGGATAAATCCCACTTGATCATGGTGTACGAGCCTTTTAATGTACTGTTGGAGTCTGTTTGCAATATTGTGCTGATGATATTTGTATCTACGTTCATCTGTGATGTGGGTCTGTCCTTTTATTTTCTCTGTGAGGTATCTTTGTCTGCTTTTTGGTATCAGAGTATTGGTGGCCTCATAGAATGAGTTCAGAAGTTTTCTTTCCTCTGCAGGTTTCTAGAAGAGTGGCAGAAGGATAGGTGTTAACTCTTCTCTAAATGTTTGGTAGAATTCCACTGTGAAGTCATCTGGTCCTGGATCTTCATTTGTTGATTCAGCTTTTAATTACTAACTGAATCCAGGAAAGGTAGTTGTTTAGTTCATATATTCCAGTTCTTCCTGCTTCAGTTTTGGGAGATTGTACCTTTGTAGAAGTTTGTCCGTTTTCTCTAGGTTGTTCATTTTATTGGCAAATGTTTGCTCTTAGTAGTCTCAGGGTCCTTTGAATTTCCATGATGTTGATTGTAACTGCTTGCTTTTCATTGGTACATTTATTGGTTTGAGCTCTCTCCCTTTTTTTGCCTGAGGAGTCTGGCTAAGGATTTTGAATATTGTTTACCTTTTCAATGAGCCAGGTTTTCATTTCATTGAGCTTTTGTTTGTTTGTTGTTTGTTTTTTAAGCTCTATTTCATTTATTTCTTCTCAGATGGTTATGATTTCTTTCCTTCCACTAACTTTGGGTTTTGTTTGTTCATTTTTCTGGAGTTACGTTTGGTGTAAAGTTACATCATTTATGTAAGCGTTTTCTTCTTGTTAACTTCTATCACTGAAAACTTCCCTCTTAGATCAGGTATTGCTGCATCCCATTGGTTTTGGGTCATTGTGGGTTTTTTTATTGGTCTCTACGATTTTCTTTTAATTGATTTAATTGAAGTATAGTTGATTTACAATGTTTTGTTCCTTTTGCTGTACAGCAAATTGATTCAGCTACACACCTCTCTATCTATGCATTCTTTCGCATTTTCTTTTCCAGTGTGCTTTATCACAGGATATTGAATACAATTTCCTTTGGTACACACTAGGACATTGTTCCTTTTCTAAATTAAATAATTAATTTACATTAAATAATGTTTCTCTTATTTTAGAATATAGTTGAATAACAATGCTGTGTTAGTTGCAGGTGTGCAGCAAAGTGATTCAGTTATAAATTATATATGTTCCTATTCGTTTTCATATTGATTCCCATTTAGGTGATTAAAAAATACTGAGCAAAATCCCTGTACTATACAGTAGGTCCTCATTTGTAATCTGTTTTAATAGAAGAGTGTGTACATGTAAATCCGAAACTCCCAAACTATCCCTCGCCCCCACGCCATTTCCTCTGGTAACCATAGGTTTGTAATCTGAGTGTGTGAGTCTGTTTCTCTTTCGTAAATAAGATCATTTGTATCCTTTCCTTTTAGATTCCTTATATAAGCCATATTGTGTGATAGTTTTACTTCGCTTAGTATGATCATCTCCAGGTCCATCCATGTTGCTGTAAATGGCATTATTTCTTCTTTTTGTTGGCTGAGTAATGTTCCATTATATATATGTACCGCTTCTCCTTCATCCATTCTTCTGTCAATGGACATTTTGTTTGCTTCTGTGTCTTGACTAGGGTAAAGAGTGCTGCAATGAATTTTGGGATGCATGTATCGTTTAGAACTATGTATTTCTCTGAATATATGCCCAGCAGTGGGATTCCTGGATCATATGGTAGGTCTACTTTTAGTTTTATAAGGAACCCCCATACTGTTCCCTATAGTGTCTGGACCAATTTACATTTCCTTTCAGAGTATACAAGGGTTCCCTTTTCTCATGACCTTGTTCTTTCTCCATTCTATGTACAATAGTTTGAATCTGCTAACCCCAAACTCCCAATCCATCTCTTGCATGCTTCCCCTCTCCCTGGCGCCAACCAGTCTCTTCTCTATGTCTGAGTCTGTTTCTTTTATGTAGCTCCGTTCTTTTGTGTCAGATTTTTCAGTCCACATATACGTGATAACATATGGTATTTCTCCTTCTCTTTGTGACATGCTTCACTTAGTGTGATCATTTTTAGCTCCATTCATATTGCTGCAAATGGCATCATTACATCCTTTGTTATGGCTGAGTAGTATTCCATTGTATATATGTACACCACAACTGCTTTATCCATTCAGGTGTCAGTGGACGTTTGGGTTGCCTCCATGTCTTGGCTATGGTTAATAGTGCTGCTGTGCACATAGGGATTCACGTACCTTCTTGAATTAGACGGTTGTCTGGATATATACCCAGGAGTTGTGTTGCTGGATCGTATGGCAAGTCAAGTTTTAGTTTTTTCAGTAAGCTCCACTCTGTTTTCCTAAGTGGCTGTGCCAGTTTACATCCCCATGCACAGTGTAGGAAGGTTCCCTTTCCTTCACACCCTCCCCAGCATTTATTGTTTTTACATTTTTTGATGATGGCTATTCTGAGTAGTGTGAGATCATATTTCATTTGAGTTTTGATTTGCATTTGTCTAATTATTAGGGATGTTGAGCATCTTTTCATGTGCCTGTTGGCCATCTATATGTCTTCTTTGGAGAAATATCTATTTAAGTCTTCTGCCCATTGTGGCTGATTCTTTGTTGGGTTTTTTTTTTTAATTGACCCACATGCGTTCTTTCCAAATTTTGGAGACTAATCCCCTGGGGGTAGTATCATTGGCAAATATTTTCTCCCATTCTGTGGGTTGTCTTTTTCTTTTGTCTATGGTTTTCTTTGCTCTGCAAAATATTTTCAGTTTAATTAGGTCCCATTTATTTTTCTTCTTATATCCATCACTCTAGGAGACGCCTAGACAAAGATATTGCTCTGGTTTGTCATTGAGGGTTCTGCTTATGCTTTCCTCTAAGAGCATTATAGTATCGTGTCTTATATTTAGATCTGTTATCCACGTTGTGTTTATTTTTGTACATGCTGTTAAAGAATGTTTTAATTTCATTTTTTTACTGCAGTTGTCCAGCACTCTTTGTTGAACAGACTGTCTTTCTTCCATTGTATATTTTTGCCTCCATTGTCACAGATTAATTGACCATAGATGTGTGGGTTCATTTTGGGATTTCTATCCTGTTCTATTCATCTATATTTCTGTTTCTGTGCCAGTACCACATTCTTTTGATGACTTAATCTGTGTAGTACAGTCTGAAGTCAGGGAGCCTGATTCTTCCAGCTCCATTTTTCTTTCTCAAGGTTGCTTTGAATATTTGCCTCCATACAGATTTTCAGACTGTGTATTTTAGTTCTGTGATAAATGCCATTGGTAATTTGATAGGCCTTGCTTTGTATCTTTACACTGCCTAGGACAATATAGTCATTTTGACAATGTTGATTATTCTAATCCAAGAACATGGTATATCTTTCCATCTGTTTGTGTTGTCTTCTATTTCTTTCATCGGTGTCTTAGATTTTTTGGAGTCCTGGCCTTTTGTCTCCTTAGGTAGGTTTATTCCTAAGTATCTTTTTCTTTTAGATGTGATGGTAAATGGCATTGTTTCTGTATGTATTTTTCTGACCTTTTGTTAGTGTATAAAAGTACAACTGATTTCTCTATATTTATTTTGTGTCCTCCAACTTTACGAGATTCTTTGATGAGCTCTAGTAGATCTCTGCTTACAAGTTTAGGATTTTCTACGTACACTACCATGTCATCTGCAAACAGTGACAGTTTTATGCCCCCTTTTCCAATTTGGATACCTTTTGTTTCTTGTTCTTCTCTGATTGCCATGGCTAGGACTTCCAAAACTATGTTGAATAATAGTGGCAAGAATGGACATCCTTGTCTTGTTCCTGATCTTAGCGGAAATGCTTTCAGCTTTTTACCATTGAGTTTGATGTTAGCTGTCGGTGTGTCACATTCGTCGAGGTGTGTTCACTCTATGTCCACTTTCTGGAGAGTTTTTCTGATAAATATGTGTGGAACTTTGTCAAAAGGTTTTTCGGCATCTCTTGACATGACCATATGATTATGGTTCTTCAATTGGTTGATGTGGTGTATCACACTGATTGATTTGCAGATATAGAAAATTCCTTCCATCCCTGGGATAAATCCCACTTGATCATGGTGTACGAGCCTTTTAATGTACTGTTGGAGTCTGTTTGCAATATTGTGTTGATGATATTTGTATCTACGTTCATCAGTGCTGTGGGTCTGTCCTTTTATTTTCTCTGTGAGGTATCTTTGTCTGCTTTTTGGTATCAGAGTATTGGTGGCCTCATAGAATGAGTTCAGAAGTTTTCTTTCCTCTGCAGGTTTCTAGAAGAGTGGCAGAAGGATAGGGGTTAACTCTTCTCTAAATGTTTGGTAGAATTCCACTGTGAAGTCATCTGGTCCTGGATCTTCATTTGTTGATTCAGCTTTTAATTACTAACTGAATCCAGGAAAGGTAGTTGTTTAGTTCATATATTCCAGTTCTTCCTGGTTCAGTTTTGGGAGATTGTACCTTTGTAGAAGTTTGTCCGTTTTCTCTAGGTTGTTCATTTTATTGGCAAATGTTTGCTCTTAGTAGTCTCAGGGTCCTTTGAATTTCCATGATGTTGATTGTAACTGCTTGCTTTTCATTGGTACATTTATTGGTTTGAGCTCTCTCCCTTTTTTTGCCTGAGGAGTCTGGCTAAGGATTTTGAATATTGTTTACCTTTTCAATGAGCCAGGTTTTCGTTTCATTGAGCTATTGTTTGTTTGTTGTTTGTTTTTTAGGCTCTATTTCATTTATTTCTTCTCAGATGGTTATGATTTCTTTCCTTCCACTAACTTTGGGTTTTGTTTGTTCATTTTTCTGGAGTTACGTTTGGTGTAAAGTTACATCATTTATGTAAGCGTTTTCTTCTTGTTAACTTCTATCATTGAAAACTTCCCTCTTAGATCAGGTATTGCTGCATCCCTTTGGTTTTGGGTCATTGTGGGATTTTTTATTGGTCTCTACGATTTTCTTTTAATTGATTTAATTGAAGTATAGTTGATTTACAATGTTTTGTTCCTTTTGCTGTACAGCAAATTGATTCAGTTACACACCTCTCTATCTATGCATTCTTTCGCATTTTCTTTTCCAGTGTGCTTTATCACAGGATATTGAATACAATTTCCTTTGGTACACACTAGGACATTGTTCCTTTTCTAAATTAAATAATTAATTTACATTAAAAAATGTTTCTCTTATTTTAGAATATAGTTGAATAACAATGCTGTGTTAGTTGCAGGTGTGCAGCAAAGTGATTCAGTTATAAATTATATATGTTCCTATTCGTTTTCATATTGATTCCCATTTAGGTGATTAAAAAATACTGAGCAAAATCCCTGTACTATACAGTAGGTCCTCATTTGTAATCTGTTTTAATAGAAGAGTGTGTACATGTAAATCCGAAACTCCCAAACTATCCCTCGCCCCCACGCCATTTCCTCTGGTAACCATAGGTTTGTAATCTGAGTGTGTGAGTCTGTTTCTCTTTCGTAAATAAGTTCATTTGTATCCTTTCCTTTTAGATTCCTTATATAAGCCATATTGTGTGATAGTTTTACTTCACTTAGTATGATCATCTCCAGGTCCATCCATGTTGCTGTAAATGGCATTATTTTGTCTTTTTGTTGGCTGAGTAATGTTCCATTATATATATGTACCGCTTCTCCTTCATCCATTCTTCTGTCAATGGACATTTTGGTTGCTTCTGTGTCTTGACTAGGGTAAAGAGTGCTGCAATGAATTTTGGGATGCATGTATCGTTTAGAACTATGTATTTCTCTGAATATATGCCCAGCAGTGGGATTCCTGGATCATATGGTAGGTCTACTTTTAGTTTTATAAGGAACCCCCATACTGTTCCCTATAGTGTCTGGACCAATTTACATTTCCTTTCAGAGTATACAAGGGTTCCCTTTTCTCATGACCTTGTTCTTTCTCCATTCTATGTACAATACTTTGCATCTGCTAACCCCAAACTCCCAATCCATCTCTTGCATGCTTCCCCTCTCCCTCTCAACAACCAGTCTCTTCTCTATGTCTGTGAGTCTGTTTCTTTTATGTAGCTCCGTTCTTTTGTGTCAGATTTTTCAGTCCACATATACGTGATAACATATGGTATTTCTCCTTCTCTTTGTGACATGCTTCACTTAGTGTGATCATTTTTAGCTCCATTCATATTGCTGCAAATGGCATCATTACATCCTTTGTTATGGCTGAGTAGTATTCCATTGTATATATGTACACCACAACTGCTTTATCCATTCAGGTGTCAGTGGATGTTTGGGTTGCCTCCATGTCTTGGCTATGGTTAATAGTGCTGCTGTGCACATAGGGATTCACGTAGCTTCTTGAATTAGACGGTTGTCTGGATATATACCCAGGAGTTGTGTTGCTGGATCGTATGGCAAGTCAAGTTTTAGTTTTTTGAGTAAGCTCCTCCATGTTTTCCTAAGTGGCTGTGCCAGTTTACATCCCCATGCACAGTGTAGGAAGGTTCCCTTTCCTTCACACCCTCCCCAGCATTTATTGTTTTTACATTTTTTGATGATGGCTATTCTGAGTAGTGTGAGATCATCTTTCATTTGAGTTTTGATTTGCATTTGTCTAATTATTAGGGATGTTGAGCATCTTTTCATGTGCCTGTTGGCCATCTATATGTCTTCTTTGGAGAAATGTCTAGTTAAGTCTTCTGCCCATTGTGGCTGATTCTTTGTTGGGTTTTTTTTTTTTAATTGACCCACATGCGTTCTTTTCAAATTTTGGAGACTAATCCCCTGGAGGTAGTATCATTGGCAAATATTTTCTCCCATTCTGTGGGTTGTCTTTTTCTTTTGTCTATGGTTTTCTTTGCTCTGCAAAATATTTTCAGTTTAATTAGGTCCCATTTATTTTTCTTCTTATATCCATCACTCTAGGAGACGCCTAGACAAAGATATTGCTCTGGTTTGTCATTGAGGCTTCTGCTTATGCTTTCCTCTAAGAGGATTATAGTATCCTGTCTTATATTTAGATCTGTTATCCACGTTGTCTTTATTTTTCTACATGCTGTTAAAGAATGTTTTAATTTCATTTTTTTACTGGAGTTTTCCAGCACTCTTTGTTGAAGAGACTGTCTTTCTTCCATTGTATATTTTTGCCTCCATTGTCACAGATTAATTGACCATAGATGTGTGGGTTCATTTTGGGATTTCTATCCTGTTCCATTCATCTATATTTCTGGTTCTGTGCCAGTACCACATTCTTTTGATGACTTAATCTGTGTAGTACAGTCTGAAGTCAGGGAGCCTGATTCTTCCAGCTCCATTTTTCTTTCTCAAGGTTGCTTTGAATATTTGCCTCCATAGAGATTTTCAGACTGTGTATTTTAGTTCTGTGATAAATGCCATTGGTAATTTGATAGGCCTTGCTTTGTATCTTTACACTGCCTAGGACAATATAGTCATTTTGACAATGTTGATTATTCTAATCCAAGAACATGGTATATCTTTCCATCTGTTTGTGTTGTCTTCTATTTCTTTCGTCGGTGTCTTCGATTTTTTGGAGTCCTGGCCTTTTGTCTCCTTAGGTAGGTTTATTCCTAAGTATCTTTTTCTTTTAGATGTGATGGTAAATGGCATTGTTTCTGTAATGAATTTTTCTGACCTTTTGTTGTTAGAGTATAAAAGTACAACTGATTTCTCTATATTTTGTGTCCTCCAACTTTACGAGATTCTTTGAGCTCTAGTAGATTTCTGCTTACATGTTTAGGATTTTCTATGTACACTACCATGTCATCTGCAAACAGTGACTGTTTTATGCCCCCTTTTCCAATTTGGATACCTTTTGTTTCTTGTTCTTCTCTGATTGCCATGGCTAGGACTTCCAAAACTATGTTGAATAATAGTGGCAAGAATGGACATCCTTGTCTTGTTCCTGATCTTAGCGGAAATGCTTTCAGCTTTTTACCATTGAGTTTGATGTTAGCTGTCGGTGTGTCACATACGTCGAGGTGTGTTCACTCTATGTCCACTTTCTGGAGAGTTTTTCTGATAAATATGTGTGGAACTTTGTCAAAAGGTTTTTCTGCATCTCTTGACATGACCATATGATTATGGTTCTTCAATTGGTTGATGTGGTGTATCACACTGATTGATTTGCGGATATAGAAAATTCCTTCCATCCCTGGGATAAATCCCACTTGATCATGGTGTACGAGCCTTTTAATGTACTGTTGGAGTCTGTTTGCAATATTGTGTTGATGATATTTGTATCTACGTTCATCAGTGCTGTGGGTCTGTCCTTTTATTTTCTCTGTGAGGTATCTTTGTCTGCTTTTTGGTATCAGAGTATTGGTGGCCTCATAGAATGAGTTCAGAAGTTTTCTTTCCTCTGCAGGTTTCTAGAAGAGTGGCAGAAGGATAGGTGTTAACTCTTCTCTAAATGTTTGGTAGAATTCCACTGTGAAGTCATCTGGTCCTGGATCTTCATTTGTTGATTCAGCTTTTAATTACTAACTGAATCCAGGAATGGTAGTTGCATAGTTCATATATTCCAGTTCTTCCTGCTTCAGTTTTGGGAGATTGTACCTTTGTAGAAGTTTGTCCGTTTTCTCTAGGTTGTTCATTTTATTGGCAAATGTTTGCTCTTAGTAGTCTCAGGGTCCTTTGAATTTCTATGATGTTGATTGTAACTTCTTGCTTTTCATTGGTACATTTATTGGTTTGAGCTCTCTCCCTTTTTTTGCCTGAGGAGTCTGGCTAAGGATTTTGAAAATTGTTTACCTTTTCAATGAGCCAGGTTTTCGTTTCATTGAGCTTTTGTTTGTTTGTTGTTTGTTTTTTAGGCTCTATTTCATTTATTTCTTCTCAGATGGTTATGATTTCTTTCCTTCCACTAACTTTGGGTTTTGTTTGTTCATTTTTCTGGAGTTACGTTTGGTGTAAAGTTACATCATTTATGTAAGCGTTTTCTTCTTGTTAACTTCTATCACTGAAAACTTCCCTCTTAGATCAGGTATTGCTGCATCCCATTGGTTTTGGGTCATTGTGGGTTTTTTTATTGGTCTCTACGATTTTCTTTTAATTGATTTAATTGAAGTAGAGTTGATTTACAATGTTTTGTTCCTTTTGCTGTACAGCAAATTGATTCAGGTACACACCTCTCTATCTATGCATTCTTTCGCATTTTCTTTTCCAGTGTGCTTTATCACAGGATATTGAATACAATTTCCTTTGGTACACACTAGGACATTGTTCCTTTTCTAAATTAATTAATTTACATTATAAATGTTTCTCTTATTTTAGAATATAGTTGAATAACAATGCTGTGTTAGTTGCAGGTGTGCAGCAAAGTGATTCAGTTATAAATTATATATGTTCCTATTCGTTTTCATATTGATTCCCATTTAGGTGATTAAAAAATACTGAGCAAAATCCCTGTACTATACAGTAGGTCCTCATTTGTAATCTGTTTTAATAGAAGAGTGTGTACATGTAAATCCGAAACTCCCAAACTATCCCTCGCCCCCACGCCATTTCCTCTGGTAACCATAGGTTTGTAATCTGAGTGTGTGAGTCTGTTTCTCTTTCGTAAATAAGTTCATTTGTATCCTTTCCTTTTAGATTCCTTATATAAGCCATATTGTGTGATAGTTTTACTTCGCTTAGTATGATCATCTCCAGGTCCATCCATGTTGCTGTAAATGGCGTTATTTCGTCTTTTTGTTGGCTGAGTAATGTTCCATTATATATATGTACCGCTTCTCCTTCATCCATTCTTCTGTCAATGGACATTTTGGTTGCTTCTGTGTCTTGACTAGGGTAAAGAGTGCTGCAATGAATTTTGGGATGCATGTATCCTTTAGAACTATGTATTTCTCTGAATATATGCCCAGCAGTGGGATTCCTGGATCATATGGTAGGTCTACTTTTAGTTTTATAAGGAACCCCCATACTGTTCCCTATAGTGTCTGGACCAATTTACATTTCCTTTCAGAGTATACAAGGGTTCCCTTTTCTCATGACCTTGTTCTTTCTCCATTCTATGTACAATAGTTTGCATCTGCTAACCCCAAACTCCCAATCCATCTCTTGCATGCTTCCCCTCTCCCTGGCGCCAACCAGTCTCTTCTCTATGTGTGAGTCTGTTTCTTTTATGTAGCTCCGTTCTTTTGTGTCAGATTTTTCAGTCCACATATACATGATAACATATGGTATTTCTCCTTCTTTGTGACATGCTTCACTTAGTGTGATCATTTTTAGCTCCATTCATATTGCTGCAAATGGCATTATTACATCCTTTGTTATGGCTGAGTAGTATTCCATTGTATATATGTACACCACAACTGCTTTATCCATTCAGGTGTCAGTGGACGTTTGGGTTGCCTCCATGTCTTGGCTATGGTTAATAGTGCTGCTGTGCACATAGGGATTCACGTAGCTTCTTGAATTAGACGGTTGTCTGGATATATACCCAGGAGTTGTGTTGCTGGATCGTATGGCAAGTCAAGTTTTAGTTTTTTGAGTAAGCTCCACTCTGTTTTCCTAAGTGGCTGTGCCAGTTTACATCCCCATGCACAGTGTAGGAAGGTTCCCTTTCCTTCACACCCTCCCCAGCATTTATTGTTTTTACATTTTTTGATGATGGCTATTCTGAGTAGTGTGAGATCATCTTTCATTTGAGTTTTGATTTGCATTTGTCTAATTATTAGGGATGTTGAGCATCTTTTCATGTGCCTGTTGGCCATCTATATGTCTTCTTTGGAGAAATGTCTATTTAAGTCTTCTGCCCATTGTGGCTGATTCTTTGTTGGGTTTTTTATATATATATATATTGACCCACATGCGTTCTTTCCAAATTTTGGAGACTAATCCCCTGGAGGTGGTAGTATCATTGGCAAATATTTTCTCCCATTCTGTGGGTTGTCTTTTTCTTTTGTCTATGGTTTCCTTTGCTCTGCAAAATATTTTCAGTTTAATTAGGTCCCGTTTGTTTATTTTTCTTCTGATATCCATTACTCTAGGAGACGCCTAGACAAAGATATTGCTCTGGTTTGTCATTGAGGGTTCTGCTTATGCTTTCCTCTAAGAGGATTATAGTATCCTGTCTTATATTTAGATCTGTTATCCACGTTGTGTTTATTTTTGTACATGCTGTTAAAGAATGTTTTAATTTCATTTTTTTACTGCAGTTGTCCAGCACTCTTTGTTGAACAGACTGTCTTTCTTCCATTGTATATTTTTGCCTCCATTGTCACAGATTAATTGACCATAGATGTGTGGGTTCATTTTGGGATTTCTATCCTGTTCCATTCATCTATATTTCTGTTTCTGTGCCAGTACCACATTCTTTTGATGACTTAATCTGTGTAGTACAGTCTGAAGTCAGGGAGCCTGATTCTTCCAGCTCCATTTTTCTTTCTCAAGGTTGCTTTGAATATTTGCCTCCATAGAGATTTTCAGACTGTGTATTTTAGTTCTGTGATAAATGCCATTGGTAATTTGATAGGCCTTGCTTTGTATCTTTACACTGCCTAGGACAATATAGTCATTTTGACAATGTTGATTATTCTAATCCAAGAACATGGTATATCTTTCCATCTGTTTGTGTTGTCTTCTATTTCTTTCATCGGTGTCTTAGATTTTTTGGAGTCCTGGCCTTTTGTCTCCTTAGGTAGGTTTATTCCTAAGTATATTTTTCTTTTAGATGTGATGGTAAATGGCATTGTTTCTGTAATGTATTTTTCTGACCTTTTGTTGTTAGTGTATAAAAGTACAACTGATTTCTCTATATTTATTTTGTGTCCTCCAACTTTATGAGATTCTTTGAGCTCTAGTAGATCTCTGCTTACATGTTTAGGATTTTCTATGTACACTACCATGTCATCTGCAAACAGTGACAGTTTTATGCCCCCTTTTCCAATTTGGATACCTTTTGTTTCTTGTTCTTCTCTGATTGCCATGGCTAGGACTTCCAAAACTATGTTGAATAATAGTGGCAAGAATGGACATCCTTGTCTTGTTCCTGATCTTAGCGGAAATGCTTTCAGCTTTGTACCATTGAGTTTGATGTTAGCTGTCGGTGTGTCACATACGTCGAGGTGTGTTCACTCTATGTCCACTTTCTGGACATTTTTTCTGATAAATATGTGTGGAACTTTGTCAAAAGGTTTTTCTGCATCTCTTGACATGACCATATGATTATGGTTCTTCAATTGGTTGATGTGGTGTATCACACTGATTGATTTGCGGATATAGAAAATTCCTTCCATCCCTGGGATAAATCCCACTTGATCATGGTGTACGAGCCTTTTAATGTACTGTTGGAGTCTGTTTGCAATATTGTGTTGATGATATTTGTATCTACGTTCATCAGTGCTGTGGGTCTGTCCTTTTATTTTCTCTGTGAGGTATCTTTGTCTGCTTTTTGGTATCAGAGTATTGGTGGCCTCATAGAATGAGTTCAGAAGTTTTCTTTCCTCTGCAGGTTTCTAGAAGAGTGGCAGAAGGATAGGTGTTAACTCTTCTCTAAATGTTTGGTAGAATTCCACTGTGAAGTCATCTGGTCCTGGATCTTCATTTGTTGATTCAGCTTTTAATTACTAACTGAATCCAGGAAAGGTAGTTGTTTAGTTCATATATTCCAGTTCTTCCTGCTTCAGTTTTGGGAGATTGTACCTTTGTAGAAGTTTGTCCGTTTTCTCTAGGTTGTTCATTTTATTGGCAAATGTTTGCTCTTAGTAGTCTCAGGGTCCTTTGAATTTCCATGATGTTGATTGTAACTGCTTGCTTTTCATTGGTACATTTATTGGTTTGAGCTCTCTCCCTTTTTTTGCCTGAGGAGTCTGGCTAAGGATTTTGAAAATTGTTTACCTTTTCAATGAGCCAGGTTTTCGTTTCATTGAGCTTTTGTTTGTTTGTTGTTTGTTTTTTAGGCTCTATTTCATTTATTTCTTCTCAGATGGTTATGATTTCTTTCCTTCCACTAACTTTGGGTTTTGTTTGTTCATTTTTCTGGAGTTACGTTTGGTGTAAAGTTACATCATTTATGTAAGCGTTTTCTTCTTGTTAACTTCTATCACTGAAAACTTCCCTCTTAGATCAGGTATTGCTGCATCCCATTGGTTTTGGGTCATTGTGGGTTTTTTTATTGGTCTCTACGATTTTCTTTTAATTGATTTAATTGAAGTAGAGTTGATTTACAATGTTTTGTTCCTTTTGCTGTACAGCAAATTGATTCAGCTACACACCTCTCTATCTATGCATTCTTTCGCATTTTCTTTTCCAGTGTGCTTTATCACAGGATATTGAATACAATTTCCTTTGGTACACACTAGGACATTGTTCCTTTTCTAAATTAAATAATTAATTTACATTAAGAAATGTTTCTCTTATTTTAGAATATAGTTGAATAACAATGCTGTGTTAGTTGCAGGTGTGCAGCAAAGTGATTCAGTTATAAATTATATATGTTCCTATTCGTTTTCATATTGATTCCCATTTAGGTGATTAAAAAATACTGAGCAAAATCCCTGTACTATACAGTAGGTCCTCATTTGTAATCTGTTTTAATAGAAGAGTGTGTACATGTAAATCTGAAACTCCCAAACTATCCCTCGCCCCCACGCCATTTCCTCTGGTAACCATAGGTTTGTAATCTGAGTGTGTGAGTCTGTTTCTCTTTCGTAAATAAGTTCATTTGTATCCTTTCCTTTTAGATTCCTTATATAAGCCATATTGTGTGATAGTTTTACTTCGCTTAGTATGATCATCTCCAGGTCCATCCATGTTGCTGTAAATGGCATTATTTCGTCTTTTTGTTGGCTGAGTAATGTTCCATTATATATATGTTCCGCTTCTCCTTCATCCATTCTTCTGTCAATGGACATTTTGGTTGCTTCTGTGTCTTGACTAGGGTAAAGAGTGCTGCAATGAATTTTGGGATGCATGTATCCTTTAGAACTATGTATTTCTCTGAATATATGCCCAGCAGTTGGATTCCTGGATCATATGGTAGGTCTACTTTTAGTTTTATAAGGAACCCCCATACTGTTCCCTATAGTGTCTGGACCAATTTACATTTCCTTTCAGAGTATACAAGGGTTCCCTTTTCTCATGACCTTGTTCTTTCTCCATTCTATGTACAATAGTTTGCATCTGCTAACCCCAAACTCCCAATCCATCTCTTGCATGCTTCCCCTCTCCCTGGCACCAACCAGTCTCTTCTCTATGTCTGTGAGTCTGTTTCTTTTATGTAGCTCCGTTCTTTTGTGTCAGATTTTTCAGTCCACATATACGTGATAACATATGGTATTTCTCCTTCTCTTTGTGACATGCTTCACTTAGTGTGATCATTTTTAGCTCCATTCATATTGCTGCAAATGGCATTATTACATCCTTTGTTATGGCTGAGTAGTATTCCATTGTATATATGTACACCACAACTGCTTTATCCATTCAGGTGTCAGTGGACGTTTGGGTTGCCTCCATGTCTTGGCTATGGTTAATAGTGCTGCTGTGCACATAGGGATTCACGTACCTTCTTGAATTAGACGGTTGTCTGGATATATACCCAGGAGTTGTGTTGCTGGATCGTATGGCAAGTCAAGTTTTAGTTTTTTGAGTAAGCTCCACTCTGTTTTCCTAAGTGGCTGTGCCAGTTTACATCCCCATGCACAGTGTAGGAAGGTTCCCTTTCCTTCACACCCTCCCCAGCATTTATTGTTTTTACATTTTTAGATGATGGCTATTCTGAGTAGTGTGAGATCATCTTTCATTTGAGTTTTGATTTGCATTTGTCTAATTATTAGGGATGTTGAGCATCTTTTCATGTGCCTGTTGGCCATCTATATGTCTTCTTTGGAGAAATGTCTATTTAAGTCTTCTGCCCATTGTGGCTGATTCTTTGTTGGGTTTTTTTTTTTAATTGACCCACATGCGTTCTTTTCCAATTTTGGAGACTAATCCCCTGGAGGTGGTAGTATCATTGGCAAATATTTTCTCCCATTCTGTGGGTTGTCTTTTTTTTTTTTTGTCTATGGTTTTCTTTGCTCTGCAAAATATTTTCAGTTTAATTAGGTCCCATTTATTTTTCTTCTTATATCCATCACTCTAGGAGACGCCTAGACAAAGATATTGCTCTGGTTTGTCATTGAGGCTTCTGCTTATGCTTTCCTCTAAGAGGATTATAGTATCTTGTCTTATATTTAGATCTGTTATCCACGTTGTGTTTATTTTTGTACATGCTGTTAAAGAATGTTTTAATTTCATTTTTTTACTGCAGTTGTCCAGCACTCTTTGTTGAACAGACTGTCTTTCTTCCATTGTATATTTTTGCCTCCATTGTCACAGATTAATTGACCATAGATGTGTGGGTTCATTTTGGGATTTCTATCCTGTTCTATTCATCTATATTTCTGTTTCTGTGCCAGTACCACATTCTTTTGATGACTTAATCTGTGTAGTACAGTCTGAAGTCAAGAAGCCTGATTCTTCCAGCTCCATTTTTCTTTCTCAAGGTTGCTTTGAATATTTGCCTCCATACAGATTTTCAGACTGTGTATTTTAGTTCTGTGATAAATGGCATTGGTAATTTGATAGGCCTTGCTTTGTACCTTTACACTGCCTAGGACAATATAGTCATTTTGACAATGTTGATTATTCTAATCCAAGAACATGGTATATCTTTCCATCTGTTTGTGTTGTCTTCTATTTCTTTCATCGGTGTCTTAGATTTTTTGGAGTCCTGGCCTTTTGTCTCCTTAGGTAGGTTTATTCCTAAGTATATTTTTCTTTTAGATGTGATGGTAAATGGCATTGTTTCTGTAATGTATTTTTCTGAACTTTTGTTGTTAGTGTATAAAAGTACAACTGATTTCTCTATATTTATTTTGTGTCCTCCAACTTTACGAGATTCTTTGAGCTCTAGTAGATCTCTGCTTACCTGTTTAGGATTTTCTATGTACACTACCATGTCATCTGCAAACATTGACAGTTTTATGCCCCCTTTTCCAATTTGGATACCTTTTGTTTCTTGTTCTTCTCTGATTGCCATGGCTAGGACTTCCAAAACTATGTTGAATAATAGTGGCAAGAATGGACATCCTTGTCTTGTTCCTGATCTTAGCGGAAATGCTTTCGGCTTTTTACCATTGAGTTTGATGTTAGCTGTCGGTGTGTCACATACGTCGAGGTGTGTTCACTCTATGTCCACTTTCTGGAGAGTTTTTCTGATAAATATGTGTGGAACTTTGTCAAAAGGTTTTTCTGCATCTCTTGACATGACCATATGATTATGGTTCTTCAATTGGTTGATGTGGTGTATCACACTGATTGATTTGCGGATATAGAAAATTCCTGCCATCCCTGGGATAAATCCCACTTGATCATGGTGTACGAGCCTTTTAATGTACTGTTGGAGTCTGTTTGCAATATTGTGTTGATGATATTTGTATCTACGTTCATCAGTGCTGTGGGTCTGTCCTTTTATTTTCTCTGTGAGGTATCTTTGTCTGCTTTTTGGTATCAGAGTATTGGTGGCCTCATAGAATGAGTTCAGAAGTTTTCTTTCCTCTGCAGGTTTCTAGAAGAGTGGCAGAAGGATAGGTGTTAACTCTTCTCTAAATGTTTGGTAGAATTCCACTGTGAAGTCATCTGGTCCTGGATCTTCATTTGTTGATTCAGCTTTTAATTACTAACTGAATCCAGGAAAGGTAGTTGTTTAGTTCATATATTCCAGTTCTTCCTGCTTCAGTTTTGGGAGATTGTACCTTTGTAGAAGTTTGTCCGTTTTCTCTAGGTTGTTCATTTTATTGGCAAATGTTTGCTCTTAGTAGTCTCAGGGTCCTTTGAATTTCCATGATGTTGATTGTAACTGCTTGCTTTTCATTGGTACATTTATTGCTTTGAGCTCTCTCCCTTTTTTTGCCTGAGGAGTCTGGCTAAGGATTTTGAATATTGTTTACCTTTTCAATGAGCCAGGTTTTAGTTTCATTGAGCTTTTGTTTGTTTGTTGTTTGTTTTTTAGGCTCTATTTCATTTATTTCTTCTCAGATGGTTATGATTTCTTCCACTAACTTTGGGTTTTGTTTGTTCATATTTCTGGAGTTACGTTTGGTGTAAAGTTACATCATTTATGTAAGCGTTTTCTTCTTGTTAACTTCTATCACTGAAAACTTCCCTCTTAGATCAGGTATTGCTGCATCCCATTGGTTTTGGGTCATTGTGGGTTTTTTTATTGGTCTCTACGATTTTCTTCTAATTGATTTAATTGAAGTATAGTTGATTTACAATGTTTTGTTCCTTTTGCTGTACAGCAAATTGATTCAGTTACACACCTCTCTATCTATGCATTCTTTCGCATTTTCTTTTCCAGTGTGCTTTATCACAGGATATTGAATACAATTTCCTTTGGTACACACTAGGACATTGTTCCTTTTCTAAATTAAATAATTAATTTACATTAAAAAATGTTTCTCTTATTTTAGAATATAGTTGAATAACAATGCTGTGTTAGTTGCAGGTGTGCAGCAAAGTGATTCAGTTATAAATTATATATGTTCCTATTCGTTTTCATATTGATTCCCATTTAGGTGATTAAAAAATACTGAGCAAAATCCCTGTACTATACAGTAGGTCCTCATTTGTAATCTGTTTTAATAGAAGAGTGTGTACATGTAAATCCGAAACTCCCAAACTATCCCTCGCCCCCACGCCATTTCCTCTGGTAACCATAGGTTTGTAATCTGAGTGTGTGAGTCTGTTTCTCTTTCGTAAATAAGTTCATTTGTATCCTTTCCTTTTAGATTCCTTATATAAGCCATATTGTGTGATAGTTTTACTTCACTTAGTATGATCATCTCCAGGTCCATCCATGTTGCTGTAAATGGCATTATTTCGTCTTTTTGTTGGCTGAGTAATGTTCCATTATATATATGTACCGCTTCTCCTTCATCCATTCTTCTGTCAATGGACATTTTGGTTGCTTCTGTGTCTTGACTAGGGTAAAGAGTGCTGCAATGAATTTTGGGATGCATGTATCCTTTAGAACTATGTATTTCTCTGAATATATGCCCAGCAGTGGGATTCCTGGATCATATGGTAGGTCTACTTTTAGTTTTATAAGGAACCCCCATACTGTTCCCTATAGTGTCTGGACCAATTTACATTTCCTTTCAGAGTATACAAGGGTTCCCTTTTCTCATGACCTTGTTCTTTCTCCATTCTATGTACAATACTTTGCATCTGCTAACCCCAAACTCCCAATCCATCTCTTGCATGCTTCCCCTCTCCCTGGCAACAACCAGTCTCTTCTCTATGTCTGTGAGTCTGTTTCTTTTATGTAGCTCCGTTCTTTTGTGTCAGATTTTTCAGTCCACATATACGTGATAACATATGGTATTTCTCCTTCTCTTTGTGACATGCTTCACTTAGTGTGATCATTTTTAGCTCCATTCATATTGCTGCAAATGGCATCATTACATCCTTTGTTATGGCTGAGTAGTATTCCATTGTATATATGTACACCACAACTGCTTTATCCATTCAGGTGTCAGTGGACGTTTGGGTTGCCTCCATGTCTTGGCTATGGTTAATAGTGGTGCTGTGCACATAGGGATTCACGTAGCTTCTTGAATTAGACGGTTGTCTGGATATATACCCAGGAGTTGTGTTGTTGGATCATATGGCAAGTCAAGTTTTAGTTTTTTGAGTAAGCTCCACTCTGTTTTCCTAAGTGGCTGTGCCAGTTTACATCCCCATGCACAGTGTAGGAAGGTTCCCTTTCCTTCACACCCTCCCCAGCATTTATTGTTTTTACATTTTTTGATGATGGCTATTCTGAGTAGTGTGAGATCATCTTTCATTTGAGTTTTGATTTGCATTTGTCTAATTATTAGGGATGTTGAGCATCTTTTCATGTGCCTGTTGGCCATCTATATGTCTTCTTTGGAGAAATGTCTAGTTAAGTCTTCTGCCCATTGTGGCTGATTCTTTGTTGGGTTTTTTTTTTTTTTAATTGACCCACATGCGTTCTTTTCAAATTTTGGAGACTAATCCCCTGGAGGTAGTATCATTGGCAAATATTTTCTCCCATTCTGTGGGTTGTCTTTTTCTTTTGTCTATGGTTTTCTTTGCTCTGCAAAATATTTTCAGTTTAATTAGGTCCCATTTATTTTTCTTCTTATATCCATCACTCTAGGAGACGCCTAGACAAAGATATTGCTCTGGTTTGTCATTGAGGCTTCTGCTTATGCTTTCCTCTAAGAGGATTATAGTATCCTGTCTTATATTTAGATCTGTTATCCACGTTGTGTTTATTTTTGTACATGCTGTTAAAGAATGTTTTAATTTCATTTTTTTACTGCAGTTGTCCAGCACTCTTTGTTGAACAGACTGTCTTTCTTCCATTGTATATTTTTGCCTCCATTGTCACAGATTAATTGACCATAGATGTGTGGGTTCATTTTGGGATTTCTATCCTGTTCTATTCATCTATATTTCTGTTTCTGTGCCAGTACCACATTCTTTTGATGACTTAATCTGTGTAGTACAGTCTGAAGTCAGGGAGCCTGATTCTTCCAGCACCATTTTTCTTTCTCAAGGTTGCTTTGAATATTTGCCTCCATACAAATTTTCAGACTGTGTATTTTAGTTCTGTGATAAATGCCATTGCTAATTTGATAGGCCTTGCTTTGTACCTTTACACTGCCTAGGATAATATAGTCATTTTGACAATGTTGATTATTCTAATCCAAGAACATGGTATATCTTTCCATCTGTTTGTGTTGTCTTCTATTTCTTTCATCGGTGTCTTAGATTTTTTGGAGTCCTGGCCTTTTGTCTCCTTAGGTAGGTTTATTCCTAAGTATATTTTTCTTTTAGATGTGATGGTAAATGGCATTGTTTCTGTAATGTATTTTTCTGACCTTTTGTTGTTAGTGTATAAAAGTACAACTGATTTCTCTATATTTATTTTGTGTCCTCCAACTTTACGAGATTCTTTGATGAGCTCTAGTAGATCTCTGCTTACATGTTTAGGATTTTCTACGTACACTACCATGTCATCTGCAAACCGTGACAGTTTTATGCCCCCTTTTCCAATTTGGATACCTTTTGTTTCTTGTTCTTCTCTGATTGCCATGGCTAGGACTTCCAAAACTATGTTGAATAATAGTGGCAAGAATGGACATCCTTGTCTTGTTCCTGATCTTAGCGGAAATGCTTTCAGCTTTGTACCATTGAGTTTGATGTTAGCTGTCGGTGTGTCACATACGTCGAGGTGTGTTCACTCTATGTCCACTTTCTGGAGAGTTTTTCTGATAAATATGTGTGGAACTTTGTCAAAAGGTTTTTCTGCATCTCTTGACATGACCATATGATTATGGTTCTTCAATTGGTTGATGTGGTGTATCACACTGATTGATTTGCGGATATAGAAAATTCCTGCCATCCCTGGGATAAATCCCACTTGATCATGGTGTACGAGCCTTTTAATGTACTGTTGGAGTCTGTTTGCAATATTGTGTTGATGATATTTGTATCTACGTTCATCAGTGCTGTGGGTCTGTCCTTTTATTTTCTCTGTGAGGTATCTTTGTCTGCTTTTTGGTATCAGAGTATTGGTGGCCTCATAGAATGAGTTCAGAAGTTTTCTTTCCTCTGCAGGTTTCTAGAAGAGTGGCAGAAGGATAGGTGTTAACTCTTCTCTAAATGTTTGGTAGAATTCCACTGTGAAGTCATCTGGTCCTGGATCTTCATTTGTTGATTCAGCTTTTAATTACTAACTGAATCCAGGAAAGGTAGTTGTTTAGTTCATATATTCCAGTTCTTCCTGCTTCAGTTTTGGGAGATTGTACCTTTGTAGAAGTTTGTCCGTTTTCTCTAGGTTGTTCATTTTATTGGCAAATGTTTGCTCTTAGTAGTCTCAGGGTCCTTTGAATTTCCATGATGTTGATTGTAACTGCTTGCTTTTCATTGGTACATTTATTGCTTTGAGCTCTCTCCCTTTTTTTGCCTGAGGAGTCTGGCTAAGGATTTTGAATATTGTTTACCTTTTCAATGAGCCAGGTTTTAGTTTCATTGAGCTTTTGTTTGTTTGTTGTTTGTTTTTTAGGCTCTATTTCATTTATTTCTTCTCAGATGGTTATGATTTCTTCCACTAACTTTGGGTTTTGTTTGTTCATATTTCTGGAGTTACGTTTGGTGTAAAGTTACATCATTTATGTAAGCGTTTTCTTCTTGTTAACTTCTATCACTGAAAACTTCCCTCTTAGATCAGGTATTGCTGCATCCCATTGGTTTTGGGTCATTGTGGGTTTTTTTATTGGTCTCTACGATTTTCTTCTAATTGATTTAATTGAAGTATAGTTGATTTACAATGTTTTGTTCCTTTTGCTGTACAGCAAATTGATTCAGTTACACACCTCTCTATCTATGCATTCTTTCGCATTTTCTTTTCCAGTGTGCTTTATCACAGGATATTGAATACAATTTCCTTTGGTACACACTAGGACATTGTTCCTTTTCTAAATTAAATAATTAATTTACATTAAAAAATGTTTCTCTTATTTTAGAATATAGTTGAATAACAATGCTGTGTTAGTTGCAGGTGTGCAGCAAAGTGATTCAGTTATAAATTATATATGTTCCTATTCGTTTTCATATTGATTCCCATTTAGGTGATTAAAAAATACTGAGCAAAATCCCTGTACTATACAGTAGGTCCTCATTTGTAATCTGTTTTAATAGAAGAGTGTGTACATGTAAATCCGAAACTCCCAAACTATCCCTCGCCCCCACGCCATTTCCTCTGGTAACCATAGGTTTGTAATCTGAGTGTGTGAGTCTGTTTCTCTTTCGTAAATAAGTTCATTTGTATCCTTTCCTTTTAGATTCCTTATATAAGCCATATTGTGTGATAGTTTTACTTCACTTAGTATGATCATCTCCAGGTCCATCCATGTTGCTGTAAATGGCATTATTTCGTCTTTTTGTTGGCTGAGTAATGTTCCATTATATATATGTACCGCTTCTCCTTCATCCATTCTTCTGTCAATGGACATTTTGGTTGCTTCTGTGTCTTGACTAGGGTAAAGAGTGCTGCAATGAATTTTGGGATGCATGTATCCTTTAGAACTATGTATTTCTCTGAATATATGCCCAGCAGTGGGATTCCTGGATCATATGGTAGGTCTACTTTTAGTTTTATAAGGAACCCCCATACTGTTCCCTATAGTGTCTGGACCAATTTACATTTCCTTTCAGAGTATACAAGGTTTCCCTTTTCTCATGACCTTGTTCTTTCTCCATTCTATGTACAATAGTTTGCATCTGCTAACCCCAAACTCCCAATCCATCTCTTGCATGCTTCCCCTCTCCCTGGCAACAACCAGTCTCTTCTCTATGTCTGTGAGTCTGTTTCTTTTATGTAGCTCCGTTCTTTTGTGTCAGATTTTTCAGTCCACATATACGTGATAACATATGGTATTTCTCCTTCTCTTTGTGACATGCTTCACTTAGTGTGATCATTTTTAGCTCCATTCATATTGCTGCAAATGGCATCATTACATCCTTTGTTATGGCTGAGTAGTATTCCATTGTATATATGTACACCACAACTGCTTTATCCATTCAGGTGTCAGTGGACGTTTGGGTTGCCTCCATGTCTTGGCTATGGTTAATAGTGCTGCTGTGCACATAGGGATTCACGTAGCTTCTTGAATTAGACGGTTGTCTGGATATATACCCAGGAGTTGTGTTGCTGGATCGTATGGCAAGTCAAGTTTTAGTTTTTTGAGTAAGCTCCACTCTGTTTTCCTAAGTGGCTGTGCCAGTTTACATCCCCATGCACAGTGTAGGAAGGTTCCCTTTCCTTCACACCCTCCCCAGCATTTATTGTTTTTATATTTTTTGATGATGGCTATTCTGAGTAGTGTGAGATCATCTTTCATTTGAGTTTTGATTTGCATTTGTCTAATTATTAGGGATGTTGAGCATCTTTTCATGTGCCTGTTGGCCATCTATATGTCTTCTTTGGAGAAATGTCTATTTAAGTCTTCTGCCCATTGTGGCTGATTCTTTGTTGGGTTTTTTTTTTTAATTGACCCACATGCGTTCTTTTCAAATTTTGGAGACTAATCCCCTGGAGGTAGTATCATTGGCAAATATTTTCTCCCATTCTGTGGGTTGTCTTTTTCTTTTGTCTATGGTTTTCTTTGCTCTGCAAAATATTTTCAGTTTAATTAGGTCCCATTTATTTTTCTTCTTATATCCATCACTCTAGGAGACGCCTAGACAAAGATATTGCTCTGGTTTGTCATTGAGGCTTCTGCTTATGCTTTCCTCTAAGAGGATTATAGTATCCTGTCTTATATTTAGATCTGTTATCCACGTTGTGTTTATTTTTGTACATGCTGTTAAAGAATGTTTTAATTTCATTTTTTTACTGGAGTTTTCCAGCACTCTTTGTTGAACAGACTGTCTTTCTTCCATTGTATATTTTTGCCTCCATTGTCACAGATTAATTGACCATAGATGTGTGGGTTCATTTTGGGATTTCTATCCTGTTCTATTCATCTATATTTCTGTTTCTGTGCCAGTACCACATTCTTTTGATGACTTAATCTGTGTAGTACAGTCTGAAGTCAGGGAGCCTGATTCTTCCAGCACCATTTTTCTTTCTCAAGGTTGCTTTGAATATTTGCCTCCATACAAATTTTCAGACTGTGTATTTTAGTTCTGTGATAAATGCCATTGCTAATTTGATAGGCCTTGCTTTGTACCTTTACACTGCCTAGGATAATATAGTCATTTTGACAATGTTGATTATTCTAATCCAAGAACATGGTATATCTTTCCATCTGTTTGTGTTGTCTTCTATTTCTTTCATCGGTGTCTTAGATTTTTTGGAGTCCTGGCCTTTTGTCTCCTTAGGTAGGTTTATTCCTAAGTATATTTTTCTTTTAGATGTGATGGTAAATGGCATTGTTTCTGTAATGTATTTTTCTGACCTTTTGTTGTTAGTGTATAAAAGTACAACTGATTTCTCTATATTTATTTTGTGTCCTCCAACTTTACGAGATTCTTTGATGAGCTCTAGTAGATCTCTGCTTACATGTTTAGGATTTTCTACGTACACTACCATGTCATCTGCAAACAGTGACAGTTTTATGCCCCCTTTTCCAATTTGGATACCTTTTGTTTCTTGTTCTTCTCTGATTGCCATGGCTAGGACTTCCAAAACTATGTTGAATAATAGTGGCAAGAATGGACATCCTTGTCTTGTTCCTGATCTTAGCGGAAATGCTTTCAGCTTTGTACCATTGAGTTTGATGTTAGCTGTCGGTGTGTCACATACGTCGAGGTGTGTTCACTCTATGTCCACTTTCTGGAGAGTTTTTCTGATAAATATGTGTGGAACTTTGTCAAAAGGTTTTTCTGCATCTCTTGACATGACCATATGATTATGGTTCTTCAATTGGTTGATGTGGTGTATCACACTGATTGATTTGCGGATATAGAAAATTCCTGCCATCCCTGGGATAAATCCCACTTGATCATGGTGTACGAGCCTTTTAATGTACTGTTGGAGTCTGTTTACAATATTGTGTTGATGATATTTATATCTACGTTCATCAGTGCTGTGGGTCTGTCCTTTTATTTTTTCTGTGAGGTATCTTTGTCTGCTTTTTGGTATCAGAGTATTGGTGGCCTCATAGAATGAGTTCAGAAGTTTTCTTTCCTCTGCAGGTTTCTAGAAGAGTGGCAGAAGGATAGGTGTTAACTCTTCTCTAAATGTTTGGTAGAATTCCACTGTGAAGTCATCTGGTCCTGGATCTTCATTTGTTGATTCAGCTTTTAATTACTAACTGAATCCAGGAAAGGTAGTTGTTTAGTTCATATATTCCAGTTCTTCCTGCTTCAGTTTTGGGAGATTGTACCTTTGTAGAAGTTTGTCCGTTTTCTCTAGGTTGTTCATTTTATTGGCAAATGTTTGCTCTTAGTAGTCTCAGGGTCCTTTGAATTTCCATGATGTTGATTGTAACTGCTTGCTTTTCATTGGTACATTTATTGGTTTGAGCTCTCTCCCTTTTTTTGCCTGAGGAGTCTGGCTAAGGATTTTGAATATTGTTTACCTTTTCAATGAGCCAGGTTTTAGTTTCATTGAGCTTTTGTTTGTTTGTTGTTTGTTTTTTAGGCTCTATTTCATTTATTTCTTCTCAGATGGTTATGATTTCTTTCCTTCCACTAACTTTGGGTTTTGTTTGTTCATTTTTCTGGAGTTACGTTTGGTGTAAAGTTACATCATTTATGTAAGCGTTTTCTTCTTGTTAACTTCTATCACTGAAAACTTCCCTCTTAGATCAGGTATTGCTGCATCCCATTGGTTTTGGGTCATTGTGGGTTTTTTTATTGGTCTCTACGATTTTCTTCTAATTGATTTAATTGAAGTATAGTTGATTTACAATGTTTTGTTCCTTTTGCTGTACAGCAAATTGATTCAGTTACACACTTCTCTATCTATGCATTCTTTCGCATTTTCTTTTCCAGTGTGCTTTATCACAGGATATTGAATACAATTTCCTTTGGTACACACTAGGACATTGTTCCTTTTCTAAATTAAATAATTAATTTACATTAAAAAATGTTTCTCTTATTTTAGAATATAGTTGAATAACAATGCTGTGTTAGTTGCAGGTGTGCAGCAAAGTGATTCAGTTATAAATTATATATGTTCCTATTCGTTTTCATATTGATTCCCATTTAGGTGATTAAAAAATACTGAGCAAAATCCCTGTACTATACAGTAGGTCCTCATTTGTAATCTGTTTTAATAGAAGAGTGTGTACATGTAAATCCGAAACTCCCAAACTATCCCTCGCCCCCACGCCATTTCCTCTGGTAACCATAGGTTTGTAATCTGAGTGTGTGAGTCTGTTTCTCTTTCGTAAATAAGTTCATTTGTATCCTTTCCTTTTAGATTCCTTATATAAGCCATATTGTGTGATAGTTTTACTTCACTTAGTATGATCATCTCCAGGTCCATCCATGTTGCTGTAAATGGCATTATTTCGTCTTTTTGTTGGCTGAGTAATGTTCCATTATATATATGTACCGCTTCTCCTTCATCCATTCTTCTGTCAATGGACATTTTGGTTGCTTCTGTGTCTTGACTAGGGTAAAGAGTGCTGCAATGAATTTTGGGATGCATGTATCCTTTAGAACTATGTATTTCTCTGAATATATGCCCAGCAGTGGGATTCCTGGATCATATGGTAGGTCTACTTTTAGTTTTATAAGGAACCCCCATACTGTTCCCTATAGTGTCTGGACCAATTTACATTTCCTTTCAGAGTATACAAGGGTTCCCTTTTCTCATGACCTTGTTCTTTCTCCATTCTATGTACAATACTTTGCATCTGCTAACCCCAAACTCCCAATCCATCTCTTGCATGCTTCCCCTCTCCCTGGCAACAACCAGTCTCTTCTCTATGTCTGTGAGTCTGTTTCTTTTATGTAGCTCCGTTCTTTTGTGTCAGATTTTTCAGTCCACATATACGTGATAACATATGGTATTTCTCCTTCTCTTTGTGACATGCTTCACTTAGTGTGATCATTTTTAGCTCCATTCATATTGCTGCAAATGGCATCATTACATCCTTTGTTATGGCTGAGTAGTATTCCATTGTATATATGTACACCACAACTGCTTTATCCATTCAGGTGTCAGTGGACGTTTGGGTTGCCTCCATGTCTTGGCTATGGTTAATAGTGCTGCTGTGCACATAGGGATTCACGTAGCTTCTTGAATTAGACGGTTGTCTGGATATATACCCAGGAGTTGTGTTGCTGGATCGTATGGCAAGTCAAGTTTTAGTTTTTTGAGTAAGCTCCACTCTGTTTTCCTAAGTGGCTGTGCCAGTTTACATCCCCATGCACAGTGTAGGAAGGTTCCCTTTCCTTCACACCCTCCCCAGCATTTATTGTTTTTACATTTTTTGATGATGGCTATTCTGAGTAGTGTGAGATCATCTTTCATTTGAGTTTTGATTTGCATTTGTCTAATTATTAGGGATGTTGAGCATCTTTTCATGTGCCTGTTGGCCATCTATATGTCTTCTTTGGAGAAATGTCTATTTAAGTCTTCTGCCCATTGTGGCTGATTCTTTGTTGGGTTTTTTTTTTTTAATTGACCCACATGCGTTCTTTTCAAATTTTGGAGACTAATCCCCTGGAGGTAGTATCATTGGCAAATATTTTCTCCCATTCTGTGGGTTGTCTTTTTCTTTTGTCTATGGTTTTCTTTGCTCTGCAAAATATTTTCAGTTTAATTAGGTCCCATTTATTTTTCTTCTTATATCCATCACTCTAGGAGACGCCTAGACAAAGATATTGCTCTGGTTTGTCATTGAGGCTTCTGCTTATGCTTTCCTCTAAGAGGATTATAGTATCCTGTCTTATATTTAGATCTGTTATCCACGTTGTGTTTATTTTTGTACATGCTGTTAAAGAATGTTTTAATTTCATTTTTTTTACTGGAGTTTTCCAGCACTCTTTGTTGAACAGACTGTCTTTCTTCCATTGTATATTTTTGCCTCCATTGTCACAGATTAATTGACCATAGATGTGTGGGTTCCTTTTGGGATTTCTATCCTGTTCTATTCATCTATATTTCTGTTTCTGTGCCAGTACCACATTCTTTTGATGACTTAATCTGTGTAGTACAGTCTGAAGTCAGGGAGCCTGATTCTTCCAGCACCATTTTTCTTTCTCAAGGTTGCTTTGAATATTTGCCTCCATACAAATTTTCAGACTGTGTATTTTAGTTCTGTGATAAATGCCATTGCTAATTTGATAGGCCTTGCTTTGTACCTTTACACTGCCTAGGATAATATAGTCATTTTGACAATGTTGATTATTCTAATCCAAGAACATGGTATATCTTTCCATCTGTTTGTGTTGTCTTCTATTTCTTTCATCGGTGTCTTAGATTTTTTGGAGTCCTGGCCTTTTGTCTCCTTAGGTAGGTTTATTCCTAAGTATATTTTTCTTTTAGATGTGATGGTAAATGGCATTGTTTCTGTAATGTATTTTTCTGACCTTTTGTTGTTAGTGTATAAAAGTACAACTGATTTCTCTATATTTATTTTGTGTCCTCCAACTTTACGAGATTCTTTGATGAGCTCTAGTAGATCTCTGCTTACATGTTTAGGATTTTCTACGTACACTACCATGTCATCTGCAAACCGTGACAGTTTTATGCCCCCTTTTCCAATTTGGATACCTTTTGTTTCTTGTTCTTCTCTGATTGCCATGGCTAGGACTTCCAAAACTATGTTGAATAATAGTGGCAAGAATGGACATCCTTGTCTTGTTCCTGATCTTAGCGGAAATGCTTTCAGCTTTGTACCATTGAGTTTGATGTTAGCTGTCGGTGTGTCACATACGTCGAGGTGTGTTCACTCTATGTCCACTTTCTGGAGAGTTTTTCTGATAAATATGTGTGGAACTTTGTCAAAAGGTTTTTCTGCATCTCTTGACATGACCATATGATTATGGTTCTTCAATTGGTTGATGTGGTGTATCACACTGATTGATTTGCGGATATAGAAAATTCCTTCCATCCCTGGGATAAATCCCACTTGATCATGGTGTACGAGCCTTTTAATGTACTGTTGGAGTCTGTTTGCAATATTGTGTTGATGATATTTGTATCTACGTTCATCAGTGCTGTGGGTCTGTCCTTTTATTTTCTCTGTGAGGTATCTTTGTCTGCTTTTTGGTATCAGAGTATTGGTGGCCTCATAGAATGAGTTCAGAAGTTTTCTTTCCTCTGCAGGTTTCTAGAAGAGTGGCAGAAGGATAGGTGTTAACTCTTCTCTAAATGTTTGGTAGAATTCCACTGTGAAGTCATCTGGTCCTGGATCTTCATTTGTTGATTCAGCTTTTAATTACTAACTGAATCCAGGAAAGGTAGTTGTTTAGTTCATATATTCCAGTTCTTCCTGCTTCAGTTTTGGGAGATTGTACCTTTGTAGAAGTTTGTCCGTTTTCTCTAGGTTGTTCATTTTATTGGCAAATGTTTGCTCTTAGTAGTCTCAGGGTCCTTTGAATTTCCATGATGTTGATTGTAACTGCTTGCTTTTCATTGGTACATTTATTGGTTTGAGCTCTCTCCCTCTTTTTGCCTGAGGAGTCTGGCTAAGGATTTTGAATATTGTTTACCTTTTCAATGAGCCAGGTTTTAGTTTCATTGAGCTTTTGTTTGTTTGTTGTTTGTTTTTTAGGCTCTATTTCATTTATTTCTTCTCAGATGGTTATGATTTCTTTCCTTCCACTAACTTTGGGTTTTGTTTGTTCATTTTTCTGGAGTTACGTTTGGTGTAAAGTTACATCATTTATGTAAGCGTTTTCTTCTTGTTAACTTCTATCACTGAAAACTTCCCTCTTAGATCAGGTATTGCTGCATCCCATTGGTTTTGGGTCATTGTGGGTTTTTTTATTGGTCTCTACGATTTTCTTTTAATTGATTTAATTGAAGTATAGTTGATTTACAATGTTTTGTTCCTTTTGCTGTACAGCAAATTGATTCAGTTACACACTTCTCTATCTATGCATTCTTTCGCATTTTCTTTTCCAGTGTGCTTTATCACAGGATATTGAATACAATTTCCTTTGGTACACACTAGGACATTGTTCCTTTTCTAAATTAAATAATTAATTTACATTAAAAAATGTTTCTCTTATTTTAGAATATAGTTGAATAACAATGCTGTGTTAGTTGCAGGTGTGCAGCAAAGTGATTCAGTTATAAATTATATATGTTCCTATTCGTTTTCATATTGATTCCCATTTAGGTGATTAAAAAATACTGAGCAAAATCCCTGTACTATACAGTAGGTCCTCATTTGTAATCTGTTTTAATAGAAGAGTGTGTACATGTAAATCCGAAACTCCCAAACTATCCCTCGCCCCCACGCCATTTCCTCTGGTAACCATAGGTTTGTAATCTGAGTGTGTGAGTCTGTTTCTCTTTCGTAAATAAGTTCATTTGTATCCTTTCCTTTTAGATTCCTTATATAAGCCATATTGTGTGATAGTTTTACTTCACTTAGTATGATCATCTCCAGGTCCATCCATGTTGCTGTAAATGGCATTATTTCGTCTTTTTGTTGGCTGAGTAATGTTCCATTATATATATGTACCGCTTCTCCTTCATCCATTCTTCTGTCAATGGACATTTTGGTTGCTTCTGTGTCTTGACTAGGGTAAAGAGTGCTGCAATGAATTTTGGGATGCATGTATCCTTTAGAACTATGTATTTCTCTGAATATATGCCCAGCAGTGGGATTCCTGGATCATATGGTAGGTCTACTTTTAGTTTTATAAGGAACCCCCATACTGTTCCCTATAGTGTCTGGACCAATTTACATTTCCTTTCAGAGTATACAAGGGTTCCCTTTTCTCATGACCTTGTTCTTTCTCCATTCTATGTACAATACTTTGCATCTGCTAACCCCAAACTCCCAATCCATCTCTTGCATGCTTCCCCTCTCCCTGGCAACAACCAGTCTCTTCTCTATGTCTGTGAGTCTGTTTCTTTTATGTAGCTCCGTTCTTTTGTGTCAGATTTTTCAGTCCACATATACGTGATAACAAATGGTATTTCTCCTTCTCTTTGTGACATGCTTCACTTAGTGTGATCATTTTTAGCTCCATTCATATTGCTGCAAATGGCATCATTACATCCTTTGTTATGGCTGAGTAGTATTCCATTGTATATATGTACACCACAACTGCTTTATCCATTCAGGTGTCAGTGGACGTTTGGGTTGCCTCCATGTCTTGGCTATGGTTAATAGTGCTGCTGTGCACATAGGGATTCACGTAGCTTCTTGAATTAGACGGTTGTCTGGATATATACCCAGGAGTTGTGTTGCTGGATCGTATGGCAAGTCAAGTTTTAGTTTTTTGAGTAAGCTCCACTCTGTTTTCCTAAGTGGCTGTGGCAGTTTACATCCCCATGCACAGTGTAGGAAGGTTCCCTTTCCTTCACACCCTCCCCAGCATTTATTGTTTTTACATTTTTTGATGATGGCTATTCTGAGTAGTGTGAGATCATCTTTCATTTGAGTTTTGATTTGCATTTGTCTAATTATTAGGGATGTTGAGCATCTTTTCATGTGCCTGTTGGCCATCTATATGTCTTCTTTGGAGAAATGTCTATTTAAGTCTTCTGCCCATTGTGGCTGATTCTTTGTTGGGTTTTTTTTTTTTAATTGACCCACATGCGTTCTTTTCAAATTTTGGAGACTAATCCCCTGGAGGTAGTATCATTGGCAAATATTTTCTCCCATTCTGTGGGTTGTCTTTTTCTTTTGTCTATGGTTTTCTTTGCTCTGCAAAATATTTTCAGTTTAATTAGGTCCCATTTATTTTTCTTCTTATATCCATCACTCTAGGAGACGCCTAGACAAAGATATTGCTCTGGTTTGTCATTGAGGCTTCTGCTTATGCTTTCCTCTAAGAGGATTATAGTATCCTGTCTTATATTTAGATCTGTTATCCACGTTGTGTTTATTTTTGTACATGCTGTTAAAGAATGTTTTAATTTCATTTTTTTTACTGGAGTTTTCCAGCACTCTTTGTTGAACAGACTGTCTTTCTTCCATTGTATATTTTTGCCTCCATTGTCACAGATTAATTGACCATAGATGTGTGGGTTCCTTTTGGGATTTCTATCCTGTTCTATTCATCTATATTTCTGTTTCTGTGCCAGTACCACATTCTTTTGATGACTTAATCTGTGTAGTACAGTCTGAAGTCAGGGAGCCTGATTCTTCCAGCACCATTTTTCTTTCTCAAGGTTGCTTTGAATATTTGCCTCCATACAAATTTTCAGACTGTGTATTTTAGTTCTGTGATAAATGCCATTGCTAATTTGATAGGCCTTGCTTTGTACCTTTACACTGCCTAGGATAATATAGTCATTTTGACAATGTTGATTATTCTAATCCAAGAACATGGTATATCTTTCCATCTGTTTGTGTTGTCTTCTATTTCTTTCATCGGTGTCTTAGATTTTTTGGAGTCCTGGCCTTTTGTCTCCTTAGGTAGGTTTATTCCTAAGTATATTTTTCTTTTAGATGTGATGGTAAATGGCATTGTTTCTGTAATGTATTTTTCTGACCTTTTGTTGTTAGTGTATAAAAGTACAACTGATTTCTCTATATTTATTTTGTGTCCTCCAACTTTACGAGATTCTTTGATGAGCTCTAGTAGATCTCTGCTTACATGTTTAGGATTTTCTACGTACACTACCATGTCATCTGCAAACCGTGACAGTTTTATGCCCCCTTTTCCAATTTGGATACCTTTTGTTTCTTGTTCTTCTCTGATTGCCATGGCTAGGACTTCCAAAACTATGTTGAATAATAGTGGCAAGAATGGACATCCTTGTCTTGTTCCTGATCTTAGCGGAAATGCTTTCAGCTTTGTACCATTGAGTTTGATGTTAGCTGTCGGTGTGTCACATACGTCGAGGTGTGTTCACTCTATGTCCACTTTCTGGAGAGTTTTTCTGATAAATATGTGTGGAACTTTGTCAAAAGGTTTTTCTGCATCTCTTGACATGACCATATGATTATGGTTCTTCAATTGGTTGATGTGGTGTATCACACTGATTGATTTGCGGATATAGAAAATTCCTGCCATCCCTGGGATAAATCCCACTTGATCATGGTGTACGAGCCTTTTAATGTACTGTTGGAGTCTGTTTGCAATATTGTGTTGATGATATTTGTATCTACGTTCATCAGTGCTGTGGGTCTGTCCTTTTATTTTCTCTGTGAGGTATCTTTGTCTGCTTTTTGGTATCAGAGTATTGGTGGCCTCATAGAATGAGTTCAGAAGTTTTCTTTCCTCTGCAGGTTTCTAGAAGAGTGGCAGAAGGATAGGTGTTAACTCTTCTCTAAATGTTTGGTAGAATTCCACTGTGAAGTCATCTGGTCCTGGATCTTCATTTGTTGATTCAGCTTTTAATTACTAACTGAATCCAGGAAAGGTAGTTGTTTAGTTCATATATTCCAGTTCTTCCTGCTTCAGTTTTGGGAGATTGTACCTTTGTAGAAGTTTGTCCGTTTTCTCTAGGTTGTTCATTTTATTGGCAAATGTTTGCTCTTAGTAGTCTCAGGGTCCTTTGAATTTCCATGATGTTGATTGTAACTGCTTGCTTTTCATTGGTACATTTATTGGTTTGAGCTCTCTCCCTTTTTTTGCCTGAGGAGTCTGGCTAAGGATTTTGAATATTGTTTACCTTTTCAATGAGCCAGGTTTTAGTTTCATTGAGCTTTTGTTTGTTTGTTGTTTGTTTTTTAGGCTCTATTTCATTTATTTCTTCTCAGATGGTTATGATTTCTTTCCTTCCACTAACTTTGGGTTTTGTTTGTTCATTTTTCTGGAGTTACGTTTGGTGTAAAGTTACATCATTTATGTAAGCGTTTTCTTCTTGTTAACTTCTATCACTGAAAACTTCCCTCTTAGATCAGGTATTGCTGCATCCCATTGGTTTTGGGTCATTGTGGGTTTTTTTATTGGTCTCTACGATTTTCTTTTAATTGATTTAATTGAAGTATAGTTGATTTACAATGTTTTGTTCCTTTTGCTGTACAGCAAATTGATTCAGTTACACACTTCTCTATCTATGCATTCTTTCGCATTTTCTTTTCCAGTGTGCTTTATCACAGGATATTGAATACAATTTCCTTTGGTACACACTAGGACATTGTTCCTTTTCTAAATTAAATAATTAATTTACATTAAAAAATGTTTCTCTTATTTTAGAATATAGTTGAATAACAATGCTGTGTTAGTTGCAGGTGTGCAGCAAAGTGATTCAGTTATAAATTATATATGTTCCTATTCGTTTTCATATTGATTCCCATTTAGGTGATTAAAAAATACTGAGCAAAATCCCTGTACTATACAGTAGGTCCTCATTTGTAATCTGTTTTAATAGAAGAGTGTGTACATGTAAATCCGAAACTCCCAAACTATCCCTCGCCCCCACGCCATTTCCTCTGGTAACCATAGGTTTGTAATCTGAGTGTGTGAGTCTGTTTCTCTTTCGTAAATAAGTTCATTTGTATCCTTTCCTTTTAGATTCCTTATATAAGCCATATTGTGTGATAGTTTTACTTCACTTAGTATGATCATCTCCAGGTCCATCCATGTTGCTGTAAATGGCATTATTTCGTCTTTTTGTTGGCTGAGTAATGTTCCATTATATATATGTACCGCTTCTCCTTCATCCATTCTTCTGTCAATGGACATTTTGGTTGCTTCTGTGTCTTGACTAGGGTAAAGAGTGCTGCAATGAATTTTGGGATGCATGTATCCTTTAGAACTATGTATTTCTCTGAATATATGCCCAGCAGTGGGATTCCTGGATCATATGGTAGGTCTACTTTTAGTTTTATAAGGAACCCCCATACTGTTCCCTATAGTGTCTGGACCAATTTACATTTCCTTTCAGAGTATACAAGGGTTCCCTTTTCTCATGACCTTGTTCTTTCTCCATTCTATGTACAATACTTTGCATCTGCTAACCCCAAACTCCCAATCCATCTCTTGCATGCTTCCCCTCTCCCTGGCAACAACCAGTCTCTTCTCTATGTCTGTGAGTCTGTTTCTTTTATGTAGCTCCGTTCTTTTGTGTCAGATTTTTCAGTCCACATATACGTGATAACATATGGTATTTCTCCTTCTCTTTGTGACATGCTTCACTTAGTGTGATCATTTTTAGCTCCATTCATATTGCTGCAAATGGCATCATTACATCCTTTGTTATGGCTGAGTAGTATTCCATTGTATATATGTACACCACAACTGCTTTATCCATTCAGGTGTCAGTGGACGTTTGGGTTGCCTCCATGTCTTGGCTATGGTTAATAGTGCTGCTGTGCACATAGGGATTCACGTAGCTTCTTGAATTAGACGGTTGTCTGGATATATACCCAGGAGTTGTGTTGCTGGATCGTATGGCAAGTCAAGTTTTAGTTTTTTGAGTAAGCTCCACTCTGTTTTCCTAAGTGGCTGTGCCAGTTTACATCCCCATGCACAGTGTAGGAAGGTTCCCTTTCCTTCACACCCTCCCCAGCATTTATTGTTTTTACATTTTTTGATGATGGCTATTCTGAGTAGTGTGAGATCATCTTTCATTTGAGTTTTGATTTGCATTTGTCTAATTATTAGGGATGTTGAGCATCTTTTCATGTGCCTGTTGGCCATCTATATGTCTTCTTTGGAGAAATGTCTATTTAAGTCTTCTGCCCATTGTGGCTGATTCTTTGTTGGGTTTTTTTTTTTTAATTGACCCACATGCGTTCTTTTCAAATTTTGGAGACTAATCCCCTGGAGGTAGTATCATTGGCAAATATTTTCTCCCATTCTGTGGGTTGTCTTTTTCTTTTGTCTATGGTTTTCTTTGCTCTGCAAAATATTTTCAGTTTAATTAGGTCCCATTTATTTTTCTTCTTATATCCATCACTCTAGGAGACGCCTAGACAAAGATATTGCTCTGGTTTGTCATTGAGGCTTCTGCTTATGCTTTCCTCTAAGAGGATTATAGTATCCTGTCTTATATTTAGATCTGTTATCCACGTTGTGTTTATTTTTGTACATGCTGTTAAAGAATGTTTTAATTTCATTTTTTTTACTGGAGTTTTCCAGCACTCTTTGTTGAACAGACTGTCTTTCTTCCATTGTATATTTTTGCCTCCATTGTCACAGATTAATTGACCATAGATGTGTGGGTTCCTTTTGGGATTTCTATCCTGTTCTATTCATCTATATTTCTGTTTCTGTGCCAGTACCACATTCTTTTGATGACTTAATCTGTGTAGTACAGTCTGAAGTCAGGGAGCCTGATTCTTCCAGCACCATTTTTCTTTCTCAAGGTTGCTTTGAATATTTGCCTCCATACAAATTTTCAGACTGTGTATTTTAGTTCTGTGATAAATGCCATTGCTAATTTGATAGGCCTTGCTTTGTACCTTTACACTGCCTAGGATAATATAGTCATTTTGACAATGTTGATTATTCTAATCCAAGAACATGGTATATCTTTCCATCTGTTTGTGTTGTCTTCTATTTCTTTCATCGGTGTCTTAGATTTTTTGGAGTCCTGGCCTTTTGTCTCCTTAGGTAGGTTTATTCCTAAGTATATTTTTCTTTTAGATGTGATGGTAAATGGCATTGTTTCTGTAATGTATTTTTCTGACCTTTTGTTGTTAGTGTATAAAAGTACAACTGATTTCTCTATATTTATTTTGTGTCCTCCAACTTTACGAGATTCTTTGATGAGCTCTAGTAGATCTCTGCTTACATGTTTAGGATTTTCTACGTACACTACCATGTCATCTGCAAACCGTGACAGTTTTATGCCCCCTTTTCCAATTTGGATACCTTTTGTTTCTTGTTCTTCTCTGATTGCCATGGCTAGGACTTCCAAAACTATGTTGAATAATAGTGGCAAGAATGGACATCCTTGTCTTGTTCCTGATCTTAGCGGAAATGCTTTCAGCTTTGTACCATTGAGTTTGATGTTAGCTGTCGGTGTGTCACATACGTCGAGGTGTGTTCACTCTATGTCCACTTTCTGGAGAGTTTTTCTGATAAATATGTGTGGAACTTTGTCAAAAGGTTTTTCTGCATCTCTTGACATGACCATATGATTATGGTTCTTCAATTGGTTGATGTGGTGTATCACACTGATTGATTTGCGGATATAGAAAATTCCTTCCATCCCTGGGATAAATCCCACTTGATCATGGTGTACGAGCCTTTTAATGTACTGTTGGAGTCTGTTTGCAATATTGTGTTGATGATATTTGTATCTACGTTCATCAGTGCTGTGGGTCTGTCCTTTTATTTTCTCTGTGAGGTATCTTTGTCTGCTTTTTGGTATCAGAGTATTGGTGGCCTCATAGAATGAGTTCAGAAGTTTTCTTTCCTCTGCAGGTTTCTAGAAGAGTGGCAGAAGGATAGGTGTTAACTCTTCTCTAAATGTTTGGTAGAATTCCACTGTGAAGTCATCTGGTCCTGGATCTTCATTTGTTGATTCAGCTTTTAATTACTAACTGAATCCAGGAAAGGTAGTTGTTTAGTTCATATATTCCAGTTCTTCCTGCTTCAGTTTTGGGAGATTGTACCTTTGTAGAAGTTTGTCCGTTTTCTCTAGGTTGTTCATTTTATTGGCAAATGTTTGCTCTTAGTAGTCTCAGGGTCCTTTGAATTTCCATGATGTTGATTGTAACTGCTTGCTTTTCATTGGTACATTTATTGGTTTGAGCTCTCTCCCTCTTTTTGCCTGAGGAGTCTGGCTAAGGATTTTGAATATTGTTTACCTTTTCAATGAGCCAGGTTTTAGTTTCATTGAGCTTTTGTTTGTTTGTTGTTTGTTTTTTAGGCTCTATTTCATTTATTTCTTCTCAGATGGTTATGATTTCTTTCCTTCCACTAACTTTGGGTTTTGTTTGTTCATTTTTCTGGAGTTACGTTTGGTGTAAAGTTACATCATTTATGTAAGCGTTTTCTTCTTGTTAACTTCTATCACTGAAAACTTCCCTCTTAGATCAGGTATTGCTGCATCCCATTGGTTTTGGGTCATTGTGGGTTTTTTTATTGGTCTCTACGATTTTCTTTTAATTGATTTAATTGAAGTATAGTTGATTTACAATGTTTTGTTCCTTTTGCTGTACAGCAAATTGATTCAGTTACACACTTCTCTATCTATGCATTCTTTCGCATTTTCTTTTCCAGTGTGCTTTATCACAGGATATTGAATACAATTTCCTTTGGTACACACTAGGACATTGTTCCTTTTCTAAATTAAATAATTAATTTACATTAAAAAATGTTTCTCTTATTTTAGAATATAGTTGAATAACAATGCTGTGTTAGTTGCAGGTGTGCAGCAAAGTGATTCAGTTATAAATTATATATGTTCCTATTCGTTTTCATATTGATTCCCATTTAGGTGATTAAAAAATACTGAGCAAAATCCCTGTACTATACAGTAGGTCCTCATTTGTAATCTGTTTTAATAGAAGAGTGTGTACATGTAAATCCGAAACTCCCAAACTATCCCTCGCCCCCACGCCATTTCCTCTGGTAACCATAGGTTTGTAATCTGAGTGTGTGAGTCTGTTTCTCTTTCGTAAATAAGTTCATTTGTATCCTTTCCTTTTAGATTCCTTATATAAGCCATATTGTGTGATAGTTTTACTTCACTTAGTATGATCATCTCCAGGTCCATCCATGTTGCTGTAAATGGCATTATTTCGTCTTTTTGTTGGCTGAGTAATGTTCCATTATATATATGTACCGCTTCTCCTTCATCCATTCTTCTGTCAATGGACATTTTGGTTGCTTCTGTGTCTTGACTAGGGTAAAGAGTGCTGCAATGAATTTTGGGATGCATGTATCCTTTAGAACTATGTATTTCTCTGAATATATGCCCAGCAGTGGGATTCCTGGATCATATGGTAGGTCTACTTTTAGTTTTATAAGGAACCCCCATACTGTTCCCTATAGTGTCTGGACCAATTTACATTTCCTTTCAGAGTATACAAGGGTTCCCTTTTCTCATGACCTTGTTCTTTCTCCATTCTATGTACAATACTTTGCATCTGCTAACCCCAAACTCCCAATCCATCTCTTGCATGCTTCCCCTCTCCCTGGCAACAACCAGTCTCTTCTCTATGTCTGTGAGTCTGTTTCTTTTATGTAGCTCCGTTCTTTTGTGTCAGATTTTTCAGTCCACATATACGTGATAACAAATGGTATTTCTCCTTCTCTTTGTGACATGCTTCACTTAGTGTGATCATTTTTAGCTCCATTCATATTGCTGCAAATGGCATCATTACATCCTTTGTTATGGCTGAGTAGTATTCCATTGTATATATGTACACCACAACTGCTTTATCCATTCAGGTGTCAGTGGACGTTTGGGTTGCCTCCATGTCTTGGCTATGGTTAATAGTGCTGCTGTGCACATAGGGATTCACGTAGCTTCTTGAATTAGACGGTTGTCTGGATATATACCCAGGAGTTGTGTTGCTGGATCGTATGGCAAGTCAAGTTTTAGTTTTTTGAGTAAGCTCCACTCTGTTTTCCTAAGTGGCTGTGCCAGTTTACATCCCCATGCACAGTGTAGGAAGGTTCCCTTTCCTTCACACCCTCCCCAGCATTTATTGTTTTTACATTTTTTGATGATGGCTATTCTGAGTAGTGTGAGATCATCTTTCATTTGAGTTTTGATTTGCATTTGTCTAATTATTAGGGATGTTGAGCATCTTTTCATGTGCCTGTTGGCCATCTATATGTCTTCTTTGGAGAAATGTCTATTTAAGTCTTCTGCCCATTGTGGCTGATTCTTTGTTGGGTTTTTTTTTTTTAATTGACCCACATGCGTTCTTTTCAAATTTTGGAGACTAATCCCCTGGAGGTAGTATCATTGGCAAATATTTTCTCCCATTCTGTGGGTTGTCTTTTTCTTTTGTCTATGGTTTTCTTTGCTCTGCAAAATATTTTCAGTTTAATTAGGTCCCATTTATTTTTCTTCTTATATCCATCACTCTAGGAGACGCCTAGACAAAGATATTGCTCTGGTTTGTCATTGAGGCTTCTGCTTATGCTTTCCTCTAAGAGGATTATAGTATCCTGTCTTATATTTAGATCTGTTATCCACGTTGTGTTTATTTTTGTACATGCTGTTAAAGAATGTTTTAATTTCATTTTTTTTACTGGAGTTTTCCAGCACTCTTTGTTGAACAGACTGTCTTTCTTCCATTGTATATTTTTGCCTCCATTGTCACAGATTAATTGACCATAGATGTGTGGGTTCCTTTTGGGATTTCTATCCTGTTCTATTCATCTATATTTCTGTTTCTGTGCCAGTACCACATTCTTTTGATGACTTAATCTGTGTAGTACAGTCTGAAGTCAGGGAGCCTGATTCTTCCAGCACCATTTTTCTTTCTCAAGGTTGCTTTGAATATTTGCCTCCATACAAATTTTCAGACTGTGTATTTTAGTTCTGTGATAAATGCCATTGCTAATTTGATAGGCCTTGCTTTGTACCTTTACACTGCCTAGGATAATATAGTCATTTTGACAATGTTGATTATTCTAATCCAAGAACATGGTATATCTTTCCATCTGTTTGTGTTGTCTTCTATTTCTTTCATCGGTGTCTTAGATTTTTTGGAGTCCTGGCCTTTTGTCTCCTTAGGTAGGTTTATTCCTAAGTATATTTTTCTTTTAGATGTGATGGTAAATGGCATTGTTTCTGTAATGTATTTTTCTGACCTTTTGTTGTTAGTGTATAAAAGTACAACTGATTTCTCTATATTTATTTTGTGTCCTCCAACTTTACGAGATTCTTTGATGAGCTCTAGTAGATCTCTGCTTACATGTTTAGGATTTTCTACGTACACTACCATGTCATCTGCAAACCGTGACAGTTTTATGCCCCCTTTTCCAATTTGGATACCTTTTGTTTCTTGTTCTTCTCTGATTGCCATGGCTAGGACTTCCAAAACTATGTTGAATAATAGTGGCAAGAATGGACATCCTTGTCTTGTTCCTGATCTTAGCGGAAATGCTTTCAGCTTTGTACCATTGAGTTTGATGTTAGCTGTCGGTGTGTCACATACGTCGAGGTGTGTTCACTCTATGTCCACTTTCTGGAGAGTTTTTCTGATAAATATGTGTGGAACTTTGTCAAAAGGTTTTTCTGCATCTCTTGACATGACCATATGATTATGGTTCTTCAATTGGTTGATGTGGTGTATCACACTGATTGATTTGCGGATATAGAAAATTCCTGCCATCCCTGGGATAAATCCCACTTGATCATGGTGTACGAGCCTTTTAATGTACTGTTGGAGTCTGTTTGCAATATTGTGTTGATGATATTTGTATCTACGTTCATCAGTGCTGTGGGTCTGTCCTTTTATTTTCTCTGTGAGGTATCTTTGTCTGCTTTTTGGTATCAGAGTATTGGTGGCCTCATAGAATGAGTTCAGAAGTTTTCTTTCCTCTGCAGGTTTCTAGAAGAGTGGCAGAAGGATAGGTGTTAACTCTTCTCTAAATGTTTGGTAGAATTCCACTGTGAAGTCATCTGGTCCTGGATCTTCATTTGTTGATTCAGCTTTTAATTACTAACTGAATCCAGGAAAGGTAGTTGTTTAGTTCATATATTCCAGTTCTTCCTGCTTCAGTTTTGGGAGATTGTACCTTTGTAGAAGTTTGTCCGTTTTCTCTAGGTTGTTCATTTTATTGGCAAATGTTTGCTCTTAGTAGTCTCAGGGTCCTTTGAATTTCCATGATGTTGATTGTAACTGCTTGCTTTTCATTGGTACATTTATTGCTTTGAGCTCTCTCCCTTTTTTTGCCTGAGGAGTCTGGCTAAGGATTTTGAATATTGTTTACCTTTTCAATGAGCCAGGTTTTAGTTTCATTGAGTTTTTGTTTGTTTGTTGTTTGTTTTTTAGGCTCTATTTCATTTATTTCTTCTCAGATGGTTATGATTTCTTCCACTAACTTTGGGTTTTGTTTGTTCATTTTTCTGGAGTTACGTTTGGTGTAAAGTTACATCATTTATGTAAGCGTTTTCTTCTTGTTAACTTCTATCACTGAAAACTTCCCTCTTAGATCAGGTATTGCTGCATCCCATTGGTTTTGGGTCATTGTGGGTTTTTTTATTGGTCTCTACGATTTTCTTTTAATTGATTTAATTGAAGTATAGTTGATTTACAATGTTTTGTTCCTTTTGCTGTACAGCAAATTGATTCAGTTACACACCTCTCTATCTATGCATTCTTTCGCATTTTCTTTTCCAGTGTGCTTTATCACAGGATATTGAATACAATTTCCTTTGGTACACACTAGGACATTGTTCCTTTTCTAAATTAAATAATTAATTTACATTAAAAAATGTTTCTCTTATTTTAGAATATAGTTGAATAACAATGCTGTGTTAGTTGCAGGTGTGCAGCAAAGTGATTCAGTTATAAATTATATATGTTCCTATTCGTTTACATATTGATTCCCATTTAGGTGATTAAAAAATACTGAGCAAAATCCCTGTACTATACAGTAGGTCCTCATTTGTAATCTGTTTTAATAGAAGAGTGTGTACATGTAAATCCGAAACTCCCAAACTATCCCTCGCCCCCACGCCATTTCCTCTGGTAACCATAGGTTTGTAATCTGAGTGTGTGAGTCTGTTTCTCTTTCGTAAATAAGTTCATTTGTATCCTTTCCTTTTAGATTCCTTATATAAGCCATATTGTGTGATAGTTTTACTTCACTTAGTATGATCATCTCCAGGTCCATCCATGTTGCTGTAAATGGCATTATTTCGTCTTTTTGTTGGCTGAGTAATGTTCCATTATATATATGTACCGCTTCTCCTTCATCCATTCTTCTGTCAATGGACATTTTGGTTGCTTCTGTGTCTTGACTAGGGTAAAGAGTGCTGCAATGAATTTTGGGATGCATGTATCCTTTAGAACTATGTATTTCTCTGAATATATGCCCAGCAGTGGGATTCCTGGATCATATGGTAGGTCTACTTTTAGTTTTATAAGGAACCCCCATACTGTTCCCTATAGTGTCTGGACCAATTTACATTTCCTTTCAGAGTATACAAGGGTTCCCTTTTCTCATGACCTTGTTCTTTCTCCATTCTATGTACAATACTTTGCATCTGCTAACCCCAAACTCCCAATCCATCTCTTGCATGCTTCCCCTCTCCCTGGCAACAACCAGTCTCTTCTCTATGTCTGTGAGTCTGTTTCTTTTATGTAGCTCCGTTCTTTTGTGTCAGATTTTTCAGTCCACATATACGTGATAACATATGGTATTTCTCCTTCTCTTTGTGACATGCTTCACTTAGTGTGATCATTTTTAGCTCCATTCATATTGCTGCAAATGGCATCATTACATCCTTTGTTATGGCTGAGTAGTATTCCATTGTATATATGTACACCACAACTGCTTTATCCATTCAGGTGTCAGTGGACGTTTGGGTTGCCTCCATGTCTTGGCTATGGTTAATAGTGCTGCTGTGCACATAGGGATTCACGTAGCTTCTTGAATTAGACGGTTGTCTGGATATATACCCAGGAGTTGTGTTGCTGGATCGTATGGCAAGTCAAGTTTTAGTTTTTTGAGTAAGCTCCACTCTGTTTTCCTAAGTGGCTGTGGCAGTTTACATCCCCATGCACAGTGTAGGAAGGTTCCCTTTCCTTCACACCCTCCCCAGCATTTATTGTTTTTACATTTTTTGATGATGGCTATTCTGAGTAGTGTGAGATCATCTTTCATTTGAGTTTTGATTTGCATTTGTCTAATTATTAGGGATGTTGAGCATCTTTTCATGTGCCTGTTGGCCATCTATATGTCTTCTTTGGAGAAATGTCTATTTAAGTCTTCTGCCCATTGTGGCTGATTCTTTGTTGGGTTTTTTTTTTTTAATTGACCCACATGCGTTCTTTTCAAATTTTGGAGACTAATCCCCTGGAGGTAGTATCATTGGCAAATATTTTCTCCCATTCTGTGGGTTGTCTTTTTCTTTTGTCTATGGTTTTCTTTGCTCTGCAAAATATTTTCAGTTTAATTAGGTCCCATTTATTTTTCTTCTTATATCCATCACTCTAGGAGACGCCTAGACAAAGATATTGCTCTGGTTTGTCATTGAGGCTTCTGCTTATGCTTTCCTCTAAGAGGATTATAGTATCCTGTCTTATATTTAGATCTGTTATCCACGTTGTGTTTATTTTTGTACATGCTGTTAAAGAATGTTTTAATTTCATTTTTTTTACTGGAGTTTTCCAGCACTCTTTGTTGAACAGACTGTCTTTCTTCCATTGTATATTTTTGCCTCCATTGTCACAGATTAATTGACCATAGATGTGTGGGTTCCTTTTGGGATTTCTATCCTGTTCTATTCATCTATATTTCTGTTTCTGTGCCAGTACCACATTCTTTTGATGACTTAATCTGTGTAGTACAGTCTGAAGTCAGGGAGCCTGATTCTTCCAGCACCATTTTTCTTTCTCAAGGTTGCTTTGAATATTTGCCTCCATACAAATTTTCAGACTGTGTATTTTAGTTCTGTGATAAATGCCATTGCTAATTTGATAGGCCTTGCTTTGTACCTTTACACTGCCTAGGATAATATAGTCATTTTGACAATGTTGATTATTCTAATCCAAGAACATGGTATATCTTTCCATCTGTTTGTGTTGTCTTCTATTTCTTTCATCGGTGTCTTAGATTTTTTGGAGTCCTGGCCTTTTGTCTCCTTAGGTAGGTTTATTCCTAAGTATATTTTTCTTTTAGATGTGATGGTAAATGGCATTGTTTCTGTAATGTATTTTTCTGACCTTTTGTTGTTAGTGTATAAAAGTACAACTGATTTCTCTATATTTATTTTGTGTCCTCCAACTTTACGAGATTCTTTGATGAGCTCTAGTAGATCTCTGCTTACATGTTTAGGATTTTCTACGTACACTACCATGTCATCTGCAAACCGTGACAGTTTTATGCCCCCTTTTCCAATTTGGATACCTTTTGTTTCTTGTTCTTCTCTGATTGCCATGGCTAGGACTTCCAAAACTATGTTGAATAATAGTGGCAAGAATGGACATCCTTGTCTTGTTCCTGATCTTAGCGGAAATGCTTTCAGCTTTGTACCATTGAGTTTGATGTTAGCTGTCGGTGTGTCACATACGTCGAGGTGTGTTCACTCTATGTCCACTTTCTGGAGAGTTTTTCTGATAAATATGTGTGGAACTTTGTCAAAAGGTTTTTCTGCATCTCTTGACATGACCATATGATTATGGTTCTTCAATTGGTTGATGTGGTGTATCACACTGATTGATTTGCGGATATAGAAAATTCCTGCCATCCCTGGGATAAATCCCACTTGATCATGGTGTACGAGCCTTTTAATGTACTGTTGGAGTCTGTTTGCAATATTGTGTTGATGATATTTGTATCTACGTTCATCAGTGCTGTGGGTCTGTCCTTTTATTTTCTCTGTGAGGTATCTTTGTCTGCTTTTTGGTATCAGAGTATTGGTGGCCTCATAGAATGAGTTCAGAAGTTTTCTTTCCTCTGCAGGTTTCTAGAAGAGTGGCAGAAGGATAGGTGTTAACTCTTCTCTAAATGTTTGGTAGAATTCCACTGTGAAGTCATCTGGTCCTGGATCTTCATTTGTTGATTCAGCTTTTAATTACTAACTGAATCCAGGAAAGGTAGTTGTTTAGTTCATATATTCCAGTTCTTCCTGCTTCAGTTTTGGGAGATTGTACCTTTGTAGAAGTTTGTCCGTTTTCTCTAGGTTGTTCATTTTATTGGCAAATGTTTGCTCTTAGTAGTCTCAGGGTCCTTTGAATTTCCATGATGTTGATTGTAACTGCTTGCTTTTCATTGGTACATTTATTGGTTTGAGCTCTCTCCCTTTTTTTGCCTGAGGAGTCTGGCTAAGGATTTTGAATATTGTTTACCTTTTCAATGAGCCAGGTTTTAGTTTCATTGAGCTTTTGTTTGTTTGTTGTTTGTTTTTTAGGCTCTATTTCATTTATTTCTTCTCAGATGGTTATGATTTCTTTCCTTCCACTAACTTTGGGTTTTGTTTGTTCATTTTTCTGGAGTTACGTTTGGTGTAAAGTTACATCATTTATGTAAGCGTTTTCTTCTTGTTAACTTCTATCACTGAAAACTTCCCTCTTAGATCAGGTATTGCTGCATCCCATTGGTTTTGGGTCATTGTGGGTTTTTTTATTGGTCTCTACGATTTTCTTTTAATTGATTTAATTGAAGTATAGTTGATTTACAATGTTTTGTTCCTTTTGCTGTACAGCAAATTGATTCAGTTACACACTTCTCTATCTATGCATTCTTTCGCATTTTCTTTTCCAGTGTGCTTTATCACAGGATATTGAATACAATTTCCTTTGGTACACACTAGGACATTGTTCCTTTTCTAAATTAAATAATTAATTTACATTAAAAAATGTTTCTCTTATTTTAGAATATAGTTGAATAACAATGCTGTGTTAGTTGCAGGTGTGCAGCAAAGTGATTCAGTTATAAATTATATATGTTCCTATTCGTTTTCATATTGATTCCCATTTAGGTGATTAAAAAATACTGAGCAAAATCCCTGTACTATACAGTAGGTCCTCATTTGTAATCTGTTTTAATAGAAGAGTGTGTACATGTAAATCCGAAACTCCCAAACTATCCCTCGCCCCCACGCCATTTCCTCTGGTAACCATAGGTTTGTAATCTGAGTGTGTGAGTCTGTTTCTCTTTCGTAAATAAGTTCATTTGTATCCTTTCCTTTTAGATTCCTTATATAAGCCATATTGTGTGATAGTTTTACTTCACTTAGTATGATCATCTCCAGGTCCATCCATGTTGCTGTAAATGGCATTATTTCGTCTTTTTGTTGGCTGAGTAATGTTCCATTATATATATGTACCGCTTCTCCTTCATCCATTCTTCTGTCAATGGACATTTTGGTTGCTTCTGTGTCTTGACTAGGGTAAAGAGTGCTGCAATGAATTTTGGGATGCATGTATCCTTTAGAACTATGTATTTCTCTGAATATATGCCCAGCAGTGGGATTCCTGGATCATATGGTAGGTCTACTTTTAGTTTTATAAGGAACCCCCATACTGTTCCCTATAGTGTCTGGACCAATTTACATTTCCTTTCAGAGTATACAAGGGTTCCCTTTTCTCATGACCTTGTTCTTTCTCCATTCTATGTACAATACTTTGCATCTGCTAACCCCAAACTCCCAATCCATCTCTTGCATGCTTCCCCTCTCCCTGGCAACAACCAGTCTCTTCTCTATGTCTGTGAGTCTGTTTCTTTTATGTAGCTCCGTTCTTTTGTGTCAGATTTTTCAGTCCACATATACGTGATAACAAATGGTATTTCTCCTTCTCTTTGTGACATGCTTCACTTAGTGTGATCATTTTTAGCTCCATTCATATTGCTGCAAATGGCATCATTACATCCTTTGTTATGGCTGAGTAGTATTCCATTGTATATATGTACACCACAACTGCTTTATCCATTCAGGTGTCAGTGGACGTTTGGGTTGCCTCCATGTCTTGGCTATGGTTAATAGTGCTGCTGTGCACATAGGGATTCACGTAGCTTCTTGAATTAGACGGTTGTCTGGATATATACCCAGGAGTTGTGTTGCTGGATCGTATGGCAAGTCAAGTTTTAGTTTTTTGAGTAAGCTCCACTCTGTTTTCCTAAGTGGCTGTGCCAGTTTACATCCCCATGCACAGTGTAGGAAGGTTCCCTTTCCTTCACACCCTCCCCAGCATTTATTGTTTTTACATTTTTTGATGATGGCTATTCTGAGTAGTGTGAGATCATCTTTCATTTGAGTTTTGATTTGCATTTGTCTAATTATTAGGGATGTTGAGCATCTTTTCATGTGCCTGTTGGCCATCTATATGTCTTCTTTGGAGAAATGTCTATTTAAGTCTTCTGCCCATTGTGGCTGATTCTTTGTTGGGTTTTTTTTTTTAATTGACCCACATGCGTTCTTTTCAAATTTTGGAGACTAATCCCCTGGAGGTAGTATCATTGGCAAATATTTTCTCCCATTCTGTGGGTTGTCTTTTTCTTTTGTCTATGGTTTTCTTTGCTCTGCAAAATATTTTCAGTTTAATTAGGTCCCATTTATTTTTCTTCTTATATCCATCACTCTAGGAGACGCCTAGACAAAGATATTGCTCTGGTTTGTCATTGAGGCTTCTGCTTATGCTTTCCTCTAAGAGGATTATAGTATCCTGTCTTATATTTAGATCTGTTATCCACGTTGTGTTTATTTTTGTACATGCTGTTAAAGAATGTTTTAATTTCATTTTTTTACTGGAGTTTTCCAGCACTCTTTGTTGAACAGACTGTCTTTCTTCCATTGTATATTTTTGCCTCCATTGTCACAGATTAATTGACCATAGATGTGTGGGTTCATTTTGGGATTTCTATCCTGTTCTATTCATCTATATTTCTGTTTCTGTGCCAGTACCACATTCTTTTGATGACTTAATCTGTGTAGTACAGTCTGAAGTCAGGGAGCCTGATTCTTCCAGCACCATTTTTCTTTCTCAAGGTTGCTTTGAATATTTGCCTCCATACAAATTTTCAGACTGTGTATTTTAGTTCTGTGATAAATGCCATTGCTAATTTGATAGGCCTTGCTTTGTACCTTTACACTGCCTAGGATAATATAGTCATTTTGACAATGTTGATTATTCTAATCCAAGAACATGGTATATCTTTCCATCTGTTTGTGTTGTCTTCTATTTCTTTCATCGGTGTCTTAGATTTTTTGGAGTCCTGGCCTTTTGTCTCCTTAGGTAGGTTTATTCCTAAGTATATTTTTCTTTTAGATGTGATGGTAAATGGCATTGTTTCTGTAATGTATTTTTCTGACCTTTTGTTGTTAGTGTATAAAAGTACAACTGATTTCTCTATATTTATTTTGTGTCCTCCAACTTTACGAGATTCTTTGATGAGCTCTAGTAGATCTCTGCTTACATGTTTAGGATTTTCTACGTACACTACCATGTCATCTGCAAACCGTGACAGTTTTATGCCCCCTTTTCCAATTTGGATACCTTTTGTTTCTTGTTCTTCTCTGATTGCCATGGCTAGGACTTCCAAAACTATGTTGAATAATAGTGGCAAGAATGGACATCCTTGTCTTGTTCCTGATCTTAGCGGAAATGCTTTCAGCTTTGTACCATTGAGTTTGATGTTAGCTGTCGGTGTGTCACATACGTCGAGGTGTGTTCACTCTATGTCCACTTTCTGGAGAGTTTTTCTGATAAATATGTGTGGAACTTTGTCAAAAGGTTTTTCTGCATCTCTTGACATGACCATATGATTATGGTTCTTCAATTGGTTGATGTGGTGTATCACACTGATTGATTTGCGGATATAGAAAATTCCTGCCATCCCTGGGATAAATCCCACTTGATCATGGTGTACGAGCCTTTTAATGTACTGTTGGAGTCTGTTTGCAATATTGTGTTGATGATATTTGTATCTACGTTCATCAGTGCTGTGGGTCTGTCCTTTTATTTTCTCTGTGAGGTATCTTTGTCTGCTTTTTGGTATCAGAGTATTGGTGGCCTCATAGAATGAGTTCAGAAGTTTTCTTTCCTCTGCAGGTTTCTAGAAGAGTGGCAGAAGGATAGGTGTTAACTCTTCTCTAAATGTTTGGTAGAATTCCACTGTGAAGTCATCTGGTCCTGGATCTTCATTTGTTGATTCAGCTTTTAATTACTAACTGAATCCAGGAAAGGTAGTTGTTTAGTTCATATATTCCAGTTCTTCCTGCTTCAGTTTTGGGAGATTGTACCTTTGTAGAAGTTTGTCCGTTTTCTCTAGGTTGTTCATTTTATTGGCAAATGTTTGCTCTTAGTAGTCTCAGGGTCCTTTGAATTTCCATGATGTTGATTGTAACTGCTTGCTTTTCATTGGTACATTTATTGCTTTGAGCTCTCTCCCTTTTTTTGCCTGAGGAGTCTGGCTAAGGATTTTGAATATTGTTTACCTTTTCAATGAGCCAGGTTTTAGTTTCATTGAGTTTTTGTTTGTTTGTTGTTTGTTTTTTAGGCTCTATTTCATTTATTTCTTCTCAGATGGTTATGATTTCTTCCACTAACTTTGGGTTTTGTTTGTTCATTTTTCTGGAGTTACGTTTGGTGTAAAGTTACATCATTTATGTAAGCGTTTTCTTCTTGTTAACTTCTATCACTGAAAACTTCCCTCTTAGATCAGGTATTGCTGCATCCCATTGGTTTTGGGTCATTGTGGGTTTTTTTATTGGTCTCTACGATTTTCTTTTAATTGATTTAATTGAAGTATAGTTGATTTACAATGTTTTGTTCCTTTTGCTGTACAGCAAATTGATTCAGTTACACACCTCTCTATCTATGCATTCTTTCGCATTTTCTTTTCCAGTGTGCTTTATCACAGGATATTGAATACAATTTCCTTTGGTACACACTAGGACATTGTTCCTTTTCTAAATTAAATAATTAATTTACATTAAAAAATGTTTCTCTTATTTTAGAATATAGTTGAATAACAATGCTGTGTTAGTTGCAGGTGTGCAGCAAAGTGATTCAGTTATAAATTATATATGTTCCTATTCGTTTACATATTGATTCCCATTTAGGTGATTAAAAAATACTGAGCAAAATCCCTGTACTATACAGTAGGTCCTCATTTGTAATCTGTTTTAATAGAAGAGTGTGTACATGTAAATCCGAAACTCCCAAACTATCCCTCGCCCCCACGCCATTTCCTCTGGTAACCATAGGTTTGTAATCTGAGTGTGTGAGTCTGTTTCTCTTTCGTAAATAAGTTCATTTGTATCCTTTCCTTTTAGATTCCTTATATAAGCCATATTGTGTGATAGTTTTACTTCACTTAGTATGATCATCTCCAGGTCCATCCATGTTGCTGTAAATGGCATTATTTCGTCTTTTTGTTGGCTGAGTAATGTTCCATTATATATATGTACCGCTTCTCCTTCATCCATTCTTCTGTCAATGGACATTTTGGTTGCTTCTGTGTCTTGACTAGGGTAAAGAGTGCTGCAATGAATTTTGGGATGCATGTATCCTTTAGAACTATGTATTTCTCTGAATATATGCCCAGCAGTGGGATTCCTGGATCATATGGTAGGTCTACTTTTAGTTTTATAAGGAACCCCCATACTGTTCCCTATAGTGTCTGGACCAATTTACATTTCCTTTCAGAGTATACAAGGGTTCCCTTTTCTCATGACCTTGTTCTTTCTCCATTCTATGTACAATACTTTGCATCTGCTAACCCCAAACTCCCAATCCATCTCTTGCATGCTTCCCCTCTCCCTGGCAACAACCAGTCTCTTCTCTATGTCTGTGAGTCTGTTTCTTTTATGTAGCTCCGTTCTTTTGTGTCAGATTTTTCAGTCCACATATACGTGATAACATATGGTATTTCTCCTTCTCTTTGTGACATGCTTCACTTAGTGTGATCATTTTTAGCTCCATTCATATTGCTGCAAATGGCATCATTACATCCTTTGTTATGGCTGAGTAGTATTCCATTGTATATATGTACACCACAACTGCTTTATCCATTCAGGTGTCAGTGGACGTTTGGGTTGCCTCCATGTCTTGGCTATGGTTAATAGTGCTGCTGTGCACATAGGGATTCACGTAGCTTCTTGAATTAGACGGTTGTCTGGATATATACCCAGGAGTTGTGTTGCTGGATCGTATGGCAAGTCAAGTTTTAGTTTTTTGAGTAAGCTCCACTCTGTTTTCCTAAGTGGCTGTGCCAGTTTACATCCCCATGCACAGTGTAGGAAGGTTCCCTTTCCTTCACACCCTCCCCAGCATTTATTGTTTTTACATTTTTTGATGATGGCTATTCTGAGTAGTGTGAGATCATCTTTCATTTGAGTTTTGATTTGCATTTGTCTAATTATTAGGGATGTTGAGCATCTTTTCATGTGCCTGTTGGCCATCTATATGTCTTCTTTGGAGAAATGTCTATTTAAGTCTTCTGCCCATTGTGGCTGATTCTTTGTTGGGTTTTTTTTTTTTAATTGACCCACATGCGTTCTTTTCAAATTTTGGAGACTAATCCCCTGGAGGTAGTATCATTGGCAAATATTTTCTCCCATTCTGTGGGTTGTCTTTTTCTTTTGTCTATGGTTTTCTTTGCTCTGCAAAATATTTTCAGTTTAATTAGGTCCCATTTATTTTTCTTCTTATATCCATCACTCTAGGAGACGCCTAGACAAAGATATTGCTCTGGTTTGTCATTGAGGCTTCTGCTTATGCTTTCCTCTAAGAGGATTATAGTATCCTGTCTTATATTTAGATCTGTTATCCACGTTGTGTTTATTTTTGTACATGCTGTTAAAGAATGTTTTAATTTCATTTTTTTTACTGGAGTTTTCCAGCACTCTTTGTTGAACAGACTGTCTTTCTTCCATTGTATATTTTTGCCTCCATTGTCACAGATTAATTGACCATAGATGTGTGGGTTCCTTTTGGGATTTCTATCCTGTTCTATTCATCTATATTTCTGTTTCTGTGCCAGTACCACATTCTTTTGATGACTTAATCTGTGTAGTACAGTCTGAAGTCAGGGAGCCTGATTCTTCCAGCACCATTTTTCTTTCTCAAGGTTGCTTTGAATATTTGCCTCCATACAAATTTTCAGACTGTGTATTTTAGTTCTGTGATAAATGCCATTGCTAATTTGATAGGCCTTGCTTTGTACCTTTACACTGCCTAGGATAATATAGTCATTTTGACAATGTTGATTATTCTAATCCAAGAACATGGTATATCTTTCCATCTGTTTGTGTTGTCTTCTATTTCTTTCATCGGTGTCTTAGATTTTTTGGAGTCCTGGCCTTTTGTCTCCTTAGGTAGGTTTATTCCTAAGTATATTTTTCTTTTAGATGTGATGGTAAATGGCATTGTTTCTGTAATGTATTTTTCTGACCTTTTGTTGTTAGTGTATAAAAGTACAACTGATTTCTCTATATTTATTTTGTGTCCTCCAACTTTACGAGATTCTTTGATGAGCTCTAGTAGATCTCTGCTTACATGTTTAGGATTTTCTACGTACACTACCATGTCATCTGCAAACCGTGACAGTTTTATGCCCCCTTTTCCAATTTGGATACCTTTTGTTTCTTGTTCTTCTCTGATTGCCATGGCTAGGACTTCCAAAACTATGTTGAATAATAGTGGCAAGAATGGACATCCTTGTCTTGTTCCTGATCTTAGCGGAAATGCTTTCAGCTTTGTACCATTGAGTTTGATGTTAGCTGTCGGTGTGTCACATACGTCGAGGTGTGTTCACTCTATGTCCACTTTCTGGAGAGTTTTTCTGATAAATATGTGTGGAACTTTGTCAAAAGGTTTTTCTGCATCTCTTGACATGACCATATGATTATGGTTCTTCAATTGGTTGATGTGGTGTATCACACTGATTGATTTGCGGATATAGAAAATTCCTTCCATCCCTGGGATAAATCCCACTTGATCATGGTGTACGAGCCTTTTAATGTACTGTTGGAGTCTGTTTGCAATATTGTGTTGATGATATTTGTATCTACGTTCATCAGTGCTGTGGGTCTGTCCTTTTATTTTCTCTGTGAGGTATCTTTGTCTGCTTTTTGGTATCAGAGTATTGGTGGCCTCATAGAATGAGTTCAGAAGTTTTCTTTCCTCTGCAGGTTTCTAGAAGAGTGGCAGAAGGATAGGTGTTAACTCTTCTCTAAATGTTTGGTAGAATTCCACTGTGAAGTCATCTGGTCCTGGATCTTCATTTGTTGATTCAGCTTTTAATTACTAACTGAATCCAGGAAAGGTAGTTGTTTAGTTCATATATTCCAGTTCTTCCTGCTTCAGTTTTGGGAGATTGTACCTTTGTAGAAGTTTGTCCGTTTTCTCTAGGTTGTTCATTTTATTGGCAAATGTTTGCTCTTAGTAGTCTCAGGGTCCTTTGAATTTCCATGATGTTGATTGTAACTGCTTGCTTTTCATTGGTACATTTATTGGTTTGAGCTCTCTCCCTCTTTTTGCCTGAGGAGTCTGGCTAAGGATTTTGAATATTGTTTACCTTTTCAATGAGCCAGGTTTTAGTTTCATTGAGCTTTTGTTTGTTTGTTGTTTGTTTTTTAGGCTCTATTTCATTTATTTCTTCTCAGATGGTTATGATTTCTTTCCTTCCACTAACTTTGGGTTTTGTTTGTTCATTTTTCTGGAGTTACGTTTGGTGTAAAGTTACATCATTTATGTAAGCGTTTTCTTCTTGTTAACTTCTATCACTGAAAACTTCCCTCTTAGATCAGGTATTGCTGCATCCCATTGGTTTTGGGTCATTGTGGGTTTTTTTATTGGTCTCTACGATTTTCTTTTAATTGATTTAATTGAAGTATAGTTGATTTACAATGTTTTGTTCCTTTTGCTGTACAGCAAATTGATTCAGTTACACACTTCTCTATCTATGCATTCTTTCGCATTTTCTTTTCCAGTGTGCTTTATCACAGGATATTGAATACAATTTCCTTTGGTACACACTAGGACATTGTTCCTTTTCTAAATTAAATAATTAATTTACATTAAAAAATGTTTCTCTTATTTTAGAATATAGTTGAATAACAATGCTGTGTTAGTTGCAGGTGTGCAGCAAAGTGATTCAGTTATAAATTATATATGTTCCTATTCGTTTTCATATTGATTCCCATTTAGGTGATTAAAAAATACTGAGCAAAATCCCTGTACTATACAGTAGGTCCTCATTTGTAATCTGTTTTAATAGAAGAGTGTGTACATGTAAATCCGAAACTCCCAAACTATCCCTCGCCCCCACGCCATTTCCTCTGGTAACCATAGGTTTGTAATCTGAGTGTGTGAGTCTGTTTCTCTTTCGTAAATAAGTTCATTTGTATCCTTTCCTTTTAGATTCCTTATATAAGCCATATTGTGTGATAGTTTTACTTCACTTAGTATGATCATCTCCAGGTCCATCCATGTTGCTGTAAATGGCATTATTTCGTCTTTTTGTTGGCTGAGTAATGTTCCATTATATATATGTACCGCTTCTCCTTCATCCATTCTTCTGTCAATGGACATTTTGGTTGCTTCTGTGTCTTGACTAGGGTAAAGAGTGCTGCAATGAATTTTGGGATGCATGTATCCTTTAGAACTATGTATTTCTCTGAATATATGCCCAGCAGTGGGATTCCTGGATCATATGGTAGGTCTACTTTTAGTTTTATAAGGAACCCCCATACTGTTCCCTATAGTGTCTGGACCAATTTACATTTCCTTTCAGAGTATACAAGGGTTCCCTTTTCTCATGACCTTGTTCTTTCTCCATTCTATGTACAATACTTTGCATCTGCTAACCCCAAACTCCCAATCCATCTCTTGCATGCTTCCCCTCTCCCTGGCAACAACCAGTCTCTTCTCTATGTCTGTGAGTCTGTTTCTTTTATGTAGCTCCGTTCTTTTGTGTCAGATTTTTCAGTCCACATATACGTGATAACAAATGGTATTTCTCCTTCTCTTTGTGACATGCTTCACTTAGTGTGATCATTTTTAGCTCCATTCATATTGCTGCAAATGGCATCATTACATCCTTTGTTATGGCTGAGTAGTATTCCATTGTATATATGTACACCACAACTGCTTTATCCATTCAGGTGTCAGTGGACGTTTGGGTTGCCTCCATGTCTTGGCTATGGTTAATAGTGCTGCTGTGCACATAGGGATTCACGTAGCTTCTTGAATTAGACGGTTGTCTGGATATATACCCAGGAGTTGTGTTGCTGGATCGTATGGCAAGTCAAGTTTTAGTTTTTTGAGTAAGCTCCACTCTGTTTTCCTAAGTGGCTGTGCCAGTTTACATCCCCATGCACAGTGTAGGAAGGTTCCCTTTCCTTCACACCCTCCCCAGCATTTATTGTTTTTACATTTTTTGATGATGGCTATTCTGAGTAGTGTGAGATCATCTTTCATTTGAGTTTTGATTTGCATTTGTCTAATTATTAGGGATGTTGAGCATCTTTTCATGTGCCTGTTGGCCATCTATATGTCTTCTTTGGAGAAATGTCTATTTAAGTCTTCTGCCCATTGTGGCTGATTCTTTGTTGGGTTTTTTTTTTTTAATTGACCCACATGCGTTCTTTTCAAATTTTGGAGACTAATCCCCTGGAGGTAGTATCATTGGCAAATATTTTCTCCCATTCTGTGGGTTGTCTTTTTCTTTTGTCTATGGTTTTCTTTGCTCTGCAAAATATTTTCAGTTTAATTAGGTCCCATTTATTTTTCTTCTTATATCCATCACTCTAGGAGACGCCTAGACAAAGATATTGCTCTGGTTTGTCATTGAGGCTTCTGCTTATGCTTTCCTCTAAGAGGATTATAGTATCCTGTCTTATATTTAGATCTGTTATCCACGTTGTGTTTATTTTTGTACATGCTGTTAAAGAATGTTTTAATTTCATTTTTTTTACTGGAGTTTTCCAGCACTCTTTGTTGAACAGACTGTCTTTCTTCCATTGTATATTTTTGCCTCCATTGTCACAGATTAATTGACCATAGATGTGTGGGTTCCTTTTGGGATTTCTATCCTGTTCTATTCATCTATATTTCTGTTTCTGTGCCAGTACCACATTCTTTTGATGACTTAATCTGTGTAGTACAGTCTGAAGTCAGGGAGCCTGATTCTTCCAGCACCATTTTTCTTTCTCAAGGTTGCTTTGAATATTTGCCTCCATACAAATTTTCAGACTGTGTATTTTAGTTCTGTGATAAATGCCATTGCTAATTTGATAGGCCTTGCTTTGTACCTTTACACTGCCTAGGATAATATAGTCATTTTGACAATGTTGATTATTCTAATCCAAGAACATGGTATATCTTTCCATCTGTTTGTGTTGTCTTCTATTTCTTTCATCGGTGTCTTAGATTTTTTGGAGTCCTGGCCTTTTGTCTCCTTAGGTAGGTTTATTCCTAAGTATATTTTTCTTTTAGATGTGATGGTAAATGGCATTGTTTCTGTAATGTATTTTTCTGACCTTTTGTTGTTAGTGTATAAAAGTACAACTGATTTCTCTATATTTATTTTGTGTCCTCCAACTTTACGAGATTCTTTGATGAGCTCTAGTAGATCTCTGCTTACATGTTTAGGATTTTCTACGTACACTACCATGTCATCTGCAAACCGTGACAGTTTTATGCCCCCTTTTCCAATTTGGATACCTTTTGTTTCTTGTTCTTCTCTGATTGCCATGGCTAGGACTTCCAAAACTATGTTGAATAATAGTGGCAAGAATGGACATCCTTGTCTTGTTCCTGATCTTAGCGGAAATGCTTTCAGCTTTGTACCATTGAGTTTGATGTTAGCTGTCGGTGTGTCACATACGTCGAGGTGTGTTCACTCTATGTCCACTTTCTGGAGAGTTTTTCTGATAAATATGTGTGGAACTTTGTCAAAAGGTTTTTCTGCATCTCTTGACATGACCATATGATTATGGTTCTTCAATTGGTTGATGTGGTGTATCACACTGATTGATTTGCGGATATAGAAAATTCCTTCCATCCCTGGGATAAATCCCACTTGATCATGGTGTACGAGCCTTTTAATGTACTGTTGGAGTCTGTTTGCAATATTGTGTTGATGATATTTGTATCTACGTTCATCAGTGCTGTGGGTCTGTCCTTTTATTTTCTCTGTGAGGTATCTTTGTCTGCTTTTTGGTATCAGAGTATTGGTGGCCTCATAGAATGAGTTCAGAAGTTTTCTTTCCTCTGCAGGTTTCTAGAAGAGTGGCAGAAGGATAGGTGTTAACTCTTCTCTAAATGTTTGGTAGAATTCCACTGTGAAGTCATCTGGTCCTGGATCTTCATTTGTTGATTCAGCTTTTAATTACTAACTGAATCCAGGAAAGGTAGTTGTTTAGTTCATATATTCCAGTTCTTCCTGCTTCAGTTTTGGGAGATTGTACCTTTGTAGAAGTTTGTCCGTTTTCTCTAGGTTGTTCATTTTATTGGCAAATGTTTGCTCTTAGTAGTCTCAGGGTCCTTTGAATTTCCATGATGTTGATTGTAACTGCTTGCTTTTCATTGGTACATTTATTGGTTTGAGCTCTCTCCCTTTTTTTGCCTGAGGAGTCTGGCTAAGGATTTTGAATATTGTTTACCTTTTCAATGAGCCAGGTTTTAGTTTCATTGAGCTTTTGTTTGTTTGTTGTTTGTTTTTTAGGCTCTATTTCATTTATTTCTTCTCAGATGGTTATGATTTCTTTCCTTCCACTAACTTTGGGTTTTGTTTGTTCATTTTTCTGGAGTTACGTTTGGTGTAAAGTTACATCATTTATGTAAGCGTTTTCTTCTTGTTAACTTCTATCACTGAAAACTTCCCTCTTAGATCAGGTATTGCTGCATCCCATTGGTTTTGGGTCATTGTGGGTTTTTTTATTGGTCTCTACGATTTTCTTTTAATTGATTTAATTGAAGTATAGTTGATTTACAATGTTTTGTTCCTTTTGCTGTACAGCAAATTGATTCAGTTACACACTTCTCTATCTATGCATTCTTTCGCATTTTCTTTTCCAGTGTGCTTTATCACAGGATATTGAATACAATTTCCTTTGGTACACACTAGGACATTGTTCCTTTTCTAAATTAAATAATTAATTTACATTAAAAAATGTTTCTCTTATTTTAGAATATAGTTGAATAACAATGCTGTGTTAGTTGCAGGTGTGCAGCAAAGTGATTCAGTTATAAATTATATATGTTCCTATTCGTTTTCATATTGATTCCCATTTAGGTGATTAAAAAATACTGAGCAAAATCCCTGTACTATACAGTAGGTCCTCATTTGTAATCTGTTTTAATAGAAGAGTGTGTACATGTAAATCCGAAACTCCCAAACTATCCCTCGCCCCCACGCCATTTCCTCTGGTAACCATAGGTTTGTAATCTGAGTGTGTGAGTCTGTTTCTCTTTCGTAAATAAGTTCATTTGTATCCTTTCCTTTTAGATTCCTTATATAAGCCATATTGTGTGATAGTTTTACTTCACTTAGTATGATCATCTCCAGGTCCATCCATGTTGCTGTAAATGGCATTATTTCGTCTTTTTGTTGGCTGAGTAATGTTCCATTATATATATGTACCGCTTCTCCTTCATCCATTCTTCTGTCAATGGACATTTTGGTTGCTTCTGTGTCTTGACTAGGGTAAAGAGTGCTGCAATGAATTTTGGGATGCATGTATCCTTTAGAACTATGTATTTCTCTGAATATATGCCCAGCAGTGGGATTCCTGGATCATATGGTAGGTCTACTTTTAGTTTTATAAGGAACCCCCATACTGTTCCCTATAGTGTCTGGACCAATTTACATTTCCTTTCAGAGTATACAAGGGTTCCCTTTTCTCATGACCTTGTTCTTTCTCCATTCTATGTACAATACTTTGCATCTGCTAACCCCAAACTCCCAATCCATCTCTTGCATGCTTCCCCTCTCCCTGGCACCAACCAGTCTCTTCTCTATGTCTGTGAGTCTGTTTCTTTTATGTAGCTCCGTTCTTTTGTGTCAGATTTTTCAGTCCACATATACGTGATAACAAATGGTATTTCTCCTTCTCTTTGTGACATGCTTCACTTAGTGTGATCATTTTTAGCTCCATTCATATTGCTGCAAATGGCATCATTACATCCTTTGTTATGGCTGAGTAGTATTCCATTGTATATATGTACACCACAACTGCTTTATCCATTCAGGTGTCAGTGGACGTTTGGGTTGCCTCCATGTCTTGGCTATGGTTAATAGTGCTGCTGTGCACATAGGGATTCACGTAGCTTCTTGAATTAGACGGTTGTCTGGATATATACCCAGGAGTTGTGTTGCTGGATCGTATGGCAAGTCAAGTTTTAGTTTTTTGAGTAAGCTCCACTCTGTTTTCCTAAGTGGCTGTGCCAGTTTACATCCCCATGCACAGTGTAGGAAGGTTCCCTTTCCTTCACACCCTCCCCAGCATTTATTGTTTTTACATTTTTTGATGATGGCTATTCTGAGTAGTGTGAGATCATCTTTCATTTGAGTTTTGATTTGCATTTGTCTAATTATTAGGGATGTTGAGCATCTTTTCATGTGCCTGTTGGCCATCTATATGTCTTCTTTGGAGAAATGTCTATTTAAGTCTTCTGCCCATTGTGGCTGATTCTTTGTTGGGTTTTTTTTTTTTAATTGACCCACATGCGTTCTTTTCAAATTTTGGAGACTAATCCCCTGGAGGTAGTATCATTGGCAAATATTTTCTCCCATTCTGTGGGTTGTCTTTTTCTTTTGTCTATGGTTTTCTTTGCTCTGCAAAATATTTTCAGTTTAATTAGGTCCCATTTATTTTTCTTCTTATATCCATCACTCTAGGAGACGCCTAGACAAAGATATTGCTCTGGTTTGTCATTGAGGCTTCTGCTTATGCTTTCCTCTAAGAGGATTATAGTATCCTGTCTTATATTTAGATCTGTTATCCACGTTGTGTTTATTTTTGTACATGCTGTTAAAGAATGTTTTAATTTCATTTTTTTTACTGGAGTTTTCCAGCACTCTTTGTTGAACAGACTGTCTTTCTTCCATTGTATATTTTTGCCTCCATTGTCACAGATTAATTGACCATAGATGTGTGGGTTCCTTTTGGGATTTCTATCCTGTTCTATTCATCTATATTTCTGTTTCTGTGCCAGTACCACATTCTTTTGATGACTTAATCTGTGTAGTACAGTCTGAAGTCAGGGAGCCTGATTCTTCCAGCACCATTTTTCTTTCTCAAGGTTGCTTTGAATATTTGCCTCCATACAAATTTTCAGACTGTGTATTTTAGTTCTGTGATAAATGCCATTGCTAATTTGATAGGCCTTGCTTTGTACCTTTACACTGCCTAGGATAATATAGTCATTTTGACAATGTTGATTATTCTAATCCAAGAACATGGTATATCTTTCCATCTGTTTGTGTTGTCTTCTATTTCTTTCATCGGTGTCTTAGATTTTTTGGAGTCCTGGCCTTTTGTCTCCTTAGGTAGGTTTATTCCTAAGTATATTTTTCTTTTAGATGTGATGGTAAATGGCATTGTTTCTGTAATGTATTTTTCTGACCTTTTGTTGTTAGTGTATAAAAGTACAACTGATTTCTCTATATTTATTTTGTGTCCTCCAACTTTACGAGATTCTTTGATGAGCTCTAGTAGATCTCTGCTTACATGTTTAGGATTTTCTACGTACACTACCATGTCATCTGCAAACCGTGACAGTTTTATGCCCCCTTTTCCAATTTGGATACCTTTTGTTTCTTGTTCTTCTCTGATTGCCATGGCTAGGACTTCCAAAACTATGTTGAATAATAGTGGCAAGAATGGACATCCTTGTCTTGTTCCTGATCTTAGCGGAAATGCTTTCAGCTTTGTACCATTGAGTTTGATGTTAGCTGTCGGTGTGTCACATACGTCGAGGTGTGTTCACTCTATGTCCACTTTCTGGAGAGTTTTTCTGATAAATATGTGTGGAACTTTGTCAAAAGGTTTTTCTGCATCTCTTGACATGACCATATGATTATGGTTCTTCAATTGGTTGATGTGGTGTATCACACTGATTGATTTGCGGATATAGAAAATTCCTTCCATCCCTGGGATAAATCCCACTTGATCATGGTGTACGAGCCTTTTAATGTACTGTTGGAGTCTGTTTGCAATATTGTGTTGATGATATTTGTATCTACGTTCATCAGTGCTGTGGGTCTGTCCTTTTATTTTCTCTGTGAGGTATCTTTGTCTGCTTTTTGGTATCAGAGTATTGGTGGCCTCATAGAATGAGTTCAGAAGTTTTCTTTCCTCTGCAGGTTTCTAGAAGAGTGGCAGAAGGATAGGTGTTAACTCTTCTCTAAATGTTTGGTAGAATTCCACTGTGAAGTCATCTGGTCCTGGATCTTCATTTGTTGATTCAGCTTTTAATTACTAACTGAATCCAGGAAAGGTAGTTGTTTAGTTCATATATTCCAGTTCTTCCTGCTTCAGTTTTGGGAGATTGTACCTTTGTAGAAGTTTGTCCGTTTTCTCTAGGTTGTTCATTTTATTGGCAAATGTTTGCTCTTAGTAGTCTCAGGGTCCTTTGAATTTCCATGATGTTGATTGTAACTGCTTGCTTTTCATTGGTACATTTATTGCTTTGAGCTCTCTCCCTTTTTTTGCCTGAGGAGTCTGGCTAAGGATTTTGAATATTGTTTACCTTTTCAATGAGCCAGGTTTGCGTTTCATTGAGTTTTTGTTTGTTTGTTGTTTGTTTTTTAGGCTCTATTTCATTTATTTCTTCTCAGATGGTTATGATTTCTTTCCTTCCACTAACTTTGGGTTTTGTTTGTTCATTTTTCTGGAGTTACGTTTGGTGTAAAGTTACATCATTTATGTAAGCGTTTTCTTCTTGTTAACTTCTATCACTGAAAACTTCCCTCTTAGATCAGGTATTGCTGCATCCCATTGGTTTTGGGTCATTGTGGGTTTTTTTATTGGTCTCTACGATTTTCTTTTAATTGATTTAATTGAAGTATAGTTGATTTACAATGTTTTGTTCCTTTTGCTGTACAGCAAATTGATTCAGTTACACACCTCTCTATCTATGCATTCTTTTGCATTTTCTTTTCCAGTGTGCTTTATCACAGGATATTGAATACAATTTCCTTTGGTACACACTAGGACATTGTTCCTTTTCTAAATTAAATAATTAATTTACATTAAAAAATGTTTCTCTTATTTTAGAATATAGTTGAATAACAATGCTGTGTTAGTTGCAGGTGTGCAGCAAAGTGATTCAGTTATAAATTATATATGTTCCTATTCGTTTACATATTGATTCCCATTTAGGTGATTAAAAAATACTGAGCAAAATCCCTGTACTATACAGTAGGTCCTCATTTGTAATCTGTTTTAATAGAAGAGTGTGCACATGTAAATCCGAAACTCCCAAACTATCCCTCGCCCCCACGCCATTTCCTCTGGTAACCATAGGTTTGTAATCTGAGTGTGTGAGTCTGTTTCTCTTTCGTAAATAAGTTCATTTGTATCCTTTCCTTTTAGATTCCTTATATAAGCCATATTGTGTGATAGTTTTACTTCACTTAGTATGATCATCTCCAGGTCCATCCATGTTGCTGTAAATGGCATTATTTCGTCTTTTTGTTGGCTGAGTAATGTTCCATTATATATATGTACCGCTTCTCCTTCATCCATTCTTCTGTCAATGGACATTTTGGTTGCTTCTGTGTCTTGACTAGGGTAAAGAGTGCTGCAATGAATTTTGGGATGCATGTATCCTTTAGAACTATGTATTTCTCTGAATATATGCCCAGCAGTGGGATTCCTGGATCATATGGTAGGTCTACTTTTAGTTTTATAAGGAACCCCCATACTGTTCCCTATAGTGTCTGGACCAATTTACATTTCCTTTCAGAGTATACAAGGGTTCCCTTTTCTCATGACCTTGTTCTTTCTCCATTCTATGTACAATAGTTTGCATCTGCTAACCCCAAACTCCCAATCCATCTCTTGCATGCTTCCCCTCTCCCTGGCAACAACCAGTCTCTTCTCTATGTCTGTGAGTCTGTTTCTTTTATGTAGCTCCGTTCTTTTGTGTCAGATTTTTCAGTCCACATATACGTGATAACATATGGTATTTCTCCTTCTCTTTGTGACATGCTTCACTTAGTGTGATCATTTTTAACTCCATTCATATTGCTGCAAATGGCATTATTACATCCTTTGTTATAGCTGAGTAGTATTCCATTGTATATATGTACACCACAACTGCTTTATCCATTCAGGTGTCAGTGGACGTTTGGGTTGCCTCCATGTCTTGGCTATGGTTAATAGTGCTGCTGTGCACATAGGGATTCACGTAGCTTCTTGAATTAGACGGTTGTCTGGATATATACCCAGGAGTTGTGTTGCTGGATCGTATGGCAAGTCAAGTTTTAGTTTTTTGAGTAAGCTCCACTCTGTTTTCCTAAGTGGCTGTGCCAGTTTACATCCCCATGCACAGTGTAGGAAGGTTCCCTTTCCTTCACACCCTCCCCAGCATTTATTGTTTTTACATTTTTTGATGATGGCTATTCTGAGTAGTGTGAGATCATCTTTCATTTGAGTTTTGATTTGCATTTGTCTAATTATTAGGGATGTTGAGCATCTTTTCATGTGCCTGTTGGCCATCTATATGTCTTCTTTGGAGAAATGTCTATTTAAGTCTTCTGCCCATTGTGGCTGATTCTTTGTTGGGTTTTTTTTTTTAATTGACCCACATGCATTCTTTTCAAATTTTGGAGACTAATCCCCTGGAGGTAGTATCATTGGCAAATATTTTCTCCCATTCTGTGGGTTGTCTTTTTCTTTTGTCTATGGTTTTCTTTGCTCTGCAAAATATTTTCAGTTTAATTAGGTCCCATTTATTTTTCTTCTTATATCCATCACTCTAGGAGACGCCTAGACAAAGATATTGCTCTGGTTTGTCATTGAGGCTTCTGCTTATGCTTTCCTCTAAGAGGATTATAGTATCCTGTCTTATATTTAGATCTGTTATCCACGTTGTGTTTATTTTTGTACATGCTGTTAAAGAATGTTTTAATTTCATTTTTTTACTGGAGTTTTCCAGCACTCTTTGTTGAACAGACTGTCTTTCTTCCATTGTATATTTTTGCCTCCATTGTCACAGATTAATTGACCATAGATGTGTGGGTTCATTTTGGGATTTCTATCCTGTTCTATTCATCTATATTTCTGTTTCTGTGCCAGTACCACATTCTTTTGATGACTTAATCTGTGTAGTACAGTCTGAAGTCAGGGAGCCTGATTCTTCCAGCACCATTTTTCTTTCTCAAGGTTGCTTTGAATATTTGCCTCCATACAAATTTCAGACTGTGTATTTTAGTTCTGTGATAAATGCCATTGCTAATTTGATAGGCCTTGCTTTGTACCTTTACACTGCCTAGGATGATATAGTCATTTTGACAATGTTGATTATTCTAATCCAAGAACATGGTATATCTTTCCATCTGTTTGTGTTGTCTTCTATTTCTTTCATCGGTGTCTTAGAATTTTTGGAGTCCTGGCCTTTTGTCTCCTTAGGTAGGTTTATTCCTAAGTATATTTTTCTTTTAGATGTGATGGTAAATGGCATTGTTTCTGTAATGTATTTTTCTGACCTTTTGTTGTTAGTGTATAAAAGTACAACTGATTTCTCTATATTTATTTTGTGTCCTCCAACTTTACGAGATTCTTTGATGAGCTCTAGTAGATCTCTGCTTACATGTTTAGGATTTTCTACGTACACTACCATGTCATCTGCAAACCGTGACAGTTTTATGCCCCCTTTTCCAATTTGGATACCTTTTGTTTCTTGTTCTTCTCTGATTGCCATGGCTAGGACTTCCAAAACTATGTTGAATAATAGTGGCAAGAATGGACATCCTTGTCTTGTTCCTGATCTTAGCGGAAATGCTTTCAGCTTTGTACCATTGAGTTTGATGTTAGCTGTCGGTGTGTCACATACGTCGAGGTGTGTTCACTCTATGTCCACTTTCTGGAGAGTTTTTCTGATAAATATGTGTGGAACTTTGTCAAAAGGTTTTTCTGCATCTCTTGACATAACCATATGATTATGGTTCTTCAATTGGTTGATGTGGTGTATCACACTGATTGATTTGCGGATATAGAAAATTCCTGCCATCCCTGGGATAAATCCCACTTGATCATGGTGTACGAGCCTTTTAATGTACTGTTGGAGTCTGTTTGCAATATTGTGTTGATGATATTTGTATCTACGTTCATCAGTGCTGTGGGTCTGTCCTTTTATTTTCTCTGTGAGGTATCTTTGTCTGCTTTTTGGTATCAGAGTATTGGTGGCCTCATAGAATGAGTTCAGAAGTTTTCTTTCCTCTGCAGGTTTCTAGAAGAGTGGCAGAAGGATAGGTGTTAACTCTTCTCTAAATGTTTGGTAGAATTCCACTGTGAAGTCATCTGGTCCTGGATCTTCATTTGTTGATTCAGCTTTTAATTACTAACTGAATCCAGGAAAGGTAGTTGTTTAGTTCATATATTCCAGTTCTTCCTGCTTCAGTTTTGGGAGATTGTACCTTTGTAGAAGTTTGTCCATTTTCTCTAGGTTGTTCATTTTATTGGCAAATGTTTGCTCTTAGTAGTCTCAGGGTCCTTTGAATTTCCATGATGTTGATTGTAACTGCTTGCTTTTCATTGGTACATTTATTGCTTTGAGCTCTCTCCCTTTTTTTGCCTGAGGAGTCTGGCTAAGGATTTTGAATATTGTTTACCTTTTCAATGAGCCAGGTTTTAGTTTCATTGAGCTTTTGTTTGTTTGTTGTTTGTTTTTTAGGCTCTATTTCATTTATTTCTTCTCAGATGGTTATGATTTCTTTCCTTCCACTAACTTTGGGTTTTGTTTGTTCATTTTTCTGGAGTTACGTTTGGTGTAAAGTTACATCATTTATGTAAGCGTTTTCTTCTTGTTAACTTCTATCACTGAAAACTTCCCTCTTAGATCAGGTATTGCTGCATCCCATTGGTTTTGGGTCATTGTGGGTTTTTTTATTGGTCTCTACGATTTTCTTTTAATTGATTTAATTGAAGTATAGTTGATTTACAATGTTTTGTTCCTTTTGCTGTACAGCAAATTGATTCAGTTACACACCTCTCTATCTATGCATTCTTTCGCATTTTCTTTTCCAGTGTGCTTTATCACAGGATATTGAATACAATTTCCTTTGGTACACACTAGGACATTGTTCCTTTTCTAAATTAAATAATTAATTTACATTAAAAAATGTTTCTCTTATTTTAGAATATAGTTGAATAACAATGCTGTGTTAATTGCAGGTGTGCAGCAAAGTGATTCAGTTATAAATTATATATGTTCCTATTCGTTTTCATATTGATTCCCATTTAGGTGATTTAAAAATACTGAGCAAAATCCCTGTACTATACAGTAGGTCCTCATTTGTAATCTGTTTTAATAGAAGAGTGTGTACATGTAAATCCGAAACTCCCAAACTATCCCTCGCCCCCACGCCATTTCCTCTGGTAACCATAGGTTTGTAATCTGAGTGTGTGAGTCTGTTTCTCTTTCGTAAATAAGTTCATTTGTATCCTTTCCTTTTAGATTCCTTATATAAGCCATATTGTGTGATAGTTTTACTTCGCTTAGTATGATCATCTCCAGGTCCATCCATGTTGCTGTAAATGGCATTATTTCGTCTTTTTGTTGGCTGAGTAATGTTCCATTATATATATGTACCGCTTCTCCTTCATCCATTCTTCTGTCAATGGACATTTTGGTTGCTTCTGTGTCTTGACTAGGGTAAAGAGTGCTGCAATGAATTTTGGGATGCATGTATCCTTTAGAACTATGTATTTCTCTGAATATATGCCCAGCAGTGGGATTCCTGGATCATATGGTAGGTCTACTTTTAGTTTTATAAGGAACCCCCATACTGTTCCCTATAGTGTCTGGACCAATTTACATTTCCTTTCAGAGTATACAAGGGTTCCCTTTTCTCATGACCTTGTTCTTTCTCCATTCTATGTACAATAGTTTGCATCTGCTAACCCCAAACTCCCAATCCATCTCTTGCATGCTTCCCCTCTCCCTGGCACCAACCAGTCTCTTCTCTATGTCTGTGAGTCTGTTTCTTTTATGTAGCTCCGTTCTTTTGTGTCAGATTTTTCAGTCCACATATACGTGATAACATATGGTATTTCTCCTTCTCTTTGTGACATGCTTCACTTAGTGTGATCATTTTTAGCTCCATTCATATTGCTGCAAATGGCATTATTACATCCTTTGTTATGGCTGAGTAGTATTCCATTGTATATATGTACACCACAACTGCTTTATCCATTCAGGTGTCAGTGGACGTTTGGGTTGCCTCCATGTCTTGGCTATGGTTAATAGTGCTGCTGTGCACATAGGGATTCACGTAGCTTCTTGAATTAGACGGTTGTCTGGATATATACCCAGGAGTTGTGTTGCTGGATCGTATGGCAAGTCAAGTTTTAGTTTTTTGAGTAAGCTCCACTCTGTTTTCCTAAGTGGCTGTGCCAGTTTACATCCCCATGCACAGTGTAGGAAGGTTCCCTTTCCTTCACACCCTCCCCAGCATTTATTGTTTTTACATTTTTTGATGATGGCTATTCTGAGTAGTGTGAGATCATCTTTCATTTGAGTTTTGATTTGCATTTGTCTAATTATTAGGGATGTTGAGCATCTTTTCATGTGCCTGTTGGCCATCTATATGTCTTCTTTGGAGAAATGTCTATTTAAGTCTTCTGCCCATTGTGGCTGATTCTTTGTTGGGTTTTTTTTTTTTAATTGACCCACATGCGTTCTTTTCAAATTTTGGAGACTAATCCCCTGGAGGTAGTATCATTGGCAAATATTTTCTCCCATTCTGTGGGTTGTCTTTTTCTTTTGTCTATGGTTTTCTTTGCTCTGCAAAATATTTTCAGTTTAATTAGGTCCCATTTATTTTTCTTCTTATATCCATCACTCTAGGAGACGCCTAGACAAAGATATTGCTCTGGTTTGTCATTGAGGCTTCTGCTTATGCTTTCCTCTAAGAGGATTATAGTATCCTGTCTTATATTTAGATCTGTTATCCACGTTGTGTTTATTTTTGTACATGCTGTTAAAGAATGTTTTAATTTCATTTTTTTTTACTGGAGTTTTCCAGCACTCTTTGTTGAACAGACTGTCTTTCTTCCATTGTATATTTTTGCCTCCATTGTCACAGATTAATTGACCATAGATGTGTGGGTTCCTTTTGGGATTTCTATCCTGTTCTATTCATCTATATTTCTGTTTCTGTGCCAGTACCACATTCTTTTGATGACTTAATCTGTGTAGTACAGTCTGAAGTCAGGGAGCCTGATTCTTCCAGCACCATTTTTCTTTCTCAAGGTTGCTTTGAATATTTGCCTCCATACAAATTTTCAGACTGTGTATTTTAGTTCTGTGATAAATGCCATTGCTAATTTGATAGGCCTTGCTTTGTACCTTTACACTGCCTAGGATAATATAGTCATTTTGACAATGTTGATTATTCTAATCCAAGAACATGGTATATCTTTCCATCTGTTTGTGTTGTCTTCTATTTCTTTCATCGGTGTCTTAGATTTTTTGGAGTCCTGGCCTTTTGTCTCCTTAGGTAGGTTTATTCCTAAGTATATTTTTCTTTTAGATGTGATGGTAAATGGCATTGTTTCTGTAATGTATTTTTCTGACCTTTTGTTGTTAGTGTATAAAAGTACAACTGATTTCTCTATATTTATTTTGTGTCCTCCAACTTTACGAGATTCTTTGATGAGCTCTAGTAGATCTCTGCTTACATGTTTAGGATTTTCTACGTACACTACCATGTCATCTGCAAACCGTGACAGTTTTATGCCCCCTTTTCCAATTTGGATACCTTTTGTTTCTTGTTCTTCTCTGATTGCCATGGCTAGGACTTCCAAAACTATGTTGAATAATAGTGGCAAGAATGGACATCCTTGTCTTGTTCCTGATCTTAGCGGAAATGCTTTCAGCTTTGTACCATTGAGTTTGATGTTAGCTGTCGGTGTGTCACATACGTCGAGGTGTGTTCACTCTATGTCCACTTTCTGGAGAGTTTTTCTGATAAATATGTGTGGAACTTTGTCAAAAGGTTTTTCTGCATCTCTTGACATGACCATATGATTATGGTTCTTCAATTGGTTGATGTGGTGTATCACACTGATTGATTTGCGGATATAGAAAATTCCTGCCATCCCTGGGATAAATCCCACTTGATCATGGTGTACGAGCCTTTTAATGTACTGTTGGAGTCTGTTTGCAATATTGTGTTGATGATATTTGTATCTACGTTCATCAGTGCTGTGGGTCTGTCCTTTTATTTTCTCTGTGAGGTATCTTTGTCTGCTTTTTGGTATCAGAGTATTGGTGGCCTCATAGAATGAGTTCAGAAGTTTTCTTTCCTCTGCAGGTTTCTAGAAGAGTGGCAGAAGGATAGGTGTTAACTCTTCTCTAAATGTTTGGTAGAATTCCACTGTGAAGTCATCTGGTCCTGGATCTTCATTTGTTGATTCAGCTTTTAATTACTAACTGAATCCAGGAAAGGTAGTTGTTTAGTTCATATATTCCAGTTCTTCCTGCTTCAGTTTTGGGAGATTGTACCTTTGTAGAAGTTTGTCCGTTTTCTCTAGGTTGTTCATTTTATTGGCAAATGTTTGCTCTTAGTAGTCTCAGGGTCCTTTGAATTTCCATGATGTTGATTGTAACTGCTTGCTTTTCATTGGTACATTTATTGCTTTGAGCTCTCTCCCTTTTTTTGCCTGAGGAGTCTGGCTAAGGATTTTGAATATTGTTTACCTTTTCAATGAGCCAGGTTTTAGTTTCATTGAGCTTTTGTTTGTTTGTTGTTTGTTTTTTAGGCTCTATTTCATTTATTTCTTCTCAGATGGTTATGATTTCTTTCCTTCCACTAACTTTGGGTTTTGTTTGTTCATTTTTCTGGAGTTACGTTTGGTGTAAAGTTACATCATTTATGTAAGCGTTTTCTTCTTGTTAACTTCTATCACTGAAAACTTCCCTCTTAGATCAGGTATTGCTGCATCCCATTGGTTTTGGGTCATTGTGGGTTTTTTTATTGGTCTCTACGATTTTCTTTTAATTGATTTAATTGAAGTATAGTTGATTTACAATGTTTTGTTCCTTTTGCTGTACAGCAAATTGATTCAGTTACACACTTCTCTATCTATGCATTCTTTCGCATTTTCTTTTCCAGTGTGCTTTATCACAGGATATTGAATACAATTTCCTTTGGTACACACTAGGACATTGTTCCTTTTCTAAATTAAATAATTAATTTACATTAAAAAATGTTTCTCTTATTTTAGAATATAGTTGAATAACAATGCTGTGTTAGTTGCAGGTGTGCAGCAAAGTGATTCAGTTATAAATTATATATGTTCCTATTCGTTTTCATATTGATTCCCATTTAGGTGATTAAAAAATACTGAGCAAAATCCCTGTACTATACAGTAGGTCCTCATTTGTAATCTGTTTTAATAGAAGAGTGTGTACATGTAAATCCGAAACTCCCAAACTATCCCTCGCCCCCACGCCATTTCCTCTGGTAACCATAGGTTTGTAATCTGAGTGTGTGAGTCTGTTTCTCTTTCGTAAATAAGTTCATTTGTATCCTTTCCTTTTAGATTCCTTATATTAGCCATATTGTGTGATAGTTTTACTTCACTTAGTATGATCATCTCCAGGTCCATCCATGTTGCTGTAAATGGCATTATTTCGTCTTTTTGTTGGCTGAGTAATGTTCCATTATATATATGTACCGCTTCTCCTTCATCCATTCTTCTGTCAATGGACATTTTGGTTGCTTCTGTGTCTTGACTAGGGTAAAGAGTGCTGCAATGAATTTTGGGATGCATGTATCCTTTAGAACTATGTATTTCTCTGAATATATGCCCAGCAGTGGGATTCCTGGATCATATGGTAGGTCTACTTTTAGTTTTATAAGGAACCCCCATACTGTTCCCTATAGTGTCTGGACCAATTTACATTTCCTTTCAGAGTATACAAGGGTTCCCTTTTCTCATGACCTTGTTCTTTCTCCATTCTATGTACAATACTTTGCATCTGCTAACCCCAAACTCCCAATCCATCTCTTGCATGCTTCCCCTCTCCCTGGCACCAACCAGTCTCTTCTCTATGTCTGTGAGTCTGTTTCTTTTATGTAGCTCCGTTCTTTTGTGTCAGATTTTTCAGTCCACATATACGTGATAACATATGGTATTTCTCCTTCTCTTTGTGACATGCTTCACTTAGTGTGATCATTTTTAGCTCCATTCATATTGCTGCAAATGGCATTATTACATCCTTTGTTATGGCTGAGTAGTATTCCATTGTATATATGTACACCATAACTGCTTTATCCATTCAGGTGTCAGTGGACGTTTGGGTTGCCTCCATGTCTTGGCTATGGTTAATAGTGCTGCTGTGCACATAGGGATTCACGTAGCTTCTTGAATTAGACGGTTGTCTGGATATATACCCAGGAGTTGTGTTGCTGGATCGTATGGCAAGTCAAGTTTTAGTTTTTTGAGTAAGCTCCACTCTGTTTTCCTAAGTGGCTGTGCCAGTTTACATCCCCATGCACAGTGTAGGAAGGTTCCCTTTCCTTCACACCCTCCCCAGCATTTATTGTTTTTACATTTTTTGATGATGGCTATTCTGAGTAGTGTGAGATCATCTTTCATTTGAGTTTTGATTTGCATTTGTCTAATTATTAGGGATGTTGAGCATCTTTTCATGTGCCTGTTGGCCATCTATATGTCTTCTTTGGAGAAATGTCTATTTAAGTCTTCTGCCCATTGTGGCTGATTCTTTGTTGGGTTTTTTTTTTTTAATTGACCCACATGCGTTCTTTTCAAATTTTGGAGACTAATCCCCTGGAGGTAGTATCATTGGCAAATATTTTCTCCCATTCTGTGGGTTGTCTTTTTCTTTTGTCTATGGTTTTCTTTGCTCTGCAAAATATTTTCAGTTTAATTAGGTCCCATTTATTTTTCTTCTTATATCCATCACTCTAGGAGACGCCTAGACAAAGATATTGCTCTGGTTTGTCATTGAGGCTTCTGCTTATGCTTTCCTCTAAGAGGATTATAGTATCCTGTCTTATATTTAGATCTGTTATCCACGTTGTGTTTATTTTTGTACATGCTGTTAAAGAATGTTTTAATTTCATTTTTTTTACTGGAGTTTTCCAGCACTCTTTGTTGAACAGACTGTCTTTCTTCCATTGTATATTTTTGCCTCCATTGTCACAGATTAATTGACCATAGATGTGTGGGTTCCTTTTGGGATTTCTATCCTGTTCTATTCATCTATATTTCTGTTTCTGTGCCAGTACCACATTCTTTTGATGACTTAATCTGTGTAGTACAGTCTGAAGTCAGGGAGCCTGATTCTTCCAGCACCATTTTTCTTTCTCAAGGTTGCTTTGAATATTTGCCTCCATACAAATTTTCAGACTGTGTATTTTAGTTCTGTGATAAATGCCATTGCTAATTTGATAGGCCTTGCTTTGTACCTTTACACTGCCTAGGATAATATAGTCATTTTGACAATGTTGATTATTCTAATCCAAGAACATGGTATATCTTTCCATCTGTTTGTGTTGTCTTCTATTTCTTTCATCGGTGTCTTAGATTTTTTGGAGTCCTGGCCTTTTGTCTCCTTAGGTAGGTTTATTCCTAAGTATATTTTTCTTTTAGATGTGATGGTAAATGGCATTGTTTCTGTAATGTATTTTTCTGACCTTTTGTTGTTAGTGTATAAAAGTACAACTGATTTCTCTATATTTATTTTGTGTCCTCCAACTTTACGAGATTCTTTGATGAGCTCTAGTAGATCTCTGCTTACATGTTTAGGATTTTCTACGTACACTACCATGTCATCTGCAAACCGTGACAGTTTTATGCCCCCTTTTCCAATTTGGATACCTTTTGTTTCTTGTTCTTCTCTGATTGCCATGGCTAGGACTTCCAAAACTATGTTGAATAATAGTGGCAAGAATGGACATCCTTGTCTTGTTCCTGATCTTAGCGGAAATGCTTTCAGCTTTGTACCATTGAGTTTGATGTTAGCTGTCGGTGTGTCACATACGTCGAGGTGTGTTCACTCTATGTCCACTTTCTGGAGAGTTTTTCTGATAAATATGTGTGGAACTTTGTCAAAAGGTTTTTCTGCATCTCTTGACATGACCATATGATTATGGTTCTTCAATTGGTTGATGTGGTGTATCACACTGATTGATTTGCGGATATAGAAAATTCCTGCCATCCCTGGGATAAATCCCACTTGATCATGGTGTACGAGCCTTTTAATGTACTGTTGGAGTCTGTTTGCAATATTGTGTTGATGATATTTGTATCTACGTTCATCAGTGCTGTGGGTCTGTCCTTTTATTTTCTCTGTGAGGTATCTTTGTCTGCTTTTTGGTATCAGAGTATTGGTGGCCTCATAGAATGAGTTCAGAAGTTTTCTTTCCTCTGCAGGTTTCTAGAAGAGTGGCAGAAGGATAGGTGTTAACTCTTCTCTAAATGTTTGGTAGAATTCCACTGTGAAGTCATCTGGTCCTGGATCTTCATTTGTTGATTCAGCTTTTAATTACTAACTGAATCCAGGAAAGGTAGTTGTTTAGTTCATATATTCCAGTTCTTCCTGCTTCAGTTTTGGGAGATTGTACCTTTGTAGAAGTTTGTCCGTTTTCTCTAGGTTGTTCATTTTATTGGCAAATGTTTGCTCTTAGTAGTCTCAGGGTCCTTTGAATTTCCATGATGTTGATTGTAACTGCTTGCTTTTCATTGGTACATTTATTGCTTTGAGCTCTCTCCCTTTTTTTGCCTGAGGAGTCTGGCTAAGGATTTTGAATATTGTTTACCTTTTCAATGAGCCAGGTTTTAGTTTCATTGAGTTTTTGTTTGTTTGTTGTTTGTTTTTTAGGCTCTATTTCATTTATTTCTTCTCAGATGGTTATGATTTCTTTCCTTCCACTAACTTTGGGTTTTGTTTGTTCATTTTTCTGGAGTTACGTTTGGTGTAAAGTTACATCATTTATGTAAGCGTTTTCTTCTTGTTAACTTCTATCACTGAAAACTTCCCTCATAGATCAGGTATTGCTGCATCCCATTGGTTTTGGGTCATTGTGGGTTTTTTTATTGGTCTCTACGATTTTCTTTTAATTGATTTAATTGAAGTATAGTTGATTTACAATGTTTTGTTCCTTTTGCTGTACAGCAAATTGATTCAGTTACACACCTCTCTATCTATGCATTCTTTCGCATTTTCTTTTCCAGTGTGCTTTATCACAGGATATTGAATACAATTTCCTTTGGTACACACTAGGACATTGTTCCTTTTCTAAATTAAATAATTAATTTACATTAAAAAATGTTTCTCTTATTTTAGAATATAGTTGAATAACAATGCTGTGTTAGTTGCAGGTGTGCAGCAAAGTGATTCAGTTATAAATTATATATGTTCCTATTCGTTTACATATTGATTCCCATTTAGGTGATTAAAAAATACTGAGCAAAATTCCTGTACTATACAGTAGGTCCTCATTTGTAATCTGTTTTAATAGAAGAGTGTGTACATGTAAATCCGAAACTCCCAAACTATCCCTCGCCCCCACGCCATTTCCTCTGGTAACCATAGGTTTGTAATCTGAGTGTGTGAGTCTGTTTCTCTTTCGTAAATAAGTTCATTTGTATCCTTTCCTTTTAGATTCCTTATATAAGCCATATTGTGTGATAGTTTTACTTCACTTAGTATGATCATCTCCAGGTCCATCCATGTTGCTGTAAATGGCATTATTTCGTCTTTTTGTTGGCTGAGTAATGTTCCATTATATATATGTACTGCTTCTCCTTCATCCATTCTTCTGTCAATGGACATTTTGGTTGCTTCTGTGTCTTGACTAGGGTAAAGAGTGCTGCAATGAATTTTGGGATGCATGTATCCTTTAGAACTATGTATTTCTCTGAATATATGCCCAGCAGTGGGATTCCTGGATCATATGGTAGGTCTACTTTTAGTTTTATAAGGAACCCCCATACTGTTCCCTATAGTGTCTGGACCAATTTACATTTCCTTTCAGAGTATACAAGGGTTCCCTTTTCTCATGACCTTGTTCTTTCTCCATTCTATGTACAATAGTTTGCATCTGCTAACCCCAAACTCCCAATCCATCTCTTGCATGCTTCCCCTCTCCCTGGCACCAACCAGTCTCTTCTCTATGTCTGTGAGTCTGTTTCTTTTATGTAGCTCCGTTCTTTTGTGTCAGATTTTTCAGTCCACATATACGTGATAACATATGGTATTTCTCCTTCTCTTTGTGACATGCTTCACTTAGTGTGATCATTTTTAACTCCATTCATATTGCTGCAAATGGCATTATTACATCCTTTGTTATGGCTGAGTAGTATTCCATTGTATATATGTACACCACAACTGCTTTATCCATTCAGGTGTCAGTGGACGTTTGGGTTGCCTCCATGTCTTGGCTATGGTTAATAGTGCTGCTGTGCACATAGGGATTCACGTAGCTTCTTGAATTAGACGGTTGTCTGGATATATACCCAGGAGTTGTGTTGCTGGATCGTATGGCAAGTCAAGTTTTAGTTTTTTGAGTAAGCTCCACTCTGTTTTCCTAAGTGGCTGTGCCAGTTTACATCCCCATGCACAGTGTAGGAAGGTTCCCTTTCCTTCACACCCTCCCCAGCATTTATTGTTTTTACATTTTTTGATGATGGCTATTCTGAGTAGTGTGAGATCATCTTTCATTTGAGTTTTGATTTGCATTTGTCTAATTATTAGGGAAGTTGAGCATCTTTTCATGTGCCTGTTGGCCATCTATATGTCTTCTTTGGAGAAATGTCTATTTAAGTCTTCTGCCCATTGTGGCTGATTCTTTGTTGGGTTTTTTTTTTTAATTGACCCACATGCGTTCTTTTCAAATTTTGGAGACTAATCCCCTGGAGGTAGTATCATTGGCAAATATTTTCTCCCATTCTGTGGGTTGTCTTTTTCTTTTGTCTATGGTTTTCTTTGCTCTGCAAAATATTTTCAGTTTAATTAGGTCCCATTTATTTTTCTTCTTATATCCATCACTCTAGGAGACGCCTAGACAAAGATATTGCTCTGGTTTGTCATTGAGGCTTCTGCTTATGCTTTCCTCTAAGAGGATTATAGTATCCTGTCTTATATTTAGATCTGTTATCCACGTTGTGTTTATTTTTGTACATGCTGTTAAAGAATGTTTTAATTTCATTTTTTTACTGGAGTTTTCCAGCACTCTTTGTTGAACAGACTGTCTTTCTTCCATTGTATATTTTTGCCTCCATTGTCACAGATTAATTGACCATAGATGTGTGGGTTCATTTTGGGATTTCTATCCTGTTCTATTCATCTATATTTCTGTTTCTGTGCCAGTACCACATTCTTTTGATGACTTAATCTGTGTAGTACAGTCTGAAGTCAGGGAGCCTGATTCTTCCAGCACCATTTTTCTTTCTCAAGGTTGCTTTGAATATTTGCCTCCATACAAATTTTCAGACTGTGTATTTTAGTTCTGTGATAAATGCCATTGCTAATTTGATAGGCCTTGCTTTGTACCTTTACACTGCCTAGGATGATACAGTCATTTTGACAATGTTGATTATTCTAATCCAAGAACATGGTATATCTTTCCATCTGTTTGTGTTGTCTTCTATTTCTTTCATCGGTGTCTTAGATTTTTTGGAGTCCTGGCCTTTTGTCTCCTTAGGTAGGTTTATTCCTAAGTATATTTTTCTTTTAGATGTGATGGTAAATGGCATTGTTTCTGTAATGTATTTTTCTGACCTTTTGTTGTTAGTGTATAAAAGTACAACTGATTTCTCTATATTTATTTTGTGTCCTCCAACTTTACGAGATTCTTTGATGAGCTCTAGTAGATCTCTGCTTACATGTTTAGGATTTTCTACGTACACTACCATGTCATCTGCAAACAGTGACAGTTTTATGCCCCCTTTTCCAATTTGGATACCTTTTGTTTCTTGTTCTTCTCTGATTGCCATGGCTAGGACTTCCAAAACTATGTTGAATAATAGTGGCAAGAATGGACATCCTTGTCTTGTTCCTGATCTTAGCGGAAATGCTTTCAGCTTTGTACCATTGAGTTTGATGTTAGCTGTCGGTGTGTCACATACGTCGAGGTGTGTTCACTCTATGTCCACTTTCTGGAGAGTTTTTCTGATAAATATGTGTGGAACTTTGTCAAAAGGTTTTTCTGCATCTCTTGACATGACCATATGATTATGGTTCTTCAATTGGTTGATGTGGTGTATCACACTGATTGATTTGCGGATATAGAAAATTCCTGCCATCCCTGGGATAAATCCCACTTGATCATGGTGTACGAGCCTTTTAATGTACTGTTGGAGTCTGTTTGCAATATTGTGTTGATGATATTTGTATCTACGTTCATCAGTGCTGTGGGTCTGTCCTTTTATTTTCTCTGTGAGGTATCTTTGTCTGCTTTTTGGTATCAGAGTATTGGTGGCCTCATAGAATGAGTTCAGAAGTTTTCTTTCCTCTGCAGGTTTCTAGAAGAGTGGCAGAAGGATAGGTGTTAACTCTTCTCTAAATGTTTGGTAGAATTCCACTGTGAAGTCATCTGGTCCTGGATCTTCATTTGTTGATTCAGCTTTTAATTACTAACTGAATCCAGGAAAGGTAGTTGTTTAGTTCATATATTCCAGTTCTTCCTGGTTCAGTTTTGGGAGATTGTACCTTTGTAGAAGTTTGTCCGTTTTCTCTAGGTTGTTCATTTTATTGGCAAATGTTTGCTCTTAGTAGTCTCAGGGTCCTTTGAATTTCCATGATGTTGATTGTAACTGCTTGCTTTTCATTGGTACATTTATTGCTTTGAGCTCTCTCCCTTTTTTTGCCTGAGGAGTCTGGCTAAGGATTTTGAATATTGTTTACCTTTTCAATGAGCCAGGTTTTAGTTTCATTGAGTTTTTGTTTGTTTGTTGTTTGTTTTTTAGGCTCTATTTCATTTATTTCTTCTCAGATGGTTATGATTTCTTCCACTAACTTTGGGTTTTGTTTGTTCATATTTCTGGAGTTACGTTTGGTGTAAAGTTACATCATTTATGTAAGCGTTTTCTTCTTGTTAACTTCTATCACTGAAAACTTCCCTCTTAGATCAGGTATTGCTGCATCCCATTGGTTTTGGGTCATTGTGGGTTTTTTTATTGGTCTCTACGATTTTCTTTTAATTGATTTAATTGAAGTATAGTTGATTTACAATGTTTTGTTCCTTTTGCTGTACAGCAAATTGATTCAGTTACACACCTCTCTATCTATGCATTCTTTCACATTTTCTTTTCCAGTGTGCTTTATCACAGGATATTGAATACAATTTCCTTTGGTACACACTAGGACATTGTTCCTTTTCTAAATTAAATAATTAATTTACATTAAAAAATGTTTCTCTTATTTTAGAATATAGTTGAATAACAATGCTGTGTTAGTTGCAGGTGTGCAGCAAAGTGATTCAGTTATAAATTATATATGTTCCTATTCGTTTACATATTGATTCCCATTTAGGTGATTTAAAAATACTGAGCAAAATCCCTGTACTATACAGTAGGTCCTCATTTGTAATCTGTTTTAATAGAAGAGTGTGTACATGTAAATCCGAAACTCCCAAACTATCCCTCGCCCCCACGCCATTTCCTCTGGTAACCATAGGTTTGTAATCTGAGTGTGTGAGTCTGTTTCTCTTTCGTAAATAAGTTCATTTGTATCCTTTCCTTTTAGATTCCTTATATAAGCCATATTGTGTGATAGTTTTACTTCACTTAGTATGATCATCTCCAGGTCCATCCATGTTGCTGTAAATGGCATTATTTCGTCTTTTTGTTGGCTGAGTAATGTTCCATTATATATATGTACCGCTTCTCCTTCATCCATTCTTCTGTCAATGGACATTTTGGTTGCTTCTGTGTCTTGACTAGGGTAAAGAGTGCTGCAATGAATTTTGGGATGCATGTATCCTTTAGAACTATGTATTTCTCTGAATATATGCCCAGCAGTGGGATTCCTGGATCATATGGTAGGTCTACTTTTAGTTTTATAAGGAACCCCCATACTGTTCCCTATAGTGTCTGGACCAATTTACATTTCCTTTCAGAGTATACAAGGGTTCCCTTTTCTCATGACCTTGTTCTTTCTCCATTCTATGTACAATAGTTTGCATCTGCTAACCCCAAACTCCCAATCCATCTCTTGCATGCTTCCCCTCTCCCTGGCACCAACCAGTCTCTTCTCTATGTCTGTGAGTCTGTTTCTTTTATGTAGCTCCGTTCTTTTGTGTCAGATTTTTCAGTCCACATATACGTGATAACATATGGTATTTCTCCTTCTCTTTGTGACATGCTTCACTTAGTGTGATCATTTTTAACTCCATTCATATTGCTGCAAATGGCATTATTACATCCTTTGTTATGGCTGAGTAGTATTCCATTGTATATATGTACACCACAACTGCTTTATCCATTCAGGTGTCAGTGGACGTTTGGGTTGCCTCCATGTCTTGGCTATGGTTAATAGTGCTGCTGTGCACATAGGGATTCACGTAGCTTCTTGAATTAGACGGTTGTCTGGATATATACCCAGGAGTTGTGTTGCTGGATCGTATGGCAAGTCAAGTTTTAGTTTTTTGAGTAAGCTCCACTCTGTTTTCCTAAGTGGCTGTGCCAGTTTACATCCCCATGCACAGTGTAGGAAGGTTCCCTTTCCTTCACACCCTCCCCAGCATTTATTGTTTTTACATTTTTTGATGATGGCTATTCTGAGTAGTGTGAGATCATCTTTCATTTGAGTTTTGATTTGCATTTGTCTAATTATTAGGGAAGTTGAGCATCTTTTCATGTGCCTGTTGGCCATCTATATGTCTTCTTTGGAGAAATGTCTATTTAAGTCTTCTGCCCATTGTGGCTGATTCTTTGTTGGGTTTTTTTTTTTAATTGACCCACATGCGTTCTTTTCAAATTTTGGAGACTAATCCCCTGGAGGTAGTATCATTGGCAAATATTTTCTCCCATTCTGTGGGTTGTCTTTTTCTTTTGTCTATGGTTTTCTTTGCTCTGCAAAATATTTTCAGTTTAATTAGGTCCCATTTATTTTTCTTCTTATATCCATCACTCTAGGAGACGCCTAGACAAAGATATTGCTCTGGTTTGTCATTGAGGCTTCTGCTTATGCTTTCCTCTAAGAGGATTATAGTATCCTGTCTTATATTTAGATCTGTTATCCACGTTGTGTTTATTTTTGTACATGCTGTTAAAGAATGTTTTAATTTCATTTTTTTACTGGAGTTTTCCAGCACTCTTTGTTGAACAGACTGTCTTTCTTCCATTGTATATTTTTGCCTCCATTGTCACAGATTAATTGACCATAGATGTGTGGGTTCATTTTGGGATTTCTATCCTGTTCTATTCATCTATATTTCTGTTTCTGTGCCAGTACCACATTCTTTTGATGACTTAATCTGTGTAGTACAGTCTGAAGTCAGGGAGCCTGATTCTTCCAGCACCATTTTTCTTTCTCAAGGTTGCTTTGAATATTTGCCTCCATACAAATTTTCAGACTGTGTATTTTAGTTCTGTGATAAATGCCATTGCTAATTTGATAGGCCTTGCTTTGTACCTTTACACTGCCTAGGATGATACAGTCATTTTGACAATGTTGATTATTCTAATCCAAGAACATGGTATATCTTTCCATCTGTTTGTGTTGTCTTCTATTTCTTTCATCGGTGTCTTAGATTTTTTGGAGTCCTGGCCTTTTGTCTCCTTAGGTAGGTTTATTCCTAAGTATATTTTTCTTTTAGATGTGATGGTAAATGGCATTGTTTCTGTAATGTATTTTTCTGACCTTTTGTTGTTAGTGTATAAAAGTACAACTGATTTCTCTATATTTATTTTGTGTCCTCCAACTTTACGAGATTCTTTGATGAGCTCTAGTAGATCTCTGCTTACATGTTTAGGATTTTCTACGTACACTACCATGTCATCTGCAAACAGTGACAGTTTTATGCCCCCTTTTCCAATTTGGATACCTTTTGTTTCTTGTTCTTCTCTGATTGCCATGGCTAGGACTTCCAAAACTATGTTGAATAATAGTGGCAAGAATGGACATCCTTGTCTTGTTCCTGATCTTAGCGGAAATGCTTTCAGCTTTGTACCATTGAGTTTGATGTTAGCTGTCGGTGTGTCACATACGTCGAGGTGTGTTCACTCTATGTCCACTTTCTGGAGAGTTTTTCTGATAAATATGTGTGGAACTTTGTCAAAAGGTTTTTCTGCATCTCTTGACATGACCATATGATTATGGTTCTTCAATTGGTTGATGTGGTGTATCACACTGATTGATTTGCGGATATAGAAAATTCCTGCCATCCCTGGGATAAATCCCACTTGATCATGGTGTACGAGCCTTTTAATGTACTGTTGGAGTCTGTTTGCAATATTGTGTTGATGATATTTGTATCTACGTTCATCAGTGCTGTGGGTCTGTCCTTTTATTTTCTCTGTGAGGTATCTTTGTCTGCTTTTTGGTATCAGAGTATTGGTGGCCTCATAGAATGAGTTCAGAAGTTTTCTTTCCTCTGCAGGTTTCTAGAAGAGTGGCAGAAGGATAGGTGTTAACTCTTCTCTAAATGTTTGGTAGAATTCCACTGTGAAGTCATCTGGTCCTGGATCTTCATTTGTTGATTCAGCTTTTAATTACTAACTGAATCCAGGAAAGGTAGTTGTTTAGTTCATATATTCCAGTTCTTCCTGCTTCAGTTTTGGGAGATTGTACCTTTGTAGAAGTTTGTCCGTTTTCTCTAGGTTGTTCATTTTATTGGCAAATGTTTGCTCTTAGTAGTCTCAGGGTCCTTTGAATTTCCATGATGTTGATTGTAACTGCTTGCTTTTCATTGGTACATTTATTGCTTTGAGCTCTCTCCCTTTTTTTGCCTGAGGAGTCTGGCTAAGGATTTTGAATATTGTTTACCTTTTCAATGAGCCAGGTTTTAGTTTCATTGAGTTTTTGTTTGTTTGTTGTTTGTTTTTTAGGCTCTATTTCATTTATTTCTTCTCAGATGGTTATGATTTCTTCCACTAACTTTGGGTTTTGTTTGTTCATTTTTCTGGAGTTACGTTTGGTGTAAAGTTACATCATTTATGTAAGCGTTTTCTTCTTGTTAACTTCTATCACTGAAAACTTCCCTCTTAGATCAGGTATTGCTGCATCCCATTGGTTTTGGGTCATTGTGGGTTTTTTTATTGGTCTCTACGATTTTCTTTTAATTGATTTAATTGAAGTATAGTTGATTTACAATGTTTTGTTCCTTTTGCTGTACAGCAAATTGATTCAGTTACACACCTCTCTATCTATGCATTCTTTCGCATTTTCTTTTCCAGTGTGCTTTATCACAGGATATTGAATACAATTTCCTTTGGTACACACTAGGACATTGTTCCTTTTCTAAATTAAATAATTAATTTACATTAAAAAATGTTTCTCTTATTTTAGAATATAGTTGAATAACAATGCTGTGTTAGTTGCAGGTGTGCAGCAAAGTGATTCAGTTATAAATTATATATGTTCCTATTCGTTTACATATTGATTCCCATTTAGGTGATTAAAAAATACTGAGCAAAATCCCTGTACTATACAGTAGGTCCTCATTTGTAATCTGTTTTAATAGAAGAGTGTGCACATGTAAATCCGAAACTCCCAAACTATCCCTCGCCCCCACCTCATTTCCTCTGGTAACCATAGGTTTGTAATCTGAGTGTGTGAGTCTGTTTCTCTTTCGTAAATAAGTTCATTTGTATCCTTTCCTTTTAGATTCCTTATATAAGCCATATTGTGTGATAGTTTTACTTCACTTAGTATGATCATCTCCAGGTCCATCCATGTTGCTGTAAATGGCATTATTTCGTCTTTTTGTTGGCTGAGTAATGTTCCATTATATATATGTACCGCTTCTCCTTCATCCATTCTTCTGTCAATGGACATTTTGGTTGCTTCTGTGTCTTGACTAGGGTAAAGAGTGCTGCAATGAATTTTGGGATGCATGTATCCTTTAGAACTATGTATTTCTCTGAATATATGCCCAGCAGTGGGATTCCTGGATCATATGGTAGGTCTACTTTTAGTTTTATAAGGAACCCCCATACTGTTCCCTATAGTGTCTGGACCAATTTACATTTCCTTTCAGAGTATACAAGGGTTCCCTTTTCTCATGACCTTGTTCTTTCTCCATTCTATGTACAATACTTTGCATCTGCTAACCCCAAACTCCCAATCCATCTCTTGCATGCTTCCCCTCTCCCTGGCAACAACCAGTCTCTTCTCTATGTCTGTGAGTCTGTTTCTTTTATGTAGCTCCGTTCTTTTGTGTCAGATTTTTCAGTCCACATATACGTGATAACATATGGTATTTCTCCTTCTCTTTGTGACATGCTTCACTTAGTGTGATCATTTTTAGCTCCATTCATATTGCTGCAAATGGCATCATTACATCCTTTGTTATGGCTGAGTAGTATTCCATTGTATATATGTACACCACAACTGCTTTATCCATTCAGGTGTCAGTGGACGTTTGGGTTGCCTCCATGTCTTGGCTATGGTTAATAGTGCTGCTGTGCACATAGGGATTCACGTAGCTTCTTGAATTAGACGGTTGTCTGGATATATACCCAGGAGTTGTGTTGCTGGATCGTATGGCAAGTCAAGTTTTAGTTTTTTGAGTAAGCTCCACTCTGTTTTCCTAAGTGGCTGTGCCAGTTTACATCCCCATGCACAGTGTAGGAAGGTTCCCTTTCCTTCACACCCTCCCCAGCATTTATTGTTTTTATATTTTTTGATGATGGCTATTCTGAGTAGTGTGAGATCATCTTTCATTTGAGTTTTGATTTGCATTTGTCTAATTATTAGGGATGTTGAGCATCTTTTCATGTGCCTGTTGGCCATGTATATGTCTTCTTTGGAGAAATGTCTATTTAAGTCTTCTGCCCATTGTGGCTGATTCTTTGTTGGGTTTTTTTTTTAATTGACCCACATGCGTTCTTTTCAAATTTTGGAGACTAATCCCCTGGAGGTAGTATCATTGGCAAATATTTTCTCCCATTCTGTGGGTTGTCTTTTTCTTTTGTCTATGGTTTTCTTTGCTCTGCAAAATATTTTCAGTTTAATTAGGTCCCATTTATTTTTCTTCTTATATCCATCACTCTAGGAGACGCCTAGACAAAGATATTGCTCTGGTTTGTCATTGAGGCTTCTGCTTATGCTTTCCTCTAAGAGGATTATAGTATCCTGTCTTATATTTAGATCTGTTATCCACGTTGTGTTTATTTTTGTACATGCTGTTAAAGAATGTTTTAATTTCATTTTTTTACTGGAGTTTTCCAGCACTCTTTGTTGAACAGACTGTCTTTCTTCCATTGTATATTTTTGCCTCCATTGTCACAGATTAATTGACCATAGATGTGTGGGTTCATTTTGGGATTTCTATCCTGTTCTATTCATCTATATTTCTGTTTCTGTGCCAGTACCACATTCTTTTGATGACTTAATCTGTGTAGTACAGTCTGAAGTCAGGGAGCCTGATTCTTCCAGCACCATTTTTCTTTCTCAAGGTTGCTTTGAATATTTGCCTCCATACAAATTTTCAGACTGTGTATTTTAGTTCTGTGATAAATGCCATTGCTAATTTGATAGGCCTTGCTTTGTACCTTTACACTGCCTAGGATAATATAGTCATTTTGACAATGTTGATTATTCTAATCCAAGAACATGGTATATCTTTCCATCTGTTTGTGTTGTCTTCTATTTCTTTCATCGGTGTCTTAGATTTTTTGGAGTCCTGGCCTTTTGTCTCCTTAGGTAGGTTTATTCCTAAGTATATTTTTCTTTTAGATGTGATGGTAAATGGCATTGTTTCTGTAATGTATTTTTCTGACCTTTTGTTGTTAGTGTATAAAAGTACAACTGATTTCTCTATATTTATTTTGTGTCCTCCAACTTTACGAGATTCTTTGATGAGCTCTAGTAGATCTCTGCTTACATGTTTAGGATTTTCTACGTACACTACCATGTCATCTGCAAACCGTGACAGTTTTATGCCCCCTTTTCCAATTTGGATACCTTTTGTTTCTTGTTCTTCTCTGATTGCCATGGCTAGGACTTCCAAAACTATGTTGAATAATAGTGGCAAGAATGGACATCCTTGTCTTGTTCCTGATCTTAGCGGAAATGCTTTCAGCTTTGTACCATTGAGTTTGATGTTAGCTGTCGGTGTGTCACATACGTCGAGGTGTGTTCACTCTATGTCCACTTTCTGGAGAGTTTTTCTGATAAATATGTGTGGAACTTTGTCAAAAGGTTTTTCTGCATCTCTTGACATGACCATATGATTATGGTTCTTCAATTGGTTGATGTGGTGTATCACACTGATTGATTTGCGGATATAGAAAATTCCTGCCATCCCTGGGATAAATCCCACTTGATCATGGTGTACGAGCCTTTTAATGTACTGTTGGAGTCTGTTTGCAATATTGTGTTGATGATATTTGTATCTACGTTCATCAGTGCTGTGGGTCTGTCCTTTTATTTTCTCTGTGAGGTATCTTTGTCTGCTTTTTGGTATCAGAGTATTGGTGGCCTCATAGAATGAGTTCAGAAGTTTTCTTTCCTCTGCAGGTTTCTAGAAGAGTGGCAGAAGGATAGGTGTTAACTCTTCTCTAAATGTTTGGTAGAATTCCACTGTGAAGTCATCTGGTCCTGGATCTTCATTTGTTGATTCAGCTTTTAATTACTAACTGAATCCAGGAAAGGTAGTTGTTTAGTTCATATATTCCAGTTCTTCCTGGTTCAGTTTTGGGAGATTGTACCTTTGTAGAAGTTTGTCCGTTTTCTCTAGGTTGTTCATTTTATTGGCAAATGTTTGCTCTTAGTAGTCTCAGGGTCCTTTGAATTTCCATGATGTTGATTGTAACTGCTTGCTTTTCATTGGTACATTTATTGCTTTGAGCTCTCTCCCTTTTTTTGCCTGAGGAGTCTGGCTAAGGATTTTGAATATTGTTTACCTTTTCAATGAGCCAGGTTTTAGTTTCATTGAGTTTTTGTTTGTTTGTTGTTTGTTTTTTAGGCTCTATTTCATTTATTTCTTCTCAGATGGTTATGATTTCTTCCACTAACTTTGGGTTTTGTTTGTTCATATTTCTGGAGTTACGTTTGGTGTAAAGTTACATCATTTATGTAAGCGTTTTCTTCTTGTTAACTTCTATCACTGAAAACTTCCCTCTTAGATCAGGTATTGCTGCATCCCATTGGTTTTGGGTCATTGTGGGTTTTTTTATTGGTCTCTACGATTTTCTTTTAATTGATTTAATTGAAGTATAGTTGATTTACAATGTTTTGTTCCTTTTGCTGTACAGCAAATTGATTCAGTTACACACCTCTCTATCTATGCATTCTTTCACATTTTCTTTTCCAGTGTGCTTTATCACAGGATATTGAATACAATTTCCTTTGGTACACACTAGGACATTGTTCCTTTTCTAAATTAAATAATTAATTTACATTAAAAAATGTTTCTCTTATTTTAGAATATAGTTGAATAACAATGCTGTGTTAGTTGCAGGTGTGCAGCAAAGTGATTCAGTTATAAATTATATATGTTCCTATTCGTTTACATATTGATTCCCATTTAGGTGATTTAAAAATACTGAGCAAAATCCCTGTACTATACAGTAGGTCCTCATTTGTAATCTGTTTTAATAGAAGAGTGTGTACATGTAAATCCGAAACTCCCAAACTATCCCTCGCCCCCACGCCATTTCCTCTGGTAACCATAGGTTTGTAATCTGAGTGTGTGAGTCTGTTTCTCTTTCGTAAATAAGTTCATTTGTATCCTTTCCTTTTAGATTCCTTATATAAGCCATATTGTGTGATAGTTTTACTTCACTTAGTATGATCATCTCCAGGTCCATCCATGTTGCTGTAAATGGCATTATTTCGTCTTTTTGTTGGCTGAGTAATGTTCCATTATATATATGTACCGCTTCTCCTTCATCCATTCTTCTGTCAATGGACATTTTGGTTGCTTCTGTGTCTTGACTAGGGTAAAGAGTGCTGCAATGAATTTTGGGATGCATGTATCCTTTAGAACTATGTATTTCTCTGAATATATGCCCAGCAGTGGGATTCCTGGATCATATGGTAGGTCTACTTTTAGTTTTATAAGGAACCCCCATACTGTTCCCTATAGTGTCTGGACCAATTTACATTTCCTTTCAGAGTATACAAGGGTTCCCTTTTCTCATGACCTTGTTCTTTCTCCATTCTATGTACAATAGTTTGCATCTGCTAACCCCAAACTCCCAATCCATCTCTTGCATGCTTCCCCTCTCCCTGGCACCAACCAGTCTCTTCTCTATGTCTGTGAGTCTGTTTCTTTTATGTAGCTCCGTTCTTTTGTGTCAGATTTTTCAGTCCACATATACGTGATAACATATGGTATTTCTCCTTCTCTTTGTGACATGCTTCACTTAGTGTGATCATTTTTAACTCCATTCATATTGCTGCAAATGGCATTATTACATCCTTTGTTATGGCTGAGTAGTATTCCATTGTATATATGTACACCACAACTGCTTTATCCATTCAGGTGTCAGTGGACGTTTGGGTTGCCTCCATGTCTTGGCTATGGTTAATAGTGCTGCTGTGCACATAGGGATTCACGTAGCTTCTTGAATTAGACGGTTGTCTGGATATATACCCAGGAGTTGTGTTGCTGGATCGTATGGCAAGTCAAGTTTTAGTTTTTTGAGTAAGCTCCACTCTGTTTTCCTAAGTGGCTGTGCCAGTTTACATCCCCATGCACAGTGTAGGAAGGTTCCCTTTCCTTCACACCCTCCCCAGCATTTATTGTTTTTACATTTTTTGATGATGGCTATTCTGAGTAGTGTGAGATCATCTTTCATTTGAGTTTTGATTTGCATTTGTCTAATTATTAGGGAAGTTGAGCATCTTTTCATGTGCCTGTTGGCCATCTATATGTCTTCTTTGGAGAAATGTCTATTTAAGTCTTCTGCCCATTGTGGCTGATTCTTTGTTGGGTTTTTTTTTTTAATTGACCCACATGCGTTCTTTTCAAATTTTGGAGACTAATCCCCTGGAGGTAGTATCATTGGCAAATATTTTCTCCCATTCTGTGGGTTGTCTTTTTCTTTTGTCTATGGTTTTCTTTGCTCTGCAAAATATTTTCAGTTTAATTAGGTCCCATTTATTTTTCTTCTTATATCCATCACTCTAGGAGACGCCTAGACAAAGATATTGCTCTGGTTTGTCATTGAGGCTTCTGCTTATGCTTTCCTCTAAGAGGATTATAGTATCCTGTCTTATATTTAGATCTGTTATCCACGTTGTGTTTATTTTTGTACATGCTGTTAAAGAATGTTTTAATTTCATTTTTTTACTGGAGTTTTCCAGCACTCTTTGTTGAACAGACTGTCTTTCTTCCATTGTATATTTTTGCCTCCATTGTCACAGATTAATTGACCATAGATGTGTGGGTTCATTTTGGGATTTCTATCCTGTTCTATTCATCTATATTTCTGTTTCTGTGCCAGTACCACATTCTTTTGATGACTTAATCTGTGTAGTACAGTCTGAAGTCAGGGAGCCTGATTCTTCCAGCACCATTTTTCTTTCTCAAGGTTGCTTTGAATATTTGCCTCCATACAAATTTTCAGACTGTGTATTTTAGTTCTGTGATAAATGCCATTGCTAATTTGATAGGCCTTGCTTTGTACCTTTACACTGCCTAGGATGATACAGTCATTTTGACAATGTTGATTATTCTAATCCAAGAACATGGTATATCTTTCCATCTGTTTGTGTTGTCTTCTATTTCTTTCATCGGTGTCTTAGATTTTTTGGAGTCCTGGCCTTTTGTCTCCTTAGGTAGGTTTATTCCTAAGTATATTTTTCTTTTAGATGTGATGGTAAATGGCATTGTTTCTGTAATGTATTTTTCTGACCTTTTGTTGTTAGTGTATAAAAGTACAACTGATTTCTCTATATTTATTTTGTGTCCTCCAACTTTACGAGATTCTTTGATGAGCTCTAGTAGATCTCTGCTTACATGTTTAGGATTTTCTACGTACACTACCATGTCATCTGCAAACAGTGACAGTTTTATGCCCCCTTTTCCAATTTGGATACCTTTTGTTTCTTGTTCTTCTCTGATTGCCATGGCTAGGACTTCCAAAACTATGTTGAATAATAGTGGCAAGAATGGACATCCTTGTCTTGTTCCTGATCTTAGCGGAAATGCTTTCAGCTTTGTACCATTGAGTTTGATGTTAGCTGTCGGTGTGTCACATACGTCGAGGTGTGTTCACTCTATGTCCACTTTCTGGAGAGTTTTTCTGATAAATATGTGTGGAACTTTGTCAAAAGGTTTTTCTGCATCTCTTGACATGACCATATGATTATGGTTCTTCAATTGGTTGATGTGGTGTATCACACTGATTGATTTGCGGATATAGAAAATTCCTGCCATCCCTGGGATAAATCCCACTTGATCATGGTGTACGAGCCTTTTAATGTACTGTTGGAGTCTGTTTGCAATATTGTGTTGATGATATTTGTATCTACGTTCATCAGTGCTGTGGGTCTGTCCTTTTATTTTCTCTGTGAGGTATCTTTGTCTGCTTTTTGGTATCAGAGTATTGGTGGCCTCATAGAATGAGTTCAGAAGTTTTCTTTCCTCTGCAGGTTTCTAGAAGAGTGGCAGAAGGATAGGTGTTAACTCTTCTCTAAATGTTTGGTAGAATTCCACTGTGAAGTCATCTGGTCCTGGATCTTCATTTGTTGATTCAGCTTTTAATTACTAACTGAATCCAGGAAAGGTAGTTGTTTAGTTCATATATTCCAGTTCTTCCTGCTTCAGTTTTGGGAGATTGTACCTTTGTAGAAGTTTGTCCGTTTTCTCTAGGTTGTTCATTTTATTGGCAAATGTTTGCTCTTAGTAGTCTCAGGGTCCTTTGAATTTCCATGATGTTGATTGTAACTGCTTGCTTTTCATTGGTACATTTATTGCTTTGAGCTCTCTCCCTTTTTTTGCCTGAGGAGTCTGGCTAAGGATTTTGAATATTGTTTACCTTTTCAATGAGCCAGGTTTTAGTTTCATTGAGTTTTTGTTTGTTTGTTGTTTGTTTTTTAGGCTCTATTTCATTTATTTCTTCTCAGATGGTTATGATTTCTTCCACTAACTTTGGGTTTTGTTTGTTCATTTTTCTGGAGTTACGTTTGGTGTAAAGTTACATCATTTATGTAAGCGTTTTCTTCTTGTTAACTTCTATCACTGAAAACTTCCCTCTTAGATCAGGTATTGCTGCATCCCATTGGTTTTGGGTCATTGTGGGTTTTTTTATTGGTCTCTACGATTTTCTTTTAATTGATTTAATTGAAGTATAGTTGATTTACAATGTTTTGTTCCTTTTGCTGTACAGCAAATTGATTCAGTTACACACCTCTCTATCTATGCATTCTTTCGCATTTTCTTTTCCAGTGTGCTTTATCACAGGATATTGAATACAATTTCCTTTGGTACACACTAGGACATTGTTCCTTTTCTAAATTAAATAATTAATTTACATTAAAAAATGTTTCTCTTATTTTAGAATATAGTTGAATAACAATGCTGTGTTAGTTGCAGGTGTGCAGCAAAGTGATTCAGTTATAAATTATATATGTTCCTATTCGTTTACATATTGATTCCCATTTAGGTGATTAAAAAATACTGAGCAAAATCCCTGTACTATACAGTAGGTCCTCATTTGTAATCTGTTTTAATAGAAGAGTGTGCACATGTAAATCCGAAACTCCCAAACTATCCCTCGCCCCCACCTCATTTCCTCTGGTAACCATAGGTTTGTAATCTGAGTGTGTGAGTCTGTTTCTCTTTCGTAAATAAGTTCATTTGTATCCTTTCCTTTTAGATTCCTTATATAAGCCATATTGTGTGATAGTTTTACTTCACTTAGTATGATCATCTCCAGGTCCATCCATGTTGCTGTAAATGGCATTATTTCGTCTTTTTGTTGGCTGAGTAATGTTCCATTATATATATGTACCGCTTCTCCTTCATCCATTCTTCTGTCAATGGACATTTTGGTTGCTTCTGTGTCTTGACTAGGGTAAAGAGTGCTGCAATGAATTTTGGGATGCATGTATCCTTTAGAACTATGTATTTCTCTGAATATATGCCCAGCAGTGGGATTCCTGGATCATATGGTAGGTCTACTTTTAGTTTTATAAGGAACCCCCATACTGTTCCCTATAGTGTCTGGACCAATTTACATTTCCTTTCAGAGTATACAAGGGTTCCCTTTTCTCATGACCTTGTTCTTTCTCCATTCTATGTACAATACTTTGCATCTGCTAACCCCAAACTCCCAATCCATCTCTTGCATGCTTCCCCTCTCCCTGGCAACAACCAGTCTCTTCTCTATGTCTGTGAGTCTGTTTCTTTTATGTAGCTCCGTTCTTTTGTGTCAGATTTTTCAGTCCACATATACGTGATAACATATGGTATTTCTCCTTCTCTTTGTGACATGCTTCACTTAGTGTGATCATTTTTAGCTCCATTCATATTGCTGCAAATGGCATCATTACATCCTTTGTTATGGCTGAGTAGTATTCCATTGTATATATGTACACCACAACTGCTTTATCCATTCAGGTGTCAGTGGACGTTTGGGTTGCCTCCATGTCTTGGCTATGGTTAATAGTGCTGCTGTGCACATAGGGATTCACGTAGCTTCTTGAATTAGACGGTTGTCTGGATATATACCCAGGAGTTGTGTTGCTGGATCGTATGGCAAGTCAAGTTTTAGTTTTTTGAGTAAGCTCCACTCTGTTTTCCTAAGTGGCTGTGCCAGTTTACATCCCCATGCACAGTGTAGGAAGGTTCCCTTTCCTTCACACCCTCCCCAGCATTTATTGTTTTTATATTTTTTGATGATGGCTATTCTGAGTAGTGTGAGATCATCTTTCATTTGAGTTTTGATTTGCATTTGTCTAATTATTAGGGATGTTGAGCATCTTTTCATGTGCCTGTTGGCCATGTATATGTCTTCTTTGGAGAAATGTCTATTTAAGTCTTCTGCCCATTGTGGCTGATTCTTTGTTGGGTTTTTTTTTTAATTGACCCACATGCGTTCTTTTCAAATTTTGGAGACTAATCCCCTGGAGGTAGTATCATTGGCAAATATTTTCTCCCATTCTGTGGGTTGTCTTTTTCTTTTGTCTATGGTTTTCTTTGCTCTGCAAAATATTTTCAGTTTAATTAGGTCCCATTTATTTTTCTTCTTATATCCATCACTCTAGGAGACGCCTAGACAAAGATATTGCTCTGGTTTGTCATTGAGGCTTCTGCTTATGCTTTCCTCTAAGAGGATTATAGTATCCTGTCTTATATTTAGATCTGTTATCCACGTTGTGTTTATTTTTGTACATGCTGTTAAAGAATGTTTTAATTTCATTTTTTTACTGGAGTTTTCCAGCACTCTTTGTTGAACAGACTGTCTTTCTTCCATTGTATATTTTTGCCTCCATTGTCACAGATTAATTGACCATAGATGTGTGGGTTCATTTTGGGATTTCTATCCTGTTCTATTCATCTATATTTCTGTTTCTGTGCCAGTACCACATTCTTTTGATGACTTAATCTGTGTAGTACAGTCTGAAGTCAGGGAGCCTGATTCTTCCAGCACCATTTTTCTTTCTCAAGGTTGCTTTGAATATTTGCCTCCATACAAATTTTCAGACTGTGTATTTTAGTTCTGTGATAAATGCCATTGCTAATTTGATAGGCCTTGCTTTGTACCTTTACACTGCCTAGGATAATATAGTCATTTTGACAATGTTGATTATTCTAATCCAAGAACATGGTATATCTTTCCATCTGTTTGTGTTGTCTTCTATTTCTTTCATCGGTGTCTTAGATTTTTTGGAGTCCTGGCCTTTTGTCTCCTTAGGTAGGTTTATTCCTAAGTATATTTTTCTTTTAGATGTGATGGTAAATGGCATTGTTTCTGTAATGTATTTTTCTGACCTTTTGTTGTTAGTGTATAAAAGTACAACTGATTTCTCTATATTTATTTTGTGTCCTCCAACTTTACGAGATTCTTTGATGAGCTCTAGTAGATCTCTGCTTACATGTTTAGGATTTTCTACGTACACTACCATGTCATCTGCAAACCGTGACAGTTTTATGCCCCCTTTTCCAATTTGGATACCTTTTGTTTCTTGTTCTTCTCTGATTGCCATGGCTAGGACTTCCAAAACTATGTTGAATAATAGTGGCAAGAATGGACATCCTTGTCTTGTTCCTGATCTTAGCGGAAATGCTTTCAGCTTTGTACCATTGAGTTTGATGTTAGCTGTCGGTGTGTCACATACGTCGAGGTGTGTTCACTCTATGTCCACTTTCTGGAGAGTTTTTCTGATAAATATGTGTGGAACTTTGTCAAAAGGTTTTTCTGCATCTCTTGACATGACCATATGATTATGGTTCTTCAATTGGTTGATGTGGTGTATCACACTGATTGATTTGCGGATATAGAAAATTCCTGCCATCCCTGGGATAAATCCCACTTGATCATGGTGTACGAGCCTTTTAATGTACTGTTGGAGTCTGTTTGCAATATTGTGTTGATGATATTTGTATCTACGTTCATCAGTGCTGTGGGTCTGTCCTTTTATTTTCTCTGTGAGGTATCTTTGTCTGCTTTTTGGTATCAGAGTATTGGTGGCCTCATAGAATGAGTTCAGAAGTTTTCTTTCCTCTGCAGGTTTCTAGAAGAGTGGCAGAAGGATAGGTGTTAACTCTTCTCTAAATGTTTGGTAGAATTCCACTGTGAAGTCATCTGGTCCTGGATCTTCATTTGTTGATTCAGCTTTTAATTACTAACTGAATCCAGGAAAGGTAGTTGTTTAGTTCATATATTCCAGTTCTTCCTGGTTCAGTTTTGGGAGATTGTACCTTTGTAGAAGTTTGTCCGTTTTCTCTAGGTTGTTCATTTTATTGGCAAATGTTTGCTCTTAGTAGTCTCAGGGTCCTTTGAATTTCCATGATGTTGATTGTAACTGCTTGCTTTTCATTGGTACATTTATTGCTTTGAGCTCTCTCCCTTTTTTTGCCTGAGGAGTCTGGCTAAGGATTTTGAATATTGTTTACCTTTTCAATGAGCCAGGTTTTAGTTTCATTGAGTTTTTGTTTGTTTGTTGTTTGTTTTTTAGGCTCTATTTCATTTATTTCTTCTCAGATGGTTATGATTTCTTCCACTAACTTTGGGTTTTGTTTGTTCATATTTCTGGAGTTACGTTTGGTGTAAAGTTACATCATTTATGTAAGCGTTTTCTTCTTGTTAACTTCTATCACTGAAAACTTCCCTCTTAGATCAGGTATTGCTGCATCCCATTGGTTTTGGGTCATTGTGGGTTTTTTTATTGGTCTCTACGATTTTCTTTTAATTGATTTAATTGAAGTATAGTTGATTTACAATGTTTTGTTCCTTTTGCTGTACAGCAAATTGATTCAGTTACACACCTCTCTATCTATGCATTCTTTCACATTTTCTTTTCCAGTGTGCTTTATCACAGGATATTGAATACAATTTCCTTTGGTACACACTAGGACATTGTTCCTTTTCTAAATTAAATAATTAATTTACATTAAAAAATGTTTCTCTTATTTTAGAATATAGTTGAATAACAATGCTGTGTTAGTTGCAGGTGTGCAGCAAAGTGATTCAGTTATAAATTATATATGTTCCTATTCGTTTACATATTGATTCCCATTTAGGTGATTTAAAAATACTGAGCAAAATCCCTGTACTATACAGTAGGTCCTCATTTGTAATCTGTTTTAATAGAAGAGTGTGTACATGTAAATCCGAAACTCCCAAACTATCCCTCGCCCCCACGCCATTTCCTCTGGTAACCATAGGTTTGTAATCTGAGTGTGTGAGTCTGTTTCTCTTTCGTAAATAAGTTCATTTGTATCCTTTCCTTTTAGATTCCTTATATAAGCCATATTGTGTGATAGTTTTACTTCACTTAGTATGATCATCTCCAGGTCCATCCATGTTGCTGTAAATGGCATTATTTCGTCTTTTTGTTGGCTGAGTAATGTTCCATTATATATATGTACCGCTTCTCCTTCATCCATTCTTCTGTCAATGGACATTTTGGTTGCTTCTGTGTCTTGACTAGGGTAAAGAGTGCTGCAATGAATTTTGGGATGCATGTATCCTTTAGAACTATGTATTTCTCTGAATATATGCCCAGCAGTGGGATTCCTGGATCATATGGTAGGTCTACTTTTAGTTTTATAAGGAACCCCCATACTGTTCCCTATAGTGTCTGGACCAATTTACATTTCCTTTCAGAGTATACAAGGGTTCCCTTTTCTCATGACCTTGTTCTTTCTCCATTCTATGTACAATAGTTTGCATCTGCTAACCCCAAACTCCCAATCCATCTCTTGCATGCTTCCCCTCTCCCTGGCAACAACCAGTCTCTTCTCTATGTCTGTGAGTCTGTTTCTTTTATGTAGCTCCGTTCTTTTGTGTCAGATTTTTCAGTCCACATATACGTGATAACATATGGTATTTCTCCTTCTCTTTGTGACATGCTTCACTTAGTGTGATCATTTTTAGCTCCATTCATATTGCTGCAAATGGCATCATTACATCCTTTGTTATGGCTGAGTAGTATTCCGTTGTATATATGTACACCACAACTGCTTTATCCATTCAGGTGTCAGTGGACGTTTGGGTTGCCTCCATGTCTTGGCTATGGTTAATAGTGCTGCTGTGCACATAGGGATTCACGTAGCTTCTTGAATTAGACGGTTGTCTGGATATATACCCAGGAGTTGTGTTGCTGGATCGTATGGCAAGTCAAGTTTTAGTTTTTTGAGTAAGCTCCACTCTGTTTTCCTAAGTGGCTGTGCCAGTTTACATCCCCATGCACAGTGTAGGAAGGTTCCCTTTCCTTCACACCCTCCCCAGCATTTATTGTTTTTACATATTTTGATGATGGCTATTCTGAGTAGTGTGAGATCATCTTTCATTTGAGTTTTGATTTGCATTTGTCTAATTATTAGGGATGTTGAGCATCTTTTCATGTGCCTGTTGGCCATCTATATGTCTTCTTTGGAGAAATGTCTATTTAAGTCTTTTGCCCATTGTGGCTGATTCTTTGTTGGGTTTTTTTTTTTAATTGACCCACATGCGTTCTTTTCAAATTTTGGAGACTAATCCCCTGGAGGTAGTATCATTGGCAAATATTTTCTCCCATTCTGTGGGTTGTCTTTTTCTTTTGTCTATGGTTTTCTTTGCTCTGCAAAATATTTTCAGTTTAATTAGGTCCCATTTATTTTTCTTCTTATATCCATCACTCTAGGAGACGCCTAGACAAAGATATTGCTCTGGTTTGTCATTGAGGCTTCTGCTTATGCTTTCCTCTAAGAGGATTATAGTATCCTGTCTTATATTTAGATCTGTTATCCACGTTGTGTTTATTTTTGTACATGCTGTTAAAGAATGTTTTAATTTCATTTTTTTACTGGAGTTTTCCAGCACTCTTTGTTGAACAGACTGTCTTTCTTCCATTGTATATTTTTGCCTCCATTGTCACAGATTAATTGACCATAGATGTGTGGGTTCATTTTGGGATTTCTATCCTGTTCTATTCATCTATATTTCTGTTTCTGTGCCAGTACCACATTCTTTTGATGACTTAATCTGTGTAGTACAGTCTGAAGTCAGGGAGCCTGATTCTTCCAGCACCATTTTTCTTTCTCAAGGTTGCTTTGAATATTTGCCTCCATACAAATTTTCAGACTGTGTATTTTAGTTCTGTGATAAATGCCATTGCTAATTTGATAGGCCTTGCTTTGTACCTTTACACTGCCTAGGATAATATAGTCATTTTGACAATGTTGATTATTCTAATCCAAGAACATGGTATATCTTTCCATCTGTTTGTGTTGTCTTCTATTTCTTTCATCGGTGTCTTAGATTTTTTGGAGTCCTGGCCTTTTGTCTCCTTAGGTAGGTTTATTCCTAAGTATATTTTTCTTTTAGATGTGATGGTAAATGGCATTGTTTCTGTAATGTATTTTTCTGACCTTTTGTTGTTAGTGTATAAAAGTACAACTGATTTCTCTATATTTATTTTGTGTCCTCCAACTTTACGAGATTCTTTGATGAGCTCTAGTAGATCTCTGCTTACATGTTTAGGATTTTCTACGTACACTACCATGTCATCTGCAAACAGTGACAGTTTTATGCCCCCTTTTCCAATTTGGATACCTTTTGTTTCTTGTTCTTCTCTGATTGCCATGGCTAGGACTTCCAAAACTATGTTGAATAATAGTGGCAAGAATGGACATCCTTGTCTTGTTCCTGATCTTAGCGGAAATGCTTTCAGCTTTGTACCATTGAGTTTGATGTTAGCTGTCGGTGTGTCACATACGTCGAGGTGTGTTCACTCTATGTCCACTTTCTGGAGAGTTTTTCTGATAAATATGTGTGGAACTTTGTCAAAAGGTTTTTCTGCATCTCTTGACATGACCATATGATTATGGTTCTTCAATTGGTTGATGTGGTGTATCACACTGATTGATTTGCGGATATAGAAAATTCCTGCCATCCCTGGGATAAATCCCACTTGATCATGGTGTACGAGCCTTTTAATGTACTGTTGGAGTCTGTTTGCAATATTGTGTTGATGATATTTGTATCTACGTTCATCAGTGCTGTGGGTCTGTCCTTTTATTTTCTCTGTGAGGTATCTTTGTCTGCTTTTTGGTATCAGAGTATTGGTGGCCTCATAGAATGAGTTCAGAAGTTTTCTTTCCTCTGCAGGTTTCTAGAAGAGTGGCAGAAGGATAGGTGTTAACTCTTCTCTAAATGTTTGGTAGAATTCCACTGTGAAGTCATCTGGTCCTGGATCTTCATTTGTTGATTCAGCTTTTAATTACTAACTGAATCCAGGAAAGGTAGTTGTTTAGTTCATATATTCCAGTTCTTCCTGCTTCAGTTTTGGGAGATTGTACCTTTGTAGAAGTTTGTCCGTTTTCTCTAGGTTGTTCATTTTATTGGCAAATGTTTGCTCTTAGTAGTCTCAGGGTCCTTTGAATTTCCATGATGTTGATTGTAACTGCTTGCTTTTCATTGGTACATTTATTGCTTTGAGCTCTCTCCCTTTTTTTGCCTGAGGAGTCTGGCTAAGTATTTTGAATATTGTTTACCTTTTCAATGAGCCAGGTTTTCGTTTCATTGAGCTTTTGTTGGTGTGTTGTTTGTTTTTTAGGCTCTATTTCATTTATTTCTTCTCAGATGGTTATGATTTCTTCCACTAACTTTGGGTTTTGTTTGTTCATTTTTCTGGAGTTACGTTTGGTGTAAAGTTACATCATTTATGTAAGCGTTTTCTTCTTGTTAACTTCTATCACTGAAAACTTCCCTCTTAGATCAGGTATTGCTGCATCCCATTGGTTTTGGGTCATTGTGGGTTTTTTTATTGGTCTCTACGATTTTCTTTTAATTGATTTAATTGAAGTATAGTTGATTTACAATGTTTTGTTCCTTTTGCTGTACAGCAAATTGATTCAGTTACACACCTCTCTATCTATGCATTCTTTCGCATTTTCTTTTCCAGTGTGCTTTATCACAGGATATTGAATACAATTTCCTTTGGTACACACTAGGACATTGTTCCTTTTCTAAATTAAATAATTAATTTACATTAAAAAATGTTTCTCTTATTTTAGAATATAGTTGAATAACAATGCTGTGTTAGTTGCAGGTGTGCAGCAAAGTGATTCAGTTATAAATTATATATGTTCCTATTCGTTTACATATTGATTCCCATTTAGGTGATTAAAAAATACTGAGCAAAATCCCTGTACTATACAGTAGGTCCTCATTTGTAATCTGTTTTAATAGAAGAGTGTGCACATGTAAATCCGAAACTCCCAAACTATCCCTCGCCCCCACGCCATTTCCTCTGGTAACCATAGGTTTGTAATCTGAGTGTGTGAGTCTGTTTCTCTTTCGTAAATAAGTTCATTTGTATCCTTTCCTTTTAGATTCCTTATATTAGCCATATTGTGTGATAGTTTTACTTCACTTAGTATGATCATCTCCAGGTCCATCCATGTTGCTGTAAATGGCATTATTTCGTCTTTTTGTTGGCTGAGTAATGTTCCATTATATATATGTACCGCTTCTCCTTCATCCATTCTTCTGTCAATGGACATTTTGGTTGCTTCTGTGTCTTGACTAGGGTAAAGAGTGCTGCAATGAATTTTGGGATGCATGTATCCTTTAGAACTATGTATTTCTCTGAATATATGCCCAGCAGTGGGATTCCTGGATCATATGGTAGGTCTACTTTTAGTTTTATAAGGAACCCCCATACTGTTCCCTATAGTGTCTGGACCAATTTACATTTCCTTTCAGAGTATACAAGGGTTCCCTTTTCTCATGACCTTGTTCTTTCTCCATTCTATGTACAATACTTTGCATCTGCTAACCCCAAACTCCCAATCCATCTCTTGCATGCTTCCCCTCTCCCTGGCAACAACCAGTCTCTTCTCTATGTCTGTGAGTCTGTTTCTTTTATGTAGCTCCGTTCTTTTGTGTCAGATTTTTCAGTCCACATATACGTGATAACATATGGTATTTCTCCTTCTCTTTGTGACATGCTTCACTTAGTGTGATCATTTTTAGCTCCATTCATATTGCTGCAAATGGCATCATTACATCCTTTGTTATGGCTGAGTAGTATTCCATTGTATATATGTACACCACAACTGCTTTATCCATTCAGGTGTCAGTGGACGTTTGGGTTGCCTCCATGTCTTGGCTATGGTTAATAGTGCTGCTGTGCACATAGGGATTCACGTAGCTTCTTGAATTAGACGGTTGTCTGGATATATACCCAGGAGTTGTGTTGCTGGATCGTATGGCAAGTCAAGTTTTAGTTTTTTGAGTAAGCTCCACTCTGTTTTCCTAAGTGGCTGTGCCAGTTTACATCCCCATGCACAGTGTAGGAAGGTTCCCTTTCCTTCACACCCTCCCCAGCATTTATTGTTTTTATATTTTTTGATGATGGCTATTCTGAGTAGTGTGAGATCATCTTTCATTTGAGTTTTGATTTGCATTTGTCTAATTATTAGGGATGTTGAGCATCTTTTCATGTGCCTGTTGGCCATGTATATGTCTTCTTTGGAGAAATGTCTATTTAAGTCTTCTGCCCATTGTGGCTGATTCTTTGTTGGGTTTTTTTTTTAATTGACCCACATGCGTTCTTTTCAAATTTTGGAGACTAATCCCCTGGAGGTAGTATCATTGGCAAATATTTTCTCCCATTCTGTGGGTTGTCTTTTTCTTTTGTCTATGGTTTTCTTTGCTCTGCAAAATATTTTCAGTTTAATTAGGTCCCATTTATTTTTCTTCTTATATCCATCACTCTAGGAGACGCCTAGACAAAGATATTGCTCTGGTTTGTCATTGAGGCTTCTGCTTATGCTTTCCTCTAAGAGGATTATAGTATCCTGTCTTATATTTAGATCTGTTATCCACGTTGTGTTTATTTTTGTACATGCTGTTAAAGAATGTTTTAATTTCATTTTTTTACTGGAGTTTTCCAGCACTCTTTGTTGAACAGACTGTCTTTCTTCCATTGTATATTTTTGCCTCCATTGTCACAGATTAATTGACCATAGATGTGTGGGTTCATTTTGGGATTTCTATCCTGTTCTATTGATCTATATTTCTGTTTCTGTGCCAGTACCACATTCTTTTGATGACTTAATCTGTGTAGTACAGTCTGAAGTCAGGGAGCCTGATTCTTCCAGCACCATTTTTCTTTCTCAAGGTTGCTTTGAATATTTGCCTCCATACAAATTTTCAGACTGTGTATTTTAGTTCTGTGATAAATGCCATTGCTAATTTGATAGGCCTTGCTTTGTACCTTTACACTGCCTAGGATAATATAGTCATTTTGACAATGTTGATTATTCTAATCCAAGAACATGGTATATCTTTCCATCTGTTTGTGTTGTCTTCTATTTCTTTCATCGGTGTCTTAGATTTTTTGGAGTCCTGGCCTTTTGTCTCCTTAGGTAGGTTTATTCCTAAGTATATTTTTCTTTTAGATGTGATGGTAAATGGCATTGTTTCTGTAATGTATTTTTCTGACCTTTTGTTGTTAGTGTATAAAAGTACAACTGATTTCTCTATATTTATTTTGTGTCCTCCAACTTTACGAGATTCTTTGATGAGCTCTAGTAGATCTCTGCTTACATGTTTAGGATTTTCTACGTACACTACCATGTCATCTGCAAACAGTGACAGTTTTATGCCCCCTTTTCCAATTTGGATACCTTTTGTTTCTTGTTCTTCTCTGATTGCCATGGCTAGGACTTCCAAAACTATGTTGAATAATAGTGGCAAGAATGGACATCCTTGTCTTGTTCCTGATCTTAGCGGAAATGCTTTCAGCTTTGTACCATTGAGTTTGATGTTAGCTGTCGGTGTGTCACATACGTCGAGGTGTGTTCACTCTATGTCCACTTTCTGGAGAGTTTTTCTGATAAATATGTGTGGAACTTTGTCAAAAGGTTTTTCTGCATCTCTTGACATGACCATATGATTATGGTTCTTCAATTGGTTGATGTGGTGTATCACACTGATTGATTTGCGGATATAGAAAATTCCTGCCATCCCTGGGATAAATCCCACTTGATCATGGTGTACGAGCCTTTTAATGTACTGTTGGAGTCTGTTTGCAATATTGTGTTGATGATATTTGTATCTACGTTCATCAGTGCTGTGGGTCTGTCCTTTTATTTTCTCTGTGAGGTATCTTTGTCTGCTTTTTGGTATCAGAGTATTGGTGGCCTCATAGAATGAGTTCAGAAGTTTTCTTTCCTCTGCAGGTTTCTAGAAGAGTGGCAGAAGGATAGGTGTTAACTCTTCTCTAAATGTTTGGTAGAATTCCACTGTGAAGTCATCTGGTCCTGGATCTTCATTTGTTGATTCAGCTTTTAATTACTAACTGAATCCAGGAAAGGTAGTTGTTTAGTTCATATATTCCAGTTCTTCCTGCTTCAGTTTTGGGAGATTGTACCTTTGTAGAAGTTTGTCCGTTTTCTCTAGGTTGTTCATTTTATTGGCAAATGTTTGCTCTTAGTAGTCTCAGGGTCCTTTGAATTTCCATGATGTTGATTGTAACTGCTTGCTTTTCATTGGTACATTTATTGCTTTGAGCTCTCTCCCTTTTTTTGCCTGAGGAGTCTGGCTAAGTATTTTGAATATTGTTTACCTTTTCAATGAGCCAGGTTTTCGTTTCATTGAGCTTTTGTTGGTGTGTTGTTTGTTTTTTAGGCTCTATTTCATTTATTTCTTCTCAGATGGTTATGATTTCTTCCACTAACTTTGGGTTTTGTTTGTTCATTTTTCTGGAGTTACGTTTGGTGTAAAGTTACATCATTTATGTAAGCGTTTTCTTCTTGTTAACTTCTATCACTGAAAACTTCCCTCTTAGATCAGGTATTGCTGCATCCCATTGGTTTTGGGTCATTGTGGGTTTTTTTATTGGTCTCTACGATTTTCTTTTAATTGATTTAATTGAAGTATAGTTGATTTACAATGTTTTGTTCCTTTTGCTGTACAGCAAATTGATTCAGTTACACACCTCTCTATCTATGCATTCTTTCGCATTTTCTTTTCCAGTGTGCTTTATCACAGGATATTGAATACAATTTCCTTTGGTACACACTAGGACATTGTTCCTTTTCTAAATTAAATAATTAATTTACATTAAAAAATGTTTCTCTTATTTTAGAATATAGTTGAATAACAATGCTGTGTTAGTTGCAGGTGTGCAGCAAAGTGATTCAGTTATAAATTATATATGTTCCTATTCGTTTACATATTGATTCCCATTTAGGTGATTAAAAAATACTGAGCAAAATCCCTGTACTATACAGTAGGTCCTCATTTGTAATCTGTTTTAATAGAAGAGTGTGCACATGTAAATCCGAAACTCCCAAACTATCCCTCGCCCCCACGCCATTTCCTCTGGTAACCATAGGTTTGTAATCTGAGTGTGTGAGTCTGTTTCTCTTTCGTAAATAAGTTCATTTGTATCCTTTCCTTTTAGATTCCTTATATTAGCCATATTGTGTGATAGTTTTACTTCACTTAGTATGATCATCTCCAGGTCCATCCATGTTGCTGTAAATGGCATTATTTCGTCTTTTTGTTGGCTGAGTAATGTTCCATTATATATATGTACCGCTTCTCCTTCATCCATTCTTCTGTCAATGGACATTTTGGTTGCTTCTGTGTCTTGACTAGGGTAAAGAGTGCTGCAATGAATTTTGGGATGCATGTATCCTTTAGAACTATGTATTTCTCTGAATATATGCCCAGCAGTGGGATTCCTGGATCATATGGTAGGTCTACTTTTAGTTTTATAAGGAACCCCCATACTGTTCCCTATAGTGTCTGGACCAATTTACATTTCCTTTCAGAGTATACAAGGGTTCCCTTTTCTCATGACCTTGTTCTTTCTCCATTCTATGTACAATAGTTTGCATCTGCTAACCCCAAACTCCCAATCCATCTCTTGCATGCTTCCCCTCTCCCTGGCAACAACCAGTCTCTTCTCTATGTCTGTGAGTCTGTTTCTTTTATGTAGCTCCGTTCTTTTGTGTCAGATTTTTCAGTCCACATATACGTGATAACATATGGTATTTCTCCTTCTCTTTGTGACATGCTTCACTTAGTGTGATCATTTTTAGCTCCATTCATATTGCTGCAAATGGCATCATTACATCCTTTGTTATGGCTGAGTAGTATTCCATTGTATATATGTACACCACAACTGCTTTATCCATTCAGGTGTCAGTGGACGTTTGGGTTGCCTCCATGTCTTGGCTATGGTTAATAGTGCTGCTGTGCACATAGGGATTCACGTAGCTTCTTGAATTAGACGGTTGTCTGGATATATACCCAGGAGTTGTGTTGCTGGATCGTATGGCAAGTCAAGTTTTAGTTTTTTGAGTAAGCTCCACTCTGTTTTCCTAAGTGGCTGTGCCAGTTTACATCCCCATGCACAGTGTAGGAAGGTTCCCTTTCCTTCACACCCTCCCCAGCATTTATTGTTTTTATATTTTTTGATGATGGCTATTCTGAGTAGTGTGAGATCATCTTTCATTTGAGTTTTGATTTGCATTTGTCTAATTATTAGGGATGTTGAGCATCTTTTCATGTGCCTGTTGGCCATGTATATGTCTTCTTTGGAGAAATGTCTATTTAAGTCTTCTGCCCATTGTGGCTGATTCTTTGTTGGGTTTTTTTTTTAATTGACCCACATGCGTTCTTTTCAAATTTTGGAGACTAATCCCCTGGAGGTAGTATCATTGGCAAATATTTTCTCCCATTCTGTGGGTTGTCTTTTTCTTTTGTCTATGGTTTTCTTTGCTCTGCAAAATATTTTCAGTTTAATTAGGTCCCATTTATTTTTCTTCTTATATCCATCACTCTAGGAGACGCCTAGACAAAGATATTGCTCTGGTTTGTCATTGAGGCTTCTGCTTATGCTTTCCTCTAAGAGGATTATAGTATCCTGTCTTATATTTAGATCTGTTATCCACGTTGTGTTTATTTTTGTACATGCTGTTAAAGAATGTTTTAATTTCATTTTTTTACTGGAGTTTTCCAGCACTCTTTGTTGAACAGACTGTCTTTCTTCCATTGTATATTTTTGCCTCCATTGTCACAGATTAATTGACCATAGATGTGTGGGTTCATTTTGGGATTTCTATCCTGTTCTATTCATCTATATTTCTGTTTCTGTGCCAGTACCACATTCTTTTGATGACTTAATCTGTGTAGTACAGTCTGAAGTCAGGGAGCCTGATTCTTCCAGCACCATTTTTCTTTCTCAAGGTTGCTTTGAATATTTGCCTCCATACAAATTTTCAGACTGTGTATTTTAGTTCTGTGATAAATGCCATTGCTAATTTGATAGGCCTTGCTTTGTACCTTTACACTGCCTAGGATAATATAGTCATTTTGACAATGTTGATTATTCTAATCCAAGAACATGGTATATCTTTCCATCTGTTTGTGTTGTCTTCTATTTCTTTCATCGGTGTCTTAGATTTTTTGGAGTCCTGGCCTTTTGTCTCCTTAGGTAGGTTTATTCCTAAGTATATTTTTCTTTTAGATGTGATGGTAAATGGCATTGTTTCTGTAATGTATTTTTCTGACCTTTTGTTGTTAGTGTATAAAAGTACAACTGATTTCTCTATATTTATTTTGTGTCCTCCAACTTTACGAGATTCTTTGATGAGCTCTAGTAGATCTCTGCTTACATGTTTAGGATTTTCTACGTACACTACCATGTCATCTGCAAACCGTGACAGTTTTATGCCCCCTTTTCCAATTTGGATACCTTTTGTTTCTTGTTCTTCTCTGATTGCCATGGCTAGGACTTCCAAAACTATGTTGAATAATAGTGGCAAGAATGGACATCCTTGTCTTGTTCCTGATCTTAGCGGAAATGCTTTCAGCTTTGTACCATTGAGTTTGATGTTAGCTGTCGGTGTGTCACATACGTCGAGGTGTGTTCACTCTATGTCCACTTTCTGGAGAGTTTTTCTGATAAATATGTGTGGAACTTTGTCAAAAGGTTTTTCTGCATCTCTTGACATGACCATATGATTATGGTTCTTCAATTGGTTGATGTGGTGTATCACACTGATTGATTTGCGGATATAGAAAATTCCTTCCATCCCTGGGATAAATCCCACTTGATCATGGTGTACGAGCCTTTTAATGTACTGTTGGAGTCTGTTTGCAATATTGTGTTGATGATATTTGTATCTACGTTCATCAGTGCTGTGGGTCTGTCCTTTTATTTTCTCTGTGAGGTATCTTTGTCTGCTTTTTGGTATCAGAGTATTGGTGGCCTCATAGAATGAGTTCAGAAGTTTTCTTTCCTCTGCAGGTTTCTAGAAGAGTGGCAGAAGGATAGGTGTTAACTCTTCTCTAAATGTTTGGTAGAATTCCACTGTGAAGTCATCTGGTCCTGGATCTTCATTTGTTGATTCAGCTTTTAATTACTAACTGAATCCAGGAAAGGTAGTTGTTTAGTTCATATATTCCAGTTCTTCCTGCTTCAGTTTTGGGAGATTGTACCTTTGTAGAAGTTTGTCCGTTTTCTCTAGGTTGTTCATTTTATTGGCAAATGTTTGCTCTTAGTAGTCTCAGGGTCCTTTGAATTTCCATGATGTTGATTGTAACTGCTTGCTTTTCATTGGTACATTTATTGCTTTGAGCTCTCTCCCTTTTTTTGCCTGAGGAGTCTGGCTAAGGATTTTGAATATTGTTTACCTTTTCAATGAGCCAGGTTTTAGTTTCATTGAGCTTTTGTTTGTTTGTTGTTTGTTTTTTAGGCTCTATTTCATTTATTTCTTCTCAGATGGTTATGATTTCTTTCCTTCCACTAACTTTGGGTTTTGTTTGTTCATTTTTCTGGAGTTACGTTTGGTGTAAAGTTACATCATTTATGTAAGCGTTTTCTTCTTGTTAACTTCTATCACTGAAAACTTCCCTCTTAGATCAGGTATTGCTGCATCCCATTGGTTTTGGGTCATTGTGGGTTTTTTTATTGGTCTCTACGATTTTCTTTTAATTGATTTAATTGAAGTATAGTTGATTTACAATGTTTTGTTCCTTTTGCTGTACAGCAAATTGATTCAGTTACACACCTCTCTATCTATGCATTCTTTCGCATTTTCTTTTCCAGTGTGCTTTATCACAGGATATTGAATACAATTTCTTTGGTACACACTAGGACATTGTTCCTTTTCTAAATTAAATAATTAATTTACATTAAAAAATGTTTCTCTTATTTTAGAATATAGTTGAATAACAATGCTGTGTTAGTTGCAGGTGTGCAGCAAAGTGATTCAGTTATAAATTATATATGTTCCTATTCGTTTTCATATTGATTCCCATTTAGGTGATTAAAAAATACTGAGCAAAATCCCTGTACTATACAGTAGGTCCTCATTTGTAATCTGTTTTAATAGAAGAGTGTGTACATGTAAATCCGAAACTCCCAAACTATCCCTCGCCCCCACGCCATTTCCTCTGGTAACCATAGGTTTGTAATCTGAGTGTGTGAGTCTGTTTCTCTTTCGTAAATAAGTTCATTTGTATCCTTTCCTTTTAGATTCCTTATATAAGCCATATTGTGTGATAGTTTTACTTCACTTAGTATGATCATCTCCAGGTCCATCCATGTTGCTGTAAATGGCATTATTTCGTCTTTTTGTTGGCTGAGTAATGTTCCATTATATATATGTACCGCTTCTCCTTCATCCATTCTTCTGTCAATGGACATTTTGGTTGCTTCTGTGTCTTGACTAGGGTAAAGAGTGCTGCAATGAATTTTGGGATGCATGTATCCTTTAGAACTATGTATTTCTCTGAATATATGCCCAGCAGTGGGATTCCTGGATCATATGGTAGGTCTACTTTTAGTTTTATAAGGAACCCCCATACTGTTCCCTATAGTGTCTGGACCAATTTACATTTCCTTTCAGAGTATACAAGGGTTCCCTTTTCTCATGACCTTGTTCTTTCTCCATTCTATGTACAATAGTTTGCATCTGCTAACCCCAAACTCCCAATCCATCTCTTGCATGCTTCCCCTCTCCCTGGCAACAACCAGTCTCTTCTCTATGTCTGTGAGTCTGTTTCTTTTATGTAGCTCCGTTCTTTTGTGTCAGATTTTTCAGTCCACATATACGTGATAACATATGGTATTTCTCCTTCTCTTTGAGACATGCTTCACTTCGTGTGATTATTTTTAGCTCCATTCATATTGCTACAAATGGCATTATTACATCCTTTGTTATGGCTGAGTAGTATTCCATTGTATATATGTACACCACAACTGCTTTATCCATTCAGGTGTCAGTGGACGTTTGGGTTGCCTCCATGTCTTGGCTATGGTTAATAGTGCTGCTGTGCACATAGGGATTCACGTACCTTCTTGAATTAGACGGTTGTCTGGATATATACCCAGGAGTTGTGTTGCTGGATCGTATGGCAAGTCAAGTTTTAGTTTTTTGAGTAAGCTCCACTCTGTTTTCCTAAGTGGCTGTGCCAGTTTACATCCCCATGCACAGTGTAGGAAGGTTCCCTTTCCTTCACACCCTCCCCGCATTCATTGTTTTTACATATTTTGATGATGGCTATTCTGAGTAGTGTGAGATCATATTTCATTTGAGTTTTGATTTTCATTTGTCTAATTATTAGGTATGTTGAGCATCTTTTCATGTGACTGTTGGCCATGTATATGTCTTCTTTGGAGAAATGTCTATTTAAGTCTTCTGCCCATTGTGGCTGATTCTTTGTTTGGTTTTATATATATATATATATATATATATATATATATATATATATATATATATTGACCCACATGCGTTCTTTTCAAATTTTGGAGACTAATCCCTTGGAGCTAGTATCATTGGCAAATATTTTCTCCCGTTCTGTGGGTTGTCTTTTTCTTTTGTCTATGGTTTTCTTTACTCTGCAAAATATTTTCAGTTTAATTAGGTCCCGTTTGTTTATTTTTCTTCTGATATCCATTACTCTAGGAGACGCCTAGACAAAGATATTGCTGTGGTTTGCCATTGAGGGTTCTGCTTATGCTTTCCTCTAAGAGGATTATAGTATCCTGTCTTATATTTAGATCTGTTATCCACGTTGTGTTTATTTTTGTACATGCTGTTAAAGAATATATTAATTTCATTTTTTTACTGGAGTTGTCCAGCACTCTTTGTTGAACAGACTGTCTTTCTTCCATTGTATATTTTTGCCTCCATTGTCACAGATTAATTGACCATAGATGTGTGGGTTCACTTTGGGATTTCTATCCTGTTCCATTCATCTATATTTCTGTTTCTGTGCCAGTACCACATTCTTTTGATGACTTAATCTGTGTAGTACAGTCTGAAGTCAGGGAGCCTGATTCTTCCAGCTCCATTTTTCTTTCTCAAGGTTGCTTTGAATATTTGCCTCCATACAGATTTTCAGACTGTGTATTTTAGTTCTGTGATAAATGCCATTGGTAATTTGATAGGCCTTGCTTTGTATCTTTACACTGCCTAGGACAATATAGTCATTTTGACAATGTTGATTATTCTAATCCAAGAACATGGTATATCTTTCCATCTGTTTGTGTTGTCTTCTATTTCTTTCATCGGTGTCTTAGAATTTTTGGAGTCCTGGCCTTTTGTCTACTTAGGTAGGTTTATTCCTAAGTATATTTTTCTTTTTGATGTGATGGTAAATGGCATTGTTTCTGTAATGTATTTTTCTGACCTTTTGTTGTTAGTGTATAAAAGTACAACTGATTTCTCTATATTTATTTTGTGTCCTCCAACTTTACGAGATTCTTTGATGAGCTCTAGTAGGTCTCTGCTTACATGTTTAGGATTTTCTACGTACACTACCATGTCATCTGCAAACAGTGACAGTTTTATGCCCCCTTTTCCAATTTGGATACCTTTTGTTTCTTGTTCTTCTCTGATTGCCATGGCTAGGACTTCCAAAACTATGTTGAATAATAGTGGCAAGAATGGACATCCTTGTCTTGTTCCTGATCTTAGTGGAAATGCTTTCAGCTTTGTACCATTGAGTTTGATGTTAGCTGTCGGTGTGTCACATACGTCGAGGTGTGTTCACTCTATGTCCACTTTCTGGAGAGTTTTTCTGATAAATATGTGTGGAACTTTGTCAAAAGGTTTTTCTGCATCTCTTGACATGACCATATGATTATGGTTCTTCAATTGGTTGATGTGGTGTATCACACTGATTGATTTGCGGATATAGAAAATTCCTGCCATCCCTGGGATAAATCCCACTTGATCATGGTGTACGAGCCTTTTAATGTACTGTTGGAGTCTGTTTGCAATATTGTGTTGATGATATTTGTATCTACGTTCATCAGTGCTGTGGGTCTGTCCTTTTATTTTCTCTGTGAGGTATCTTTGTCTGCTTTTTGGTATCAGAGTATTGGTGGCCTCATAGAATGAGTTCAGAAGTTTTCTTTCCTCTGCAGGTTTCTAGAAGAGTGGCAGAAGGATAGGTGTTAACTCTTCTCTAAATGTTTGGTAGAATTCCACTGTGAAGTCATCTGGTCCTGGATCTTCATTTGTTGATTCAGCTTTTAATTACTAACTGAATCCAGGAAAGGTAGTTGTTTAGTTCATATATTCCAGTTCTTCCTGCTTCAGTTTTGGGAGATTGTACCTTTGTAGAAGTTTGTCCGTTTTCTCTAGGTTGTTCATTTTATTGGCAAATGTTTGCTCTTAGTAGTCTCAGGGTCCTTTGAATTTCCATGATGTTGATTGTAACTGCTTGCTTTTCATTGGTACATTTATTGGTTTGAGCTCTCTCCCTTTTTTTGCCTGAGGAGTCTGGCTAAGGATTTTGAATATTGTTTACCTTTTCAATGAGCCAGGTTTTCGTTTCATTGAGCTTTTGTTTGTTTGTTGTTTGTTTTTTAGGCTCTATTTCATTTATTTCTTCTCAGATGGTTATGATTTCTTTCCTTCCACTAACTTTGGGTTTGTTTGTTCATTTTTCTGGAGTTACGTTTGGTGTAAAGTTACATCATTTATGTAAGCGTTTTCTTCTTGTTAACTTCTATCACTGAAAACTTCCCTCTTAGATCAGGTATTGCTGCATCCCATTGGTTTTGGGTCATTGTGGGGTTTTTTATTGGTCTCTACGATTTTCTTTTAATTGATTTAATTGAAGTATAGTTGATTTACAATGTTTTGTTCCTTTTGCTGTACAGCAAATTGATTCAGTTACACACCTCTCTATCTATGCATTCTTTCGCATTTTCTTTTCCAGTGTGCTTTATCACAGGATATTGAATACAATTTCCTTTGGTACACACTAGGACATTGTTCCTTTTCTAAATTAAATAATTAATTTACATTAAAAAATGTTTCTCTTATTTTAGAATATAGTTGAATAACAATGCTGTGTTAGTTGCAGGTGTGCAGCAAAGTGATTCAGTTATAAATTATATATGTTCCTATTCGTTTTCATATTGATTCCCATTTAGGTGATTAAAAAATACTGAGCAAAATCCCTGTACTATACAGTAGGTCCTCATTTGTAATCTGTTTTAATAGAAGAGTGTGTACATGTAAATCCGAAACTCCCAAACTATCCCTCGCCCCCACGCCATTTCCTCTGGTAACCATAGGTTTGTAATCTGAGTGTGTGAGTCTGTTTCTCTTTCGTAAATAAGTTCATTTGTATCCTTTCCTTTTAGATTCCTTATATAAGCCATATTGTGTGATAGTTTTACTTCACTTAGTATGATCATCTCCAGGTCCATCCATGTTGCTGTAAATGGCATTATTTCGTCTTTTTGTTGGCTGAGTAATGTTCCATTATATATATGTACCGCTTCTCCTTCATCCATTCTTCTGTCAATGGACATTTTGGTTGCTTCTGTGTCTTGACTAGGGTAAAGAGTGCTGCAATGAATTTTGGGATGCATGTATCCTTTAGAACTATGTATTTCTCTGAATATATGCCCAGCAGTGGGATTCCTGGATCATATGGTAGGTCTACTTTTAGTTTTATAAGGAACCCCCATACTGTTCCCTATAGTGTCTGGACCAATTTACATTTCCTTTCAGAGTATACAAGGGTTCCCTTTTCTCATGACCTTGTTCTTTCTCCATTCTATGTACAATAGTTTGCATCTGCTAACCCCAAACTCCCAATCCATCTCTTGCATGCTTCCCCTCTCCCTGGCAACAACCAGTCTCTTCTCTATGTCTGTGAGTCTGTTTCTTTTATGTAGCTCCGTTCTTTTGTGTCAGATTTTTCAGTCCACATATACGTGATAACATATGGTATTTCTCCTTCTCTTTGTGACATGCTTCACTTCGTGTGATTATTTTTAGCTCCATTCATATTGCTGCAAACGGCATCATTACATCCTTTGTTATGGCTGAGTAGTATTCCGTTGTATATATGTACACCACAACTGCTTTATCCATTCAGGTGTCAGTGGACGTTTGGGTTGCCTCCATGTCTTGGCTATGGTTAATAGTGCTGCTGTGCACATAGGGATTCACGTACCTTCTTGAATTAGACGGTTGTCTGGATATATACCCAGGAGTTGTGTTGCTGGATCGTATGGCAAGTCAAGTTTTAGTTTTTTGAGTAAGCTCCACTCTGTTTTCCTAAGTGGCTGTGCCAGTTTACATCCCCATGCACAGTGTAGGAAGGTTCCCTTTCCTTCACACCCTCCCCGCATTTATTGTTTTTACATATTTTGATGATGGCTATTCTGAGTAGTGTGAGATCATATTTCATTTGAGTTTTGATTTTCATTTGTCTAATTATTAGGTATGTTGAGCATCTTTTCATGTGACTGTTGGCCATGTATATGTCTTCTTTGGAGAAATGTCTATTTAAGTCTTCTGCCCATTGTGGCTGATTCTTTGTTTGGTTTTTTATATATATATATATATATATATATATATTGACCCACATGCGTTCTTTTCAAATTTTGGAGACTAATCCCTTGGAGCTAGTATCATTGGCAAATATTTTCTCCCGTTCTGTGGGTTGTCTTTTTCTTTTGTCTATGGTTTTCTTTGCTCTGCAAAATATTTTCAGTTTAATTAGGTCCCGTTTGTTTATTTTTCTTCTGATATCCATTACTCTAGGAGACGCCTAGACAAAGATATTGCTGTGGTTTGTCATTGAGGGTTCTGCTTATGCTTTCCTCTAAGAGGATTATAGTATCCTGTCTTATATTTAGATCTGTTATCCACGTTGTGTTTATTTTTGTACATGCTGTTAAAGAATATATTAATTTCATTTTTTTACTGGAGTTGTCCAGCACTCTTTGTTGAACAGACTGTCTTTCTTCCATTGTATATTTTTGCCTCCATTGTCACAGATTAATTGACCATAGATGTGTGGGTTCACTTTGGGATTTCTATCCTGTTCCATTCATCTATATTTCTGTTTCTGTGCCAGTACCACATTCTTTTGATGACTTAATCTGTGTAGTACAGTCTGAAGTCAGGGAGCCTGATTCTTCCAGCTCCATTTTTCTTTCTCAAGGTTGCTTTGAATATTTGCCTCCATACAGATTTTCAGACTGTGTATTTTAGCTCTGTGATAAATGCCATTCGTAATTTGATAGGCCTTGCTTTGTATCTTTACACTGCCTAGGACAATATAGTCATTTTGACAATGTTGATTATTCTAATCCAAGAACATGGTATATCTTTCCATCTGTTTGTGTTGTCTTCTATTTCTTTCATCGGTGTCTTAGAATTTTTGGAGTCCTGGCCTTTTGTCTACTTAGGTAGGTTTATTCCTAAGTATATTTTTCTTTTTGATGTGATGGTAAATGGCATTGTTTCTGTAATGTATTTTTCTGACCTTTTGTTGTTAGTGTATAAAAGTACAACTGATTTCTCTATATTTATTTTGTGTCCTCCAACTTTACGAGATTCTTTGATGAGCTCTAGTAGGTCTCTGCTTACATGTTTAGGATTTTCTACGTACACTACCATGTCATCTGCAAACAGTGACAGTTTTATGCCCCCTTTTCCAATTTGGATACCTTTTGTTTCTTGTTCTTCTCTGATTGCCATGGCTAGGACTTCCAAAACTATGTTGAATAATAGTGGCAAGAATGGAGATCCTTGTCTTGTTCCTGATCTTAGTGGAAATGCTTTCAGCTTTGTACCATTGAGTTTGATGTTAGCTGTCGGTGTGTCACATACGTCGAGGTGTGTTCACTCTATGTCCACTTTCTGGAGAGTTTTTCTGATAAATATGTGTGGAACTTTGTCAAAAGGTTTTTCTGCATCTCTTGACATGACCATATGATTATGGTTCTTCAATTGGTTGATGTGGTGTATCACACTGATTGATTTGCGGATATAGAAAATTCCTGCCATCCCTGGGATAAATCCCACTTGATCATGGTGTACGAGCCTTTTAATGTACTGTTGGAGTCTGTTTGCAATATTGTGTTGATGATATTTGTATCTACGTTCATCAGTGCTGTGGGTCTGTCCTTTTATTTTCTCTGTGAGGTATCTTTGTCTGCTTTTTGGTATCAGAGTATTGGTGGCCTCATAGAATGAGTTCAGAAGTTTTCTTTCCTCTGCAGGTTTCTAGAAGAGTGGCAGAAGGATAGGTGTTAACTCTTCTCTAAATGTTTGGTAGAATTCCACTGTGAAGTCATCTGGTCCTGGATCTTCATTTGTTGATTCAGCTTTTAATTACTAACTGAATCCAGGAAAGGTAGTTGTTTAGTTCATATATTCCAGTTCTTCCTGCTTCAGTTTTGGGAGATTGTACCTTTGTAGAAGTTTGTCCGTTTTCTCTAGGTTGTTCATTTTATTGGCAAATGTTTGCTCTTAGTAGTCTCAGGGTCCTTTGAATTTCCATGATGTTGATTGTAACTGCTTGCTTTTCATTGGTACATTTATTGGTTTGAGCTCTCTCCCTTTTTTTGCCTGAGGAGTCTGGCTAAGGATTTTGAATATTGTTTACCTTTTCAATGAGCCAGGTTTTAGTTTCATTGAGCTTTTGTTTGTTTGTTGTTTGTTTTTTAGGCTCTATTTCATTTATTTCTTCTCAGATGGTTATGATTTCTTTCCTTCCACTAACTTTGGGTTTTGTTTGTTCATTTTTCTGGAGTTACGTTTGGTGTAAAGTTACATCATTTATGTAAGCGTTTTCTTCTTGTTAACTTCTATCACTGAAAACTTCCCTCTTAGATCAGGTATTGCTGCATCCCATTGGTTTTGGGTCATTGTGGGTTTTTTTATTGGTCTCTACGATTTTCTTTTAATTGATTTAATTGAAGTATAGTTGATTTACAATGTTTTGTTCCTTTTGCTGTACAGCAAATTGATTCAGTTACACACCTCTCTATCTATGCATTCTTTCGCATTTTCTTTTCCAGTGTGCTTTATCACAGGATATTGAATACAATTTCCTTTGGTACACACTAGGACATTGTTCCTTTTCTAAATTAAATAATTAATTTACATTAAAAAATGTTTCTCTTATTTTAGAATATAGTTGAATAACAATGCTGTGTTAGTTGCAGGTGTGCAGCAAAGTGATTCAGTTATAAATTATATATGTTCCTATTCGTTTTCATATTGATTCCCATTTAGGTGATTAAAAAATACTGAGCAAAATCCCTGTACTATACAGTAGGTCCTCATTTGTAATCTGTTTTAATAGAAGAGTGTGTACATGTAAATCCGAAACTCCCAAACTATCCCTCGCCCCCACGCCATTTCCTCTGGTAACCATAGGTTTGTAATCTGAGTGTGTGAGTCTGTTTCTCTTTCGTAAATAAGTTCATTTGTATCCTTTCCTTTTAGATTCCTTATATAAGCCATATTGTGTGATAGTTTTACTTCGCTTAGTATGATCATCTCCAGGTCCATCCATGTTGCTGTAAATGGCATTATTTCGTCTTTTTGTTGGCTGAGTAATGTTCCATTATATATATGTACCGCTTCTCCTTCATCCATTCTTCTGTCAATGGACATTTTGGTTGCTTCTGTGTCTTGACTAGGGTAAAGAGTGCTGCAATGAATTTTGGGATGCATGTATCCTTTAGAACTATGTATTTCTCTGAATATATGCCCAGCAGTGGGATTCCTGGATCATATGGTAGGTCTACTTTTAGTTTTATAAGGAACCCCCATACTGTTCCCTATAGTGTCTGGACCAATTTACATTTCCTTTCAGAGTATACAAGGGTTCCCTTTTCTCATGACCTTGTTCTTTCTCCATTCTATGTACAATAGTTTGCATCTGCTAACCCCAAACTCCCAATCCATCTCTTGCATGCTTCCCCTCTCCCTGGCAACAACCAGTCTCTTCTCTATGTCTGTGAGTCTGTTTCTTTTATGTAGCTCCGTTCTTTTGTGTCAGATTTTTCAGTCCACATATACGTGATAACATATGGTATTTCTCCTTCTCTTTGAGACATGCTTCACTTCGTGTGATTATTTTTAGCTCCATTCATATTGCTGCAAATGGCATTATTACATCCTTTGTTATGGCTGAGTAGTATTCCGTTGTATATATGTACACCACAACTGCTTTATCCATTCAGGTGTCAGTGGACGTTTGGGTTGCCTCCATGTCTTGGCTATGGTTAATAGTGCTGCTGTGCACATAGGGATTCACGTACCTTCTTGAATTAGACGGTTGTCTGGATATATACCCAGGAGTTGTGTTGCTGGATCGTATGGCAAGTCAAGTTTTAGTTTTTTGAGTAAGCTCCACTCTGTTTTCCTAAGTGGCTGTGCCAGTTTACATCCCCATGCACAGTGTAGGAAGGTTTCCTTTCCTTCACACCCTCCCCGCATTTATTGTTTTTACATATTTTGATGATGGCTATTCTGAGTAGTGTGAGATCATATTTCATTTGAGTTTTGATTTGCATTTGTCTAATTATTAGGTATGTTGAGCATCTTTTCATGTGACTGTTGGCCATGTATATGTCTTCTTTGGAGAAATGTCTATTTAAGTCTTCTGCCCATTGTGGCTGATTCTTTGTTTGGTTTTATATATATATATATATATATATATATATATATATATATATATATATATATATATATATATACATATATTGACCCACATGCGTTCTTTTCAAATTTTGGAGACTAATCCCTTGGAGCTAGTATCATTGGCAAATATTTTCTCCCGTTCTGTGGGTTGTCTTTTTCTTTTGTCTATGGTTTTCTTTGCTCTGCAAAATATTTTCAGTTTAATTAGGTCCCGTTTGTTTATTTTTCTTCTGATATCCATTACTCTAGGAGACGCCTAGACAAAGATATTGCTGTGGTTTGTCATTGAGGGTTCTGCTTATGCTTTCCTCTAAGAGGATTATAGTATCCTGTCTTATATTTAGATCTGTTATCCACGTTGTGTTTATTTTTGTACATGCTGTTAAAGAATATATTAATTTCATTTTTTTACTGGAGTTGTCCAGCACTCTTTGTTGAACAGACTGTCTTTCTTCCATTGTATATTTTTGCCTCCATTGTCACAGATTAATTGACCATAGATGTGTGGGTTCACTTTGGGATTTCTATCCTGTTCCATTCATCTATATTTCTGTTTCTGTGCCAGTACCACATTCTTTTGATGACTTAATCTGTGTAGTACAGTCTGAAGTCAGGGAGCCTGATTCTTCCAGCTCCATTTTTCTTTCTCAAGGTTGCTTTGAATATTTGCCTCCATACAGATTTTCAGACTGTGTATTTTAGTTCTGTGATAAATGCCATTGGTAATTTGATAGGCCTTGCTTTGTATCTTTACACTGCCTAGGACAATATAGTCATTTTGACAACGTTGATTATTCTAATCCAAGAACATGGTATATCTTTCCATCTGTTTGTGTTGTCTTCTATTTCTTTCATCGGTGTCTTAGAATTTTTGGAGTCCTGGCCTTTTGTCTACTTAGGTAGGTTTATTCCTAAGTATATTTTTCTTTTTGATGTGATGGTAAATGGCATTGTTTCTGTAATGTATTTTTCTGACCTTTTGTTGTTAGTGTATAAAAGTACAACTGATTTCTCTATATTTATTTTGTGTCCTCCAACTTTACGAGATTCTTTGATGAGCTCTAGTAGGTCTCTGCTTACATGTTTAGGATTTTCTACGTACACTACCATGTCATCTGCAAACAGTGACAGTTTTATGCCCCCTTTTCCAATTTGGATACCTTTTGTTTCTTGTTCTTCTCTGATTGCCATGGCTAGGACTTCCAAAACTATGTTGAATAATAGTGGCAAGAATGGACATCCTTGTCTTGTTCCTGATCTTAGTGGAAATGCTTTCAGCTTTGTACCATTGAGTTTGATGTTAGCTGTCGGTGTGTCACATACGTCGAGGTGTGTTCACTCTATGTCCACTTTCTGGAGAGTTTTTCTGATAAATATGTGTGGAACTTTGTCAAAAGGTTTTTCTGCATCTCTTGACATGACCATATGATTATGGTTCTTCAATTGGTTGATGTGGTGTATCACACTGATTGATTTGCGGATATAGAAAATTCCTGCCATCCCTGGGATAAATCCCACTTGATCATGGTGTACGAGCCTTTTAATGTACTGTTGGAGTCTGTTTGCAATATTGTGTTGATGATATTTGTATCTACGTTCATCAGTGCTGTGGGTCTGTCCTTTTATTTTCTCTGTGAGGTATCTTTGTCTGCTTTTTGGTATCAGAGTATTGGTGGCCTCATAGAATGAGTTCAGAAGTTTTCTTTCCTCTGCAGGTTTCTAGAAGAGTGGCAGAAGGATAGGTGTTAACTCTTCTCTAAATGTTTGGTAGAATTCCACTGTGAAGTCATCTGGTCCTGGATCTTCATTTGTTGATTCAGCTTTTAATTACTAACTGAATCCAGGAAAGGTAGTTGTTTAGTTCATATATTCCAGTTCTTCCTGCTTCAGTTTTGGGAGATTGTACCTTTGTAGAAGTTTGTCCGTTTTCTCTAGGTTGTTCATTTTATTGGCAAATGTTTGCTCTTAGTAGTCTCAGGGTCCTTTGAATTTCCATGATGTTGATTGTAACTGCTTGCTTTTCATTGGTACATTTATTGGTTTGAGCTCTCTCCCTTTTTTTGCCTGAGGAGTCTGGCTAAGGATTTTGAATATTGTTTACCTTTTCAATGAGCCAGGTTTTCGTTTCATTGAGCTTTTGTTGGTTTGTTGTTTGTTTTTTAGGCTCTATTTCATTTATTTCTTCTCAGATGGTTATGATTTCTTTCCTTCCACTAACTTTGGGTTTTGTTTGTTCATTTTTCTGGAGTTACGTTTGGTGTAAAGTTACATCATTTATGTAAGCGTTTTCTTCTTGTTAACTTCTATCACTGAAAACTTCCCTCTTAGATCAGGTATTGCTGCATCCCATTGGTTTTGGGTCATTGTGGGTTTTTTTATTGGTCTCTACGATTTTCTTTTAATTGATTTAATTGAAGTATAGTTGATTTACAATGTTTTGTTCCTTTTGCTGTACAGCAAATTGATTCAGTTACACACCTCTCTATCTATGCATTCTTTCGCATTTTCTTTTCCAGTGTGCTTTATCACAGGATATTGAATACAATTTCCTTTGGTACACACTAGGACATTGTTCCTTTTCTAAATTAAATAATTAATTTACATTAAAAAATGTTTCTCTTATTTTAGAATATGGTTGAATAACAATGCTGTGTTAGTTGCAGGTGTGCAGCAAAGTGATTCAGTTATAAATTATATATGTTCCTATTCGTTTTCATATTGATTCCCATTTAGGTGATTTAAAAATACTGAGCAAAATCCCTGTACTATACAGTAGGTCCTCATTTGTAATCTGTTTTAATAGAAGAGTGTGTACATGTAAATCCGAAACTCCCAAACTATCCCTCGCCCCCACGCCATTTCCTCTGGTAACCATAGGTTTGTAATCTGAGTGTGTGAGTCTGTTTCTCTTTCGTAAATAAGTTCATTTGTATCCTTTCCTTTTAGATTCCTTATATAAGCCATATTGTGTGATAGTTTTACTTCACTTAGTATGATCATCTCCAGGTCCATCCATGTTGCTGTAAATGGCATTATTTCGTCTTTTTGTTGGCTGAGTAATGTTCCATTATATATATGTACCGCTTCTCCTTCATCCATTCTTCTGTCAATGGACATTTTGGTTGCTTCTGTGTCTTGACTAGGGTAAAGAGTGCTGCAATGAATTTTGGGATGCATGTATCCTTTAGAACTATGTATTTCTCTGAATATATGCCCAGCAGTGGGATTCCTGGATCATATGGTAGGTCTACTTTTAGTTTCATAAGGAACCCCCATACTGTTCCCTATAGTGTCTGGACCAATTTACATTTCCTTTCAGAGTATACAAGGGTTCCCTTTTCTCATGACCTTGTTCTTTCTCCATTCTATGTACAATACTTTGCATCTGCTAACCCCAAACTCCCAATCCATCTCTTGCATGCTTCCCCTCTCCCTGGCAACAACCAGTCTCTTCTCTATGTCTGTGAGTCTGTTTCTTTTATGTAGCTCCGTTCTTTTGTGTCAGATTTTTCAGTCCACATATACGTGATAACATATGGTATTTCTCCTTCTCTTTGAGACATGCTTCACTTCGTATGATTATTTTTAGCTCCATTCATATTGCTGCTAACGGCATCATTACATCCTTTGTTATGGCTGAGTAGTATTCCGTTGTATATATGTACACCACAACTGCTTTATCCATTCAGGTGTCAGTGGACGTTTGGGTTGCCTCCATGTCTTGGCTATGGTTAATAGTGCTGCTGTGCACATAGGGATTCACGTAGCTTCTTGAATTAGACGGTTGTCTGGATATATACCCAGGAGTTGTGTTGCTGGATCGTATGGCAAGTCAAGTTTTAGTTTTTTGAGTAAGCTCCACTCTGTTTTCCTAAGTGGCTGTGCCAGTTTACATCCCCATGCACAGTGTAGGAAGGTTCCCTTTCCTTCACACCCTCCCCGCATTTATTGTTTTTACATATTTTGATGATGGCTATTCTGAGTAGTGTGAGATCATATTTCATTTGAGTTTTGATTTGCATTTGTCTAATTATTAGGGATGTTGAGCATCTTTTCATGTGACTGTTGGCCATGTATATGTCTTCTTTGGAGAAATGTCTATTTAAGTCTTCTGCCTATTGTGGCTGATTCTTTGTTTGGTTTTATATATATATATATATATATATATATATATATATATATACATATATTGACCCACATGCGTTCTTTTCAAATTTTGGAGACTAATCCCTTGGAGCTAGTATCATTGGCAAATATTTTCTCCCGTTCTGTGGGTTGTCTTTTTCTTTTGTCTATGGTTTTCTTTGCTCTGCAAAATATTTTCAGTTTAATTAGGTCCCGTTTGTTTATTTTTCTTCTGATATCCATTACTCTAGGAGACGCCTAGACAAAGATATTGCTGTGGTTTGTCATTGAGGGTTCTGCTTATGCTTTCCTCTAAGAGGATTATAGTATCCTGTCTTATATTTAGATCTGTTATCCACGTTGTGTTTATTTTTGTACATGCTGTTAAAGAATATATTAATTTCATTTTTTTACTGGAGTTGTCCAGCACTCTTTGTTGAACAGACTGTCTTTCTTCCATTGTATATTTTTGCCTCCATTGTCACAGATTAATTGACCATAGATGTGTGGGTTCACTTTGGGATTTCTATCCTGTTCCATTCATCTATATTTCTGTTTCTGTGCCAGTACCACATTCTTTTGATGACTTAATCTGTGTAGTACAGTCTGAAGTCAGGGAGCCTGATTCTTCCAGCTCCATTTTTCTTTCTCAAGGTTGCTTTGAATATTTGCCTCCATACAGATTTTCAGACTGTGTATTTTAGTTCTGTGATAAATGCCATTGGTAATTTGATAGGCCTTGCTTTGTATCTTTACACTGCCTAGGACAATATAGTCATTTTGACAACGTTGATTATTCTAATCCAAGAACATGGTATATCTTTCCATCTGTTTGTGTTGTCTTCTATTTCTTTCATCGGTGTCTTAGAATTTTTGGAGTCCTGGCCTTTTGTCTACTTAGGTAGGTTTATTCCTAAGTATATTTTTCTTTTTGATGTGATGGTAAATGGCATTGTTTCTGTAATGTATTTTTCTGACCTTTTGTTGTTAGTGTATAAAAGTACAACTGATTTCTCTATATTTATTTTGTGTCCTCCAACTTTACGAGATTCTTTGATGAGCTCTAGTAGGTCTCTGCTTACATGTTTAGGATTTTCTACGTACACTACCATGTCATCTGCAAACAGTGACAGTTTTATGCCCCCTTTTCCAATTTGGATACCTTTTGTTTCTTGTTCTTCTCTGATTGCCATGGCTAGGACTTCCAAAACTATGTTGAATAATAGTGGCAAGAATGGACATCCTTGTCTTGTTCCTGATCTTAGTGGAAATGCTTTCAGCTTTGTACCATTGAGTTTGATGTTAGCTGTCGGTGTGTCACATACGTCGAGGTGTGTTCACTCTATGTCCACTTTCTGGAGAGTTTTTCTGATAAATATGTGTGGAACTTTGTCAAAAGGTTTTTCTGCATCTCTTGACATGACCATATGATTATGGTTCTTCAATTGGTTGATGTGGTGTATCACACTGATTGATTTGCGGATATAGAAAATTCCTGCCATCCCTGGGATAAATCCCACTTGATCATGGTGTACGAGCCTTTTAATGTACTGTTGGAGTCTGTTTGCAATATTGTGTTGATGATATTTGTATCTACGTTCATCAGTGCTGTGGGTCTGTCCTTTTATTTTCTCTGTGAGGTATCTTTGTCTGCTTTTTGGTATCAGAGTATTGGTGGCCTCATAGAATGAGTTCAGAAGTTTTCTTTCCTCTGCAGGTTTCTAGAAGAGTGGCAGAAGGATAGGTGTTAACTCTTCTCTAAATGTTTGGTAGAATTCCACTGTGAAGTCATCTGGTCCTGGATCTTCATTTGTTGATTCAGCTTTTAATTACTAACTGAATCCAGGAAAGGTAGTTGTTTAGTTCATATATTCCAGTTCTTCCTGCTTCAGTTTTGGGAGATTGTACCTTTGTAGAAGTTTGTCCGTTTTCTCTAGGTTGTTCATTTTATTGGCAAATGTTTGCTCTTAGTAGTCTCAGGGTCCTTTGAATTTCCATGATGTTGATTGTAACTGCTTGCTTTTCATTGGTACATTTATTGGTTTGAGCTGTCTCCCTTTTTTTGCCTGAGGAGTCTGGCTAAGGATTTTGAATATTGTTTACCTTTTCAATGAGCCAGGTTTTCGTTTCATTGAGCTTTTGTTGGTTTGTTGTTTGTTTTTTAGGCTCTATTTCATTTATTTCTTCTCAGATGGTTATGATTTCTTTCCTTCCACTAACTTTGGGTTTTGTTTGTTCATTTTTCTGGAGTTACGTTTGGTGTAAAGTTACATCATTTATGTAAGCGTTTTCTTCTTGTTAACTTCTATCACTGAAAACTTCCCTCTTAGATCAGGTATTGCTGCATCCCATTGGTTTTGGGTCATTGTGGGTTTTTTTATTGGTCTCTACGATTTTCTTTTAATTGATTTAATTGAAGTATAGTTGATTTACAATGTTTTGTTCCTTTTGCTGTACAGCAAATTGATTCAGTTACACACCTCTCTATCTATGCATTCTTTCGCATTTTCTTTTCCAGTGTGCTTTATCACAGGATATTGAATACAATTTCCTTTGGTACACACTAGGACATTGTTCCTTTTCTAAATTAAATAATTAATTTACATTAAAAAATGTTTCTCTTATTTTAGAATATGGTTGAATAACAATGCTGTGTTAGTTGCAGGTGTGCAGCAAAGTGATTCAGTTATAAATTATATATGTTCCTATTCGTTTTCATATTGATTCCCATTTAGGTGATTAAAAAATACTGAGCAAAATCCCTGTACTATACAGTAGGTCCTCATTTGTAATCTGTTTTAATAGAAGAGTGTGTACATGTAAATCCGAAACTCCCAAACTATCCCTCGCCCCCACGCCATTTCCTCTGGTAACCATAGGTTTGTAATCTGAGTGTGTGAGTCTGTTTCTCTTTCGTAAATAAGTTCATTTGTATCCTTTCCTTTTAGATTCCTTATATAAGCCATATTGTGTGATAGTTTTACTTCACTTAGTATGATCATCTCCAGGTCCATCCATGTTGCTGTAAATGGCATTATTTCGTCTTTTTGTTGGCTGAGTAATGTTCCATTATATATATGTACCGCTTCTCCTTCATCCATTCTTCTGTCAATGGACATTTTGGTTGCTTCTGTGTCTTGACTAGGGTAAAGAGTGCTGCAATGAATTTTGGGATGCATGTATCCTTTAGAACTATGTATTTCTCTGAATATATGCCCAGCAGTGGGATTCCTGGATCATATGGTAGGTCTACTTTTAGTTTCATAAGGAACCCCCATACTGTTCCCTATAGTGTCTGGACCAATTTACATTTCCTTTCAGAGTATACAAGGGTTCCCTTTTCTCATGACCTTGTTCTTTCTCCATTCTATGTACAATACTTTGCATCTGCTAACCCCAAACTCCCAATCCATCTCTTGCATGCTTCCCCTCTCCCTGGCAACAACCAGTCTCTTCTCTATGTCTGTGAGTCTGTTTCTTTTATGTAGCTCCGTTCTTTTGTGTCAGATTTTTCAGTCCACATATACGTGATAACATATGGTATTTCTCCTTCTCTTTGAGACATGCTTCACTTCGTATGATTATTTTTAGCTCCATTCATATTGCTGCAAACGGCATCATTACATCCTTTGTTATGGCTGAGTAGTATTCCGTTGTATATATGTACACCACAACTGCTTTATCCATTCAGGTGTCAGTGGACGTTTGGGTTGCCTCCATGTCTTGGCTATGGTTAATAGTGCTGCTGTGCACATAGGGATTCACGTACCTTCTTGAATTAGACGGTTGTCTGGATATATACCCAGGAGTTGTGTTGCTGGATCGTATGGCAAGTCAAGTTTTAGTTTTTTGAGTAAGCTCCACTCTGTTTTCCTAAGTGGCTGTGCCAGTTTACATCCCCATGCACAGTGTAGGAAGGTTCCCTTTCCTTCACACCCTCCCCGCATTTATTGTTTTTACATATTTTGATGATGGCTATTCTGAGTAGTGTGAGATCATATTTCATTTGAGTTTTGATTTGCATTTGTCTAATTATTAGGGATGTTGAGCATCTTTTCATGTGACTGTTGGCCATGTATATGTCTTCTTTGGAGAAATGTCTATTTAAGTCTTCTGCCTATTGTGGCTGATTCTTTGTTTGGTTTTATATATATATATATATATATATATATATATATATATATACATATATTGACCCACATGCGTTCTTTTCAAATTTTGGAGACTAATCCCTTGGAGCTAGTATCATTGGCAAATATTTTCTCCCGTTCTGTGGGTTGTCTTTTTCTTTTGTCTATGGTTTTCTTTGCTCTGCAAAATATTTTCAGTTTAATTAGGTCCCGTTTGTTTATTTTTCTTCTGATATCCATTACTCTAGGAGACGCCTAGACAAAGATATTGCTGTGGTTTGTCATTGAGGGTTCTGCTTATGCTTTCCTCTAAGAGGATTATAGTATCCTGTCTTATATTTAGATCTGTTATCCACGTTGTGTTTATTTTTGTACATGCTGTTAAAGAATATATTAATTTCATTTTTTTACTGGAGTTGTCCAGCACTCTTTGTTGAACAGACTGTCTTTCTTCCATTGTATATTTTTGCCTCCATTGTCACAGATTAATTGACCATAGATGTGTGGGTTCACTTTGGGATTTCTATCCTGTTCCATTCATCTATATTTCTGTTTCTGTGCCAGTACCACATTCTTTTGATGACTTAATCTGTGTAGTACAGTCTGAAGTCAGGGAGCCTGATTCTTCCAGCTCCATTTTTCTTTCTCAAGGTTGCTTTGAATATTTGCCTCCATACAGATTTTCAGACTGTGTATTTTAGTTCTGTGATAAATGCCATTGGTAATTTGATAGGCCTTGCTTTGTATCTTTACACTGCCTAGGACAATATAGTCATTTTGACAACGTTGATTATTCTAATCCAAGAACATGGTATATCTTTCCATCTGTTTGTGTTGTCTTCTATTTCTTTCATCGGTGTCTTAGAATTTTTGCAGTCCTGGCCTTTTGTCTACTTAGGTAGGTTTATTCCTAAGTATATTTTTCTTTTTGATGTGATGGTAAATGGCATTGTTTCTGTAATGTATTTTTCTGACCTTTTGTTGTTAGTGTATAAAAGTACAACTGATTTCTCTATATTTATTTTGTGTCCTCCAACTTTACGAGATTCTTTGATGAGCTCTAGTAGGTCTCTGCTTACATGTTTAGGATTTTCTACGTACACTACCATGTCATCTGCAAACAGTGACAGTTTTATGCCCCCTTTTCCAATTTGGATACCTTTTGTTTCTTGTTCTTCTCTGATTGCCATGGCTAGGACTTCCAAAACTATGTTGAATAATAGTGGCAAGAATGGACATCCTTGTCTTGTTCCTGATCTTAGTGGAAATGCTTTCAGCTTTGTACCATTGAGTTTGATGTTAGCTGTCGGTGTGTCACATACGTCGAGGTGTGTTCACTCTATGTCCACTTTCTGGAGAGTTTTTCTGATAAATATGTGTGGAACTTTGTCAAAAGGTTTTTCTGCATCTCTTGACATGACCATATGATTATGGTTCTTCAATTGGTTGATGTGGTGTATCACACTGATTGATTTGCGGATATAGAAAATTCCTGCCATCCCTGGGATAAATCCCACTTGATCATGGTGTACGAGCCTTTTAATGTACTGTTGGAGTCTGTTTGCAATATTGTGTTGATGATATTTGTATCTACGTTCATCAGTGCTGTGGGTCTGTCCTTTTATTTTCTCTGTGAGGTATCTTTGTCTGCTTTTTGGTATCAGAGTATTGGTGGCCTCATAGAATGAGTTCAGAAGTTTTCTTTCCTCTGCAGGTTTCTAGAAGAGTGGCAGAAGGATAGGTGTTAACTCTTCTCTAAATGTTTGGTAGAATTCCACTGTGAAGTCATCTGGTCCTGGATCTTCATTTGTTGATTCAGCTTTTAATTACTAACTGAATCCAGGAAAGGTAGTTGTTTAGTTCATATATTCCAGTTCTTCCTGCTTCAGTTTTGGGAGATTGTACCTTTGTAGAAGTTTGTCCGTTTTCTCTAGGTTGTTCATTTTATTGGCAAATGTTTGCTCTTAGTAGTCTCAGGGTCCTTTGAATTTCCATGATGTTGATTGTAACTGCTTGCTTTTCATTGGTACATTTATTGGTTTGAGCTCTCTCCCATTTTTTGCCTGAGGAGTCTGGCTAAGGATTTTGAATATTGTTTACCTTTTCAATGAGCCAGGTTTTAGTTTCATTGAGCTTTTGTTTGTTTGTTGTTTGTTTTTTAGGCTCTATTTCATTTATTTCTTCTCAGATGGTTATGATTTCTTTCCTTCCACTAACTTTGGGTTTTGTTTGTTCATTTTTCTGGAGTTACGTTTGGTGTAAAGTTACATCATTTATGTAAGCGTTTTCTTCTTGTTAACTTCTATCACTGAAAACTTCCCTCTTAGATCAGGTATTGCTGCATCCCATTGGTTTTGGGTCATTGTGGGTTTTTTTATTGGTCTCTACGATTTTCTTTTAATTGATTTAATTGAAGTATAGTTGATTTACAATGTTTTGTTCCTTTTGCTGTACAGCAAATTGATTCAGTTACACACCTCTCTATCTATGCATTCTTTCGCATTTTCTTTTCCAGTGTGCTTTATCACAGGATATTGAATACAATTTCCTTTGGTACACACTAGGACATTGTTCCTTTTCTAAATTAAATAATTAATTTACATTAAAAAATGTTTCTCTTATTTTAGAATATAGTTGAATAACAATGCTGTGTTAGTTGCAGGTGTGCAGCAAAGTGATTCAGTTATAAATTATATATGTTCCTATTCGTTTTCATATTGATTCCCATTTAGGTGATTTAAAAATACTGAGCAAAATCCCTGTACTATACAGTAGGTCCTCATTTGTAATCTGTTTTAATAGAAGAGTGTGTACATGTAAATCCGAAACTCCCAAACTATCCCTCGCCCCCACGCCATTTCCTCTGGTAACCATAGGTTTGTAATCTGAGTGTGTGAGTCTGTTTCTCTTTCGTAAATAAGTTCATTTGTATCCTTTCCTTTTAGATTCCTTATATAAGCCATATTGTGTGATAGTTTTACTTCGCTTAGTATGATCATCTCCAGGTCCATCCATGTTGCTGTAAATGGCATTATTTCGTCTTTTTGTTGGCTGAGTAATGTTCCATTATATATATGTACCGCTTCTCCTTCATCCATTCTTCTGTCAATGGACATTTTGGTTGCTTCTGTGTCTTGACTAGGGTAAAGAGTGCTGCAATGAATTTTGGGATGCATGTATCCTTTAGAACTATGTATTTCTCTGAATATATGCCCAGCAGTGGGATTCCTGGATCATATGGTAGGTCTACTTTTAGTTTTATAAGGAACCCCCATACTGTTCCCTATAGTGTCTGGACCAATTTACATTTCCTTTCAGAGTATACAAGGGTTCCCTTTTCTCATGACCTTGTTCTTTCTCCATTCTATGTACAATACTTTGCATCTGCTAACCCCAAACTCCCAATCCATCTCTTGCATGCTTCCCCTCTCCCTGGCAACAACCAGTCTCTTCTCTATGTCTGTGAGTCTGTTTCTTTTATGTAGCTCCGTTCTTTTGTGTCAGATTTTTCAGTCCACATATACGTGATAACATATGGTATTTCTCCTTCTCTTTGTGACATGCTTCACTTAGTGTGATCATTTTTAGCTCCATTCATATTGCTGCAAATGGCATTATTACATCCTTTGTTATGGCTGAGTAGTATTCCGTTGTATATATGTACACCACAACTGCTTTATCCATTCAGGTGTCAGTGGACGTTTGGGTTGCCTCCATGTCTTGGCTATGGTTAATAGTGCTGCTGTGCACATAGGGATTCACGTAGCTTCTTGAATTAGACGGTTGTCTGGATATATACCCAGGAGTTGTGTTGCTGGATCGTATGGCAAGTCGAGTTTTAGTTTTTTGAGTAAGCTCCACTCTGTTTTCCTAAGTGGCTGTGCCAGTTTACATCCCCATGCACAGTGTAGGAAGGTTCCTTTTCCTTCACACCCTCCCCAGCATTTATTGTTTTTACATTTTTTGATGATGGCTATTCTGAGTAGTGTGAGATCATCTTTCATTTGAGTTTTGATTTGCATTTGTCTAATTATTAGGTATGTTGAGCATCTTTTCATGTGACTGTTGGCCATGTATATGTCTTCTTTGGAGAAATGTCTATTTAAGTCTTCTGCCCATTGTGGCTGATTCTTTGTTTGGTTTTATGTATATATATATATATATATATATATATATATATATATATATATATATATATATATATATATATACATATATTGACCCACATGCGTTCTTTTCAAATTTTGGAGACTAATCCCTTGGAGCTAGTATCATTGGCAAATATTTTCTCCCGTTCTGTGGGTTGTCTTTTTCTTTTGTCTATGGTTTTCTTTGCTCTGCAAAATATTTTCAGTTTAATTAGGTCCCGTTTGTTTATTTTTCTTCTGATATCCATTACTCTAGGAGACGCCTAGACAAAGATATTGCTGTGGTTTGTCATTGAGGGTTCTGCTTATGCTTTCCTCTAAGAGGATTATAGTATCCTGTCTTATATTTAGATCTGTTATCCACGTTGTGTTTATTTTTGTACATGCTGTTAAAGAATATATTAATTTCATTTTTTTACTGGAGTTGTCCAGCACTCTTTGTTGAACAGACTGTCTTTCTTCCATTGTATATTTTTGCCTCCATTGTCACAGATTAATTGACCATAGATGTGTGGGTTCACTTTGGGATTTCTATCCTGTTCCATTCATCTATATTTCTGTTTCTGTGCCAGTACCACATTCTTTTGATGACTTAATCTGTGTAGTACAGTCTGAAGTCAGGGAGCCTGATTCTTCCAGCTCCATTTTTCTTTCTCAAGGTTGCTTTGAATATTTGCCTCCATACAGATTTTCAGACTGTGTATTTTAGTTCTGTGATAAATGCCATTGGTAATTTGATAGGCCTTGCTTTGTATCTTTACACTGCCTAGGACAATATAGTCATTTTGACAACGTTGATTATTCTAATCCAAGAACATGGTATATCTTTCCATCTGTTTGTGTTGTCTTCTATTTCTTTCATCGGTGTCTTAGAATTTTTGGAGTCCTGGCCTTTTGTCTACTTAGGTAGGTTTATTCCTAAGTATATTTTTCTTTTTGATGTGATGGTAAATGGCATTGTTTCTGTAATGTATTTTTCTGACCTTTTGTTGTTAGTGTATAAAAGTACAACTGATTTCTCTATATTTATTTTGTGTCCTCCAACTTTACGAGATTCTTTGATGAGCTCTAGTAGGTCTCTGCTTACATGTTTAGGATTTTCTACGTACACTACCATGTCATCTGCAAACAGTGACAGTTTTATGCCCCCTTTTCCAATTTGGATACCTTTTGTTTCTTGTTCTTCTCTGATTGCCATGGCTAGGACTTCCAAAACTATGTTGAATAATAGTGGCAAGAATGGACATCCTTGTCTTGTTCCTGATCTTAGTGGAAATGCTTTCAGCTTTGTACCATTGAGTTTGATGTTAGCTGTCAGTGTGTCACATACGTCGAGGTGTGTTCACTCTATGTCCACTTTCTGGAGAGTTTTTCTGATAAATATGTGTGGAACTTTGTCAAAAGGTTTTTCTGCATCTCTTGACATGACCATATGATTATGGTTCTTCAATTGGTTGATGTGGTGTATCACACTGATTGATTTGCGGATATAGAAAATTCCTTCCATCCCTGGGATAAATCCCACTTGATCATGGTGTACGAGCCTTTTAATGTACTGTTGGAGTCTGTTTGCAATATTGTGTTGATGATATTTGTATCTACGTTCATCAGTGCTGTGGGTCTGTCCTTTTATTTTCTCTGTGAGGTATCTTTGTCTGCTTTTTGGTATCAGAGTATTGGTGGCCTCATAGAATGAGTTCAGAAGTTTTCTTTCCTCTGCAGGTTTCTAGAAGAGTGGCAGAAGGATAGGTGTTAACTCTTCTCTAAATGTTTGGTAGAATTCCACTGTGAAGTCATCTGGTCCTGGATCTTCATTTGTTGATTCAGCTTTTAATTACTAACCGAATCCAGGAAAGGTAGTTGTTTAGTTCATATATTCCAGTTCTTCCTGCTTCAGTTTTGGGAGATTGTACCTTTGTAGAAGTTTGTCCGTTTTCTCTAGGTTGTTCATTTTATTGGCAAATGTTTGCTCTTAGTAGTCTCAGGGTCCTTTGAATTTCCATGATGTTGATTGTAACTGCTTGCTTTTCATTGGTACATTTATTGGTTTGAGCTCTCTCCCTTTTTTTGCCTGAGGAGTCTGGCTAAGGATTTTGAATATTGTTTACCTTTTCAATGAGCCAGGTTTTAGTTTCATTGAGCTTTTGTTTGTTTGTTGTTTGTTTTTTAGGCTCTATTTCATTTATTTCTTCTCAGATGGTTATGATTTCTTTCCTTCCACTAACTTTGGGTTTTGTTTGTTCATTTTTCTGGAGTTACGTTTGGTGTAAAGTTACATCATTTATGTAAGCGTTTTCTTCTTGTTAACTTCTATCACTGAAAACTTCCCTCTTAGATCAGGTATTGCTGCATCCCATTGGTTTTGGGTCATTGTGGGTTTTTTTATTGGTCTCTACGATTTTCTTTTAATTGATTTAATTGAAGTATAGTTGATTTACAATGTTTTGTTCCTTTTGCTGTACAGCAAATTGATTCAGTTACACACCTCTCTATCTATGCATTCTTTCGCATTTTCTTTTCCAGTGTGCTTTATCACAGGATATTGAATACAATTTCCTTTGGTACACACTAGGACATTGTTCCTTTTCTAAATTAAATAATTAATTTACATTAAAAAATGTTTCTCTTATTTTAGAATATAGTTGAATAACAATGCTGTGTTAGTTGCAGGTGTGCAGCAAAGTGATTCAGTTATAAATTATATATGTTCCTATTCGTTTTCATATTGATTCCCATTTAGGTGATTTAAAAATACTGAGCAAAATCCCTGTACTATACAGTAGGTCCTCATTTGTAATCTGTTTTAATAGAAGAGTGTGTACATGTAAATCCGAAACTCCCAAACTATCCCTCGCCCCCACGCCATTTCCTCTGGTAACCATAGGTTTGTAATCTGAGTGTGTGAGTCTGTTTCTCTTTCGTAAATAAGTTCATTTGTATCCTTTCCTTTTAGATTCCTTATATAAGCCATATTGTGTGATAGTTTTACTTCGCTTAGTATGATCATCTCCAGGTCCATCCATGTTGCTGTAAATGGCATTATTTCGTCATTTTGTTGGCTGAGTAATGTTCCATTATATATATGTACCGCTTCTCCTTCATCCATTCTTCTGTCAGTGGACATTTTGGTTGCTTCTGTGTCTTGACTAGGGTAAAGAGTGCTGCAATGAATTTTGGGATGCATGTATCCTTTAGAACTATGTATTTCTCTGAATATATGCCCAGCAGTGGGATTCCTGGATCATATGGTAGGTCTACTTTTAGTTTCATAAGGAACCCCCATACTGTTCCCTATAGTGTCTGGACCAATTTACATTTCCTTTCAGAGTATACAAGGGTTCCCTTTTCTCATGACCTTGTTCTTTCTCCATTCTATGTACAATAGTTTGCATCTGCTAACCCCAAACTCCCAATCCATCTCTTGCATGCTTCCCCTCTCCCTGGCAACAACCAGTCTCTTCTCTATGTCTGTGAGTCTGTTTCTTTTATGTAGCTCCGTTCTTTTGTGTCAGATTTTTCAGTCCACATATACGTGATAACATATGGTATTTCTCCTTCTCTTTGAGACATGCTTCACTTCGTGTGATCATTTTTAGCTCCATTCATATTGCTACAAATGGCATTATTACATCCTTTGTTATGGCTGAGTAGTATTCCGTTGTATATATGTACACCACAACTGCTTTATCCATTCAGGTGTCAGTGGACGTTTGGGTTGCCTCCATGTCTTGGCTATGGTTAATAGTGCTGCTGTGCACATAGGGATTCACGTAGCTTCTTGAATTAGACGGTTGTCTGGATATATACCCAGGAGTTGTGTTGCTGGATCGTATGGCAAGTCGAGTTTTAGTTTTTTGAGTAAGCTCCACTCTGTTTTCCTAAGTGGCTGTGCCAGTTTACATCCCCATGCACAGTGTAGGAAGGTTCCTTTTCCTTCACACCCTCCCCAGCATTTATTGTTTTTACATTTTTTGATGATGGCTATTCTGAGTAGTGTGAGATCATCTTTCATTTGAGTTTTGATTTGCATTTGTCTAATTATTAGGTATGTTGAGCATCTTTTCATGTGACTGTTGGCCATGTATATGTCTTCTTTGGAGAAATGTCTATTTAAGTCTTCTGCCCATTGTGGCTGATTCTTTGTTTGGTTTTATGTATATATATATATATATATATATATATATATATATATATATATATATATATACATATATTGACCCACATGCGTTCTTTTCAAATTTTGGAGACTAATCCCTTGGAGCTAGTATCATTGGCAAATATTTTCTCCCGTTCTGTGGGTTGTCTTTTTCTTTTGTCTATGGTTTTCTTTGCTCTGCAAAATATTTTCAGTTTAATTAGGTCCCGTTTGTTTATTTTTCTTCTGATATCCATTACTCTAGGAGACGCCTAGACAAAGATATTGCTGTGGTTTGTCATTGAGGGTTCTGCTTATGCTTTCCTCTAAGAGGATTATAGTATCCTGTCTTATATTTAGATCTGTTATCCACGTTGTGTTTATTTTTGTACATGCTGTTAAAGAATATATTAATTTCATTTTTTTACTGGAGTTGTCCAGCACTCTTTGTTGAACAGACTGTCTTTCTTCCATTGTATATTTTTGCCTCCATTGTCACAGATTAATTGACCATAGATGTGTGGGTTCACTTTGGGATTTCTATCCTGTTCCATTCATCTATATTTCTGTTTCTGTGCCAGTACCACATTCTTTTGATGACTTAATCTGTGTAGTACAGTCTGAAGTCAGGGAGCCTGATTCTTCCAGCTCCATTTTTCTTTCTCAAGGTTGCTTTGAATATTTGCCTCCATACAGATTTTCAGACTGTGTATTTTAGTTCTGTGATAAATGCCATTGGTAATTTGATAGGCCTTGCTTTGTATCTTTACACTGCCTAGGACAATATAGTCATTTTGACAACGTTGATTATTCTAATCCAAGAACATGGTATATCTTTCCATCTGTTTGTGTTGTCTTCTATTTCTTTCATCGGTGTCTTAGAATTTTTGCAGTCCTGGCCTTTTGTCTACTTAGGTAGGTTTATTCCTAAGTATATTTTTCTTTTTGATGTGATGGTAAATGGCATTGTTTCTGTAATGTATTTTTCTGACCTTTTGTTGTTAGTGTATAAAAGTACAACTGATTTCTCTATATTTATTTTGTGTCCTCCAACTTTACGAGATTCTTTGATGAGCTCTAGTAGGTCTCTGCTTACATGTTTAGGATTTTCTACGTACACTACCATGTCATCTGCAAACAGTGACAGTTTTATGCCCCCTTTTCCAATTTGGATACCTTTTGTTTCTTGTTCTTCTCTGATTGCCATGGCTAGGACTTCCAAAACTATGTTGAATAATAGTGGCAAGAATGGACATCCTTGTCTTGTTCCTGATCTTAGTGGAAATGCTTTCAGCTTTGTACCATTGAGTTTGATGTTAGCTGTCAGTGTGTCACATACGTCGAGGTGTGTTCACTCTATGTCCACTTTCTGGAGAGTTTTTCTGATAAATATGTGTGGAACTTTGTCAAAAGGTTTTTCTGCATCTCTTGACATGACCATATGATTATGGTTCTTCAATTGGTTGATGTGGTGTATCACACTGATTGATTTGCGGATATAGAAAATTCCTTCCATCCCTGGGATAAATCCCACTTGATCATGGTGTACGAGCCTTTTAATGTACTGTTGGAGTCTGTTTGCAATATTGTGTTGATGATATTTGTATCTACGTTCATCAGTGCTGTGGGTCTGTCCTTTTATTTTCTCTGTGAGGTATCTTTGTCTGCTTTTTGGTATCAGAGTATTGGTGGCCTCATAGAATGAGTTCAGAAGTTTTCTTTCCTCTGCAGGTTTCTAGAAGAGTGGCAGAAGGATAGGTGTTAACTCTTCTCTAAATGTTTGGTAGAATTCCACTGTGAAGTCATCTGGTCCTGGATCTTCATTTGTTGATTCAGCTTTTAATTACTAACTGAATCCAGGAAAGGTAGTTGTTTAGTTCATATATTCCAGTTCTTCCTGCTTCAGTTTTGGGAGATTGTACCTTTGTAGAAGTTTGTCCGTTTTCTCTAGGTTGTTCATTTTATTGGCAAATGTTTGCTCTTAGTAGTCTCAGGGTCCTTTGAATTTCCATGATGTTGATTGTAACTGCTTGCTTTTCATTGGTACATTTATTGGTTTGAGCTCTCTCCCTTTTTTTGCCTGAGGAGTCTGGCTAAGGATTTTGAATATTGTTTACCTTTTCAATGAGCCAGGTTTTAGTTTCATTGAGCTTTTGTTTGTTTGTTGTTTGTTTTTTAGGCTCTATTTCATTTATTTCTTCTCAGATGGTTATGATTTCTTTCCTTCCACTAACTTTGGGTTTGTTTGTTCATTTTTCTGGAGTTACGTTTGGTGTAAAGTTACATCATTTATGTAAGCGTTTTCTTCTTGTTAACTTCTATCACTGAAAACTTCCCTCTTAGATCAGGTATTGCTGCATCCCATTGGTTTTGGGTCATTGTGGGTTTTTTTATTGGTCTCTACGATTTTCTTTTAATTGATTTAATTGAAGTATAGTTGATTTACAATGTTTTGTTCCTTTTGCTGTACAGCAAATTGATTCAGTTACACACCTCTCTATCTATGCATTCTTTCGCATTTTCTTTTCCAGTGTGCTTTATCACAGGATATTGAATACAATTTCCTTTGGTACACACTAGGACATTGTTCCTTTTCTAAATTAAATAATTAATTTACATTAAAAAATGTTTCTCTTATTTTAGAATATAGTTGAATAACAATGCTGTGTTAGTTGCAGGTGTGCAGCAAAGTGATTCAGTTATAAATTATATATGTTCCTATTCGTTTTCATATTGATTCCCATTTAGGTGATTAAAAAATACTGAGCAAAATCCCTGTACTATACAGTAGGTCCTCATTTGTAATCTGTTTTAATAGAAGAGTGTGTACATGTAAATCCGAAACTCCCAAACTATCCCTCGCCCCCACGCCATTTCCTCTGGTAACCATAGGTTTGTAATCTGAGTGTGTGAGTCTGTTTCTCTTTCGTAAATAAGTTCATTTGTATCCTTTCCTTTTAGATTCCTTATATAAGCCATATTGTGTGATAGTTTTACTTCACTTAGTATGATCATCTCCAGGTCCATCCATGTTGCTGTAAATGGCATTATTTCGTCTTTTTGTTGGCTGAGTAATGTTCCATTATATATATGTACCGCTTCTCCTTCATCCATTCTTCTGTCAATGGACATTTTGGTTGCTTCTGTGTCTTGACTAGGGTAAAGAGTGCTGCAATGAATTTTGGGATGCATGTATCCTTTAGAACTATGTATTTCTCTGAATATATGCCCAGCAGTGGGATTCCTGGATCATATGGTAGGTCTACTTTTAGTTTTATAAGGAACCCCCATACTGTTCCCTATAGTGTCTGGACCAATTTACATTTCCTTTCAGAGTATACAAGGGTTCCCTTTTCTCATGACCTTGTTCTTTCTCCATTCTATGTACAATAGTTTGCATCTGCTAACCCCAAACTCCCAATCCATCTCTTGCATGCTTCCCCTCTCCCTGGCAACAACCAGTCTCTTCTCTATGTCTGTGAGTCTGTTTCTTTTATGTAGCTCCGTTCTTTTGTGTCAGATTTTTCAGTCCACATATACGTGATAACATATGGTATTTCTCCTTCTCTTTGTGACATGCTTCACTTCGTGTGATTATTTTTAGCTCCATTCATATTGCTGCAAACGGCATCATTACATCCTTTGTTATGGCTGAGTAGTATTCCGTTGTATATATGTACACCACAACTGCTTTATCCATTCAGGTGTCAGTGGACGTTTGGGTTGCCTCCATGTCTTGGCTATGGTTAATAGTGCTGCTGTGCACATAGGGATTCACGTACCTTCTTGAATTAGACGGTTGTCTGGATATATACCCAGGAGTTGTGTTGCTGGATCGTATGGCAAGTCAAGTTTTAGTTTTTTGAGTAAGCTCCACTCTGTTTTCCTAAGTGGCTGTGCCAGTTTACATCCCCATGCACAGTGTAGGAAGGTTCCCTTTCCTTCACACCCTCCCCGCATTTATTGTTTTTACATATTTTGATGATGGCTATTCTGAGTAGTGTGAGATCATATTTCATTTGAGTTTTGATTTTCATTTGTCTAATTATTAGGTATGTTGAGCATCTTTTCATGTGACTGTTGGCCATGTATATGTCTTCTTTGGAGAAATGTCTATTTAAGTCTTCTGCCCATTGTGGCTGATTCTTTGTTTGGTTTTTTATATATATATATATATATATATATATATTGACCCACATGCGTTCTTTTCAAATTTTGGAGACTAATCCCTTGGAGCTAGTATCATTGGCAAATATTTTCTCCCGTTCTGTGGGTTGTCTTTTTCTTTTGTCTATGGTTTTCTTTGCTCTGCAAAATATTTTCAGTTTAATTAGGTCCCGTTTGTTTATTTTTCTTCTGATATCCATTACTCTAGGAGACGCCTAGACAAAGATATTGCTGTGGTTTGTCATTGAGGGTTCTGCTTATGCTTTCCTCTAAGAGGATTATAGTATCCTGTCTTATATTTAGATCTGTTATCCACGTTGTGTTTATTTTTGTACATGCTGTTAAAGAATATATTAATTTCATTTTTTTACTGGAGTTGTCCAGCACTCTTTGTTGAACAGACTGTCTTTCTTCCATTGTATATTTTTGCCTCCATTGTCACAGATTAATTGACCATAGATGTGTGGGTTCACTTTGGGATTTCTATCCTGTTCCATTCATCTATATTTCTGTTTCTGTGCCAGTACCACATTCTTTTGATGACTTAATCTGTGTAGTACAGTCTGAAGTCAGGGAGCCTGATTCTTCCAGCTCCATTTTTCTTTCTCAAGGTTGCTTTGAATATTTGCCTCCATACAGATTTTCAGACTGTGTATTTTAGCTCTGTGATAAATGCCATTCGTAATTTGATAGGCCTTGCTTTGTATCTTTACACTGCCTAGGACAATATAGTCATTTTGACAATGTTGATTATTCTAATCCAAGAACATGGTATATCTTTCCATCTGTTTGTGTTGTCTTCTATTTCTTTCATCGGTGTCTTAGAATTTTTGGAGTCCTGGCCTTTTGTCTACTTAGGTAGGTTTATTCCTAAGTATATTTTTCTTTTTGATGTGATGGTAAATGGCATTGTTTCTGTAATGTATTTTTCTGACCTTTTGTTGTTAGTGTATAAAAGTACAACTGATTTCTCTATATTTATTTTGTGTCCTCCAACTTTACGAGATTCTTTGATGAGCTCTAGTAGGTCTCTGCTTACATGTTTAGGATTTTCTACGTACACTACCATGTCATCTGCAAACAGTGACAGTTTTATGCCCCCTTTTCCAATTTGGATACCTTTTGTTTCTTGTTCTTCTCTGATTGCCATGGCTAGGACTTCCAAAACTATGTTGAATAATAGTGGCAAGAATGGAGATCCTTGTCTTGTTCCTGATCTTAGTGGAAATGCTTTCAGCTTTGTACCATTGAGTTTGATGTTAGCTGTCGGTGTGTCACATACGTCGAGGTGTGTTCACTCTATGTCCACTTTCTGGAGAGTTTTTCTGATAAATATGTGTGGAACTTTGTCAAAAGGTTTTTCTGCATCTCTTGACATGACCATATGATTATGGTTCTTCAATTGGTTGATGTGGTGTATCACACTGATTGATTTGCGGATATAGAAAATTCCTGCCATCCCTGGGATAAATCCCACTTGATCATGGTGTACGAGCCTTTTAATGTACTGTTGGAGTCTGTTTGCAATATTGTGTTGATGATATTTGTATCTACGTTCATCAGTGCTGTGGGTCTGTCCTTTTATTTTCTCTGTGAGGTATCTTTGTCTGCTTTTTGGTATCAGAGTATTGGTGGCCTCATAGAATGAGTTCAGAAGTTTTCTTTCCTCTGCAGGTTTCTAGAAGAGTGGCAGAAGGATAGGTGTTAACTCTTCTCTAAATGTTTGGTAGAATTCCACTGTGAAGTCATCTGGTCCTGGATCTTCATTTGTTGATTCAGCTTTTAATTACTAACTGAATCCAGGAAAGGTAGTTGTTTAGTTCATATATTCCAGTTCTTCCTGCTTCAGTTTTGGGAGATTGTACCTTTGTAGAAGTTTGTCCGTTTTCTCTAGGTTGTTCATTTTATTGGCAAATGTTTGCTCTTAGTAGTCTCAGGGTCCTTTGAATTTCCATGATGTTGATTGTAACTGCTTGCTTTTCATTGGTACATTTATTGGTTTGAGCTCTCTCCCTTTTTTTGCCTGAGGAGTCTGGCTAAGGATTTTGAATATTGTTTACCTTTTCAATGAGCCAGGTTTTAGTTTCATTGAGCTTTTGTTTGTTTGTTGTTTGTTTTTTAGGCTCTATTTCATTTATTTCTTCTCAGATGGTTATGATTTCTTTCCTTCCACTAACTTTGGGTTTTGTTTGTTCATTTTTCTGGAGTTACGTTTGGTGTAAAGTTACATCATTTATGTAAGCGTTTTCTTCTTGTTAACTTCTATCACTGAAAACTTCCCTCTTAGATCAGGTATTGCTGCATCCCATTGGTTTTGGGTCATTGTGGGTTTTTTTATTGGTCTCTACGATTTTCTTTTAATTGATTTAATTGAAGTATAGTTGATTTACAATGTTTTGTTCCTTTTGCTGTACAGCAAATTGATTCAGTTACACACCTCTCTATCTATGCATTCTTTCGCATTTTCTTTTCCAGTGTGCTTTATCACAGGATATTGAATACAATTTCCTTTGGTACACACTAGGACATTGTTCCTTTTCTAAATTAAATAATTAATTTACATTAAAAAATGTTTCTCTTATTTTAGAATATAGTTGAATAACAATGCTGTGTTAGTTGCAGGTGTGCAGCAAAGTGATTCAGTTATAAATTATATATGTTCCTATTCGTTTTCATATTGATTCCCATTTAGGTGATTAAAAAATACTGAGCAAAATCCCTGTACTATACAGTAGGTCCTCATTTGTAATCTGTTTTAATAGAAGAGTGTGTACATGTAAATCCGAAACTCCCAAACTATCCCTCGCCCCCACGCCATTTCCTCTGGTAACCATAGGTTTGTAATCTGAGTGTGTGAGTCTGTTTCTCTTTCGTAAATAAGTTCATTTGTATCCTTTCCTTTTAGATTCCTTATATAAGCCATATTGTGTGATAGTTTTACTTCGCTTAGTATGATCATCTCCAGGTCCATCCATGTTGCTGTAAATGGCATTATTTCGTCTTTTTGTTGGCTGAGTAATGTTCCATTATATATATGTACCGCTTCTCCTTCATCCATTCTTCTGTCAATGGACATTTTGGTTGCTTCTGTGTCTTGACTAGGGTAAAGAGTGCTGCAATGAATTTTGGGATGCATGTATCCTTTAGAACTATGTATTTCTCTGAATATATGCCCAGCAGTGGGATTCCTGGATCATATGGTAGGTCTACTTTTAGTTTTATAAGGAACCCCCATACTGTTCCCTATAGTGTCTGGACCAATTTACATTTCCTTTCAGAGTATACAAGGGTTCCCTTTTCTCATGACCTTGTTCTTTCTCCATTCTATGTACAATAGTTTGCATCTGCTAACCCCAAACTCCCAATCCATCTCTTGCATGCTTCCCCTCTCCCTGGCAACAACCAGTCTCTTCTCTATGTCTGTGAGTCTGTTTCTTTTATGTAGCTCCGTTCTTTTGTGTCAGATTTTTCAGTCCACATATACGTGATAACATATGGTATTTCTCCTTCTCTTTGAGACATGCTTCACTTCGTGTGATTATTTTTAGCTCCATTCATATTGCTGCAAATGGCATTATTACATCCTTTGTTATGGCTGAGTAGTATTCCGTTGTATATATGTACACCACAACTGCTTTATCCATTCAGGTGTCAGTGGACGTTTGGGTTGCCTCCATGTCTTGGCTATGGTTAATAGTGCTGCTGTGCACATAGGGATTCACGTACCTTCTTGAATTAGACGGTTGTCTGGATATATACCCAGGAGTTGTGTTGCTGGATCGTATGGCAAGTCAAGTTTTAGTTTTTTGAGTAAGCTCCACTCTGTTTTCCTAAGTGGCTGTGCCAGTTTACATCCCCATGCACAGTGTAGGAAGGTTTCCTTTCCTTCACACCCTCCCCGCATTTATTGTTTTTACATATTTTGATGATGGCTATTCTGAGTAGTGTGAGATCATATTTCATTTGAGTTTTGATTTGCATTTGTCTAATTATTAGGTATGTTGAGCATCTTTTCATGTGACTGTTGGCCATGTATATGTCTTCTTTGGAGAAATGTCTATTTAAGTCTTCTGCCCATTGTGGCTGATTCTTTGTTTGGTTTTATATATATATATATATATATATATATATATATATATATATATATATATATATATATATATACATATATTGACCCACATGCGTTCTTTTCAAATTTTGGAGACTAATCCCTTGGAGCTAGTATCATTGGCAAATATTTTCTCCCGTTCTGTGGGTTGTCTTTTTCTTTTGTCTATGGTTTTCTTTGCTCTGCAAAATATTTTCAGTTTAATTAGGTCCCGTTTGTTTATTTTTCTTCTGATATCCATTACTCTAGGAGACGCCTAGACAAAGATATTGCTGTGGTTTGTCATTGAGGGTTCTGCTTATGCTTTCCTCTAAGAGGATTATAGTATCCTGTCTTATATTTAGATCTGTTATCCACGTTGTGTTTATTTTTGTACATGCTGTTAAAGAATATATTAATTTCATTTTTTTACTGGAGTTGTCCAGCACTCTTTGTTGAACAGACTGTCTTTCTTCCATTGTATATTTTTGCCTCCATTGTCACAGATTAATTGACCATAGATGTGTGGGTTCACTTTGGGATTTCTATCCTGTTCCATTCATCTATATTTCTGTTTCTGTGCCAGTACCACATTCTTTTGATGACTTAATCTGTGTAGTACAGTCTGAAGTCAGGGAGCCTGATTCTTCCAGCTCCATTTTTCTTTCTCAAGGTTGCTTTGAATATTTGCCTCCATACAGATTTTCAGACTGTGTATTTTAGTTCTGTGATAAATGCCATTGGTAATTTGATAGGCCTTGCTTTGTATCTTTACACTGCCTAGGACAATATAGTCATTTTGACAACGTTGATTATTCTAATCCAAGAACATGGTATATCTTTCCATCTGTTTGTGTTGTCTTCTATTTCTTTCATCGGTGTCTTAGAATTTTTGGAGTCCTGGCCTTTTGTCTACTTAGGTAGGTTTATTCCTAAGTATATTTTTCTTTTTGATGTGATGGTAAATGGCATTGTTTCTGTAATGTATTTTTCTGACCTTTTGTTGTTAGTGTATAAAAGTACAACTGATTTCTCTATATTTATTTTGTGTCCTCCAACTTTACGAGATTCTTTGATGAGCTCTAGTAGGTCTCTGCTTACATGTTTAGGATTTTCTACGTACACTACCATGTCATCTGCAAACAGTGACAGTTTTATGCCCCCTTTTCCAATTTGGATACCTTTTGTTTCTTGTTCTTCTCTGATTGCCATGGCTAGGACTTCCAAAACTATGTTGAATAATAGTGGCAAGAATGGACATCCTTGTCTTGTTCCTGATCTTAGTGGAAATGCTTTCAGCTTTGTACCATTGAGTTTGATGTTAGCTGTCGGTGTGTCACATACGTCGAGGTGTGTTCACTCTATGTCCACTTTCTGGAGAGTTTTTCTGATAAATATGTGTGGAACTTTGTCAAAAGGTTTTTCTGCATCTCTTGACATGACCATATGATTATGGTTCTTCAATTGGTTGATGTGGTGTATCACACTGATTGATTTGCGGATATAGAAAATTCCTGCCATCCCTGGGATAAATCCCACTTGATCATGGTGTACGAGCCTTTTAATGTACTGTTGGAGTCTGTTTGCAATATTGTGTTGATGATATTTGTATCTACGTTCATCAGTGCTGTGGGTCTGTCCTTTTATTTTCTCTGTGAGGTATCTTTGTCTGCTTTTTGGTATCAGAGTATTGGTGGCCTCATAGAATGAGTTCAGAAGTTTTCTTTCCTCTGCAGGTTTCTAGAAGAGTGGCAGAAGGATAGGTGTTAACTCTTCTCTAAATGTTTGGTAGAATTCCACTGTGAAGTCATCTGGTCCTGGATCTTCATTTGTTGATTCAGCTTTTAATTACTAACTGAATCCAGGAAAGGTAGTTGTTTAGTTCATATATTCCAGTTCTTCCTGCTTCAGTTTTGGGAGATTGTACCTTTGTAGAAGTTTGTCCGTTTTCTCTAGGTTGTTCATTTTATTGGCAAATGTTTGCTCTTAGTAGTCTCAGGGTCCTTTGAATTTCCATGATGTTGATTGTAACTGCTTGCTTTTCATTGGTACATTTATTGGTTTGAGCTCTCTCCCTTTTTTTGCCTGAGGAGTCTGGCTAAGGATTTTGAATATTGTTTACCTTTTCAATGAGCCAGGTTTTCGTTTCATTGAGCTTTTGTTGGTTTGTTGTTTGTTTTTTAGGCTCTATTTCATTTATTTCTTCTCAGATGGTTATGATTTCTTTCCTTCCACTAACTTTGGGTTTTGTTTGTTCATTTTTCTGGAGTTACGTTTGGTGTAAAGTTACATCATTTATGTAAGCGTTTTCTTCTTGTTAACTTCTATCACTGAAAACTTCCCTCTTAGATCAGGTATTGCTGCATCCCATTGGTTTTGGGTCATTGTGGGTTTTTTTATTGGTCTCTACGATTTTCTTTTAATTGATTTAATTGAAGTATAGTTGATTTACAATGTTTTGTTCCTTTTGCTGTACAGCAAATTGATTCAGTTACACACCTCTCTATCTATGCATTCTTTCGCATTTTCTTTTCCAGTGTGCTTTATCACAGGATATTGAATACAATTTCCTTTGGTACACACTAGGACATTGTTCCTTTTCTAAATTAAATAATTAATTTACATTAAAAAATGTTTCTCTTATTTTAGAATATGGTTGAATAACAATGCTGTGTTAGTTGCAGGTGTGCAGCAAAGTGATTCAGTTATAAATTATATATGTTCCTATTCGTTTTCATATTGATTCCCATTTAGGTGATTTAAAAATACTGAGCAAAATCCCTGTACTATACAGTAGGTCCTCATTTGTAATCTGTTTTAATAGAAGAGTGTGTACATGTAAATCCGAAACTCCCAAACTATCCCTCGCCCCCACGCCATTTCCTCTGGTAACCATAGGTTTGTAATCTGAGTGTGTGAGTCTGTTTCTCTTTCGTAAATAAGTTCATTTGTATCCTTTCCTTTTAGATTCCTTATATAAGCCATATTGTGTGATAGTTTTACTTCACTTAGTATGATCATCTCCAGGTCCATCCATGTTGCTGTAAATGGCATTATTTCGTCTTTTTGTTGGCTGAGTAATGTTCCATTATATATATGTACCGCTTCTCCTTCATCCATTCTTCTGTCAATGGACATTTTGGTTGCTTCTGTGTCTTGACTAGGGTAAAGAGTGCTGCAATGAATTTTGGGATGCATGTATCCTTTAGAACTATGTATTTCTCTGAATATATGCCCAGCAGTGGGATTCCTGGATCATATGGTAGGTCTACTTTTAGTTTCATAAGGAACCCCCATACTGTTCCCTATAGTGTCTGGACCAATTTACATTTCCTTTCAGAGTATACAAGGGTTCCCTTTTCTCATGACCTTGTTCTTTCTCCATTCTATGTACAATACTTTGCATCTGCTAACCCCAAACTCCCAATCCATCTCTTGCATGCTTCCCCTCTCCCTGGCAACAACCAGTCTCTTCTCTATGTCTGTGAGTCTGTTTCTTTTATGTAGCTCCGTTCTTTTGTGTCAGATTTTTCAGTCCACATATACGTGATAACATATGGTATTTCTCCTTCTCTTTGAGACATGCTTCACTTCGTATGATTATTTTTAGCTCCATTCATATTGCTGCTAACGGCATCATTACATCCTTTGTTATGGCTGAGTAGTATTCCGTTGTATATATGTACACCACAACTGCTTTATCCATTCAGGTGTCAGTGGACGTTTGGGTTGCCTCCATGTCTTGGCTATGGTTAATAGTGCTGCTGTGCACATAGGGATTCACGTAGCTTCTTGAATTAGACGGTTGTCTGGATATATACCCAGGAGTTGTGTTGCTGGATCGTATGGCAAGTCAAGTTTTAGTTTTTTGAGTAAGCTCCACTCTGTTTTCCTAAGTGGCTGTGCCAGTTTACATCCCCATGCACAGTGTAGGAAGGTTCCCTTTCCTTCACACCCTCCCCGCATTTATTGTTTTTACATATTTTGATGATGGCTATTCTGAGTAGTGTGAGATCATATTTCATTTGAGTTTTGATTTGCATTTGTCTAATTATTAGGGATGTTGAGCATCTTTTCATGTGACTGTTGGCCATGTATATGTCTTCTTTGGAGAAATGTCTATTTAAGTCTTCTGCCTATTGTGGCTGATTCTTTGTTTGGTTTTATATATATATATATATATATATATATATATATATATATACATATATTGACCCACATGCGTTCTTTTCAAATTTTGGAGACTAATCCCTTGGAGCTAGTATCATTGGCAAATATTTTCTCCCGTTCTGTGGGTTGTCTTTTTCTTTTGTCTATGGTTTTCTTTGCTCTGCAAAATATTTTCAGTTTAATTAGGTCCCGTTTGTTTATTTTTCTTCTGATATCCATTACTCTAGGAGACGCCTAGACAAAGATATTGCTGTGGTTTGTCATTGAGGGTTCTGCTTATGCTTTCCTCTAAGAGGATTATAGTATCCTGTCTTATATTTAGATCTGTTATCCACGTTGTGTTTATTTTTGTACATGCTGTTAAAGAATATATTAATTTCATTTTTTTACTGGAGTTGTCCAGCACTCTTTGTTGAACAGACTGTCTTTCTTCCATTGTATATTTTTGCCTCCATTGTCACAGATTAATTGACCATAGATGTGTGGGTTCACTTTGGGATTTCTATCCTGTTCCATTCATCTATATTTCTGTTTCTGTGCCAGTACCACATTCTTTTGATGACTTAATCTGTGTAGTACAGTCTGAAGTCAGGGAGCCTGATTCTTCCAGCTCCATTTTTCTTTCTCAAGGTTGCTTTGAATATTTGCCTCCATACAGATTTTCAGACTGTGTATTTTAGTTCTGTGATAAATGCCATTGGTAATTTGATAGGCCTTGCTTTGTATCTTTACACTGCCTAGGACAATATAGTCATTTTGACAACGTTGATTATTCTAATCCAAGAACATGGTATATCTTTCCATCTGTTTGTGTTGTCTTCTATTTCTTTCATCGGTGTCTTAGAATTTTTGGAGTCCTGGCCTTTTGTCTACTTAGGTAGGTTTATTCCTAAGTATATTTTTCTTTTTGATGTGATGGTAAATGGCATTGTTTCTGTAATGTATTTTTCTGACCTTTTGTTGTTAGTGTATAAAAGTACAACTGATTTCTCTATATTTATTTTGTGTCCTCCAACTTTACGAGATTCTTTGATGAGCTCTAGTAGGTCTCTGCTTACATGTTTAGGATTTTCTACGTACACTACCATGTCATCTGCAAACAGTGACAGTTTTATGCCCCCTTTTCCAATTTGGATACCTTTTGTTTCTTGTTCTTCTCTGATTGCCATGGCTAGGACTTCCAAAACTATGTTGAATAATAGTGGCAAGAATGGACATCCTTGTCTTGTTCCTGATCTTAGTGGAAATGCTTTCAGCTTTGTACCATTGAGTTTGATGTTAGCTGTCGGTGTGTCACATACGTCGAGGTGTGTTCACTCTATGTCCACTTTCTGGAGAGTTTTTCTGATAAATATGTGTGGAACTTTGTCAAAAGGTTTTTCTGCATCTCTTGACATGACCATATGATTATGGTTCTTCAATTGGTTGATGTGGTGTATCACACTGATTGATTTGCGGATATAGAAAATTCCTGCCATCCCTGGGATAAATCCCACTTGATCATGGTGTACGAGCCTTTTAATGTACTGTTGGAGTCTGTTTGCAATATTGTGTTGATGATATTTGTATCTACGTTCATCAGTGCTGTGGGTCTGTCCTTTTATTTTCTCTGTGAGGTATCTTTGTCTGCTTTTTGGTATCAGAGTATTGGTGGCCTCATAGAATGAGTTCAGAAGTTTTCTTTCCTCTGCAGGTTTCTAGAAGAGTGGCAGAAGGATAGGTGTTAACTCTTCTCTAAATGTTTGGTAGAATTCCACTGTGAAGTCATCTGGTCCTGGATCTTCATTTGTTGATTCAGCTTTTAATTACTAACTGAATCCAGGAAAGGTAGTTGTTTAGTTCATATATTCCAGTTCTTCCTGCTTCAGTTTTGGGAGATTGTACCTTTGTAGAAGTTTGTCCGTTTTCTCTAGGTTGTTCATTTTATTGGCAAATGTTTGCTCTTAGTAGTCTCAGGGTCCTTTGAATTTCCATGATGTTGATTGTAACTGCTTGCTTTTCATTGGTACATTTATTGGTTTGAGCTGTCTCCCTTTTTTTGCCTGAGGAGTCTGGCTAAGGATTTTGAATATTGTTTACCTTTTCAATGAGCCAGGTTTTCGTTTCATTGAGCTTTTGTTGGTTTGTTGTTTGTTTTTTAGGCTCTATTTCATTTATTTCTTCTCAGATGGTTATGATTTCTTTCCTTCCACTAACTTTGGGTTTTGTTTGTTCATTTTTCTGGAGTTACGTTTGGTGTAAAGTTACATCATTTATGTAAGCGTTTTCTTCTTGTTAACTTCTATCACTGAAAACTTCCCTCTTAGATCAGGTATTGCTGCATCCCATTGGTTTTGGGTCATTGTGGGTTTTTTTATTGGTCTCTACGATTTTCTTTTAATTGATTTAATTGAAGTATAGTTGATTTACAATGTTTTGTTCCTTTTGCTGTACAGCAAATTGATTCAGTTACACACCTCTCTATCTATGCATTCTTTCGCATTTTCTTTTCCAGTGTGCTTTATCACAGGATATTGAATACAATTTCCTTTGGTACACACTAGGACATTGTTCCTTTTCTAAATTAAATAATTAATTTACATTAAAAAATGTTTCTCTTATTTTAGAATATGGTTGAATAACAATGCTGTGTTAGTTGCAGGTGTGCAGCAAAGTGATTCAGTTATAAATTATATATGTTCCTATTCGTTTTCATATTGATTCCCATTTAGGTGATTAAAAAATACTGAGCAAAATCCCTGTACTATACAGTAGGTCCTCATTTGTAATCTGTTTTAATAGAAGAGTGTGTACATGTAAATCCGAAACTCCCAAACTATCCCTCGCCCCCACGCCATTTCCTCTGGTAACCATAGGTTTGTAATCTGAGTGTGTGAGTCTGTTTCTCTTTCGTAAATAAGTTCATTTGTATCCTTTCCTTTTAGATTCCTTATATAAGCCATATTGTGTGATAGTTTTACTTCACTTAGTATGATCATCTCCAGGTCCATCCATGTTGCTGTAAATGGCATTATTTCGTCTTTTTGTTGGCTGAGTAATGTTCCATTATATATATGTACCGCTTCTCCTTCATCCATTCTTCTGTCAATGGACATTTTGGTTGCTTCTGTGTCTTGACTAGGGTAAAGAGTGCTGCAATGAATTTTGGGATGCATGTATCCTTTAGAACTATGTATTTCTCTGAATATATGCCCAGCAGTGGGATTCCTGGATCATATGGTAGGTCTACTTTTAGTTTCATAAGGAACCCCCATACTGTTCCCTATAGTGTCTGGACCAATTTACATTTCCTTTCAGAGTATACAAGGGTTCCCTTTTCTCATGACCTTGTTCTTTCTCCATTCTATGTACAATACTTTGCATCTGCTAACCCCAAACTCCCAATCCATCTCTTGCATGCTTCCCCTCTCCCTGGCAACAACCAGTCTCTTCTCTATGTCTGTGAGTCTGTTTCTTTTATGTAGCTCCGTTCTTTTGTGTCAGATTTTTCAGTCCACATATACGTGATAACATATGGTATTTCTCCTTCTCTTTGAGACATGCTTCACTTCGTATGATTATTTTTAGCTCCATTCATATTGCTGCAAACGGCATCATTACATCCTTTGTTATGGCTCAGTAGTATTCCGTTGTATATATGTACACCACAACTGCTTTATCCATTCAGGTGTCAGTGGACGTTTGGGTTGCCTCCATGTCTTGGCTATGGTTAATAGTGCTGCTGTGCACATAGGGATTCACGTACCTTCTTGAATTAGACGGTTGTCTGGATATATACCCAGGAGTTGTGTTGCTGGATCGTATGGCAAGTCAAGTTTTAGTTTTTTGAGTAAGCTCCACTCTGTTTTCCTAAGTGGCTGTGCCAGTTTACATCCCCATGCACAGTGTAGGAAGGTTCCCTTTCCTTCACACCCTCCCCGCATTTATTGTTTTTACATATTTTGATGATGGCTATTCTGAGTAGTGTGAGATCATATTTCATTTGAGTTTTGATTTGCATTTGTCTAATTATTAGGGATGTTGAGCATCTTTTCATGTGACTGTTGGCCATGTATATGTCTTCTTTGGAGAAATGTCTATTTAAGTCTTCTGCCTATTGTGGCTGATTCTTTGTTTGGTTTTATATATATATATATATATATATATATATATATATATATACATATATTGACCCACATGCGTTCTTTTCAAATTTTGGAGACTAATCCCTTGGAGCTAGTATCATTGGCAAATATTTTCTCCCGTTCTGTGGGTTGTCTTTTTCTTTTGTCTATGGTTTTCTTTGCTCTGCAAAATATTTTCAGTTTAATTAGGTCCCGTTTGTTTATTTTTCTTCTGATATCCATTACTCTAGGAGACGCCTAGACAAAGATATTGCTGTGGTTTGTCATTGAGGGTTCTGCTTATGCTTTCCTCTAAGAGGATTATAGTATCCTGTCTTATATTTAGATCTGTTATCCACGTTGTGTTTATTTTTGTACATGCTGTTAAAGAATATATTAATTTCATTTTTTTACTGGAGTTGTCCAGCACTCTTTGTTGAACAGACTGTCTTTCTTCCATTGTATATTTTTGCCTCCATTGTCACAGATTAATTGACCATAGATGTGTGGGTTCACTTTGGGATTTCTATCCTGTTCCATTCATCTATATTTCTGTTTCTGTGCCAGTACCACATTCTTTTGATGACTTAATCTGTGTAGTACAGTCTGAAGTCAGGGAGCCTGATTCTTCCAGCTCCATTTTTCTTTCTCAAGGTTGCTTTGAATATTTGCCTCCATACAGATTTTCAGACTGTGTATTTTAGTTCTGTGATAAATGCCATTGGTAATTTGATAGGCCTTGCTTTGTATCTTTACACTGCCTAGGACAATATAGTCATTTTGACAACGTTGATTATTCTAATCCAAGAACATGGTATATCTTTCCATCTGTTTGTGTTGTCTTCTATTTCTTTCATCGGTGTCTTAGAATTTTTGGAGTCCTGGCCTTTTGTCTACTTAGGTAGGTTTATTCCTAAGTATATTTTTCTTTTTGATGTGATGGTAAATGGCATTGTTTCTGTAATGTATTTTTCTGACCTTTTGTTGTTAGTGTATAAAAGTACAACTGATTTCTCTATATTTATTTTGTGTCCTCCAACTTTACGAGATTCTTTGATGAGCTCTAGTAGGTCTCTGCTTACATGTTTAGGATTTTCTACGTACACTACCATGTCATCTGCAAACAGTGACAGTTTTATGCCCCCTTTTCCAATTTGGATACCTTTTGTTTCTTGTTCTTCTCTGATTGCCATGGCTAGGACTTCCAAAACTATGTTGAATAATAGTGGCAAGAATGGACATCCTTGTCTTGTTCCTGATCTTAGTGGAAATGCTTTCAGCTTTGTACCATTGAGTTTGATGTTAGCTGTCGGTGTGTCACATACGTCGAGGTGTGTTCACTCTATGTCCACTTTCTGGAGAGTTTTTCTGATAAATATGTGTGGAACTTTGTCAAAAGGTTTTTCTGCATCTCTTGACATGACCATATGATTATGGTTCTTCAATTGGTTGATGTGGTGTATCACACTGATTGATTTGCGGATATAGAAAATTCCTGCCATCCCTGGGATAAATCCCACTTGATCATGGTGTACGAGCCTTTTAATGTACTGTTGGAGTCTGTTTGCAATATTGTGTTGATGATATTTGTATCTACGTTCATCAGTGCTGTGGGTCTGTCCTTTTATTTTCTCTGTGAGGTATCTTTGTCTGCTTTTTGGTATCAGAGTATTGGTGGCCTCATAGAATGAGTTCAGAAGTTTTCTTTCCTCTGCAGGTTTCTAGAAGAGTGGCAGAAGGATAGGTGTTAACTCTTCTCTAAATGTTTGGTAGAATTCCACTGTGAAGTCATCTGGTCCTGGATCTTCATTTGTTGATTCAGCTTTTAATTACTAACTGAATCCAGGAAAGGTAGTTGTTTAGTTCATATATTCCAGTTCTTCCTGCTTCAGTTTTGGGAGATTGTACCTTTGTAGAAGTTTGTCCGTTTTCTCTAGGTTGTTCATTTTATTGGCAAATGTTTGCTCTTAGTAGTCTCAGGGTCCTTTGAATTTCCATGATGTTGATTGTAACTGCTTGCTTTTCATTGGTACATTTATTGGTTTGAGCTCTCTCCCATTTTTTGCCTGAGGAGTCTGGCTAAGGATTTTGAATATTGTTTACCTTTTCAATGAGCCAGGTTTTAGTTTCATTGAGCTTTTGTTTGTTTGTTGTTTGTTTTTTAGGCTCTATTTCATTTATTTCTTCTCAGATGGTTATGATTTCTTTCCTTCCACTAACTTTGGGTTTTGTTTGTTCATTTTTCTGGAGTTACGTTTGGTGTAAAGTTACATCATTTATGTAAGCGTTTTCTTCTTGTTAACTTCTATCACTGAAAACTTCCCTCTTAGATCAGGTATTGCTGCATCCCATTGGTTTTGGGTCATTGTGGGTTTTTTTATTGGTCTCTACGATTTTCTTTTAATTGATTTAATTGAAGTATAGTTGATTTACAATGTTTTGTTCCTTTTGCTGTACAGCAAATTGATTCAGTTACACACCTCTCTATCTATGCATTCTTTCGCATTTTCTTTTCCAGTGTGCTTTATCACAGGATATTGAATACAATTTCCTTTGGTACACACTAGGACATTGTTCCTTTTCTAAATTAAATAATTAATTTACATTAAAAAATGTTTCTCTTATTTTAGAATATAGTTGAATAACAATGCTGTGTTAGTTGCAGGTGTGCAGCAAAGTGATTCAGTTATAAATTATATATGTTCCTATTCGTTTTCATATTGATTCCCATTTAGGTGATTTAAAAATACTGAGCAAAATCCCTGTACTATACAGTAGGTCCTCATTTGTAATCTGTTTTAATAGAAGAGTGTGTACATGTAAATCCGAAACTCCCAAACTATCCCTCGCCCCCACGCCATTTCCTCTGGTAACCATAGGTTTGTAATCTGAGTGTGTGAGTCTGTTTCTCTTTCGTAAATAAGTTCATTTGTATCCTTTCCTTTTAGATTCCTTATATAAGCCATATTGTGTGATAGTTTTACTTCGCTTAGTATGATCATCTCCAGGTCCATCCATGTTGCTGTAAATGGCATTATTTCGTCTTTTTGTTGGCTGAGTAATGTTCCATTATATATATGTACCGCTTCTCCTTCATCCATTCTTCTGTCAATGGACATTTTGGTTGCTTCTGTGTCTTGACTAGGGTAAAGAGTGCTGCAATGAATTTTGGGATGCATGTATCCTTTAGAACTATGTATTTCTCTGAATATATGCCCAGCAGTGGGATTCCTGGATCATATGGTAGGTCTACTTTTAGTTTTATAAGGAACCCCCATACTGTTCCCTATAGTGTCTGGACCAATTTACATTTCCTTTCAGAGTATACAAGGGTTCCCTTTTCTCATGACCTTGTTCTTTCTCCATTCTATGTACAATACTTTGCATCTGCTAACCCCAAACTCCCAATCCATCTCTTGCATGCTTCCCCTCTCCCTGGCAACAACCAGTCTCTTCTCTATGTCTGTGAGTCTGTTTCTTTTATGTAGCTCCGTTCTTTTGTGTCAGATTTTTCAGTCCACATATACGTGATAACATATGGTATTTCTCCTTCTCTTTGTGACATGCTTCACTTAGTGTGATCATTTTTAGCTCCATTCATATTGCTGCAAATGGCATTATTACATCCTTTGTTATGGCTGAGTAGTATTCCGTTGTATATATGTACACCACAACTGCTTTATCCATTCAGGTGTCAGTGGACGTTTGGGTTGCCTCCATGTCTTGGCTATGGTTAATAGTGCTGCTGTGCACATAGGGATTCACGTAGCTTCTTGAATTAGACGGTTGTCTGGATATATACCCAGGAGTTGTGTTGCTGGATCGTATGGCAAGTCGAGTTTTAGTTTTTTGAGTAAGCTCCACTCTGTTTTCCTAAGTGGCTGTGCCAGTTTACATCCCCATGCACAGTGTAGGAAGGTTCCTTTTCCTTCACACCCTCCCCAGCATTTATTGTTTTTACATTTTTTGATGATGGCTATTCTGAGTAGTGTGAGATCATCTTTCATTTGAGTTTTGATTTGCATTTGTCTAATTATTAGGTATGTTGAGCATCTTTTCATGTGACTGTTGGCCATGTATATGTCTTCTTTGGAGAAATGTCTATTTAAGTCTTCTGCCCATTGTGGCTGATTCTTTGTTTGGTTTTATGTATATATATATATATATATATATATATATATATATATATATATATATATATATATATATATATATATATATATATATATATATATATATATATATATATATATATATATATATATATATATATATATATATATATATATATATATATATACATATATTGACCCACATGCGTTCTTTTCAAATTTTGGAGACTAATCCCTTGGAGCTAGTATCATTGGCAAATATTTTCTCCCGTTCTGTGGGTTGTCTTTTTCTTTTGTCTATGGTTTTCTTTGCTCTGCAAAATATTTTCAGTTTAATTAGGTCCCGTTTGTTTATTTTTCTTCTGATATCCATTACTCTAGGAGACGCCTAGACAAAGATATTGCTGTGGTTTGTCATTGAGGGTTCTGCTTATGCTTTCCTCTAAGAGGATTATAGTATCCTGTCTTATATTTAGATCTGTTATCCACGTTGTGTTTATTTTTGTACATGCTGTTAAAGAATATATTAATTTCATTTTTTTACTGGAGTTGTCCAGCACTCTTTGTTGAACAGACTGTCTTTCTTCCATTGTATATTTTTGCCTCCATTGTCACAGATTAATTGACCATAGATGTGTGGGTTCACTTTGGGATTTCTATCCTGTTCCATTCATCTATATTTCTGTTTCTGTGCCAGTACCACATTCTTTTGATGACTTAATCTGTGTAGTACAGTCTGAAGTCAGGGAGCCTGATTCTTCCAGCTCCATTTTTCTTTCTCAAGGTTGCTTTGAATATTTGCCTCCATACAGATTTTCAGACTGTGTATTTTAGTTCTGTGATAAATGCCATTGGTAATTTGATAGGCCTTGCTTTGTATCTTTACACTGCCTAGGACAATATAGTCATTTTGACAACGTTGATTATTCTAATCCAAGAACATGGTATATCTTTCCATCTGTTTGTGTTGTCTTCTATTTCTTTCATCGGTGTCTTAGAATTTTTGGAGTCCTGGCCTTTTGTCTACTTAGGTAGGTTTATTCCTAAGTATATTTTTCTTTTTGATGTGATGGTAAATGGCATTGTTTCTGTAATGTATTTTTCTGACCTTTTGTTGTTAGTGTATAAAAGTACAACTGATTTCTCTATATTTATTTTGTGTCCTCCAACTTTACGAGATTCTTTGATGAGCTCTAGTAGGTCTCTGCTTACATGTTTAGGATTTTCTACGTACACTACCATGTCATCTGCAAACAGTGACAGTTTTATGCCCCCTTTTCCAATTTGGATACCTTTTGTTTCTTGTTCTTCTCTGATTGCCATGGCTAGGACTTCCAAAACTATGTTGAATAATAGTGGCAAGAATGGACATCCTTGTCTTGTTCCTGATCTTAGTGGAAATGCTTTCAGCTTTGTACCATTGAGTTTGATGTTAGCTGTCAGTGTGTCACATACGTCGAGGTGTGTTCACTCTATGTCCACTTTCTGGAGAGTTTTTCTGATAAATATGTGTGGAACTTTGTCAAAAGGTTTTTCTGCATCTCTTGACATGACCATATGATTATGGTTCTTCAATTGGTTGATGTGGTGTATCACACTGATTGATTTGCGGATATAGAAAATTCCTTCCATCCCTGGGATAAATCCCACTTGATCATGGTGTACGAGCCTTTTAATGTACTGTTGGAGTCTGTTTGCAATATTGTGTTGATGATATTTGTATCTACGTTCATCAGTGCTGTGGGTCTGTCCTTTTATTTTCTCTGTGAGGTATCTTTGTCTGCTTTTTGGTATCAGAGTATTGGTGGCCTCATAGAATGAGTTCAGAAGTTTTCTTTCCTCTGCAGGTTTCTAGAAGAGTGGCAGAAGGATAGGTGTTAACTCTTCTCTAAATGTTTGGTAGAATTCCACTGTGAAGTCATCTGGTCCTGGATCTTCATTTGTTGATTCAGCTTTTAATTACTAACCGAATCCAGGAAAGGTAGTTGTTTAGTTCATATATTCCAGTTCTTCCTGCTTCAGTTTTGGGAGATTGTACCTTTGTAGAAGTTTGTCCGTTTTCTCTAGGTTGTTCATTTTATTGGCAAATGTTTGCTCTTAGTAGTCTCAGGGTCCTTTGAATTTCCATGATGTTGATTGTAACTGCTTGCTTTTCATTGGTACATTTATTGGTTTGAGCTCTCTCCCATTTTTTGCCTGAGGAGTCTGGCTAAGGATTTTGAATATTGTTTACCTTTTCAATGAGCCAGGTTTTCGTTTCATTGAGCTTTTGTTTGTTTGTTGTTTGTTTTTTAGGCTCTATTTCATTTATTTCTTCTCAGATGGTTATGATTTCTTTCCTTCCACTAACTTTGGGTTTGTTTGTTCATTTTTCTGGAGTTACGTTTGGTGTAAAGTTACATCATTTATGTAAGCGTTTTCTTCTTGTTAACTTCTATCACTGAAAACTTCCCTCTTAGATCAGGTATTGCTGCATCCCATTGGTTTTGGGTCATTGTGGGTTTTTTTATTGGTCTCTACGATTTTCTTTTAATTGATTTAATTGAAGTATAGTTGATTTACAATGTTTTGTTCCTTTTGCTGTACAGCAAATTGATTCAGTTACACACCTCTCTATCTATGCATTCTTTCGCATTTTCTTTTCCAGTGTGCTTTATCACAGGATATTGAATACAATTTCCTTTGGTACACACTAGGACATTGTTCCTTTTCTAAATTAAATAATTAATTTACATTAAAAAATGTTTCTCTTATTTTAGAATATAGTTGAATAACAATGCTGTGTTAGTTGCAGGTGTGCAGCAAAGTGATTCAGTTATAAATTATATATGTTCCTATTCGTTTTCATATTGATTCCCATTTAGGTGATTTAAAAATACTGAGCAAAATCCCTGTACTATACAGTAGGTCCTCATTTGTAATCTGTTTTAATAGAAGAGTGTGTACATGTAAATCCGAAACTCCCAAACTATCCCTCGCCCCCACGCCATTTCCTCTGGTAACCATAGGTTTGTAATCTGAGTGTGTGAGTCTGTTTCTCTTTCGTAAATAAGTTCATTTGTATCCTTTCCTTTTAGATTCCTTATATAAGCCATATTGTGTGATAGTTTTACTTCGCTTAGTATGATCATCTCCAGGTCCATCCATGTTGCTGTAAATGGCATTATTTCGTCTTTTTGTTGGCTGAGTAATGTTCCATTATATATATGTACCGCTTCTCCTTCATCCATTCTTCTGTCAGTGGACATTTTGGTTGCTTCTGTGTCTTGACTAGGGTAAAGAGTGCTGCAATGAATTTTGGGATGCATGTATCCTTTAGAACTATGTATTTCTCTGAATATATGCCCAGCAGTGGGATTCCTGGATCATATGGTAGGTCTACTTTTAGTTTCATAAGGAACCCCCATACTGTTCCCTATAGTGTCTGGACCAATTTACATTTCCTTTCAGAGTATACAAGGGTTCCCTTTTCTCATGACCTTGTTCTTTCTCCATTCTATGTACAATAGTTTGCATCTGCTAACCCCAAACTCCCAATCCATCTCTTGCATGCTTCCCCTCTCCCTGGCAACAACCAGTCTCTTCTCTATGTCTGTGAGTCTGTTTCTTTTATGTAGCTCCGTTCTTTTGTGTCAGATTTTTCAGTCCACATATACGTGATAACATATGGTATTTCTCCTTCTCTTTGAGACATGCTTCACTTCGTGTGATCATTTTTAGCTCCATTCATATTGCTACAAATGGCATTATTACATCCTTTGTTATGGCTGAGTAGTATTCCGTTGTATATATGTACACCACAACTGCTTTATCCATTCAGGTGTCAGTGGACGTTTGGGTTGCCTCCATGTCTTGGCTATGGTTAATAGTGCTGCTGTGCACATAGGGATTCACGTAGCTTCTTGAATTAGACGGTTGTCTGGATATATACCCAGGAGTTGTGTTGCTGGATCGTATGGCAAGTCGAGTTTTAGTTTTTTGAGTAAGCTCCACTCTGTTTTCCTAAGTGGCTGTGCCAGTTTACATCCCCATGCACAGTGTAGGAAGGTTCCTTTTCCTTCACACCCTCCCCAGCATTTATTGTTTTTACATTTTTTGATGATGGCTATTCTGAGTAGTGTGAGATCATCTTTCATTTGAGTTTTGATTTGCATTTGTCTAATTATTAGGTATGTTGAGCATCTTTTCATGTGACTGTTGGCCATGTATATGTCTTCTTTGGAGAAATGTCTATTTAAGTCTTCTGCCCATTGTGGCTGATTCTTTGTTTGGTTTTATGTATATATATATATATATATATATATATATATATATATATATATATATATATATATACATATATTGACCCACATGCGTTCTTTTCAAATTTTGGAGACTAATCCCTTGGAGCTAGTATCATTGGCAAATATTTTCTCCCGTTCTGTGGGTTGTCTTTTTCTTTTGTCTATGGTTTTCTTTGCTCTGCAAAATATTTTCAGTTTAATTAGGTCCCGTTTGTTTATTTTTCTTCTGATATCCATTACTCTAGGAGACGCCTAGACAAAGATATTGCTGTGGTTTGTCATTGAGGGTTCTGCTTATGCTTTCCTCTAAGAGGATTATAGTATCCTGTCTTATATTTAGATCTGTTATCCACGTTGTGTTTATTTTTGTACATGCTGTTAAAGAATATATTAATTTCATTTTTTTACTGGAGTTGTCCAGCACTCTTTGTTGAACAGACTGTCTTTCTTCCATTGTATATTTTTGCCTCCATTGTCACAGATTAATTGACCATAGATGTGTGGGTTCACTTTGGGATTTCTATCCTGTTCCATTCATCTATATTTCTGTTTCTGTGCCAGTACCACATTCTTTTGATGACTTAATCTGTGTAGTACAGTCTGAAGTCAGGGAGCCTGATTCTTCCAGCTCCATTTTTCTTTCTCAAGGTTGCTTTGAATATTTGCCTCCATACAGATTTTCAGACTGTGTATTTTAGTTCTGTGATAAATGCCATTGGTAATTTGATAGGCCTTGCTTTGTATCTTTACACTGCCTAGGACAATATAGTCATTTTGACAACGTTGATTATTCTAATCCAAGAACATGGTATATCTTTCCATCTGTTTGTGTTGTCTTCTATTTCTTTCATCGGTGTCTTAGAATTTTTGCAGTCCTGGCCTTTTGTCTACTTAGGTAGGTTTATTCCTAAGTATATTTTTCTTTTTGATGTGATGGTAAATGGCATTGTTTCTGTAATGTATTTTTCTGACCTTTTGTTGTTAGTGTATAAAAGTACAACTGATTTCTCTATATTTATTTTGTGTCCTCCAACTTTACGAGATTCTTTGATGAGCTCTAGTAGGTCTCTGCTTACATGTTTAGGATTTTCTACGTACACTACCATGTCATCTGCAAACAGTGACAGTTTTATGCCCCCTTTTCCAATTTGGATACCTTTTGTTTCTTGTTCTTCTCTGATTGCCATGGCTAGGACTTCCAAAACTATGTTGAATAATAGTGGCAAGAATGGACATCCTTGTCTTGTTCCTGATCTTAGTGGAAATGCTTTCAGCTTTGTACCATTGAGTTTGATGTTAGCTGTCAGTGTGTCACATACGTCGAGGTGTGTTCACTCTATGTCCACTTTCTGGAGAGTTTTTCTGATAAATATGTGTGGAACTTTGTCAAAAGGTTTTTCTGCATCTCTTGACATGACCATATGATTATGGTTCTTCAATTGGTTGATGTGGTGTATCACACTGATTGATTTGCGGATATAGAAAATTCCTTCCATCCCTGGGATAAATCCCACTTGATCATGGTGTACGAGCCTTTTAATGTACTGTTGGAGTCTGTTTGCAATATTGTGTTGATGATATTTGTATCTACGTTCATCAGTGCTGTGGGTCTGTCCTTTTATTTTCTCTGTGAGGTATCTTTGTCTGCTTTTTGGTATCAGAGTATTGGTGGCCTCATAGAATGAGTTCAGAAGTTTTCTTTCCTCTGCAGGTTTCTAGAAGAGTGGCAGAAGGATAGGTGTTAACTCTTCTCTAAATGTTTGGTAGAATTCCACTGTGAAGTCATCTGGTCCTGGATCTTCATTTGTTGATTCAGCTTTTAATTACTAACTGAATCCAGGAAAGGTAGTTGTTTAGTTCATATATTCCAGTTCTTCCTGCTTCAGTTTTGGGAGATTGTACCTTTGTAGAAGTTTGTCCGTTTTCTCTAGGTTGTTCATTTTATTGGCAAATGTTTGCTCTTAGTAGTCTCAGGGTCCTTTGAATTTCCATGATGTTGATTGTAACTGCTTGCTTTTCATTGGTACATTTATTGGTTTGAGCTCTCTCCCTTTTTTTGCCTGAGGAGTCTGGCTAAGGATTTTGAATATTGTTTACCTTTTCAATGAGCCAGGTTTTAGTTTCATTGAGCTTTTGTTTGTTTGTTGTTTGTTTTTTAGGCTCTATTTCATTTATTTCTTCTCAGATGGTTATGATTTCTTTCCTTCCACTAACTTTGGGTTTGTTTGTTCATTTTTCTGGAGTTACGTTTGGTGTAAAGTTACATCATTTATGTAAGCGTTTTCTTCTTGTTAACTTCTATCACTGAAAACTTCCCTCTTAGATCAGGTATTGCTGCATCCCATTGGTTTTGGGTCATTGTGGGTTTTTTTATTGGTCTCTACGATTTTCTTTTAATTGATTTAATTGAAGTATAGTTGATTTACAATGTTTTGTTCCTTTTGCTGTACAGCAAATTGATTCAGTTACACACCTCTCTATCTATGCATTCTTTCGCATTTTCTTTTCCAGTGTGCTTTATCACAGGATATTGAATACAATTTCCTTTGGTACACACTAGGACATTGTTCCTTTTCTAAATTAAATAATTAATTTACATTAAAAAATGTTTCTCTTATTTTAGAATATAGTTGAATAACAATGCTGTGTTAGTTGCAGGTGTGCAGCAAAGTGATTCAGTTATAAATTATATATGTTCCTATTCGTTTTCATATTGATTCCCATTTAGGTGATTAAAAAATACTGAGCAAAATCCCTGTACTATACAGTAGGTCCTCATTTGTAATCTGTTTTAATAGAAGAGTGTGTACATGTAAATCCGAAACTCCCAAACTATCCCTCGCCCCCACGCCATTTCCTCTGGTAACCATAGGTTTGTAATCTGAGTGTGTGAGTCTGTTTCTCTTTCGTAAATAAGTTCATTTGTATCCTTTCCTTTTAGATTCCTTATATAAGCCATATTGTGTGATAGTTTTACTTCACTTAGTATGATCATCTCCAGGTCCATCCATGTTGCTGTAAATGGCATTATTTCGTCTTTTTGTTGGCTGAGTAATGTTCCATTATATATATGTACCGCTTCTCCTTCATCCATTCTTCTGTCAATGGACATTTTGGTTGCTTCTGTGTCTTGACTAGGGTAAAGAGTGCTGCAATGAATTTTGGGATGCATGTATCCTTTAGAACTATGTATTTCTCTGAATATATGCCCAGCAGTGGGATTCCTGGATCATATGGTAGGTCTACTTTTAGTTTCATAAGGAACCCCCATACTGTTCCCTATAGTGTCTGGACCAATTTACATTTCCTTTCAGAGTATACAAGGGTTCCCTTTTCTCATGACCTTGTTCTTTCTCCATTCTATGTACAATACTTTGCATCTGCTAACCCCAAACTCCCAATCCATCTCTTGCATGCTTCCCCTCTCCCTGGCAACAACCAGTCTCTTCTCTATGTCTGTGAGTCTGTTTCTTTTATGTAGCTCCGTTCTTTTGTGTCAGATTTTTCAGTCCACATATACGTGATAACATATGGTATTTCTCCTTCTCTTTGAGACATGCTTCACTTCGTGTGATTATTTTTAGCTCCATTCATATTGCTGCAAATGGCATTATTACATCCTTTGTTATGGCTGAGTAGTATTCCGTTGTATATATGTACACCACAACTGCTTTATCCATTCAGGTGTCAGTGGACGTTTGGGTTGCCTCCATGTCTTGGCTATGGTTAATAGTGCTGCTGTGCACATAGGGATTCACGTAGCTTCTTGAATTAGACGGTTGTCTGGATATATACCCAGGAGTTGTGTTGCTGGATCGTATGGCAAGTCGAGTTTTAGTTTTTTGAGTAAGCTCCACTCTGTTTTCCTAAGTGGCTGTGCCAGTTTACATCCCCATGCACAGTGTAGGAAGGTTCCTTTTCCTTCACACCCTCCCCAGCATTTATTGTTTTCACATTTTTTGATGATGGCTATTCTGAGTAGTGTGAGATCATCTTTCATTTGAGTTTTGATTTGCATTTGTCTAATTATTAGGTATGTTGAGCATCTTTTCATGTGACTGTTGGCCATGTATATGTCTTCTTTGGAGAAATGTCTATTTAAGTCTTCTGCCCATTGTGGCTGATTCTTTGTTTGGTTTTATATATATATATATACATATATATATATATATATATATATATATATATATATATATATACATATACATATATATATATATATATATATATATATATATATATATACATATGTATATGTATATATGTATATATATATATATATATATATATATATATATATATATTGACCCACATGCGTTCTTTTCAAATTTTGGAGACTAATCCCTTGGAGCTAGTATCATTGGCAAATATTTTCTCCCGTTCTGTGGGTTGTCTTTTTCTTTTGTCTATGGTTTTCTTTGCTCTGCAAAATATTTTCAGTTTAATTAGGTCCCGTTTGTTTATTTTTCTTCTGATATCCATTACTCTAGGAGACGCCTAGACAAAGATATTGCTGTGGTTTGTCATTGAGGGTTCTGCTTATGCTTTCCTCTAAGAGGATTATAGTATCCTGTCTTATATTTAGATCTGTTATCCACGTTGTGTTTATTTTTGTACATGCTGTTAAAGAATATATTAATTTCATTTTTTTACTGGAGTTGTCCAGCACTCTTTGTTGAACAGACTGTCTTTCTTCCATTGTATATTTTTGCCTCCATTGTCACAGATTAATTGACCATAGATGTGTGGGTTCACTTTGGGATTTCTATCCTGTTCCATTCATCTATATTTCTGTTTCTGTGCCAGTACCACATTCTTTTGATGACTTAATCTGTGTAGTACAGTCTGAAGTCAGGGAGCCTGATTCTTCCAGCTCCATTTTTCTTTCTCAAGGTTGCTTTGAATATTTGCCTCCATACAGATTTTCAGACTGTGTATTTTAGTTCTGTGATAAATGCCATTGGTAATTTGATAGGCCTTGCTTTGTATCTTTACACTGCCTAGGACAATATAGTCATTTTGACAACGTTGATTATTCTAATCCAAGAACATGGTATATCTTTCCATCTGTTTGTGTTGTCTTCTATTTCTTTCATCGGTGTCTTAGAATTTTTGGAGTCCTGGCCTTTTGTCTACTTAGGTAGGTTTATTCCTAAGTATATTTTTCTTTTTGATGTGATGGTAAATGGCATTGTTTCTGTAATGTATTTTTCTGACCTTTTGTTGTTAGTGTATAAAAGTACAACTGATTTCTCTATATTTATTTTGTGTCCTCCAACTTTACGAGATTCTTTGATGAGCTCTAGTAGGTCTCTGCTTACATGTTTAGGATTTTCTACGTACACTACCATGTCATCTGCAAACAGTGACAGTTTTATGCCCCCTTTTCCAATTTGGATACCTTTTGTTTCTTGTTCTTCTCTGATTGCCATGGCTAGGACTTCCAAAACTATGTTGAATAATAGTGGCAAGAATGGACATCCTTGTCTTGTTCCTGATCTTAGTGGAAATGCTTTCAGCTTTGTACCATTGAGTTTGATGTTAGCTGTCGGTGTGTCACATACGTCGAGGTGTGTTCACTCTATGTCCACTTTCTGGAGAGTTTTTCTGATAAATATGTGTGGAACTTTGTCAAAAGGTTTTTCTGCATCTCTTGACATGACCATATGATTATGGTTCTTCAATTGGTTGATGTGGTGTATCACACTGATTGATTTGCGGATATAGAAAATTCCTTCCATCCCTGGGATAAATCCCACTTGATCATGGTGTACGAGCCTTTTAATGTACTGTTGGAGTCTGTTTGCAATATTGTGTTGATGATATTTGTATCTACGTTCATCAGTGCTGTGGGTCTGTCCTTTTATTTTCTCTGTGAGGTATCTTTGTCTGCTTTTTGGTATCAGAGTATTGGTGGCCTCATAGAATGAGTTCAGAAGTTTTCTTTCCTCTGCAGGTTTCTAGAAGAGTGGCAGAAGGATAGGTGTTAACTCTTCTCTAAATGTTTGGTAGAATTCCACTGTGAAGTCATCTGGTCCTGGATCTTCATTTGTTGATTCAGCTTTTAATTACTAACTGAATCCAGGAAAGGTAGTTGTTTAGTTCATATATTCCAGTTCTTCCTGCTTCAGTTTTGGGAGATTGTACCTTTGTAGAAGTTTGTCCGTTTTCTCTAGGTTGTTCATTTTATTGGCAAATGTTTGCTCTTAGTAGTCTCAGGGTCCTTTGAATTTCCATGATGTTGATTGTAACTGCTTGCTTTTCATTGGTACATTTATTGGTTTGAGCTCTCTCCCATTTTTTGCCTGAGGAGTCTGGCTAAGGATTTTGAATATTGTTTACCTTTTCAATGAGCCAGGTTTTAGTTTCATTGAGCTTTTGTTTGTTTGTTGTTTGTTTTTTAGGCTCTATTTCATTTATTTCTTCTCAGATGGTTATGATTTCTTTCCTTCCACTAACTTTGGGTTTTGTTTGTTCATTTTTCTGGAGTTACGTTTGGTGTAAAGTTACATCATTTATGTAAGCGTTTTCTTCTTGTTAACTTCTATCACTGAAAACTTCCCTCTTAGATCAGGTATTGCTGCATCCCATTGGTTTTGGGTCATTGTGGGTTTTTTTATTGGTCTCTACGATTTTCTTTTAATTGATTTAATTGAAGTATAGTTGATTTACAATGTTTTGTTCCTTTTGCTGTACAGCAAATTGATTCAGTTACACACCTCTCTATCTATGCATTCTTTCGCATTTTCTTTTCCAGTGTGCTTTATCACAGGATATTGAATACAATTTCCTTTGGTACACACTAGGACATTGTTCCTTTTCTAAATTAAATAATTAATTTACATTAAAAAATGTTTCTCTTATTTTAGAATATAGTTGAATAACAATGCTGTGTTAGTTGCAGGTGTGCAGCAAAGTGATTCAGTTATAAATTATATATGTTCCTATTCGTTTTCATATTGATTCCCATTTAGGTGATTTAAAAATACTGAGCAAAATCCCTGTACTATACAGTAGGTCCTCATTTGTAATCTGTTTTAATAGAAGAGTGTGTACATGTAAATCCGAAACTCCCAAACTATCCCTCGCCCCCACGCCATTTCCTCTGGTAACCATAGGTTTGTAATCTGAGTGTGTGAGTCTGTTTCTCTTTCGTAAATAAGTTCATTTGTATCCTTTCCTTTTAGATTCCTTATATAAGCCATATTGTGTGATAGTTTTACTTCGCTTAGTATGATCATCTCCAGGTCCATCCATGTTGCTGTAAATGGCATTATTTCGTCTTTTTGTTGGCTGAGTAATGTTCCATTATATATATGTACCGCTTCTCCTTCATCCATTCTTCTGTCAGTGGACATTTTGGTTGCTTCTGTGTCTTGACTAGGGTAAAGAGTGCTGCAATGAATTTTGGGATGCATGTATCCTTTAGAACTATGTATTTCTCTGAATATATGCCCAGCAGTGGGATTCCTGGATCATATGGTAGGTCTACTTTTAGTTTTATAAGGAACCCCCATACTGTTCCCTATAGTGTCTGGACCAATTTACATTTCCTTTCAGAGTATACAAGGGTTCCCTTTTCTCATGACCTTGTTCTTTCTCCATTCTATGTACAATAGTTTGCATCTGCTAACCCCAAACTCCCAATCCATCTCTTGCATGCTTCCCCTCTCCCTGGCAACAACCAGTCTCTTCTCTATGTCTGTGAGTCTGTTTCTTTTATGTAGCTCCGTTCTTTTGTGTCAGATTTTTCAGTCCACATATACGTGATAACATATGGTATTTCTCCTTCTCTTTGTGACATGCTTCACTTCGTGTGATCATTTTTAGCTCCATTCATATTGCTGCAAATGGCATTATTACATCCTTTGTTATGGCTGAGTAGTATTCCGTTGTATATATGTACACCACAACTGCTTTATCCATTCAGGTGTCAGTGGACGTTTGGGTTGCCTCCATGTCTTGGCTATGGTTAATAGTGCTGCTGTGCACATAGGGATTCACGTAGCTTCTTGAATTAGACGGTTGTCTGGATATATACCCAGGAGTTGTGTTGCTGGATCGTATGGCAAGTCGAGTTTTAGTTTTTTGAGTAAGCTCCACTCTGTTTTCCTAAGTGGCTGTGCCAGTTTACATCCCCATGCACAGTGTAGGAAGGTTCCTTTTCCTTCACACCCTCCCCAGCATTTATTGTTTTTACATTTTTTGATGATGGCTATTCTGAGTAGTGTGAGATCATCTTTCATTTGAGTTTTGATTTGCATTTGTCTAATTATTAGGTATGTTGAGCATCTTTTCATGTGACTGTTGGCCATGTATATGTCTTCTTTGGAGAAATGTCTATTTAAGTCTTCTGCCCATTGTGGCTGATTCTTTGTTTGGTTTTATGTATATATATATATATATATATATATATATACATATATTGACCCACATGCGTTCTTTTCAAATTTTGGAGACTAATCCCTTGGAGCTAGTATCATTGGCAAATATTTTCTCCCGTTCTGTGGGTTGTCTTTTTCTTTTGTCTATGGTTTTCTTTGCTCTGCAAAATATTTTCAGTTTAATTAGGTCCCGTTTGTTTATTTTTCTTCTGATATCCATTACTCTAGGAGACGCCTAGACAAAGATATTGCTGTGGTTTGTCATTGAGGGTTCTGCTTATGCTTTCCTCTAAGAGGATTATAGTATCCTGTCTTATATTTAGATCTGTTATCCACGTTGTGTTTATTTTTGTACATGCTGTTAAAGAATATATTAATTTCATTTTTTTACTGGAGTTGTCCAGCACTCTTTGTTGAACAGACTGTCTTTCTTCCATTGTATATTTTTGCCTCCATTGTCACAGATTAATTGACCATAGATGTGTGGGTTCACTTTGGGATTTCTATCCTGTTCCATTCATCTATATTTCTGTTTCTGTGCCAGTACCACATTCTTTTGATGACTTAATCTGTGTAGTACAGTCTGAAGTCAGGGAGCCTGATTCTTCCAGCTCCATTTTTCTTTCTCAAGGTTGCTTTGAATATTTGCCTCCATACAGATTTTCAGACTGTGTATTTTAGTTCTGTGATAAATGCCATTGGTAATTTGATAGGCCTTGCTTTGTATCTTTACACTGCCTAGGACAATATAGTCATTTTGACAACGTTGATTATTCTAATCCAAGAACATGGTATATCTTTCCATCTGTTTGTGTTGTCTTCTATTTCTTTCATCGGTGTCTTAGAATTTTTGGAGTCCTGGCCTTTTGTCTACTTAGGTAGGTTTATTCCTAAGTATATTTTTCTTTTTGATGTGATGGTAAATGGCATTGTTTCTGTAATGTATTTTTCTGACCTTTTGTTGTTAGTGTATAAAAGTACAACTGATTTCTCTATATTTATTTTGTGTCCTCCAACTTTACGAGATTCTTTGATGAGCTCTAGTAGGTCTCTGCTTACATGTTTAGGATTTTCTACGTACACTACCATGTCATCTGCAAACAGTGACAGTTTTATGCCCCCTTTTCCAATTTGGATACCTTTTGTTTCTTGTTCTTCTCTGATTGCCATGGCTAGGACTTCCAAAACTATGTTGAATAATAGTGGCAAGAATGGACATCCTTGTCTTGTTCCTGATCTTAGTGGAAATGCTTTCAGCTTTGTACCATTGAGTTTGATGTTAGCTGTCGGTGTGTCACATACGTCGAGGTGTGTTCACTCTATGTCCACTTTCTGGAGAGTTTTTCTGATAAATATGTGTGGAACTTTGTCAAAAGGTTTTTCTGCATCTCTTGACATGACCATATGATTATGGTTCTTCAATTGGTTGATGTGGTGTATCACACTGATTGATTTGCGGATATAGAAAATTCCTTCCATCCCTGGGATAAATCCCACTTGATCATGGTGTACGAGCCTTTTAATGTACTGTTGGAGTCTGTTTGCAATATTGTGTTGATGATATTTGTATCTACGTTCATCAGTGCTGTGGGTCTGTCCTTTTATTTTCTCTGTGAGGTATCTTTGTCTGCTTTTTGGTATCAGAGTATTGGTGGCCTCATAGAATGAGTTCAGAAGTTTTCTTTCCTCTGCAGGTTTCTAGAAGAGTGGCAGAAGGATAGGTGTTAACTCTTCTCTAAATGTTTGGTAGAATTCCACTGTGAAGTCATCTGGTCCTGGATCTTCATTTGTTGATTCAGCTTTTAATTACTAACTGAATCCAGGAAAGGTAGTTGTTTAGTTCATATATTCCAGTTCTTCCTGCTTCAGTTTTGGGAGATTGTACCTTTGTAGAAGTTTGTCCGTTTTCTCTAGGTTGTTCATTTTATTGGCAAATGTTTGCTCTTAGTAGTCTCAGGGTCCTTTGAATTTCCATGATGTTGATTGTAACTGCTTGCTTTTCATTGGTACATTTATTGGTTTGAGCTCTCTCCCATTTTTTGCCTGAGGAGTCTGGCTAAGGATTTTGAATATTGTTTACCTTTTCAATGAGCCAGGTTTTAGTTTCATTGAGCTTTTGTTTGTTTGTTGTTTGTTTTTTAGGCTCTATTTCATTTATTTCTTCTCAGATGGTTATGATTTCTTTCCTTCCACTAACTTTGGGTTTTGTTTGTTCATTTTTCTGGAGTTACGTTTGGTGTAAAGTTACATCATTTATGTAAGCGTTTTCTTCTTGTTAACTTCTATCACTGAAAACTTCCCTCTTAGATCAGGTATTGCTGCATCCCATTGGTTTTGGGTCATTGTGGGTTTTTTTATTGGTCTCTACGATTTTCTTTTAATTGATTTAATTGAAGTATAGTTGATTTACAATGTTTTGTTCCTTTTGCTGTACAGCAAATTGATTCAGTTACACACCTCTCTATCTATGCATTCTTTCGCATTTTCTTTTCCAGTGTGCTTTATCACAGGATATTGAATACAATTTCCTTTGGTACACACTAGGACATTGTTCCTTTTCTAAATTAAATAATTAATTTACATTAAAAAATGTTTCTCTTATTTTAGAATATAGTTGAATAACAATGCTGTGTTAGTTGCAGGTGTGCAGCAAAGTGATTCAGTTATAAATTATATATGTTCCTATTCGTTTTCATATTGATTCCCATTTAGGTGATTTAAAAATACTGAGCAAAATCCCTGTACTATACAGTAGGTCCTCATTTGTAATCTGTTTTAATAGAAGAGTGTGTACATGTAAATCCGAAACTCCCAAACTATCCCTCGCCCCCACGCCATTTCCTCTGGTAACCATAGGTTTGTAATCTGAGTGTGTGAGTCTGTTTCTCTTTCGTAAATAAGTTCATTTGTATCCTTTCCTTTTAGATTCCTTATATAAGCCATATTGTGTGATAGTTTTACTTCGCTTAGTATGATCATCTCCAGGTCCATCCATGTTGCTGTAAATGGCATTATTTCGTCTTTTTGTTGGCTGAGTAATGTTCCATTATATATATGTACCGCTTCTCCTTCATCCATTCTTCTGTCAGTGGACATTTTGGTTGCTTCTGTGTCTTGACTAGGGTAAAGAGTGCTGCAATGAATTTTGGGATGCATGTATCCTTTAGAACTATGTATTTCTCTGAATATATGCCCAGCAGTGGGATTCCTGGATCATATGGTAGGTCTACTTTTAGTTTTATAAGGAACCCCCATACTGTTCCCTATAGTGTCTGGACCAATTTACATTTCCTTTCAGAGTATACAAGGGTTCCCTTTTCTCATGACCTTGTTCTTTCTCCATTCTATGTACAATAGTTTGCATCTGCTAACCCCAAACTCCCAATCCATCTCTTGCATGCTTCCCCTCTCCCTGGCAACAACCAGTCTCTTCTCTATGTCTGTGAGTCTGTTTCTTTTATGTAGCTCCGTTCTTTTGTGTCAGATTTTTCAGTCCACATATACGTGATAACATATGGTATTTCTCCTTCTCTTTGTGACATGCTTCACTTCGTGTGATCATTTTTAGCTCCATTCATATTGCTGCAAATGGCATTATTACATCCTTTGTTATGGCTGAGTAGTATTCCGTTGTATATATGTACACCACAACTGCTTTATCCATTCAGGTGTCAGTGGACGTTTGGGTTGCCTCCATGTCTTGGCTATGGTTAATAGTGCTGCTGTGCACATAGGGATTCACGTAGCTTCTTGAATTAGACGGTTGTCTGGATATATACCCAGGAGTTGTGTTGCTGGATCGTATGGCAAGTCGAGTTTTAGTTTTTTGAGTAAGCTCCACTCTGTTTTCCTAAGTGGCTGTGCCAGTTTACATCCCCATGCACAGTGTAGGAAGGTTCCTTTTCCTTCACACCCTCCCCAGCATTTATTGTTTTTACATTTTTTGATGATGGCTATTCTGAGTAGTGTGAGATCATCTTTCATTTGAGTTTTGATTTGCATTTGTCTAATTATTAGGTATGTTGAGCATCTTTTCATGTGACTGTTGGCCATGTATATGTCTTCTTTGGAGAAATGTCTATTTAAGTCTTCTGCCCATTGTGGCTGATTCTTTGTTTGGTTTTATGTATATATATATATATATATATATATATATACATATATTGACCCACATGCGTTCTTTTCAAATTTTGGAGACTAATCCCTTGGAGCTAGTATCATTGGCAAATATTTTCTCCCGTTCTGTGGGTTGTCTTTTTCTTTTGTCTATGGTTTTCTTTGCTCTGCAAAATATTTTCAGTTTAATTAGGTCCCGTTTGTTTATTTTTCTTCTGATATCCATTACTCTAGGAGACGCCTAGACAAAGATATTGCTGTGGTTTGTCATTGAGGGTTCTGCTTATGCTTTCCTCTAAGAGGATTATAGTATCCTGTCTTATATTTAGATCTGTTATCCACGTTGTGTTTATTTTTGTACATGCTGTTAAAGAATATATTAATTTCATTTTTTTACTGGAGTTGTCCAGCACTCTTTGTTGAACAGACTGTCTTTCTTCCATTGTATATTTTTGCCTCCATTGTCACAGATTAATTGACCATAGATGTGTGGGTTCACTTTGGGATTTCTATCCTGTTCCATTCATCTATATTTCTGTTTCTGTGCCAGTACCACATTCTTTTGATGACTTAATCTGTGTAGTACAGTCTGAAGTCAGGGAGCCTGATTCTTCCAGCTCCATTTTTCTTTCTCAAGGTTGCTTTGAATATTTGCCTCCATACAGATTTTCAGACTGTGTATTTTAGTTCTGTGATAAATGCCATTGGTAATTTGATAGGCCTTGCTTTGTATCTTTACACTGCCTAGGACAATATAGTCATTTTGACAACGTTGATTATTCTAATCCAAGAACATGGTATATCTTTCCATCTGTTTGTGTTGTCTTCTATTTCTTTCATCGGTGTCTTAGAATTTTTGGAGTCCTGGCCTTTTGTCTACTTAGGTAGGTTTATTCCTAAGTATATTTTTCTTTTTGATGTGATGGTAAATGGCATTGTTTCTGTAATGTATTTTTCTGACCTTTTGTTGTTAGTGTATAAAAGTACAACTGATTTCTCTATATTTATTTTGTGTCCTCCAACTTTACGAGATTCTTTGATGAGCTCTAGTAGGTCTCTGCTTACATGTTTAGGATTTTCTACGTACACTACCATGTCATCTGCAAACAGTGACAGTTTTATGCCCCCTTTTCCAATTTGGATACCTTTTGTTTCTTGTTCTTCTCTGATTGCCATGGCTAGGACTTCCAAAACTATGTTGAATAATAGTGGCAAGAATGGACATCCTTGTCTTGTTCCTGATCTTAGTGGAAATGCTTTCAGCTTTGTACCATTGAGTTTGATGTTAGCTGTCGGTGTGTCACATACGTCGAGGTGTGTTCACTCTATGTCCACTTTCTGGAGAGTTTTTCTGATAAATATGTGTGGAACTTTGTCAAAAGGTTTTTCTGCATCTCTTGACATGACCATATGATTATGGTTCTTCAATTGGTTGATGTGGTGTATCACACTGATTGATTTGCGGATATAGAAAATTCCTTCCATCCCTGGGATAAATCCCACTTGATCATGGTGTACGAGCCTTTTAATGTACTGTTGGAGTCTGTTTGCAATATTGTGTTGATGATATTTGTATCTACGTTCATCAGTGCTGTGGGTCTGTCCTTTTATTTTCTCTGTGAGGTATCTTTGTCTGCTTTTTGGTATCAGAGTATTGGTGGCCTCATAGAATGAGTTCAGAAGTTTTCTTTCCTCTGCAGGTTTCTAGAAGAGTGGCAGAAGGATAGGTGTTAACTCTTCTCTAAATGTTTGGTAGAATTCCACTGTGAAGTCATCTGGTCCTGGATCTTCATTTGTTGATTCAGCTTTTAATTACTAACTGAATCCAGGAAAGGTAGTTGTTTAGTTCATATATTCCAGTTCTTCCTGCTTCAGTTTTGGGAGATTGTACCTTTGTAGAAGTTTGTCCGTTTTCTCTAGGTTGTTCATTTTATTGGCAAATGTTTGCTCTTAGTAGTCTCAGGGTCCTTTGAATTTCCATGATGTTGATTGTAACTGCTTGCTTTTCATTGGTACATTTATTGGTTTGAGCTCTCTCCCATTTTTTGCCTGAGGAGTCTGGCTAAGGATTTTGAATATTGTTTACCTTTTCAATGAGCCAGGTTTTCGTTTCATTGAGCTTTTGTTTGTTTGTTGTTTGTTTTTTAGGCTCTATTTCATTTATTTCTTCTCAGATGGTTATGATTTCTTTCCTTCCACTAACTTTGGGTTTTGTTTGTTCATTTTTCTGGAGTTACGTTTGGTGTAAAGTTACATCATTTATGTAAGCGTTTTCTTCTTGTTAACTTCTATCACTGAAAACTTCCCTCTTAGATCAGGTATTGCTGCATCCCATTGGTTTTGGGTCATTGTGGGTTTTTTTATTGGTCTCTACGATTTTCTTTTAATTGATTTAATTGAAGTATAGTTGATTTACAATGTTTTGTTCCTTTTGCTGTACAGCAAATTGATTCAGTTACACACCTCTCTATCTATGCATTCTTTCGCATTTTCTTTTCCAGTGTGCTTTATCACAGGATATTGAATACAATTTCCTTTGGTACACACTAGGACATTGTTCCTTTTCTAAATTAAATAATTAATTTACATTAAAAAATGTTTCTCTTATTTTAGAATATAGTTGAATAACAATGCTGTGTTAGTTGCAGGTGTGCAGCAAAGTGATTCAGTTATAAATTATATATGTTCCTATTCGTTTTCATATTGATTCCCATTTAGGTGATTTAAAAATACTGAGCAAAATCCCTGTACTATACAGTAGGTCCTCATTTGTAATCTGTTTTAATAGAAGAGTGTGTACATGTAAATCCGAAACTCCCAAACTATCCCTCGCCCCCACGCCATTTCCTCTGGTAACCATAGGTTTGTAATCTGAGTGTGTGAGTCTGTTTCTCTTTCGTAAATAAGTTCATTTGTATCCTTTCCTTTTAGATTCCTTATATAAGCCATATTGTGTGATAGTTTTACTTCGCTTAGTATGATCATCTCCAGGTCCATCCATGTTGCTGTAAATGGCATTATTTCGTCTTTTTGTTGGCTGAGTAATGTTCCATTATATATATGTACCGCTTCTCCTTCATCCATTCTTCTGTCAGTGGACATTTTGGTTGCTTCTGTGTCTTGACTAGGGTAAAGAGTGCTGCAATGAATTTTGGGATGCATGTATCCTTTAGAACTATGTATTTCTCTGAATATATGCCCAGCAGTGGGATTCCTGGATCATATGGTAGGTCTACTTTTAGTTTTATAAGGAACCCCCATACTGTTCCCTATAGTGTCTGGACCAATTTACATTTCCTTTCAGAGTATACAAGGGTTCCCTTTTCTCATGACCTTGTTCTTTCTCCATTCTATGTACAATAGTTTGCATCTGCTAACCCCAAACTCCCAATCCATCTCTTGCATGCTTCCCCTCTCCCTGGCAACAACCAGTCTCTTCTCTATGTCTGTGAGTCTGTTTCTTTTATGTAGCTCCGTTCTTTTGTGTCAGATTTTTCAGTCCACATATACGTGATAACATATGGTATTTCTCCTTCTCTTTGTGACATGCTTCACTTCGTGTGATCATTTTTAGCTCCATTCATATTGCTGCAAATGGCATTATTACATCCTTTGTTATGGCTGAGTAGTATTCCGTTGTATATATGTACACCACAACTGCTTTATCCATTCAGGTGTCAGTGGACGTTTGGGTTGCCTCCATGTCTTGGCTATGGTTAATAGTGCTGCTGTGCACATAGGGATTCACGTAGCTTCTTGAATTAGACGGTTGTCTGGATATATACCCAGGAGTTGTGTTGCTGGATCGTATGGCAAGTCGAGTTTTAGTTTTTTGAGTAAGCTCCACTCTGTTTTCCTAAGTGGCTGTGCCAGTTTACATCCCCATGCACAGTGTAGGAAGGTTCCTTTTCCTTCACACCCTCCCCAGCATTTATTGTTTTTACATTTTTTGATGATGGCTATTCTGAGTAGTGTGAGATCATCTTTCATTTGAGTTTTGATTTGCATTTGTCTAATTATTAGGTATGTTGAGCATCTTTTCATGTGACTGTTGGCCATGTATATGTCTTCTTTGGAGAAATGTCTATTTAAGTCTTCTGCCCATTGTGGCTGATTCTTTGTTTGGTTTTATATATATATATATATATATATATATATATACATATATTGACCCACATGCGTTCTTTTCAAATTTTGGAGACTAATCCCTTGGAGCTAGTATCATTGGCAAATATTTTCTCCCGTTCTGTGGGTTGTCTTTTTCTTTTGTCTATGGTTTTCTTTGCTCTGCAAAATATTTTCAGTTTAATTAGGTCCCGTTTGTTTATTTTTCTTCTGATATCCATTACTCTAGGAGACGCCTAGACAAAGATATTGCTGTGGTTTGTCATTGAGGGTTCTGCTTATGCTTTCCTCTAAGAGGATTATAGTATCCTGTCTTATATTTAGATCTGTTATCCACGTTGTGTTTATTTTTGTACATGCTGTTAAAGAATATATTAATTTCATTTTTTTACTGGAGTTGTCCAGCACTCTTTGTTGAACAGACTGTCTTTCTTCCATTGTATATTTTTGCCTCCATTGTCACAGATTAATTGACCATAGATGTGTGGGTTCACTTTGGGATTTCTATCCTGTTCCATTCATCTATATTTCTGTTTCTGTGCCAGTACCACATTCTTTTGATGACTTAATCTGTGTAGTACAGTCTGAAGTCAGGGAGCCTGATTCTTCCAGCTCCATTTTTCTTTCTCAAGGTTGCTTTGAATATTTGCCTCCATACAGATTTTCAGACTGTGTATTTTAGTTCTGTGATAAATGCCATTGGTAATTTGATAGGCCTTGCTTTGTATCTTTACACTGCCTAGGACAATATAGTCATTTTGACAACGTTGATTATTCTAATCCAAGAACATGGTATATCTTTCCATCTGTTTGTGTTGTCTTCTATTTCTTTCATCGGTGTCTTAGAATTTTTGGAGTCCTGGCCTTTTGTCTACTTAGGTAGGTTTATTCCTAAGTATATTTTTCTTTTTGATGTGATGGTAAATGGCATTGTTTCTGTAATGTATTTTTCTGACCTTTTGTTGTTAGTGTATAAAAGTACAACTGATTTCTCTATATTTATTTTGTGTCCTCCAACTTTACGAGATTCTTTGATGAGCTCTAGTAGGTCTCTGCTTACATGTTTAGGATTTTCTACATACACTACCATGTCATCTGCAAACAGTGACAGTTTTATGCCCCCTTTTCCAATTTGGATACCTTTTGTTTCTTGTTCTTCTCTGATTGCCATGGCTAGGACTTCCAAAACTATGTTGAATAATAGTGGCAAGAATGGACATCCTTGTCTTGTTCCTGATCTTAGTGGAAATGCTTTCAGCTTTGTACCATTGAGTTTGATGTTAGCTGTCAGTGTGTCACATACGTCGAGGTGTGTTCACTCTATGTCCACTTTCTGGAGAGTTTTTCTGATAAATATGTGTGGAACTTTGTCAAAAGGTTTTTCTGCATCTCTTGACATGACCATATGATTATGGTTCTTCAATTGGTTGATGTGGTGTATCACACTGATTGATTTGCGGATATAGAAAATTCCTGCCATCCCTGGGATAAATCCCACTTGATCATGGTGTACGAGCCTTTTAATGTACTGTTGGAGTCTGTTTGCAATATTGTGTTGATGATATTTGTATCTACGTTCATCAGTGCTGTGGGTCTGTCCTTTTATTTTCTCTGTGAGGTATCTTTGTCTGCTTTTTGGTATCAGAGTATTGGTGGCCTCATAGAATGAGTTCAGAAGTTTTCTTTCCTCTGCAGGTTTCTAGAAGAGTGGCAGAAGGATAGGTGTTAACTCTTCTCTAAATGTTTGGTAGAATTCCACTGTGAAGTCATCTGGTCCTGGATCTTCATTTGTTGATTCAGCTTTTAATTACTAACTGAATCCAGGAAAGGTAGTTGTTTAGTTCATATATTCCAGTTCTTCCTGCTTCAGTTTTGGGAGATTGTACCTTTGTAGAAGTTTGTCCGTTTTCTCTAGGTTGTTCATTTTATTGGCAAATGTTTGCTCTTAGTAGTCTCAGGGTCCTTTGAATTTCCATGATGTTGATTGTAACTGCTTGCTTTTCATTGGTACATTTATTGGTTTGATCTCTCTCCCTTTTTTTGCCTGAGGAGTCTGGCTAAGGATTTTGAATATTGTTTACCTTTTCAATGAGCCAGGTTTTAGTTTCATTGAGCTTTTGTTTGTTTGTTGTTTGTTTTTTAGGCTCTATTTCATTTATTTCTTCTCAGATGGTTATGATTTCTTTCCTTCCACTAACTTTGGGTTTGTTTGTTCATTTTTCTGGAGTTACGTTTGGTGTAAAGTTACATCATTTATGTAAGCGTTTTCTTCTTGTTAACTTCTATCACTGAAAACTTCCCTCTTAGATCAGGTATTGCTGCATCCCATTGGTTTTGGGTCATTGTGGGTTTTTTTATTGGTCTCTACGATTTTCTTTTAATTGATTTAATTGAAGTATAGTTGATTTACAATGTTTTGTTCCTTTTGCTGTACAGCAAATTGATTCAGTTACACACCTCTCTATCTATGCATTCTTTCGCATTTTCTTTTCCAGTGTGCTTTATCACAGGATATTGAATACAATTTCCTTTGGTACACACTAGGACATTGTTCCTTTTCTAAATTAAATAATTAATTTACATTAAAAAATGTTTCTCTTATTTTAGAATATATTTGAATAACAATGCTGTGTTAGTTGCAGGTGTGCAGCAAAGTGATTCAGTTATAAATTATATATGTTCCTATTAGTTTTCATATTGATTCCCATTTAGGTGATTAAAAAATACTGAGCAAAATCCCTGTACTATACAGTAGGTCCTCATTTGTAATCTGTTTTAATAGAAGAGTGTGTACATGTAAATCCGAAACTCCCAAACTATCCCTCGCCCCCACGCCATTTCCTCTGGTAACCATAGGTTTGTAATCTGAGTGTGTGAGTCTGTTTCTCTTTCGTAAATAAGTTCATTTGTATCCTTTCCTTTTAGATTCCTTATATAAGCCATATTGTGTGATAGTTTTACTTCACTTAGTATGATCATCTCCAGGTCCATCCATGTTGCTGTAAATGGCATTATTTCGTCTTTTTGTTGGCTGAGTAATGTTCCATTATATATATGTACCGCTTCTCCTTCATCCATTCTTCTGTCAATGGACATTTTGGTTGCTTCTGTGTCTTGACTAGGGTAAAGAGTGCTGCAATGAATTTTGGGATGCATGTATCCTTTAGAACTATGTATTTCTCTGAATATATGCCCAGCAGTGGGATTCCTGGATCATATGGTAGGTCTACTTTTAGTTTCATAAGGAACCCCCATACTGTTCCCTATAGTGTCTGGACCAATTTACATTTCCTTTCAGAGTATACAAGGGTTCCCTTTTCTCATGACCTTGTTCTTTCTCCATTCTATGTACAATACTTTGCATCTGCTAACCCCAAACTCCCAATCCATCTCTTGCATGCTTCCCCTCTCCCTGGCAACAACCAGTCTCTTCTCTATGTCTGTGAGTCTGTTTCTTTTATGTAGCTCCGTTCTTTTGTGTCAGATTTTTCAGTCCACATATACGTGATAACATATGGTATTTCTCCTTCTCTTTGAGACATGCTTCACTTCGTGTGATTATTTTTAGCTCCATTCATATTGCTGCAAATGGCATTATTACATCCTTTGTTATGGCTGAGTAGTATTCCGTTGTATATATGTACACCACAACTGCTTTATCCATTCAGGTGTCAGTGGACGTTTGGGTTGCCTCCATGTCTTGGCTATGGTTAATAGTGCTGCTGTGCACATAGGGATTCACGTAGCTTCTTGAATTAGACGGTTGTCTGGATATATACCCAGGAGTTGTGTTGCTGGATCGTATGGCAAGTCGAGTTTTAGTTTTTTGAGTAAGCTCCACTCTGTTTTCCTAAGTGGCTGTGCCAGTTTACATCCCCATGCACAGTGTAGGAAGGTTCCTTTTCCTTCACACCCTCCCCAGCATTTATTGTTTTCACATTTTTTGATGATGGCTATTCTGAGTAGTGTGAGATCATCTTTCATTTGAGTTTTGATTTGCATTTGTCTAATTATTAGGTATGTTGAGCATCTTTTCATGTGACTGTTGGCCATGTATATGTCTTCTTTGGAGAAATGTCTATTTAAGTCTTCTGCCCATTGTGGCTGATTCTTTGTTTGGTTTTATATATATATATATATATATATATATATATATATATATATATATATATACATATATGTGTATATATATATATATATATATTGACCCACATGCGTTCTTTTCAAATTTTGGAGACTAATCCCTTGGAGGTAGTATCATTGGCAAATATTTTCTCCCGTTCTGTGGGTTGTCTTTTTCTTTTGTCTATGGTTTTCTTTGCTCTGCAAAATATTTTCAGTTTAATTAGGTCCCGTTTGTTTATTTTTCTTCTGATATCCATTACTCTAGGAGACGCCTAGACAAAGATATTGCTGTGGTTTGTCATTGAGGGTTCTGCTTATGCTTTCCTCTAAGAGGATTATAGTATCCTGTCTTATATTTAGATCTGTTATCCACGTTGTGTTTATTTTTGTACATGCTGTTAAAGAATATATTAATTTCATTTTTTTACTGGAGTTGTCCAGCACTCTTTGTTGAACAGACTGTCTTTCTTCCATTGTATATTTTTGCCTCCATTGTCACAGATTAATTGACCATAGATGTGTGGGTTCACTTTGGGATTTCTATCCTGTTCCATTCATCTATATTTCTGTTTCTGTGCCAGTACCACATTCTTTTGATGACTTAATCTGTGTAGTACAGTCTGAAGTCAGGGAGCCTGATTCTTCCAGCTCCATTTTTCTTTCTCAAGGTTGCTTTGAATATTTGCCTCCATACAGATTTTCAGACTGTGTATTTTAGTTCTGTGATAAATGCCATTGGTAATTTGATAGGCCTTGCTTTGTATCTTTACACTGCCTAGGACAATATAGTCATTTTGACAATGTTGATTATTCTAATCCAAGAACATGGTATATCTTTCCATCTGTTTGTGTTGTCTTCTATTTCTTTCATCGGTGTCTTAGAATTTTTGGAGTCCTGGCCTTTTGTCTACTTAGGTAGGTTTATTCCTAAGTATATTTTTCTTTTTGATGTGATGGTAAATGGCATTGTTTCTGTAATGTATTTTTCTGACCTTTTGTTGTTAGTGTATAAAAGTACAACTGATTTCTCTATATTTATTTTGTGTCCTCCAACTTTACGAGATTCTTTGATGAGCTCTAGTAGGTCTCTGCTTACATGTTTAGGATTTTCTACGTACACTACCATGTCATCTGCAAACAGTGACAGTTTTATGCCCCCTTTTCCAATTTGGATACCTTTTGTTTCTTGTTCTTCTCTGATTGCCATGGCTAGGACTTCCAAAACTATGTTGAATAATAGTGGCAAGAATGGACATCCTTGTCTTGTTCCTGATCTTAGTGGAAATGCTTTCAGCTTTGTACCATTGAGTTTGATGTTAGCTGTCGGTGTGTCACATACGTCGAGGTGTGTTCACTCTATGTCCACTTTCTGGAGAGTTTTTCTGATAAATATGTGTGGAACTTTGTCAAAAGGTTTTTCTGCATCTCTTGACATGACCATATGATTATGGTTCTTCAATTGGTTGATGTGGTGTATCACACTGATTGATTTGCGGATATAGAAAATTCCTGCCATCCCTGGGATAAATCCCACTTGATCATGGTGTACGAGCCTTTTAATGTACTGTTGGAGTCTGTTTGCAATATTGTGTTGATGATATTTGTATCTACGTTCATCAGTGCTGTGGGTCTGTCCTTTTATTTTCTCTGTGAGGTATCTTTGTCTGCTTTTTGGTATCAGAGTATTGGTGGCCTCATAGAATGAGTTCAGAAGTTTTCTTTCCTCTGCAGGTTTCTAGAAGAGTGGCAGAAGGATAGGTGTTAACTCTTCTCTAAATGTTTGGTAGAATTCCACTGTGAAGTCATCTGGTCCTGGATCTTCATTTGTTGATTCAGCTTTTAATTACTAACTGAATCCAGGAAAGGTAGTTGTTTAGTTCATATATTCCAGTTCTTCCTGCTTCAGTTTTGGGAGATTGTACCTTTGTAGAAGTTTGTCCGTTTTCTCTAGGTTGTTCATTTTATTGGCAAATGTTTGCTCTTAGTAGTCTCAGGGTCCTTTGAATTTCCATGATGTTGATTGTAACTGCTTGCTTTTCATTGGTACATTTATTGGTTTGAGCTGTCTCCCTTTTTTTGCCTGAGGAGTCTGGCTAAGGATTTTGAATATTGTTTACCTTTTCAATGAGCCAGGTTTTCGTTTCATTGAGCTTTTGTTTGTTTGTTGTTTGTTTTTTAGGCTCTATTTCATTTATTTCTTCTCAGATGGTTATGATTTCTTTCCTTCCACTAACTTTGGGTTTTGTTTGTTCATTTTTCTGGAGTTACGTTTGGTGTAAAGTTACATCATTTATGTAAGCGTTTTCTTCTTGTTAACTTCTATCACTGAAAACTTCCCTCTTAGATCAGGTATTGCTGCATCCCATTGGTTTTGGGTCATTGTGGGTTTTTTTATTGGTCTCTACGATTTTCTTTTAATTGATTTAATTGAAGTATAGTTGATTTACAATGTTTTGTTCCTTTTGCTGTACAGCAAATTGATTCAGTTACACACCTCTCTATCTATGCATTCTTTCGCATTTTCTTTTCCAGTGTGCTTTATCACAGGATATTGAATACAATTTCCTTTGGTACACACTAGGACATTGTTCCTTTTCTAAATTAAATAATTAATTTACATTAAAAAATGTTTCTCTTATTTTAGAATATAGTTGAATAACAATGCTGTGTTAGTTGCAGGTGTGCAGCAAAGTGATTCAGTTATAAATTATATATGTTCCTATTCGTTTTCATATTGATTCCCATTTAGGTGATTTAAAAATACTGAGCAAAATCCCTGTACTATACAGTAGGTCCTCATTTGTAATCTGTTTTAATAGAAGAGTGTGTACATGTAAATCCGAAACTCCCAAACTATCCCTCGCCCCCACGCCATTTCCTCTGGTAACCATAGGTTTGTAATCTGAGTGTGTGAGTCTGTTTCTCTTTCGTAAATAAGTTCATTTGTATCCTTTCCTTTTAGATTCCTTATATAAGCCATATTGTGTGATAGTTTTACTTCGCTTAGTATGATCATCTCCAGGTCCATCCATGTTGCTGTAAATGGCATTATTTCGTCTTTTTGTTGGCTGAGTAATGTTCCATTATATATATGTACCGCTTCTCCTTCATCCATTCTTCTGTCAGTGGACATTTTGGTTGCTTCTGTGTCTTGACTAGGGTAAAGAGTGCTGCAATGAATTTTGGGATGCATGTATCCTTTAGAACTATGTATTTCTCTGAATATATGCCCAGCAGTGGGATTCCTGGATCATATGGTAGGTCTACTTTTAGTTTTATAAGGAACCCCCATACTGTTCCCTATAGTGTCTGGACCAATTTACATTTCCTTTCAGAGTATACAAGGGTTCCCTTTTCTCATGACCTTGTTCTTTCTCCATTATATGTACAATAGTTTGCATCTGCTAACCCCAAACTCCCAATCCATCTCTTGCATGCTTCCCCTCTCCCTGGCAACAACCAGTCTCTTCTCTATGTCTGTGAGTCTGTTTCTTTTATGTAGCTCCGTTCTTTTGTGTCAGATTTTTCAGTCCACATATACGTGATAACATATGGTATTTCTCCTTCTCTTTGTGACATGCTTCACTTAGTGTGATCATTTTTAGCTCCATTCATATTGCTGCAAATGGCATTATTACATCCTTTGTTATGGTTGAGTAGTATTCCATTGTATATATGTACACCACAACTGCTTTATCCATTCAGGTGTCAGTGGACGTTTGGGTTGCCTCCATGTCTTGGCTATGGTTAATAGTGCTGCTGTGCACATAGGGATTCACGTAGCTTCTTGAATTAGACGGTTGTCTGGATATATACCCAGGAGTTGTGTTGCTGGATCATATGGCAAGTCGAGTTTTAGTTTTTTGAGTAAGCTCCACTCTGTTTTCCTAAGTGGCTGTGCCAGTTTACATCCCCATGCACAGTGTAGGAAGGTTCCTTTTCCTTCACACCCTCCCCAGCATTTATTGTTTTTACATTTTTTGATGATGGCTATTCTGAGTAGTGTGAGATCATCTTTCATTTGAGTTTTGATTTGCATTTGTCTAATTATTAGGTATGTTGAGCATCTTTTCATGTGACTGTTGGCCATGTATATGTCTTCTTTGGAGAAATGTCTATTTAAGTCTTCTGCCCATTGTGGCTGATTCTTTGTTTGGTTTTATATATATATATATATATATATATATATATTTATATATATATATATATATATATATATATATATATATATATATATATTGACCCACATGCGTTCTTTTCAAATTTTGGAGACTAATCCCTTGGAGCTAGTATCATTGGCAAATATTTTCTCCCGTTCTGTGGGTTGTCTTTTTCTTTTGTCTATGGTTTTCTTTGCTCTGCAAAATATTTTCAGTTTAATTAGGTCCCGTTTGTTTATTTTTCTTCTGATATCCATTACTCTAGGAGACGCCTAGACAAAGATATTGCTGTGGTTTGTCATTGAGGGTTCTGCTTATGCTTTCCTCTAAGAGGATTATAGTATCCTGTCTTATATTTAGATCTGTTATCCACGTTGTGTTTATTTTTGTACATGCTGTTAAAGAATATATTAATTTCATTTTTTTACTGGAGTTGTCCAGCACTCTTTGTTGAACAGACTGTCTTTCTTCCATTGTATATTTTTGCCTCCATTGTCACAGATTAATTGACCATAGATGTGTGGGTTCACTTTGGGATTTCTATCCTGTTCCATTCATCTATATTTCTGTTTCTGTGCCAGTACCACATTCTTTTGATGACTTAATCTGTGTAGTACAGTCTGAAGTCAGGGAGCCTGATTCTTCCAGCTCCATTTTTCTTTCTCAAGGTTGCTTTGAATATTTGCCTCCATACAGATTTTCAGACTGTGTATTTTAGTTCTGTGATAAATGCCATTGGTAATTTGATAGGCCTTGCTTTGTATCTTTACACTGCCTAGGACAATATAGTCATTTTGACAACGTTGATTATTCTAATCCAAGAACATGGTATATCTTTCCATCTGTTTGTGTTGTCTTCTATTTCTTTCATCGGTGTCTTAGAATTTTTGCAGTCCTGGCCTTTTGTCTACTTAGGTAGGTTTATTCCTAAGTATATTTTTCTTTTTGATGTGATGGTAAATGGCATTGTTTCTGTAATGTATTTTTCTGACCTTTTGTTGTTAGTGTATAAAAGTACAACTGATTTCTCTATATTTATTTTGTGTCCTCCAACTTTACGAGATTCTTTGATGAGCTCTAGTAGGTCTCTGCTTACATGTTTAGGATTTTCTACGTACACTACCATGTCATCTGCAAACAGTGACAGTTTTATGCCCCCTTTTCCAATTTGGATACCTTTTGTTTCTTGTTCTTCTCTGATTGCCATGGCTAGGACTTCCAAAACTATGTTGAATAATAGTGGCAAGAATGGACATCCTTGTCTTGTTCCTGATCTTAGTGGAAATGCTTTCAGCTTTGTACCATTGAGTTTGATGTTAGCTGTCGGTGTGTCACATACGTCGAGGTGTGTTCACTCTATGTCCACTTTCTGGAGAGTTTTTCTGATAAATATGTGTGGAACTTTGTCAAAAGGTTTTTCTGCATCTCTTGACATGACCATATGATTATGGTTCTTCAATTGGTTGATGTGGTGTATCACACTGATTGATTTGCGGATATAGAAAATTCCTGCCATCCCTGGGATAAATCCCACTTGATCATGGTGTACGAGCCTTTTAATGTACTGTTGGAGTCTGTTTGCAATATTGTGTTGATGATATTTGTATCTACGTTCATCAGTGCTGTGGGTCTGTCCTTTTATTTTCTCTGTGAGGTATCTTTGTCTGCTTTTTGGTATCAGAGTATTGGTGGCCTCATAGAATGAGTTCAGAAGTTTTCTTTCCTCTGCAGGTTTCTAGAAGAGTGGCAGAAGGATAGGTGTTAACTCTTCTCTAAATGTTTGGTAGAATTCCACTGTGAAGTCATCTGGTCCTGGATCTTCATTTGTTGATTCAGCTTTTAATTACTAACTGAATCCAGGAAAGGTAGTTGTTTAGTTCATATATTCCAGTTCTTCCTGCTTCAGTTTTGGGAGATTGTACCTTTGTAGAAGTTTGTCCGTTTTCTCTAGGTTGTTCATTTTATTGGCAAATGTTTGCTCTTAGTAGTCTCAGGGTCCTTTGAATTTCCATGATGTTGATTGTAACTGCTTGCTTTTCATTGGTACATTTATTGGTTTGAGCTCTCTCCCTTTTTTTGCCTGAGGAGTCTGGCTAAGGATTTTGAATATTGTTTACCTTTTCAATGAGCCAGGTTTTCGTTTCATTGAGATTTTGTTTGTTTGTTGTTTGTTTTTTAGGCTCTATTTCATTTATTTCTTCTCAGATGGTTATGATTTCTTTCCTTCCACTAACTTTGGGTTTTGTTTGTTCATTTTTCTGGAGTTACGTTTGGTGTAAAGTTACATCATTTATGTAAGCGTTTTCTTCTTGTTAACTTCTATCACTGAAAACTTCCCTCTTAGATCAGGTATTGCTGCATCCCATTGGTTTTGGGTCATTGTGGGTTTTTTTATTGGTCTCTACGATTTTCTTTTAATTGATTTAATTGAAGTATAGTTGATTTACAATGTTTTGTTCCTTTTGCTGTACAGCAAATTGATTCAGTTACACACCTCTCTATCTATGCATTCTTTCGCATTTTCTTTTCCAGTGTGCTTTATCACAGGATATTGAATACAATTTCCTTTGGTACACACTAGGACATTGTTCCTTTTCTAAATTAAATAATTAATTTACATTAAAAAATGTTTCTCTTATTTTAGAATATAGTTGAATAACAATGCTGTGTTAGTTGCAGGTGTGCAGCAAAGTGATTCAGTTATAAATTATATATGTTCCTATTCGTTTTCATATTGATTCCCATTTAGGTGATTTAAAAATACTGAGCAAAATCCTTGTACTATACAGTAGGTCCTCATTTGTAATCTGTTTTAATAGAAGAGTGTGTACATGTAAATCCGAAACTCCCAAACTATCCCTCGCCCCCACGCCATTTCCTCTGGTAACCATAGGTTTGTAATCTGAGTGTGTGAGTCTGTTTCTCTTTCGTAAATAAGTTCATTTGTATCCTTTCCTTTTAGATTCCTTATATAAGCCATATTGTGTGATAGTTTTACTTCGCTTAGTATGATCATCTCCAGGTCCATCCATGTTGCTGTAAATGGCATTATTTCGTCTTTTTGTTGGCTGAGTAATGTTCCATTATATATATGTACCGCTTCTCCTTCATCCATTCTTCTGTCAGTGGACATTTTGGTTGCTTCTGTGTCTTGACTAGGGTAAAGAGTGCTGCAATGAATTTTGGGATGCATGTATCCTTTAGAACTATGTATTTCTCTGAATATATGCCCAGCAGTGGGATTCCTGGATCATATGGTAGGTCTACTTTTAGTTTTATAAGGAACCCCCATACTGTTCCCTATAGTGTCTGGACCAATTTACATTTCCTTTCAGAGTATACAAGGGTTCCCTTTTCTCATGACCTTGTTCTTTCTCCATTATATGTACAATAGTTTGCATCTGCTAACCCCAAACTCCCAATCCATCTCTTGCATGCTTCCCCTCTCCCTGGCAACAACCAGTCTCTTCTCTATGTCTGTGAGTCTGTTTCTTTTATGTAGCTCCGTTCTTTTGTGTCAGATTTTTCAGTCCACATATACGTGATAACATATGGTATTTCTCCTTCTCTTTGTGACATGCTTCACTTAGTGTGATCATTTTTAGCTCCATTCATATTGCTGCAAATGGCATTATTACATCCTTTGTTATGGTTGAGTAGTATTCCATTGTATATATGTACACCACAACTGCTTTATCCATTCAGGTGTCAGTGGACGTTTGGGTTGCCTCCATGTCTTGGCTATGGTTAATAGTGCTGCTGTGCACATAGGGATTCACGTAGCTTCTTGAATTAGACGGTTGTCTGGATATATACCCAGGAGTTGTGTTGCTGGATCATATGGCAAGTCGAGTTTTAGTTTTTTGAGTAAGCTCCACTCTGTTTTCCTAAGTGGCTGTGCCAGTTTACATCCCCATGCACAGTGTAGGAAGGTTCCTTTTCCTTCACACCCTCCCCAGCATTTATTGTTTTCACATTTTTTGATGATGGCTATTCTGAGTAGTGTGAGATCATCTTTCATTTGAGTTTTGATTTGCATTTGTCTAATTATTAGGTATGTTGAGCATCTTTTCATGTGACTGTTGGCCATGTATATGTCTTCTTTGGAGAAATGTCTATTTAAGTCTTCTGCCCATTGTGGCTGATTCTTTGTTTGGTTTTATGTATATATATATATATATATATATATATATATATATATATATATATATATATATATATATACATATATTGACCCACATGCGTTCTTTTCAAATTTTGGAGACTAATCCCTTGGAGCTAGTATCATTGGCAAATATTTTCTCCCGTTCTGTGGGTTGTCTTTTTCTTTTGTCTATGGTTTTCTTTGCTCTGCAAAATATTTTCAGTTTAATTAGGTCCCGTTTGTTTATTTTTCTTCTGATATCCATTACTCTAGGAGACGCCTAGACAAAGATATTGCTGTGGTTTGTCATTGAGGGTTCTGCTTATGCTTTCCTCTAAGAGGATTATAGTATCCTGTCTTATATTTAGATCTGTTATCCACGTTGTGTTTATTTTTGTACATGCTGTTAAAGAATATATTAATTTCATTTTTTTACTGGAGTTGTCCAGCACTCTTTGTTGAACAGACTGTCTTTCTTCCATTGTATATTTTTGCCTCCATTGTCACAGATTAATTGACCATAGATGTGTGGGTTCACTTTGGGATTTCTATCCTGTTCCATTCATCTATATTTCTGTTTCTGTGCCAGTACCACATTCTTTTGATGACTTAATCTGTGTAGTACAGTCTGAAGTCAGGGAGCCTGATTCTTCCAGCTCCATTTTTCTTTCTCAAGGTTGCTTTGAATATTTGCCTCCATACAGATTTTCAGACTGTGTATTTTAGTTCTGTGATAAATGCCATTGGTAATTTGATAGGCCTTGCTTTGTATCTTTACACTGCCTAGGACAATATAGTCATTTTGACAACGTTGATTATTCTAATCCAAGAACATGGTATATCTTTCCATCTGTTTGTGTTGTCTTCTATTTCTTTCATCGGTGTCTTAGAATTTTTGGAGTCCTGGCCTTTTGTCTACTTAGGTAGGTTTATTCCTAAGTATATTTTTCTTTTTGATGTGATGGTAAATGGCATTGTTTCTGTAATGTATTTTTCTGACCTTTTGTTGTTAGTGTATAAAAGTACAACTGATTTCTCTATATTTATTTTGTGTCCTCCAACTTTACGAGATTCTTTGATGAGCTCTAGTAGGTCTCTGCTTACATGTTTAGGATTTTCTACGTACACTACCATGTCATCTGCAAACAGTGACAGTTTTATGCCCCCTTTTCCAATTTGGATACCTTTTGTTTCTTGTTCTTCTCTGATTGCCATGGCTAGGACTTCCAAAACTATGTTGAATAATAGTGGCAAGAATGGACATCCTTGTCTTGTTCCTGATCTTAGTGGAAATGCTTTCAGCTTTGTACCATTGAGTTTGATGTTAGCTGTCGGTGTGTCACATACGTCGAGGTGTGTTCACTCTATGTCCACTTTCTGGAGAGTTTTTCTGATAAATATGTGTGGAACTTTGTCAAAAGGTTTTTCTGCATCTCTTGACATGACCATATGATTATGGTTCTTCAATTGGTTGATGTGGTGTATCACACTGATTGATTTGCGGATATAGAAAATTCCTGCCATCCCTGGGATAAATCCCACTTGATCATGGTGTACGAGCCTTTTAATGTACTGTTGGAGTCTGTTTGCAATATTGTGTTGATGATATTTGTATCTACGTTCATCAGTGCTGTGGGTCTGTCCTTTTATTTTCTCTGTGAGGTATCTTTGTCTGCTTTTTGGTATCAGAGTATTGGTGGCCTCATAGAATGAGTTCAGAAGTTTTCTTTCCTCTGCAGGTTTCTAGAAGAGTGGCAGAAGGATAGGTGTTAACTCTTCTCTAAATGTTTGGTAGAATTCCACTGTGAAGTCATCTGGTCCTGGATCTTCATTTGTTGATTCAGCTTTTAATTACTAACTGAATCCAGGAAAGGTAGTTGTTTAGTTCATATATTCCAGTTCTTCCTGCTTCAGTTTTGGGAGATTGTACCTTTGTAGAAGTTTGTCCGTTTTCTCTAGGTTGTTCATTTTATTGGCAAATGTTTGCTCTTAGTAGTCTCAGGGTCCTTTGAATTTCCATGATGTTGATTGTAACTGCTTGCTTTTCATTGGTACATTTATTGGTTTGAGCTGTCTCCCTTTTTTTGCCTGAGGAGTCTGGCTAAGGATTTTGAATATTGTTTACCTTTTCAATGAGCCAGGTTTTAGTTTCATTGAGCTTTTGTTTGTTTGTTGTTTGTTTTTTAGGCTCTATTTCATTTATTTCTTCTCAGATGGTTATGATTTCTTTCCTTCCACTAACTTTGGGTTTTGTTTGTTCATTTTTCTGGAGTTACGTTTGGTGTAAAGTTACATCATTTATGTAAGCGTTTTCTTCTTGTTAACTTCTATCACTGAAAACTTCCCTCTTAGATCAGGTATTGCTGCATCCCATTGGTTTTGGGTCATTGTGGGTTTTTTTATTGGTCTCTACGATTTTCTTTTAATTGATTTAATTGAAGTATAGTTGATTTACAATGTTTTGTTCCTTTTGCTGTACAGCAAATTGATTCAGTTACACACCTCTCTATCTATGCATTCTTTCGCATTTTCTTTTCCAGTGTGCTTTATCACAGGATATTGAATACAATTTCCTTTGGTACACACTAGGACATTGTTCCTTTTCTAAATTAAATAATTAATTTACATTAAAAAATGTTTCTCTTATTTTAGAATATAGTTGAATAACAATGCTGTGTTAGTTGCAGGTGTGTAGCAAAGTGATTCAGTTATAAATTATATATGTTCCTATTCGTTTTCATATTGATTCCCATTTAGGTGATTAAAAAATACTGAGCAAAATCCCTGTACTATACAGTAGGTCCTCATTTGTAATCTGTTTTAATAGAAGAGTGTGTACATGTAAATCCGAAACTCCCAAACTATCCCTCGCCCCCACGCCATTTCCTCTGGTAACCATAGGTTTGTAATCTGAGTGTGTGAGTCTGTTTCTCTTTCGTAAATAAGTTCATTTGTATCCTTTCCTTTTAGATTCCTTATATAAGCCATATTGTGTGATAGTTTTACTTCGCTTAGTATGATCATCTCCAGGTCCATCCATGTTGCTGTAAATGGCATTATTTCGTCTTTTTGTTGGCTGAGTAATGTTCCATTATATATATGTACCGCTTCTCCTTCATCCATTCTTCTGTCAATGGACATTTTGGTTGCTTCTGTGTCTTGACTAGGGTAAAGAGTGCTGCAATGAATTTTGGGATGCATGTATCCTTTAGAACTATGTATTTCTCTGAATATATGCCCAGCAGTGGGATTCCTGGATCATATGGTAGGTCTACTTTTAGTTTCATAAGGAACCCCCATACTGTTCCCTATAGTGTCTGGACCAATTTACATTTCCTTTCAGAGTATACAAGGGTTCCCTTTTCTCATGACCTTGTTCTTTCTCCATTCTATGTACAATACTTTGCATCTGCTAACCCCAAACTCCCAATCCATCTCTTGCATGCTTCCCCTCTCCCTGGCAACAACCAGTCTCTTCTCTATGTCTGTGAGTCTGTTTCTTTTATGTAGCTCCGTTCTTTTGTGTCAGATTTTTCAGTCCACATATACGTGATAACATATGGTATTTCTCCTTCTCTTTGAGACATGCTTCACTTCGTGTGATTATTTTTAGCTCCATTCATATTGCTGCAAATGGCATTATTACATCCTTTGTTATGGCTGAGTAGTATTCCGTTGTATATATGTACACCACAACTGCTTTATCCATTCAGGTGTCAGTGGACGTTTGGGTTGCCTCCATGTCTTGGCTATGGTTAATAGTGCTGCTGTGCACATAGGGATTCACGTAGCTTCTTGAATTAGACGGTTGTCTGGATATATACCCAGGAGTTGTGTTGCTGGATCGTATGGCAAGTCGAGTTTTAGTTTTTTGAGTAAGCTCCACTCTGTTTTCCTAAGTGGCTGTGCCAGTTTACATCCCCATGCACAGTGTAGGAAGGTTCCTTTTCCTTCACACCCTCCCCAGCATTTATTGTTTTCACATTTTTTGATGATGGCTATTCTGAGTAGTGTGAGATCATCTTTCATTTGAGTTTTGATTTGCATTTGTCTAATTATTAGGTATGTTGAGCATCTTTTCATGTGACTGTTGGCCATGTATATGTCTTCTTTGGAGAAATGTCTATTTAAGTCTTCTGCCCATTGTGGCTGATTCTTTGTTTGGTTTTATATATATATATATATATATATATATATATATATATACATATATGTGTATATATACATATATATATATATATATATATATATATATTGACCCACATGCGTTCTTTTCAAATTTTGGAGACTAATCCCTTGGAGGTAGTATCATTGGCAAATATTTTCTCCCGTTCTGTGGGTTGTCTTTTTCTTTTGTCTATGGTTTTCTTTGCTCTGCAAAATATTTTCAGTTTAATTAGGTCCCGTTTGTTTATTTTTCTTCTGATATCCATTACTCTAGGAGACGCCTAGACAAAGATATTGCTGTGGTTTGTCATTGAGGGTTCTGCTTATGCTTTCCTCTAAGAGGATTATAGTATCCTGTCTTATATTTAGATCTGTTATCCACGTTGTGTTTATTTTTGTACATGCTGTTAAAGAATATATTAATTTCATTTTTTTACTGGAGTTGTCCAGCACTCTTTGTTGAACAGACTGTCTTTCTTCCATTGTATATTTTTGCCTCCATTGTCACAGATTAATTGACCATAGATGTGTGGGTTCACTTTGGGATTTCTATCCTGTTCCATTCATCTATATTTCTGTTTCTGTGCCAGTACCACATTCTTTTGATGACTTAATCTGTGTAGTACAGTCTGAAGTCAGGGAGCCTGATTCTTCCAGCTCCATTTTTCTTTCTCAAGGTTGCTTTGAATATTTGCCTCCATACAGATTTTCAGACTGTGTATTTTAGTTCTGTGATAAATGCCATTGGTAATTTGATAGGCCTTGCTTTGTATCTTTACACTGCCTAGGACAATATAGTCATTTTGACAACGTTGATTATTCTAATCCAAGAACATGGTATATCTTTCCATCTGTTTGTGTTGTCTTCTATTTCTTTCATCGGTGTCTTAGAATTTTTGGAGTCCTGGCCTTTTGTCTACTTAGGTAGGTTTATTCCTAAGTATATTTTTCTTTTTGATGTGATGGTAAATGGCATTGTTTCTGTAATGTATTTTTCTGACCTTTTGTTGTTAGTGTATAAAAGTACAACTGATTTCTCTATATTTATTTTGTGTCCTCCAACTTTACGAGATTCTTTGATGAGCTCTAGTAGGTCTCTGCTTACATGTTTAGGATTTTCTACGTACACTACCATGTCATCTGCAAACAGTGACAGTTTTATGCCCCCTTTTCCAATTTGGATACCTTTTGTTTCTTGTTCTTCTCTGATTGCCATGGCTAGGACTTCCAAAACTATGTTGAATAATAGTGGCAAGAATGGACATCCTTGTCTTGTTCCTGATCTTAGTGGAAATGCTTTCAGCTTTGTACCATTGAGTTTGATGTTAGCTGTCGGTGTGTCACATACGTCGAGGTGTGTTCACTCTATGTCCACTTTCTGGAGAGTTTTTCTGATAAATATGTGTGGAACTTTGTCAAAAGGTTTTTCTGCATCTCTTGACATGACCATATGATTATGGTTCTTCAATTGGTTGATGTGGTGTATCACACTGATTGATTTGCGGATATAGAAAATTCCTGCCATCCCTGGGATAAATCCCACTTGATCATGGTGTACGAGCCTTTTAATGTACTGTTGGAGTCTGTTTGCAATATTGTGTTGATGATATTTGTATCTACGTTCATCAGTGCTGTGGGTCTGTCCTTTTATTTTCTCTGTGAGGTATCTTTGTCTGCTTTTTGGTATCAGAGTATTGGTGGCCTCATAGAATGAGTTCAGAAGTTTTCTTTCCTCTGCAGGTTTCTAGAAGAGTGGCAGAAGGATAGGTGTTAACTCTTCTCTAAATGTTTGGTAGAATTCCACTGTGAAGTCATCTGGTCCTGGATCTTCATTTGTTGATTCAGCTTTTAATTACTAACTGAATCCAGGAAAGGTAGTTGTTTAGTTCATATATTCCAGTTCTTCCTGCTTCAGTTTTGGGAGATTGTACCTTTGTAGAAGTTTGTCCGTTTTCTCTAGGTTGTTCATTTTATTGGCAAATGTTTGCTCTTAGTAGTCTCAGGGTCCTTTGAATTTCCATGATGTTGATTGTAACTGCTTGCTTTTCATTGGTACATTTATTGGTTTGAGCTGTCTCCCTTTTTTTGCCTGAGGAGTCTGGCTAAGGATTTTGAATATTGTTTACCTTTTCAATGAGCCAGGTTTTCGTTTCATTGAGCTTTTGTTTGTTTGTTGTTTGTTTTTTAGGCTCTATTTCATTTATTTCTTCTCAGATGGTTATGATTTCTTTCCTTCCACTAACTTTGGGTTTTGTTTGTTCATTTTTCTGGAGTTACGTTTGGTGTAAAGTTACATCATTTATGTAAGCGTTTTCTTCTTGTTAACTTCTATCACTGAAAACTTCCCTCTTAGATCAGGTATTGCTGCATCCCATTGGTTTTGGGTCATTGTGGGTTTTTTTATTGGTCTCTACGATTTTCTTTTAATTGATTTAATTGAAGTATAGTTGATTTACAATGTTTTGTTCCTTTTGCTGTACAGCAAATTGATTCAGTTACACACCTCTCTATCTATGCATTCTTTCGCATTTTCTTTTCCAGTGTGCTTTATCACAGGATATTGAATACAATTTCCTTTGGTACACACTAGGACATTGTTCCTTTTCTAAATTAAATAATTAATTTACATTAAAAAATGTTTCTCTTATTTTAGAATATAGTTGAATAACAATGCTGTGTTAGTTGCAGGTGTGCAGCAAAGTGATTCAGTTATAAATTATATATGTTCCTATTCGTTTTCATATTGATTCCCATTTAGGTGATTTAAAAATACTGAGCAAAATCCCTGTACTATACAGTAGGTCCTCATTTGTAATCTGTTTTAATAGAAGAGTGTGTACATGTAAATCCGAAACTCCCAAACTATCCCTCGCCCCCACGCCATTTCCTCTGGTAACCATAGGTTTGTAATCTGAGTGTGTGAGTCTGTTTCTCTTTCGTAAATAAGTTCATTTGTATCCTTTCCTTTTAGATTCCTTATATAAGCCATATTGTGTGATAGTTTTACTTCGCTTAGTATGATCATCTCCAGGTCCATCCATGTTGCTGTAAATGGCATTATTTCGTCTTTTTGTTGGCTGAGTAATGTTCCATTATATATATGTACCGCTTCTCCTTCATCCATTCTTCTGTCAGTGGACATTTTGGTTGCTTCTGTGTCTTGACTAGGGTAAAGAGTGCTGCAATGAATTTTGGGATGCATGTATCCTTTAGAACTATGTATTTCTCTGAATATATGCCCAGCAGTGGGATTCCTGGATCATATGGTAGGTCTACTTTTAGTTTTATAAGGAACCCCCATACTGTTCCCTATAGTGTCTGGACCAATTTACATTTCCTTTCAGAGTATACAAGGGTTCCCTTTTCTCATGACCTTGTTCTTTCTCCATTATATGTACAATAGTTTGCATCTGCTAACCCCAAACTCCCAATCCATCTCTTGCATGCTTCCCCTCTCCCTGGCAACAACCAGTCTCTTCTCTATGTCTGTGAGTCTGTTTCTTTTATGTAGCTCCGTTCTTTTGTGTCAGATTTTTCAGTCCACATATACGTGATAACATATGGTATTTCTCCTTCTCTTTGTGACATGCTTCACTTAGTGTGATCATTTTTAGCTCCATTCATATTGCTGCAAATGGCATTATTACATCCTTTGTTATGGTTGAGTAGTATTCCATTGTATATATGTACACCACAACTGCTTTATCCATTCAGGTGTCAGTGGACGTTTGGGTTGCCTCCATGTCTTGGCTATGGTTAATAGTGCTGCTGTGCACATAGGGATTCACGTAGCTTCTTGAATTAGACGGTTGTCTGGATATATACCCAGGAGTTGTGTTGCTGGATCATATGGCAAGTCGAGTTTTAGTTTTTTGAGTAAGCTCCACTCTGTTTTCCTAAGTGGCTGTGCCAGTTTACATCCCCATGCACAGTGTAGGAAGGTTCCTTTTCCTTCACACCCTCCCCAGCATTTATTGTTTTTACATTTTTTGATGATGGCTATTCTGAGTAGTGTGAGATCATCTTTCATTTGAGTTTTGATTTGCATTTGTCTAATTATTAGGTATGTTGAGCATCTTTTCATGTGACTGTTGGCCATGTATATGTCTTCTTTGGAGAAATGTCTATTTAAGTCTTCTGCCCATTGTGGCTGATTCTTTGTTTGGTTTTATATATATATATATATATATATATATATATTGACCCACATGCGTTCTTTTCAAATTTTGGAGACTAATCCCTTGGAGCTAGTATCATTGGCAAATATTTTCTCCCGTTCTGTGGGTTGTCTTTTTCTTTTGTCTATGGTTTTCTTTGCTCTGCAAAATATTTTCAGTTTAATTAGGTCCCGTTTGTTTATTTTTCTTCTGATATCCATTACTCTAGGAGACGCCTAGACAAAGATATTGCTGTGGTTTGTCATTGAGGGTTCTGCTTATGCTTTCCTCTAAGAGGATTATAGTATCCTGTCTTATATTTAGATCTGTTATCCACGTTGTGTTTATTTTTGTACATGCTGTTAAAGAATATATTAATTTCATTTTTTTACTGGAGTTGTCCAGCACTCTTTGTTGAACAGACTGTCTTTCTTCCATTGTATATTTTTGCCTCCATTGTCACAGATTAATTGACCATAGATGTGTGGGTTCACTTTGGGATTTCTATCCTGTTCCATTCATCTATATTTCTGTTTCTGTGCCAGTACCACATTCTTTTGATGACTTAATCTGTGTAGTACAGTCTGAAGTCAGGGAGCCTGATTCTTCCAGCTCCATTTTTCTTTCTCAAGGTTGCTTTGAATATTTGCCTCCATACAGATTTTCAGACTGTGTATTTTAGTTCTGTGATAAATGCCATTGGTAATTTGATAGGCCTTGCTTTGTATCTTTACACTGCCTAGGACAATATAGTCATTTTGACAACGTTGATTATTCTAATCCAAGAACATGGTATATCTTTCCATCTGTTTGTGTTGTCTTCTATTTCTTTCATCGGTGTCTTAGAATTTTTGCAGTCCTGGCCTTTTGTCTACTTAGGTAGGTTTATTCCTAAGTATATTTTTCTTTTTGATGTGATGGTAAATGGCATTGTTTCTGTAATGTATTTTTCTGACCTTTTGTTGTTAGTGTATAAAAGTACAACTGATTTCTCTATATTTATTTTGTGTCCTCCAACTTTACGAGATTCTTTGATGAGCTCTAGTAGGTCTCTGCTTACATGTTTAGGATTTTCTACGTACACTACCATGTCATCTGCAAACAGTGACAGTTTTATGCCCCCTTTTCCAATTTGGATACCTTTTGTTTCTTGTTCTTCTCTGATTGCCATGGCTAGGACTTCCAAAACTATGTTGAATAATAGTGGCAAGAATGGACATCCTTGTCTTGTTCCTGATCTTAGTGGAAATGCTTTCAGCTTTGTACCATTGAGTTTGATGTTAGCTGTCGGTGTGTCACATACGTCGAGGTGTGTTCACTCTATGTCCACTTTCTGGAGAGTTTTTCTGATAAATATGTGTGGAACTTTGTCAAAAGGTTTTTCTGCATCTCTTGACATGACCATATGATTATGGTTCTTCAATTGGTTGATGTGGTGTATCACACTGATTGATTTGCGGATATAGAAAATTCCTGCCATCCCTGGGATAAATCCCACTTGATCATGGTGTACGAGCCTTTTAATGTACTGTTGGAGTCTGTTTGCAATATTGTGTTGATGATATTTGTATCTACGTTCATCAGTGCTGTGGGTCTGTCCTTTTATTTTCTCTGTGAGGTATCTTTGTCTGCTTTTTGGTATCAGAGTATTGGTGGCCTCATAGAATGAGTTCAGAAGTTTTCTTTCCTCTGCAGGTTTCTAGAAGAGTGGCAGAAGGATAGGTGTTAACTCTTCTCTAAATGTTTGGTAGAATTCCACTGTGAAGTCATCTGGTCCTGGATCTTCATTTGTTGATTCAGCTTTTAATTACTAACTGAATCCAGGAAAGGTAGTTGTTTAGTTCATATATTCCAGTTCTTCCTGCTTCAGTTTTGGGAGATTGTACCTTTGTAGAAGTTTGTCCGTTTTCTCTAGGTTGTTCATTTTATTGGCAAATGTTTGCTCTTAGTAGTCTCAGGGTCCTTTGAATTTCCATGATGTTGATTGTAACTGCTTGCTTTTCATTGGTACATTTATTGGTTTGAGCTCTCTCCCTTTTTTTGCCTGAGGAGTCTGGCTAAGGATTTTGAATATTGTTTACCTTTTCAATGAGCCAGGTTTTAGTTTCATTGAGATTTTGTTTGTTTGTTGTTTGTTTTTTAGGCTCTATTTCATTTATTTCTTCTCAGATGGTTATGATTTCTTTCCTTCCACTAACTTTGGGTTTTGTTTGTTCATTTTTCTGGAGTTACGTTTGGTGTAAAGTTACATCATTTATGTAAGCGTTTTCTTCTTGTTAACTTCTATCACTGAAAACTTCCCTCTTAGATCAGGTATTGCTGCATCCCATTGGTTTTGGGTCATTGTGGGTTTTTTTATTGGTCTCTACGATTTTCTTTTAATTGATTTAATTGAAGTATAGTTGATTTACAATGTTTTGTTCCTTTTGCTGTACAGCAAATTGATTCAGTTACACACCTCTCTATCTATGCATTCTTTCACATTTTCTTTTCCAGTGTGCTTTATCACAGGATATTGAATACAATTTCCTTTGGTACACACTAGGACATTGTTCCTTTTCTAAATTAAATAATTAATTTACATTAAAAAATGTTTCTCTTATTTTAGAATATAGTTGAATAACAATGCTGTGTTAGTTGCAGGTGTGCAGCAAAGTGATTCAGTTATAAATTATATATGTTCCTATTCGTTTTCATATTGATTCCCATTTAGGTGATTTAAAAATACTGAGCAAAATCCCTGTACTATACAGTAGGTCCTCATTTGTAATCTGTTTTAATAGAAGAGTGTGTACATGTAAATCCGAAACTCCCAAACTATCCCTCGCCCCCACGCCATTTCCTCTGGTAACCATAGGTTTGTAATCTGAGTGTGTGAGTCTGTTTCTCTTTCGTAAATAAGTTCATTTGTATCCTTTCCTTTTAGATTCCTTATATAAGCCATATTGTGTGATAGTTTTACTTCGCTTAGTATGATCATCTCCAGGTCCATCCATGTTGCTGTAAATGGCATTATTTCGTCTTTTTGTTGGCTGAGTAATGTTCCATTATATATATGTACCGCTTCTCCTTCATCCATTCTTCTGTCAGTGGACATTTTGGTTGCTTCTGTGTCTTGACTAGGGTAAAGAGTGCTGCAATGAATTTTGGGATGCATGTATCCTTTAGAACTATGTATTTCTCTGAATATATGCCCAGCAGTGGGATTCCTGGATCATATGGTAGGTCTACTTTTAGTTTTATAAGGAACCCCCATACTGTTCCCTATAGTGTCTGGACCAATTTACATTTCCTTTCAGAGTATACAAGGGTTCCCTTTTCTCATGACCTTGTTCTTTCTCCATTATATGTACAATAGTTTGCATCTGCTAACCCCAAACTCCCAATCCATCTCTTGCATGCTTCCCCTCTCCCTGGCAACAACCAGTCTCTTCTCTATGTCTGTGAGTCTGTTTCTTTTATGTAGCTCCGTTCTTTTGTGTCAGATTTTTCAGTCCACATATACGTGATAACATATGGTATTTCTCCTTCTCTTTGTGACATGCTTCACTTAGTGTGATCATTTTTAGCTCCATTCATATTGCTGCAAATGGCATTATTACATCCTTTGTTATGGTTGAGTAGTATTCCATTGTATATATGTACACCACAACTGCTTTATCCATTCAGGTGTCAGTGGACGTTTGGGTTGCCTCCATGTCTTGGCTATGGTTAATAGTGCTGCTGTGCACATAGGGATTCACGTAGCTTCTTGAATTAGACGGTTGTCTGGATATATACCCAGGAGTTGTGTTGCTGGATCATATGGCAAGTCGAGTTTTAGTTTTTTGAGTAAGCTCCACTCTGTTTTCCTAAGTGGCTGTGCCAGTTTACATCCCCATGCACAGTGTAGGAAGGTTCCTTTTCCTTCACACCCTCCCCAGCATTTATTGTTTTCACATTTTTTGATGATGGCTATTCTGAGTAGTGTGAGATCATCTTTCATTTGAGTTTTGATTTGCATTTGTCTAATTATTAGGTATGTTGAGCATCTTTTCATGTGACTGTTGGCCATGTATATGTCTTCTTTGGAGAAATGTCTATTTAAGTCTTCTGCCCATTGTGGCTGATTCTTTGTTTGGTTTTATATATATATATATATATATATATATATATATATATATATATATATATATATATTGACCCACATGCGTTCTTTTCAAATTTTGGAGACTAATCCCTTGGAGCTAGTATCATTGGCAAATATTTTCTCCCGTTCTGTGGGGTGTCTTTTTCTTTTGTCTATGGTTTTCTTTGCTCTGCAAAATATTTTCAGTTTAATTAGGTCCCGTTTGTTTATTTTTCTTCTGATATCCATTACTCTAGGAGACGCCTAGACAAAGATATTGCTGTGGTTTGTCATTGAGGGTTCTGCTTATGCTTTCCTCTAAGAGGATTATAGTATCCTGTCTTATATTTAGATCTGTTATCCACGTTGTGTTTATTTTTGTACATGCTGTTAAAGAATATATTAATTTCATTTTTTTACTGGAGTTGTCCAGCACTCTTTGTTGAACAGACTGTCTTTCTTCCATTGTATATTTTTGCCTCCATTGTCACAGATTAATTGACCATAGATGTGTGGGTTCACTTTGGGATTTCTATCCTGTTCCATTCATCTATATTTCTGTTTCTGTGCCAGTACCACATTCTTTTGATGACTTAATCTGTGTAGTACAGTCTGAAGTCAGGGAGCCTGATTCTTCCAGCTCCATTTTTCTTTCTCAAGGTTGCTTTGAATATTTGCCTCCATACAGATTTTCAGACTGTGTATTTTAGTTCTGTGATAAATGCCATTGGTAATTTGATAGGCCTTGCTTTGTATCTTTACACTGCCTAGGACAATATAGTCATTTTGACAACGTTGATTATTCTAATCCAAGAACATGGTATATCTTTCCATCTGTTTGTGTTGTCTTCTATTTCTTTCATCGGTGTCTTAGAATTTTTGCAGTCCTGGCCTTTTGTCTACTTAGGTAGGTTTATTCCTAAGTATATTTTTCTTTTTGATGTGATGGTAAATGGCATTGTTTCTGTAATGTATTTTTCTGACCTTTTGTTGTTAGTGTATAAAAGTACAACTGATTTCTCTATATTTATTTTGTGTCCTCCAACTTTACGAGATTCTTTGATGAGCTCTAGTAGGTCTCTGCTTACATGTTTAGGATTTTCTACGTACACTACCATGTCATCTGCAAACAGTGACAGTTTTATGCCCCCTTTTCCAATTTGGATACCTTTTGTTTCTTGTTCTTCTCTGATTGCCATGGCTAGGACTTCCAAAACTATGTTGAATAATAGTGGCAAGAATGGACATCCTTGTCTTGTTCCTGATCTTAGTGGAAATGCTTTCAGCTTTGTACCATTGAGTTTGATGTTAGCTGTCGGTGTGTCACATACGTCGAGGTGTGTTCACTCTATGTCCACTTTCTGGAGAGTTTTTCTGATAAATATGTGTGGAACTTTGTCAAAAGGTTTTTCTGCATCTCTTGACATGACCATATGATTATGGTTCTTCAATTGGTTGATGTGGTGTATCACACTGATTGATTTGCGGATATAGAAAATTCCTGCCATCCCTGGGATAAATCCCACTTGATCATGGTGTACGAGCCTTTTAATGTACTGTTGGAGTCTGTTTGCAATATTGTGTTGATGATATTTGTATCTACGTTCATCAGTGCTGTGGGTCTGTCCTTTTATTTTCTCTGTGAGGTATCTTTGTCTGCTTTTTGGTATCAGAGTATTGGTGGCCTCATAGAATGAGTTCAGAAGTTTTCTTTCCTCTGCAGGTTTCTAGAAGAGTGGCAGAAGGATAGGTGTTAACTCTTCTCTAAATGTTTGGTAGAATTCCACTGTGAAGTCATCTGGTCCTGGATCTTCATTTGTTGATTCAGCTTTTAATTACTAACTGAATCCAGGAAAGGTAGTTGTTTAGTTCATATATTCCAGTTCTTCCTGCTTCAGTTTTGGGAGATTGTACCTTTGTAGAAGTTTGTCCGTTTTCTCTAGGTTGTTCATTTTATTGGCAAATGTTTGCTCTTAGTAGTCTCAGGGTCCTTTGAATTTCCATGATGTTGATTGTAACTGCTTGCTTTTCATTGGTACATTTATTGGTTTGAGCTCTCTCCCTTTTTTTGCCTGAGGAGTCTGGCTAAGGATTTTGAATATTGTTTACCTTTTCAATGAGCCAGGTTTTAGTTTCATTGAGCTTTTGTTTGTTTGTTGTTTGTTTTTTAGGCTCTATTTCATTTATTTCTTCTCAGATGGTTATGATTTCTTTCCTTCCACTAACTTTGGGTTTTGTTTGTTCATTTTTCTGGAGTTACGTTTGGTGTAAAGTTACATCATTTATGTAAGCGTTTTCTTCTTGTTAACTTCTATCACTGAAAACTTCCCTCTTAGATCAGGTATTGCTGCATCCCATTGGTTTTGGGTCATTGTGGGTTTTTTTATTGGTCTCTACGATTTTCTTTTAATTGATTTAATTGAAGTATAGTTGATTTACAATGTTTTGTTCCTTTTGCTGTACAGCAAATTGATTCAGTTACACACCTCTCTATCTATGCATTCTTTCGCATTTTCTTTTCCAGTGTGCTTTATCACAGGATATTGAATACAATTTCCTTTGGTACACACTAGGACATTGTTCCTTTTCTAAATTAAATAATTAATTTACATTAAAAAATGTTTCTCTTATTTTAGAATATAGTTGAATAACAATGCTGTGTTAGTTGCAGGTGTGCAGCAAAGTGATTCAGTTATAAATTATATATGTTCCTATTCGTTTTCATATTGATTCCCATTTAGGTGATTAAAAAATACTGAGCAAAATCCCTGTACTATACAGTAGGTCCTCATTTGTAATCTGTTTTAATAGAAGAGTGTGTACATGTAAATCCGAAACTCCCAAACTATCCCTCGCCCCCACGCCATTTCCTCTGGTAACCATAGGTTTGTAATCTGAGTGTGTGAGTCTGTTTCTCTTTCGTAAATAAGTTCATTTGTATCCTTTCCTTTTAGATTCCTTATATAAGCCATATTGTGTGATAGTTTTACTTCGCTTAGTATGATCATCTCCAGGTCCATCCATGTTGCTGTAAATGGCATTATTTCGTCTTTTTGTTGGCTGAGTAATGTTCCATTATATATATGTACCGCTTCTCCTTCATCCATTCTTCTGTCAATGGACATTTTGGTTGCTTCTGTGTCTTGACTAGGGTAAAGAGTGCTGCAATGAATTTTGGGATGCATGTATCCTTTAGAACTATGTATTTCTCTGAATATATGCCCAGCAGTGGGATTCCTGGATCATATGGTAGGTCTACTTTTAGTTTCATAAGGAACCCCCATACTGTTCCCTATAGTGTCTGGACCAATTTACATTTCCTTTCAGAGTATACAAGGGTTCCCTTTTCTCATGACCTTGTTCTTTCTCCATTCTATGTACAATACTTTGCATCTGCTAACCCCAAACTCCCAATCCATCTCTTGCATGCTTCCCCTCTCCCTGGCAACAACCAGTCTCTTCTCTATGTCTGTGAGTCTGTTTCTTTTATGTAGCTCCGTTCTTTTGTGTCAGATTTTTCAGTCCACATATACGTGATAACATATGGTATTTCTCCTTCTCTTTGAGACATGCTTCACTTCGTGTGATTATTTTTAGCTCCATTCATATTGCTGCAAATGGCATTATTACATCCTTTGTTATGGCTGAGTAGTATTCCGTTGTATATATGTACACCACAACTGCTTTATCCATTCAGGTGTCAGTGGACGTTTGGGTTGCCTCCATGTCTTGGCTATGGTTAATAGTGCTGCTGTGCACATAGGGATTCACGTAGCTTCTTGAATTAGACGGTTGTCTGGATATATACCCAGGAGTTGTGTTGCTGGATCGTATGGCAAGTCGAGTTTTAGTTTTTTGAGTAAGCTCCACTCTGTTTTCCTAAGTGGCTGTGCCAGTTTACATCCCCATGCACAGTGTAGGAAGGTTCCTTTTCCTTCACACCCTCCCCAGCATTTATTGTTTTCACATTTTTTGATGATGGCTATTCTGAGTAGTGTGAGATCATCTTTCATTTGAGTTTTGATTTGCATTTGTCTAATTATTAGGTATGTTGAGCATCTTTTCATGTGACTGTTGGCCATGTATATGTCTTCTTTGGAGAAATGTCTATTTAAGTCTTCTGCCCATTGTGGCTGATTCTTTGTTTGGTTTTATATATATATATATATATATATATATATATATATATATATATATATACATATATGTGTATATATATATATATATATATATATATATATATATATATATATATTGACCCACATGCGTTCTTTTCAAATTTTGGAGACTAATCCCTTGGAGGTAGTATCATTGGCAAATATTTTCTCCCGTTCTGTGGGTTGTCTTTTTCTTTTGTCTATGGTTTTCTTTGCTCTGCAAAATATTTTCAGTTTAATTAGGTCCCGTTTGTTTATTTTTCTTCTGATATCCATTACTCTAGGAGACGCCTAGACAAAGATATTGCTGTGGTTTGTCATTGAGGGTTCTGCTTATGCTTTCCTCTAAGAGGATTATAGTATCCTGTCTTATATTTAGATCTGTTATCCACGTTGTGTTTATTTTTGTACATGCTGTTAAAGAATATATTAATTTCATTTTTTTACTGGAGTTGTCCAGCACTCTTTGTTGAACAGACTGTCTTTCTTCCATTGTATATTTTTGCCTCCATTGTCACAGATTAATTGACCATAGATGTGTGGGTTCACTTTGGGATTTCTATCCTGTTCCATTCATCTATATTTCTGTTTCTGTGCCAGTACCACATTCTTTTGATGACTTAATCTGTGTAGTACAGTCTGAAGTCAGGGAGCCTGATTCTTCCAGCTCCATTTTTCTTTCTCAAGGTTGCTTTGAATATTTGCCTCCATACAGATTTTCAGACTGTGTATTTTAGTTCTGTGATAAATGCCATTGGTAATTTGATAGGCCTTGCTTTGTATCTTTACACTGCCTAGGACAATATAGTCATTTTGACAATGTTGATTATTCTAATCCAAGAACATGGTATATCTTTCCATCTGTTTGTGTTGTCTTCTATTTCTTTCATCGGTGTCTTAGAATTTTTGGAGTCCTGGCCTTTTGTCTACTTAGGTAGGTTTATTCCTAAGTATATTTTTCTTTTTGATGTGATGGTAAATGGCATTGTTTCTGTAATGTATTTTTCTGACCTTTTGTTGTTAGTGTATAAAAGTACAACTGATTTCTCTATATTTATTTTGTGTCCTCCAACTTTACGAGATTCTTTGATGAGCTCTAGTAGGTCTCTGCTTACATGTTTAGGATTTTCTACGTACACTACCATGTCATCTGCAAACAGTGACAGTTTTATGCCCCCTTTTCCAATTTGGATACCTTTTGTTTCTTGTTCTTCTCTGATTGCCATGGCTAGGACTTCCAAAACTATGTTGAATAATAGTGGCAAGAATGGACATCCTTGTCTTGTTCCTGATCTTAGTGGAAATGCTTTCAGCTTTGTACCATTGAGTTTGATGTTAGCTGTCGGTGTGTCACATACGTCGAGGTGTGTTCACTCTATGTCCACTTTCTGGAGAGTTTTTCTGATAAATATGTGTGGAACTTTGTCAAAAGGTTTTTCTGCATCTCTTGACATGACCATATGATTATGGTTCTTCAATTGGTTGATGTGGTGTATCACACTGATTGATTTGCGGATATAGAAAATTCCTGCCATCCCTGGGATAAATCCCACTTGATCATGGTGTACGAGCCTTTTAATGTACTGTTGGAGTCTGTTTGCAATATTGTGTTGATGATATTTGTATCTACGTTCATCAGTGCTGTGGGTCTGTCCTTTTATTTTCTCTGTGAGGTATCTTTGTCTGCTTTTTGGTATCAGAGTATTGGTGGCCTCATAGAATGAGTTCAGAAGTTTTCTTTCCTCTGCAGGTTTCTAGAAGAGTGGCAGAAGGATAGGTGTTAACTCTTCTCTAAATGTTTGGTAGAATTCCACTGTGAAGTCATCTGGTCCTGGATCTTCATTTGTTGATTCAGCTTTTAATTACTAACTGAATCCAGGAAAGGTAGTTGTTTAGTTCATATATTCCAGTTCTTCCTGCTTCAGTTTTGGGAGATTGTACCTTTGTAGAAGTTTGTCCGTTTTCTCTAGGTTGTTCATTTTATTGGCAAATGTTTGCTCTTAGTAGTCTCAGGGTCCTTTGAATTTCCATGATGTTGATTGTAACTGCTTGCTTTTCATTGGTACATTTATTGGTTTGAGCTGTCTCCCTTTTTTTGCCTGAGGAGTCTGGCTAAGGATTTTGAATATTGTTTACCTTTTCAATGAGCCAGGTTTTCGTTTCATTGAGCTTTTGTTTGTTTGTTGTTTGTTTTTTAGGCTCTATTTCATTTATTTCTTCTCAGATGGTTATGATTTCTTTCCTTCCACTAACTTTGGGTTTTGTTTGTTCATTTTTCTGGAGTTACGTTTGGTGTAAAGTTACATCATTTATGTAAGCGTTTTCTTCTTGTTAACTTCTATCACTGAAAACTTCCCTCTTAGATCAGGTATTGCTGCATCCCATTGGTTTTGGGTCATTGTGGGTTTTTTTATTGGTCTCTACGATTTTCTTTTAATTGATTTAATTGAAGTATAGTTGATTTACAATGTTTTGTTCCTTTTGCTGTACAGCAAATTGATTCAGTTACACACCTCTCTATCTATGCATTCTTTCGCATTTTCTTTTCCAGTGTGCTTTATCACAGGATATTGAATACAATTTCCTTTGGTACACACTAGGACATTGTTCCTTTTCTAAATTAAATAATTAATTTACATTAAAAAATGTTTCTCTTATTTTAGAATATAGTTGAATAACAATGCTGTGTTAGTTGCAGGTGTGCAGCAAAGTGATTCAGTTATAAATTATATATGTTCCTATTCGTTTTCATATTGATTCCCATTTAGGTGATTTAAAAATACTGAGCAAAATCCCTGTACTATACAGTAGGTCCTCATTTGTAATCTGTTTTAATAGAAGAGTGTGTACATGTAAATCCGAAACTCCCAAACTATCCCTCGCCCCCACGCCATTTCCTCTGGTAACCATAGGTTTGTAATCTGAGTGTGTGAGTCTGTTTCTCTTTCGTAAATAAGTTCATTTGTATCCTTTCCTTTTAGATTCCTTATATAAGCCATATTGTGTGATAGTTTTACTTCGCTTAGTATGATCATCTCCAGGTCCATCCATGTTGCTGTAAATGGCATTATTTCGTCTTTTTGTTGGCTGAGTAATGTTCCATTATATATATGTACCGCTTCTCCTTCATCCATTCTTCTGTCAGTGGACATTTTGGTTGCTTCTGTGTCTTGACTAGGGTAAAGAGTGCTGCAATGAATTTTGGGATGCATGTATCCTTTAGAACTATGTATTTCTCTGAATATATGCCCAGCAGTGGGATTCCTGGATCATATGGTAGGTCTACTTTTAGTTTTATAAGGAACCCCCATACTGTTCCCTATAGTGTCTGGACCAATTTACATTTCCTTTCAGAGTATACAAGGGTTCCCTTTTCTCATGACCTTGTTCTTTCTCCATTATATGTACAATAGTTTGCATCTGCTAACCCCAAACTCCCAATCCATCTCTTGCATGCTTCCCCTCTCCCTGGCAACAACCAGTCTCTTCTCTATGTCTGTGAGTCTGTTTCTTTTATGTAGCTCCGTTCTTTTGTGTCAGATTTTTCAGTCCACATATACGTGATAACATATGGTATTTCTCCTTCTCTTTGTGACATGCTTCACTTAGTGTGATCATTTTTAGCTCCATTCATATTGCTGCAAATGGCATTATTACATCCTTTGTTATGGTTGAGTAGTATTCCATTGTATATATGTACACCACAACTGCTTTATCCATTCAGGTGTCAGTGGACGTTTGGGTTGCCTCCATGTCTTGGCTATGGTTAATAGTGCTGCTGTGCACATAGGGATTCACGTAGCTTCTTGAATTAGACGGTTGTCTGGATATATACCCAGGAGTTGTGTTGCTGGATCATATGGCAAGTCGAGTTTTAGTTTTTTGAGTAAGCTCCACTCTGTTTTCCTAAGTGGCTGTGCCAGTTTACATCCCCATGCACAGTGTAGGAAGGTTCCTTTTCCTTCACACCCTCCCCAGCATTTATTGTTTTTACATTTTTTGATGATGGCTATTCTGAGTAGTGTGAGATCATCTTTCATTTGAGTTTTGATTTGCATTTGTCTAATTATTAGGTATGTTGAGCATCTTTTCATGTGACTGTTGGCCATGTATATGTCTTCTTTGGAGAAATGTCTATTTAAGTCTTCTGCCCATTGTGGCTGATTCTTTGTTTGGTTTTATATATATATATATATATATATATATATATATTGACCCACATGCGTTCTTTTCAAATTTTGGAGACTAATCCCTTGGAGCTAGTATCATTGGCAAATATTTTCTCCCGTTCTGTGGGTTGTCTTTTTCTTTTGTCTATGGTTTTCTTTGCTCTGCAAAATATTTTCAGTTTAATTAGGTCCCGTTTGTTTATTTTTCTTCTGATATCCATTACTCTAGGAGACGCCTAGACAAAGATATTGCTGTGGTTTGTCATTGAGGGTTCTGCTTATGCTTTCCTCTAAGAGGATTATAGTATCCTGTCTTATATTTAGATCTGTTATCCACGTTGTGTTTATTTTTGTACATGCTGTTAAAGAATATATTAATTTCATTTTTTTACTGGAGTTGTCCAGCACTCTTTGTTGAACAGACTGTCTTTCTTCCATTGTATATTTTTGCCTCCATTGTCACAGATTAATTGACCATAGATGTGTGGGTTCACTTTGGGATTTCTATCCTGTTCCATTCATCTATATTTCTGTTTCTGTGCCAGTACCACATTCTTTTGATGACTTAATCTGTGTAGTACAGTCTGAAGTCAGGGAGCCTGATTCTTCCAGCTCCATTTTTCTTTCTCAAGGTTGCTTTGAATATTTGCCTCCATACAGATTTTCAGACTGTGTATTTTAGTTCTGTGATAAATGCCATTGGTAATTTGATAGGCCTTGCTTTGTATCTTTACACTGCCTAGGACAATATAGTCATTTTGACAACGTTGATTATTCTAATCCAAGAACATGGTATATCTTTCCATCTGTTTGTGTTGTCTTCTATTTCTTTCATCGGTGTCTTAGAATTTTTGCAGTCCTGGCCTTTTGTCTACTTAGGTAGGTTTATTCCTAAGTATATTTTTCTTTTTGATGTGATGGTAAATGGCATTGTTTCTGTAATGTATTTTTCTGACCTTTTGTTGTTAGTGTATAAAAGTACAACTGATTTCTCTATATTTATTTTGTGTCCTCCAACTTTACGAGATTCTTTGATGAGCTCTAGTAGGTCTCTGCTTACATGTTTAGGATTTTCTACGTACACTACCATGTCATCTGCAAACAGTGACAGTTTTATGCCCCCTTTTCCAATTTGGATACCTTTTGTTTCTTGTTCTTCTCTGATTGCCATGGCTAGGACTTCCAAAACTATGTTGAATAATAGTGGCAAGAATGGACATCCTTGTCTTGTTCCTGATCTTAGTGGAAATGCTTTCAGCTTTGTACCATTGAGTTTGATGTTAGCTGTCGGTGTGTCACATATGTCGAGGTGTGTTCACTCTATGTCCACTTTCTGGAGAGTTTTTCTGATAAATATGTGTGGAACTTTGTCAAAAGGTTTTTCTGCATCTCTTGACATGACCATATGATTATGGTTCTTCAATTGGTTGATGTGGTGTATCACACTGATTGATTTGCGGATATAGAAAATTCCTGCCATCCCTGGGATAAATCCCACTTGATCATGGTGTACGAGCCTTTTAATGTACTGTTGGAGTCTGTTTGCAATATTGTGTTGATGATATTTGTATCTACGTTCATCAGTGCTGTGGGTCTGTCCTTTTATTTTCTCTGTGAGGTATCTTTGTCTGCTTTTTGGTATCAGAGTATTGGTGGCCTCATAGAATGAGTTCAGAAGTTTTCTTTCCTCTGCAGGTTTCTAGAAGAGTGGCAGAAGGATAGGTGTTAACTCTTCTCTAAATGTTTGGTAGAATTCCACTGTGAAGTCATCTGGTCCTGGATCTTCATTTGTTGATTCAGCTTTTAATTACTAACTGAATCCAGGAAAGGTAGTTGTTTAGTTCATATATTCCAGTTCTTCCTGCTTCAGTTTTGGGAGATTGTACCTTTGTAGAAGTTTGTCCGTTTTCTCTAGGTTGTTCATTTTATTGGCAAATGTTTGCTCTTAGTAGTCTCAGGGTCCTTTGAATTTCCATGATGTTGATTGTAACTGCTTGCTTTTCATTGGTACATTTATTGGTTTGAGCTCTCTCCCTTTTTTTGCCTGAGGAGTCTGGCTAAGGATTTTGAATATTGTTTACCTTTTCAATGAGCCAGGTTTTAGTTTCATTGAGATTTTGTTTGTTTGTTGTTTGTTTTTTAGGCTCTATTTCATTTATTTCTTCTCAGATGGTTATGATTTCTTTCCTTCCACTAACTTTGGGTTTTGTTTGTTCATTTTTCTGGAGTTACGTTTGGTGTAAAGTTACATCATTTATGTAAGCGTTTTCTTCTTGTTAACTTCTATCACTGAAAACTTCCCTCTTAGATCAGGTATTGCTGCATCCCATTGGTTTTGGGTCATTGTGGGTTTTTTTATTGGTCTCTACGATTTTCTTTTAATTGATTTAATTGAAGTATAGTTGATTTACAATGTTTTGTTCCTTTTGCTGTACAGCAAATTGATTCAGTTACACACCTCTCTATCTATGCATTCTTTCGCATTTTCTTTTCCAGTGTGCTTTATCACAGGATATTGAATACAATTTCCTTTGGTACACACTAGGACATTGTTCCTTTTCTAAATTAAATAATTAATTTACATTAAAAAATGTTTCTCTTATTTTAGAATATAGTTGAATAACAATGCTGTGTTAGTTGCAGGTGTGCAGCAAAGTGATTCAGTTATAAATTATATATGTTCCTATTCGTTTTCATATTGATTCCCATTTAGGTGATTTAAAAATACTGAGCAAAATCCCTGTACTATACAGTAGGTCCTCATTTGTAATCTGTTTTAATAGAAGAGTGTGTACATGTAAATCCGAAACTCCCAAACTATCCCTCGCCCCCACGCCATTTCCTCTGGTAACCATAGGTTTGTAATCTGAGTGTGTGAGTCTGTTTCTCTTTCGTAAATAAGTTCATTTGTATCCTTTCCTTTTAGATTCCTTATATAAGCCATATTGTGTGATAGTTTTACTTCGCTTAGTATGATCATCTCCAGGTCCATCCATGTTGCTGTAAATGGCATTATTTCGTCTTTTTGTTGGCTGAGTAATGTTCCATTATATATATGTACCGCTTCTCCTTCATCCATTCTTCTGTCAGTGGACATTTTGGTTGCTTCTGTGTCTTGACTAGGGTAAAGAGTGCTGCAATGAATTTTGGGATGCATGTATCCTTTAGAACTATGTATTTCTCTGAATATATGCCCAGCAGTGGGATTCCTGGATCATATGGTAGGTCTACTTTTAGTTTTATAAGGAACCCCCATACTGTTCCCTATAGTGTCTGGACCAATTTACATTTCCTTTCAGAGTATACAAGGGTTCCCTTTTCTCATGACCTTGTTCTTTCTCCATTATATGTACAATAGTTTGCATCTGCTAACCCCAAACTCCCAATCCATCTCTTGCATGCTTCCCCTCTCCCTGGCAACAACCAGTCTCTTCTCTATGTCTGTGAGTCTGTTTCTTTTATGTAGTTCCGTTCTTTTGTGTCAGATTTTTCAGTCCACATATACGTGATAACATATGGTATTTCTCCTTCTCTTTGTGACATGCTTCACTTAGTGTGATCATTTTTAGCTCCATTCATATTGCTGCAAATGGCATTATTACATCCTTTGTTATGGTTGAGTAGTATTCCATTGTATATATGTACACCACAACTGCTTTATCCATTCAGGTGTCAGTGGACGTTTGGGTTGCCTCCATGTCTTGGCTATGGTTAATAGTGCTGCTGTGCACATAGGGATTCACGTAGCTTCTTGAATTAGACGGTTGTCTGGATATATACCCAGGAGTTGTGTTGCTGGATCATATGGCAAGTCGAGTTTTAGTTTTTTGAGTAAGCTCCACTCTGTTTTCCTAAGTGGCTGTGCCAGTTTACATCCCCATGCACAGTGTAGGAAGGTTCCTTTTCCTTCACACCCTCCCCAGCATTTATTGTTTTCACATTTTTTGATGATGGCTATTCTGAGTAGTGTGAGATCATCTTTCATTTGAGTTTTGATTTGCATTTGTCTAATTATTAGGTATGTTGAGCATCTTTTCATGTGACTGTTGGCCATGTATATGTCTTCTTTGGAGAAATGTCTATTTAAGTCTTCTGCCCATTGTGGCTGATTCTTTGTTTGGTTTTATATATATATATATATATTTATATATATATATATATATATATATATATATATATATATATATATATATATATATATATATATATATATATATTGACCCACATGCGTTCTTTTCAAATTTTGGAGACTAATCCCTTGGAGCTAGTATCATTGGCAAATATTTTCTCCCGTTCTGTGGGTTGTCTTTTTCTTTTGTCTATGGTTTTCTTTGCTCTGCAAAATATTTTCAGTTTAATTAGGTCCCGTTTGTTTATTTTTCTTCTGATATCCATTACTCTAGGAGACGCCTAGACAAAGATATTGCTGTGGTTTGTCATTGAGGGTTCTGCTTATGCTTTCCTCTAAGAGGATTATAGTATCCTGTCTTATATTTAGATCTGTTATCCACGTTGTGTTTATTTTTGTACATGCTGTTAAAGAATATATTAATTTCATTTTTTTACTGGAGTTGTCCAGCACTCTTTGTTGAACAGACTGTCTTTCTTCCATTGTATATTTTTGCCTCCATTGTCACAGATTAATTGACCATAGATGTGTGGGTTCACTTTGGGATTTCTATCCTGTTCCATTCATCTATATTTCTGTTTCTGTGCCAGTACCACATTCTTTTGATGACTTAATCTGTGTAGTACAGTCTGAAGTCAGGGAGCCTGATTCTTCCAGCTCCATTTTTCTTTCTCAAGGTTGCTTTGAATATTTGCCTCCATACAGATTTTCAGACTGTGTATTTTAGTTCTGTGATAAATGCCATTGGTAATTTGATAGGCCTTGCTTTGTATCTTTACACTGCCTAGGACAATATAGTCATTTTGACAACGTTGATTATTCTAATCCAAGAACATGGTATATCTTTCCATCTGTTTGTGTTGTCTTCTATTTCTTTCATCGGTGTCTTAGAATTTTTGCAGTCCTGGCCTTTTGTCTACTTAGGTAGGTTTATTCCTAAGTATATTTTTCTTTTTGATGTGATGGTAAATGGCATTGTTTCTGTAATGTATTTTTCTGACCTTTTGTTGTTAGTGTATAAAAGTACAACTGATTTCTCTATATTTATTTTGTGTCCTCCAACTTTACGAGATTCTTTGATGAGCTCTAGTAGGTCTCTGCTTACATGTTTAGGATTTTCTACGTACACTACCATGTCATCTGCAAACAGTGACAGTTTTATGCCCCCTTTTCCAATTTGGATACCTTTTGTTTCTTGTTCTTCTCTGATTGCCATGGCTAGGACTTCCAAAACTATGTTGAATAATAGTGGCAAGAATGGACATCCTTGTCTTGTTCCTGATCTTAGTGGAAATGCTTTCAGCTTTGTACCATTGAGTTTGATGTTAGCTGTCGGTGTGTCACATACGTCGAGGTGTGTTCACTCTATGTCCACTTTCTGGAGAGTTTTTCTGATAAATATGTGTGGAACTTTGTCAAAAGGTTTTTCTGCATCTCTTGACATGACCATATGATTATGGTTCTTCAATTGGTTGATGTGGTGTATCACACTGATTGATTTGCGGATATAGAAAATTCCTGCCATCCCTGGGATAAATCCCACTTGATCATGGTGTACGAGCCTTTTAATGTACTGTTGGAGTCTGTTTGCAATATTGTGTTGATGATATTTGTATCTACGTTCATCAGTGCTGTGGGTCTGTCCTTTTATTTTCTCTGTGAGGTATCTTTGTCTGCTTTTTGGTATCAGAGTATTGGTGGCCTCATAGAATGAGTTCAGAAGTTTTCTTTCCTCTGCAGGTTTCTAGAAGAGTGGCAGAAGGATAGGTGTTAACTCTTCTCTAAATGTTTGGTAGAATTCCACTGTGAAGTCATCTGGTCCTGGATCTTCATTTGTTGATTCAGCTTTTAATTACTAACTGAATCCAGGAAAGGTAGTTGTTTAGTTCATATATTCCAGTTCTTCCTGCTTCAGTTTTGGGAGATTGTACCTTTGTAGAAGTTTGTCCGTTTTCTCTAGGTTGTTCATTTTATTGGCAAATGTTTGCTCTTAGTAGTCTCAGGGTCCTTTGAATTTCCATGATGTTGATTGTAACTGCTTGCTTTTCATTGGTACATTTATTGGTTTGAGCTGTCTCCCTTTTTTTGCCTGAGGAGTCTGGCTAAGGATTTTGAATATTGTTTACCTTTTCAATGAGCCAGGTTTTCGTTTCATTGAGCTTTTGTTTGTTTGTTGTTTGTTTTTTAGGCTCTATTTCATTTATTTCTTCTCAGATGGTTATGATTTCTTTCCTTCCACTAACTTTGGGTTTTGTTTGTTCATTTTTCTGGAGTTACGTTTGGTGTAAAGTTACATCATTTATGTAAGCGTTTTCTTCTTGTTAACTTCTATCACTGAAAACTTCCCTCTTAGATCAGGTATTGCTGCATCCCATTGGTTTTGGGTCATTGTGGGTTTTTTTATTGGTCTCTACGATTTTCTTTTAATTGATTTAATTGAAGTATAGTTGATTTACAATGTTTTGTTCCTTTTGCTGTACAGCAAATTGATTCAGTTACACACCTCTCTATCTATGCATTCTTTCGCATTTTCTTTTCCAGTGTGCTTTATCACAGGATATTGAATACAATTTCCTTTGGTACACACTAGGACATTGTTCCTTTTCTAAATTAAATAATTAATTTACATTAAAAAATGTTTCTCTTATTTTAGAATATAGTTGAATAACAATGCTGTGTTAGTTGCAGGTGTGCAGCAAAGTGATTCAGTTATAAATTATATATGTTCCTATTCGTTTTCATATTGATTCCCATTTAGGTGATTAAAAAATACTGAGCAAAATCCCTGTACTATACAGTAGGTCCTCATTTGTAATCTGTTTTAATAGAAGAGTGTGTACATGTAAATCCGAAACTCCCAAACTATCCCTCGCCCCCACGCCATTTCCTCTGGTAACCATAGGTTTGTAATCTGAGTGTGTGAGTCTGTTTCTCTTTCGTAAATAAGTTCATTTGTATCCTTTCCTTTTAGATTCCTTATATAAGCCATATTGTGTGATAGTTTTACTTCGCTTAGTATGATCATCTCCAGGTCCATCCATGTTGCTGTAAATGGCATTATTTCGTCTTTTTGTTGGCTGAGTAATGTTCCATTATATATATGTACCGCTTCTCCTTCATCCATTCTTCTGTCAATGGACATTTTGGTTGCTTCTGTGTCTTGACTAGGGTAAAGAGTGCTGCAATGAATTTTGGGATGCATGTATCCTTTAGAACTATGTATTTCTCTGAATATATGCCCAGCAGTGGGATTCCTGGATCATATGGTAGGTCTACTTTTAGTTTTATAAGGAACCCCCATACTGTTCCCTATAGTGTCTGGACCAATTTACATTTCCTTTCAGAGTATACAAGGGTTCCCTTTTCTCATGACCTTGTTCTTTCTCCATTCTATGTACAATAGTTTGCATCTGCTAACCCCAAACTCCCAATCCATCTCTTGCATGCTTCCCCTCTCCCTGGCAACAACCAGTCTCTTCTCTATGTCTGTGAGTCTGTTTCTTTTATGTAGCTCCGTTCTTTTGTGTCAGATTTTTCAGTCCACATATACGTGATAACATATGGTATTTCTCCTTCTCTTTGTGACATGCTTCACTTAGTGTGATCATTTTTAGCTCCATTCATATTGCTGCAAATGGCATTATTACATCCTTTGTTATGGCTGAGTAGTATTCCATTGTATATATGTACACCACAACTGCTTTATCCATTCAGGTGTCAGTGGACGTTTGGGTTGCCTCCATGTCTTGGCTATGGTTAATAGTGCTGCTGTGCACATAGGGATTCACGTAGCTTCTTGAATTAGACGGTTGTCTGGATATATACCCAGGAGTTGTGTTGCTGGATCGTATGGCAAGTCGAGTTTTAGTTTTTTGAGTAAGCTCCACTCTGTTTTCCTAAGTGGCTGTGCCAGTTTACATCCCCATGCACAGTGTAGGAAGGTTCCTTTTCCTTCACACCCTCCCCAGCATTTATTGTTTTTACATTTTTTGATGATGGCTATTCTGAGTAGTGTGAGATCATCTTTCATTTGAGTTTTGATTTGCATTTGTCTAATTATTAGGGATGTTGAGCATCTTTTCATGTGCCTGTTGGCCATCTATATGTCTTCTTTGGAGAAATGTCTATTTAAGTCTTCTGCCCATTGTGGCTGATTCTTTGTTGGGTTTTTTATATATATATATATATATATATTGACCCACATGCGTTCTTTTCAAATTTTGGAGACTAATCCCTTGGAGGTAGTATCATTGGCAAATATTTTCTCCCGTTCTGTGGGTTGTCTTTTTCTTTTGTCTATGGTTTTCTTTGCTCTGCAAAATATTTTCAGTTTAATTAGGTCCCGTTTGTTTATTTTTCTTCTGATATCCATTACTCTAGGAGACGCCTAGACAAAGATATTGCTGTGGTTTGTCATTGAGGGTTCTGCTTATGCTTTCCTCTAAGAGGATTATAGTATCCTGTCTTATATTTAGATCTGTTATCCACGTTGTGTTTATTTTTGTACATGCTGTTAAAGAATATATTAATTTCATTTTTTTACTGGAGTTGTCCAGCACTCTTTGTTGAACAGACTGTCTTTCTTCCATTGTATATTTTTGCCTCCATTGTCACAGATTAATTGACCATAGATGTGTGGGTTCACTTTGGGATTTCTATCCTGTTCCATTCATCTATATTTCTGTTTCTGTGCCAGTACCACATTCTTTTGATGACTTAATCTGTGTAGTACAGTCTGAAGTCAGGGAGCCTGATTCTTCCAGCTCCATTTTTCTTTCTCAAGGTTGCTTTGAATATTTGCCTCCATACAGATTTTCAGACTGTGTATTTTAGTTCTGTGATAAATGCCATTGGTAATTTGATAGGCCTTGCTTTGTATCTTTACACTGCCTAGGACAATATAGTCATTTTGACAACGTTGATTATTCTAATCCAAGAACATGGTATATCTTTCCATCTGTTTGTGTTGTCTTCTATTTCTTTCATCGGTGTCTTAGAATTTTTGGAGTCCTGGCCTTTTGTCTACTTAGGTAGGTTTATTCCTAAGTATATTTTTCTTTTTGATGTGATGGTAAATGGCATTGTTTCTGTAATGTATTTTTCTGACCTTTTGTTGTTAGTGTATAAAAGTACAACTGATTTCTCTATATTTATTTTGTGTCCTCCAACTTTACGAGATTCTTTGATGAGCTCTAGTAGGTCTCTGCTTACATGTTTAGGATTTTCTACGTACACTACCATGTCATCTGCAAACAGTGACAGTTTTATGCCCCCTTTTCCAATTTGGATACCTTTTGTTTCTTGTTCTTCTCTGATTGCCATGGCTAGGACTTCCAAAACTATGTTGAATAATAGTGGCAAGAATGGACATCCTTGTCTTGTTCCTGATCTTAGTGGAAATGCTTTCAGCTTTGTACCATTGAGTTTGATGTTAGCTGTCGGTGTGTCACATACGTCGAGGTGTGTTCACTCTATGTCCACTTTCTGGAGAGTTTTTCTGATAAATATGTGTGGAACTTTGTCAAAAGGTTTTTCTGCATCTCTTGACATGACCATATGATTATGGTTCTTCAATTGGTTGATGTGGTGTATCACACTGATTGATTTGCGGATATAGAAAATTCCTGCCATCCCTGGGATAAATCCCACTTGATCATGGTGTACGAGCCTTTTAATGTACTGTTGGAGTCTGTTTGCAATATTGTGTTGATGATATTTGTATCTACGTTCATCAGTGCTGTGGGTCTGTCCTTTTATTTTCTCTGTGAGGTATCTTTGTCTGCTTTTTGGTATCAGAGTATTGGTGGCCTCATAGAATGAGTTCAGAAGTTTTCTTTCCTCTGCAGGTTTCTAGAAGAGTGGCAGAAGGATAGGTGTTAACTCTTCTCTAAATGTTTGGTAGAATTCCACTGTGAAGTCATCTGGTCCTGGATCTTCATTTGTTGATTCAGCTTTTAATTACTAACTGAATCCAGGAAAGGTAGTTGTTTAGTTCATATATTCCAGTTCTTCCTGCTTCAGTTTTGGGAGATTGTACCTTTGTAGAAGTTTGTCCGTTTTCTCTAGGTTGTTCATTTTATTGGCAAATGTTTGCTCTTAGTAGTCTCAGGGTCCTTTGAATTTCCATGATGTTGATTGTAACTGCTTGCTTTTCATTGGTACATTTATTGGTTTGAGCTCTCTCCCTTTTTTTGCCTGAGGAGTCTGGCTAAGGATTTTGAATATTGTTTACCTTTTCAATGAGCCAGGTTTTAGTTTCATTGAGATTTTGTTTGTTTGTTGTTTGTTTTTTAGGCTCTATTTCATTTATTTCTTCTCAGATGGTTATGATTTCTTTCCTTCCACTAACTTTGGGTTTTGTTTGTTCATTTTTCTGGAGTTACGTTTGGTGTAAAGTTACATCATTTATGTAAGCGTTTTCTTCTTGTTAACTTCTATCACTGAAAACTTCCCTCTTAGATCAGGTATTGCTGCATCCCATTGGTTTTGGGTCATTGTGGGTTTTTTTATTGGTCTCTACGATTTTCTTTTAATTGATTTAATTGAAGTATAGTTGATTTACAATGTTTTGTTCCTTTTGCTGTACAGCAAATTGATTCAGTTACACACCTCTCTATCTATGCATTCTTTCGCATTTTCTTTTCCAGTGTGCTTTATCACAGGATATTGAATACAATTTCCTTTGGTACACACTAGGACATTGTTCCTTTTCTAAATTAAATAATTAATTTACATTAAAAAATGTTTCTCTTATTTTAGAATATAGTTGAATAACAATGCTGTGTTAGTTGCAGGTGTGCAGCAAAGTGATTCAGTTATAAATTATATATGTTCCTATTCGTTTTCATATTGATTCCCATTTAGGTGATTTAAAAATACTGAGCAAAATCCCTGTACTATACAGTAGGTCCTCATTTGTAATCTGTTTTAATAGAAGAGTGTGTACATGTAAATCCGAAACTCCCAAACTATCCCTCGCCCCCACGCCATTTCCTCTGGTAACCATAGGTTTGTAATCTGAGTGTGTGAGTCTGTTTCTCTTTCGTAAATAAGTTCATTTGTATCCTTTCCTTTTAGATTCCTTATATAAGCCATATTGTGTGATAGTTTTACTTCGCTTAGTATGATCATCTCCAGGTCCATCCATGTTGCTGTAAATGGCATTATTTCGTCTTTTTGTTGGCTGAGTAATGTTCCATTATATATATGTACCGCTTCTCCTTCATCCATTCTTCTGTCAGTGGACATTTTGGTTGCTTCTGTGTCTTGACTAGGGTAAAGAGTGCTGCAATGAATTTTGGGATGCATGTATCCTTTAGAACTATGTATTTCTCTGAATATATGCCCAGCAGTGGGATTCCTGGATCATATGGTAGGTCTACTTTTAGTTTTATAAGGAACCCCCATACTGTTCCCTATAGTGTCTGGACCAATTTACATTTCCTTTCAGAGTATACAAGGGTTCCCTTTTCTCATGACCTTGTTCTTTCTCCATTCTATGTACAATAGTTTGCATCTGCTAACCCCAAACTCCCAATCCATCTCTTGCATGCTTCCCCTCTCCCTGGCAACAACCAGTCTCTTCTCTATGTCTGTGAGTCTGTTTCTTTTATGTAGCTCCGTTCTTTTGTGTCAGATTTTTCAGTCCACATATACGTGATAACATATGGTATTTCTCCTTCTCTTTGTGACATGCTTCACTTAGTGTGATCATTTTTAGCTCCATTCATATTGCTGCAAATGGCATTATTACATCCTTTGTTATGGTTGAGTAGTATTCCATTGTATATATGTACACCACAACTGCTTTATCCATTCAGGTGTCAGTGGACGTTTGGGTTGCCTCCATGTCTTGGCTATGGTTAATAGTGCTGCTGTGCACATAGGGATTCACGTAGCTTCTTGAATTAGACGGTTGTCTGGATATATACCCAGGAGTTGTGTTGCTGGATCATATGGCAAGTCGAGTTTTAGTTTTTTGAGTAAGCTCCACTCTGTTTTCCTAAGTGGCTGTGCCAGTTTACATCCCCATGCACAGTGTAGGAAGGTTCCTTTTCCTTCACACCCTCCCCAGCATTTATTGTTTTCACATTTTTTGATGATGGCTATTCTGAGTAGTGTGAGATCATCTTTCATTTGAGTTTTGATTTGCATTTGTCTAATTATTAGGTATGTTGAGCATCTTTTCATGTGACTGTTGGCCATGTATATGTCTTCTTTGGAGAAATGTCTATTTAAGTCTTCTGCCCATTGTGGCTGATTCTTTGTTTGGTTTTATATATATATATATATATATATATATATATTTATATATATATATATATATATATATATATATATATATATATATATATATATATATATATTGACCCACATGCGTTCTTTTCAAATTTTGGAGACTAATCCCTTGGAGCTAGTATCATTGGCAAATATTTTCTCCCGTTCTGTGGGTTGTCTTTTTCTTTTGTCTATGGTTTTCTTTGCTCTGCAAAATATTTTCAGTTTAATTAGGTCCCGTTTGTTTATTTTTCTTCTGATATCCATTACTCTAGGAGACGCCTAGACAAAGATATTGCTGTGGTTTGTCATTGAGGGTTCTGCTTATGCTTTCCTCTAAGAGGATTATAGTATCCTGTCTTATATTTAGATCTGTTATCCACGTTGTGTTTATTTTTGTACATGCTGTTAAAGAATATATTAATTTCATTTTTTTACTGGAGTTGTCCAGCACTCTTTGTTGAACAGACTGTCTTTCTTCCATTGTATATTTTTGCCTCCATTGTCACAGATTAATTGACCATAGATGTGTGGGTTCACTTTGGGATTTCTATCCTGTTCCATTCATCTATATTTCTGTTTCTGTGCCAGTACCACATTCTTTTGATGACTTAATCTGTGTAGTACAGTCTGAAGTCAGGGAGCCTGATTCTTCCAGCTCCATTTTTCTTTCTCAAGGTTGCTTTGAATATTTGCCTCCATACAGATTTTCAGACTGTGTATTTTAGTTCTGTGATAAATGCCATTGGTAATTTGATAGGCCTTGCTTTGTATCTTTACACTGCCTAGGACAATATAGTCATTTTGACAACGTTGATTATTCTAATCCAAGAACATGGTATATCTTTCCATCTGTTTGTGTTGTCTTCTATTTCTTTCATCGGTGTCTTAGAATTTTTGCAGTCCTGGCCTTTTGTCTACTTAGGTAGGTTTATTCCTAAGTATATTTTTCTTTTTGATGTGATGGTAAATGGCATTGTTTCTGTAATGTATTTTTCTGACCTTTTGTTGTTAGTGTATAAAAGTACAACTGATTTCTCTATATTTATTTTGTGTCCTCCAACTTTACGAGATTCTTTGATGAGCTCTAGTAGGTCTCTGCTTACATGTTTAGGATTTTCTACGTACACTACCATGTCATCTGCAAACAGTGACAGTTTTATGCCCCCTTTTCCAATTTGGATACCTTTTGTTTCTTGTTCTTCTCTGATTGCCATGGCTAGGACTTCCAAAACTATGTTGAATAATAGTGGCAAGAATGGACATCCTTGTCTTGTTCCTGATCTTAGTGGAAATGCTTTCAGCTTTGTACCATTGAGTTTGATGTTAGCTGTCGGTGTGTCACATACGTCGAGGTGTGTTCACTCTATGTCCACTTTCTGGAGAGTTTTTCTGATAAATATGTGTGGAACTTTGTCAAAAGGTTTTTCTGCATCTCTTGACATGACCATATGATTATGGTTCTTCAATTGGTTGATGTGGTGTATCACACTGATTGATTTGCGGATATAGAAAATTCCTGCCATCCCTGGGATAAATCCCACTTGATCATGGTGTACGAGCCTTTTAATGTACTGTTGGAGTCTGTTTGCAATATTGTGTTGATGATATTTGTATCTACGTTCATCAGTGCTGTGGGTCTGTCCTTTTATTTTCTCTGTGAGGTATCTTTGTCTGCTTTTTGGTATCAGAGTATTGGTGGCCTCATAGAATGAGTTCAGAAGTTTTCTTTCCTCTGCAGGTTTCTAGAAGAGTGGCAGAAGGATAGGTGTTAACTCTTCTCTAAATGTTTGGTAGAATTCCACTGTGAAGTCATCTGGTCCTGGATCTTCATTTGTTGATTCAGCTTTTAATTACTAACTGAATCCAGGAAAGGTAGTTGTTTAGTTCATATATTCCAGTTCTTCCTGCTTCAGTTTTGGGAGATTGTACCTTTGTAGAAGTTTGTCCGTTTTCTCTAGGTTGTTCATTTTATTGGCAAATGTTTGCTCTTAGTAGTCTCAGGGTCCTTTGAATTTCCATGATGTTGATTGTAACTGCTTGCTTTTCATTGGTACATTTATTGGTTTGAGCTGTCTCCCTTTTTTTGCCTGAGGAGTCTGGCTAAGGATTTTGAATATTGTTTACCTTTTCAATGAGCCAGGTTTTCGTTTCATTGAGCTTTTGTTTGTTTGTTGTTTGTTTTTTAGGCTCTATTTCATTTATTTCTTCTCAGATGGTTATGATTTCTTTCCTTCCACTAACTTTGGGTTTTGTTTGTTCATTTTTCTGGAGTTACGTTTGGTGTAAAGTTACATCATTTATGTAAGCGTTTTCTTCTTGTTAACTTCTATCACTGAAAACTTCCCTCTTAGATCAGGTATTGCTGCATCCCATTGGTTTTGGGTCATTGTGGGTTTTTTTATTGGTCTCTACGATTTTCTTTTAATTGATTTAATTGAAGTATAGTTGATTTACAATGTTTTGTTCCTTTTGCTGTACAGCAAATTGATTCAGTTACACACCTCTCTATCTATGCATTCTTTCGCATTTTCTTTTCCAGTGTGCTTTATCACAGGATATTGAATACAATTTCCTTTGGTACACACTAGGACATTGTTCCTTTTCTAAATTAAATAATTAATTTACATTAAAAAATGTTTCTCTTATTTTAGAATATAGTTGAATAACAATGCTGTGTTAGTTGCAGGTGTGCAGCAAAGTGATTCAGTTATAAATTATATATGTTCCTATTCGTTTTCATATTGATTCCCATTTAGGTGATTAAAAAATACTGAGCAAAATCCCTGTACTATACAGTAGGTCCTCATTTGTAATCTGTTTTAATAGAAGAGTGTGTACATGTAAATCCGAAACTCCCAAACTATCCCTCGCCCCCACGCCATTTCCTCTGGTAACCATAGGTTTGTAATCTGAGTGTGTGAGTCTGTTTCTCTTTCGTAAATAAGTTCATTTGTATCCTTTCCTTTTAGATTCCTTATATAAGCCATATTGTGTGATAGTTTTACTTCGCTTAGTATGATCATCTCCAGGTCCATCCATGTTGCTGTAAATGGCATTATTTCGTCTTTTTGTTGGCTGAGTAATGTTCCATTATATATATGTACCGCTTCTCCTTCATCCATTCTTCTGTCAATGGACATTTTGGTTGCTTCTGTGTCTTGACTAGGGTAAAGAGTGCTGCAATGAATTTTGGGATGCATGTATCCTTTAGAACTATGTATTTCTCTGAATATATGCCCAGCAGTGGGATTCCTGGATCATATGGTAGGTCTACTTTTAGTTTTATAAGGAACCCCCATACTGTTCCCTATAGTGTCTGGACCAATTTACATTTCCTTTCAGAGTATACAAGGGTTCCCTTTTCTCATGACCTTGTTCTTTCTCCATTCTATGTACAATAGTTTGCATCTGCTAACCCCAAACTCCCAATCCATCTCTTGCATGCTTCCCCTCTCCCTGGCAACAACCAGTCTCTTCTCTATGTCTGTGAGTCTGTTTCTTTTATGTAGCTCCGTTCTTTTGTGTCAGATTTTTCAGTCCACATATACGTGATAACATATGGTATTTCTCCTTCTCTTTGTGACATGCTTCACTTAGTGTGATCATTTTTAGCTCCATTCATATTGCTGCAAATGGCATTATTACATCCTTTGTTATGGCTGAGTAGTATTCCATTGTATATATGTACACCACAACTGCTTTATCCATTCAGGTGTCAGTGGACGTTTGGGTTGCCTCCATGTCTTGGCTATGGTTAATAGTGCTGCTGTGCACATAGGGATTCACGTAGCTTCTTGAATTAGACGGTTGTCTGGATATATACCCAGGAGTTGTGTTGCTGGATCGTATGGCAAGTCGAGTTTTAGTTTTTTGAGTAAGCTCCACTCTGTTTTCCTAAGTGGCTGTGCCAGTTTACATCCCCATGCACAGTGTAGGAAGGTTCCTTTTCCTTCACACCCTCCCCAGCATTTATTGTTTTTACATTTTTTGATGATGGCTATTCTGAGTAGTGTGAGATCATCTTTCATTTGAGTTTTGATTTGCATTTGTCTAATTATTAGGGATGTTGAGCATCTTTTCATGTGCCTGTTGGCCATCTATATGTCTTCTTTGGAGAAATGTCTATTTAAGTCTTCTGCCCATTGTGGCTGATTCTTTGTTGGGTTTTTATATATATATATATATATATATATATTGACCCACATGCGTTCTTTTCAAATTTTGGAGACTAATCCCTTGGAGGTAGTATCATTGGCAAATATTTTCTCCCGTTCTGTGGGTTGTCTTTTTCTTTTGTCTATGGTTTTCTTTGCTCTGCAAAATATTTTCAGTTTAATTAGGTCCCGTTTGTTTATTTTTCTTCTGATATCCATTACTCTAGGAGACGCCTAGACAAAGATATTGCTGTGGTTTGTCATTGAGGGTTCTGCTTATGCTTTCCTCTAAGAGGATTATAGTATCCTGTCTTATATTTAGATCTGTTATCCACGTTGTGTTTATTTTTGTACATGCTGTTAAAGAATATATTAATTTCATTTTTTTACTGGAGTTGTCCAGCACTCTTTGTTGAACAGACTGTCTTTCTTCCATTGTATATTTTTGCCTCCATTGTCACAGATTAATTGACCATAGATGTGTGGGTTCACTTTGGGATTTCTATCCTGTTCCATTCATCTATATTTCTGTTTCTGTGCCAGTACCACATTCTTTTGATGACTTAATCTGTGTAGTACAGTCTGAAGTCAGGGAGCCTGATTCTTCCAGCTCCATTTTTCTTTCTCAAGGTTGCTTTGAATATTTGCCTCCATACAGATTTTCAGACTGTGTATTTTAGTTCTGTGATAAATGCCATTGGTAATTTGATAGGCCTTGCTTTGTATCTTTACACTGCCTAGGACAATATAGTCATTTTGACAACGTTGATTATTCTAATCCAAGAACATGGTATATCTTTCCATCTGTTTGTGTTGTCTTCTATTTCTTTCATCGGTGTCTTAGAATTTTTGGAGTCCTGGCCTTTTGTCTACTTAGGTAGGTTTATTCCTAAGTATATTTTTCTTTTTGATGTGATGGTAAATGGCATTGTTTCTGTAATGTATTTTTCTGACCTTTTGTTGTTAGTGTATAAAAGTACAACTGATTTCTCTATATTTATTTTGTGTCCTCCAACTTTACGAGATTCTTTGATGAGCTCTAGTAGGTCTCTGCTTACATGTTTAGGATTTTCTACGTACACTACCATGTCATCTGCAAACAGTGACAGTTTTATGCCCCCTTTTCCAATTTGGATACCTTTTGTTTCTTGTTCTTCTCTGATTGCCATGGCTAGGACTTCCAAAACTATGTTGAATAATAGTGGCAAGAATGGACATCCTTGTCTTGTTCCTGATCTTAGTGGAAATGCTTTCAGCTTTGTACCATTGAGTTTGATGTTAGCTGTCGGTGTGTCACATACGTCGAGGTGTGTTCACTCTATGTCCACTTTCTGGAGAGTTTTTCTGATAAATATGTGTGGAACTTTGTCAAAAGGTTTTTCTGCATCTCTTGACATGACCATATGATTATGGTTCTTCAATTGGTTGATGTGGTGTATCACACTGATTGATTTGCGGATATAGAAAATTCCTGCCATCCCTGGGATAAATCCCACTTGATCATGGTGTACGAGCCTTTTAATGTACTGTTGGAGTCTGTTTGCAATATTGTGTTGATGATATTTGTATCTACGTTCATCAGTGCTGTGGGTCTGTCCTTTTATTTTCTCTGTGAGGTATCTTTGTCTGCTTTTTGGTATCAGAGTATTGGTGGCCTCATAGAATGAGTTCAGAAGTTTTCTTTCCTCTGCAGGTTTCTAGAAGAGTGGCAGAAGGATAGGTGTTAACTCTTCTCTAAATGTTTGGTAGAATTCCACTGTGAAGTCATCTGGTCCTGGATCTTCATTTGTTGATTCAGCTTTTAATTACTAACTGAATCCAGGAAAGGTAGTTGTTTAGTTCATATATTCCAGTTCTTCCTGCTTCAGTTTTGGGAGATTGTACCTTTGTAGAAGTTTGTCCGTTTTCTCTAGGTTGTTCATTTTATTGGCAAATGTTTGCTCTTAGTAGTCTCAGGGTCCTTTGAATTTCCATGATGTTGATTGTAACTGCTTGCTTTTCATTGGTACATTTATTGGTTTGAGCTCTCTCCCTTTTTTTGCCTGAGGAGTCTGGCTAAGGATTTTGAATATTGTTTACCTTTTCAATGAGCCAGGTTTTAGTTTCATTGAGATTTTGTTTGTTTGTTGTTTGTTTTTTAGGCTCTATTTCATTTATTTCTTCTCAGATGGTTATGATTTCTTTCCTTCCACTAACTTTGGGTTTTGTTTGTTCATTTTTCTGGAGTTACGTTTGGTGTAAAGTTACATCATTTATGTAAGCGTTTTCTTCTTGTTAACTTCTATCACTGAAAACTTCCCTCTTAGATCAGGTATTGCTGCATCCCATTGGTTTTGGGTCATTGTGGGTTTTTTTATTGGTCTCTACGATTTTCTTTTAATTGATTTAATTGAAGTATAGTTGATTTACAATGTTTTGTTCCTTTTGCTGTACAGCAAATTGATTCAGTTACACACCTCTCTATCTATGCATTCTTTCGCATTTTCTTTTCCAGTGTGCTTTATCACAGGATATTGAATACAATTTCCTTTGGTACACACTAGGACATTGTTCCTTTTCTAAATTAAATAATTAATTTACATTAAAAAATGTTTCTCTTATTTTAGAATATAGTTGAATAACAATGCTGTGTTAGTTGCAGGTGTGCAGCAAAGTGATTCAGTTATAAATTATATATGTTCCTATTCGTTTTCATATTGATTCCCATTTAGGTGATTAAAAAATACTGAGCAAAATCCCTGTACTATACAGTAGGTCCTCATTTGTAATCTGTTTTAATAGAAGAGTGTGTACATGTAAATCCGAAACTCCCAAACTATCCCTCGCCCCCACGCCATTTCCTCTGGTAACCATAGGTTTGTAATCTGAGTGTGTGAGTCTGTTTCTCTTTCGTAAATAAGTTCATTTGTATCCTTTCCTTTTAGATTCCTTATATAAGCCATATTGTGTGATAGTTTTACTTCGCTTAGTATGATCATCTCCAGGTCCATCCATGTTGCTGTAAATGGCATTATTTCGTCTTTTTGTTGGCTGAGTAATGTTCCATTATATATATGTACCGCTTCTCCTTCATCCATTCTTCTGTCAGTGGACATTTTGGTTGCTTCTGTGTCTTGACTAGGGTAAAGAGTGCTGCAATGAATTTTGGGATGCATGTATCCTTTAGAACTATGTATTTCTCTGAATATATGCCCAGCAGTGGGATTCCTGGATCATATGGTAGGTCTACTTTTAGTTTTATAAGGAACCCCCATACTGTTCCCTATAGTGTCTGGACCAATTTACATTTCCTTTCAGAGTATACAAGGGTTCCCTTTTCTCATGACCTTGTTCTTTCTCCATTCTATGTACAATAGTTTGCATCTGCTAACCCCAAACTCCCAATCCATCTCTTGCATGCTTCCCCTCTCCCTGGCAACAACCAGTCTCTTCTCTATGTCTGTGAGTCTGTTTCTTTTATGTAGCTCCGTTCTTTTGTGTCAGATTTTTCAGTCCACATATACGTGATAACATATGGTATTTCTCCTTCTCTTTGTGACATGCTTCACTTAGTGTGATCATTTTTAGCTCCATTCATATTGCTGCAAATGGCATTATTACATCCTTTGTTATGGTTGAGTAGTATTCCATTGTATATATGTACACCACAACTGCTTTATCCATTCAGGTGTCAGTGGACGTTTGGGTTGCCTCCATGTCTTGGCTATGGTTAATAGTGCTGCTGTGCACATAGGGATTCACGTAGCTTCTTGAATTAGACGGTTGTCTGGATATATACCCAGGAGTTGTGTTGCTGGATCATATGGCAAGTCGAGTTTTAGTTTTTTGAGTAAGCTCCACTCTGTTTTCCTAAGTGGCTGTGCCAGTTTACATCCCCATGCACAGTGTAGGAAGGTTCCTTTTCCTTCACACCCTCCCCAGCATTTATTGTTTTCACATTTTTTGATGATGGCTATTCTGAGTAGTGTGAGATCATCTTTCATTTGAGTTTTGATTTGCATTTGTCTAATTATTAGGTATGTTGAGCATCTTTTCATGTGACTGTTGGCCATGTATATGTCTTCTTTGGAGAAATGTCTATTTAAGTCTTCTGCCCATTGTGGCTGATTCTTTGTTTGGTTTTATATATATATATATATATATATATATATATATATATATATATATATATATATATATATATATATATTGACCCACATGCGTTCTTTTCAAATTTTGGAGACTAATCCCTTGGAGCTAGTATCATTGGCAAATATTTTCTCCCGTTCTGTGGGTTGTCTTTTTCTTTTGTCTATGGTTTTCTTTGCTCTGCAAAATATTTTCAGTTTAATTAGGTCCCGTTTGTTTATTTTTCTTCTGATATCCATTACTCTAGGAGACGCCTAGACAAAGATATTGCTGTGGTTTGTCATTGAGGGTTCTGCTTATGCTTTCCTCTAAGAGGATTATAGTATCCTGTCTTATATTTAGATCTGTTATCCACGTTGTGTTTATTTTTGTACATGCTGTTAAAGAATATATTAATTTCATTTTTTTACTGGAGTTGTCCAGCACTCTTTGTTGAACAGACTGTCTTTCTTCCATTGTATATTTTTGCCTCCATTGTCACAGATTAATTGACCATAGATGTGTGGGTTCACTTTGGGATTTCTATCCTGTTCCATTCATCTATATTTCTGTTTCTGTGCCAGTACCACATTCTTTTGATGACTTAATCTGTGTAGTACAGTCTGAAGTCAGGGAGCCTGATTCTTCCAGCTCCATTTTTCTTTCTCAAGGTTGCTTTGAATATTTGCCTCCATACAGATTTTCAGACTGTGTATTTTAGTTCTGTGATAAATGCCATTGGTAATTTGATAGGCCTTGCTTTGTATCTTTACACTGCCTAGGACAATATAGTCATTTTGACAACGTTGATTATTCTAATCCAAGAACATGGTATATCTTTCCATCTGTTTGTGTTGTCTTCTATTTCTTTCATCGGTGTCTTAGAATTTTTGCAGTCCTGGCCTTTTGTCTACTTAGGTAGGTTTATTCCTAAGTATATTTTTCTTTTTGATGTGATGGTAAATGGCATTGTTTCTGTAATGTATTTTTCTGACCTTTTGTTGTTAGTGTATAAAAGTACAACTGATTTCTCTATATTTATTTTGTGTCCTCCAACTTTACGAGATTCTTTGATGAGCTCTAGTAGGTCTCTGCTTACATGTTTAGGATTTTCTACGTACACTACCATGTCATCTGCAAACAGTGACAGTTTTATGCCCCCTTTTCCAATTTGGATACCTTTTGTTTCTTGTTCTTCTCTGATTGCCATGGCTAGGACTTCCAAAACTATGTTGAATAATAGTGGCAAGAATGGACATCCTTGTCTTGTTCCTGATCTTAGTGGAAATGCTTTCAGCTTTGTACCATTGAGTTTGATGTTAGCTGTCGGTGTGTCACATACGTCGAGGTGTGTTCACTCTATGTCCACTTTCTGGAGAGTTTTTCTGATAAATATGTGTGGAACTTTGTCAAAAGGTTTTTCTGCATCTCTTGACATGACCATATGATTATGGTTCTTCAATTGGTTGATGTGGTGTATCACACTGATTGATTTGCGGATATAGAAAATTCCTGCCATCCCTGGGATAAATCCCACTTGATCATGGTGTACGAGCCTTTTAATGTACTGTTGGAGTCTGTTTGCAATATTGTGTTGATGATATTTGTATCTACGTTCATCAGTGCTGTGGGTCTGTCCTTTTATTTTCTCTGTGAGGTATCTTTGTCTGCTTTTTGGTATCAGAGTATTGGTGGCCTCATAGAATGAGTTCAGAAGTTTTCTTTCCTCTGCAGGTTTCTAGAAGAGTGGCAGAAGGATAGGTGTTAACTCTTCTCTAAATGTTTGGTAGAATTCCACTGTGAAGTCATCTGGTCCTGGATCTTCATTTGTTGATTCAGCTTTTAATTACTAACTGAATCCAGGAAAGGTAGTTGTTTAGTTCATATATTCCAGTTCTTCCTGCTTCAGTTTTGGGAGATTGTACCTTTGTAGAAGTTTGTCCGTTTTCTCTAGGTTGTTCATTTTATTGGCAAATGTTTGCTCTTAGTAGTCTCAGGGTCCTTTGAATTTCCATGATGTTGATTGTAACTGCTTGCTTTTCATTGGTACATTTATTGGTTTGAGCTGTCTCCCTTTTTTTGCCTGAGGAGTCTGGCTAAGGATTTTGAATATTGTTTACCTTTTCAATGAGCCAGGTTTTAGTTTCATTGAGCTTTTGTTTGTTTGTTGTTTGTTTTTTAGGCTCTATTTCATTTATTTCTTCTCAGATGGTTATGATTTCTTTCCTTCCACTAACTTTGGGTTTTGTTTGTTCATTTTTCTGGAGTTACGTTTGGTGTAAAGTTACATCATTTATGTAAGCGTTTTCTTCTTGTTAACTTCTATCACTGAAAACTTCCCTCTTAGATCAGGTATTGCTGCATCCCATTGGTTTTGGGTCATTGTGGGTTTTTTTATTGGTCTCTACGATTTTCTTTTAATTGATTTAATTGAAGTATAGTTGATTTACAATGTTTTGTTCCTTTTGCTGTACAGCAAATTGATTCAGTTACACACCTCTCTATCTATGCATTCTTTCGCATTTTCTTTTCCAGTGTGCTTTATCACAGGATATTGAATACAATTTCCTTTGGTACACACTAGGACATTGTTCCTTTTCTAAATTAAATAATTAATTTACATTAAAAAATGTTTCTCTTATTTTAGAATATAGTTGAATAACAATGCTGTGTTAGTTGCAGGTGTGCAGCAAAGTGATTCAGTTATAAATTATATATGTTCCTATTCGTTTTCATATTGATTCCCATTTAGGTGATTAAAAAATACTGAGCAAAATCCCTGTACTATACAGTAGGTCCTCATTTGTAATCTGTTTTAATAGAAGAGTGTGTACATGTAAATCCGAAACTCCCAAACTATCCCTCGCCCCCACGCCATTTCCTCTGGTAACCATAGGTTTGTAATCTGAGTGTGTGAGTCTGTTTCTCTTTCGTAAATAAGTTCATTTGTATCCTTTCCTTTTAGATTCCTTATATAAGCCATATTGTGTGATAGTTTTACTTCGCTTAGTATGATCATCTCCAGGTCCATCCATGTTGCTGTAAATGGCATTATTTCGTCTTTTTGTTGGCTGAGTAATGTTCCATTATATATATGTACCGCTTCTCCTTCATCCATTCTTCTGTCAATGGACATTTTGGTTGCTTCTGTGTCTTGACTAGGGTAAAGAGTGCTGCAATGAATTTTGGGATGCATGTATCCTTTAGAACTATGTATTTCTCTGAATATATGCCCAGCAGTGGGATTCCTGGATCATATGGTAGGTCTACTTTTAGTTTTATAAGGAACCCCCATACTGTTCCCTATAGTGTCTGGACCAATTTACATTTCCTTTCAGAGTATACAAGGGTTCCCTTTTCTCATGACCTTGTTCTTTCTCCATTCTATGTACAATAGTTTGCATCTGCTAACCCCAAACTCCCAATCCATCTCTTGCATGCTTCCCCTCTCCCTGGCAACAACCAGTCTCTTCTCTATGTCTGTGAGTCTGTTTCTTTTATGTAGCTCCGTTCTTTTGTGTCAGATTTTTCAGTCCACATATACGTGATAACATATGGTATTTCTCCTTCTCTTTGTGACATGCTTCACTTAGTGTGATCATTTTTAGCTCCATTCATATTGCTGCAAATGGCATTATTACATCCTTTGTTATGGCTGAGTAGTATTCCATTGTATATATGTACACCACAACTGCTTTATCCATTCAGGTGTCAGTGGACGTTTGGGTTGCCTCCATGTCTTGGCTATGGTTAATAGTGCTGCTGTGCACATAGGGATTCACGTAGCTTCTTGAATTAGACGGTTGTCTGGATATATACCCAGGAGTTGTGTTGCTGGATCGTATGGCAAGTCGAGTTTTAGTTTTTTGAGTAAGCTCCACTCTGTTTTCCTAAGTGGCTGTGCCAGTTTACATCCCCATGCACAGTGTAGGAAGGTTCCTTTTCCTTCACACCCTCCCCAGCATTTATTGTTTTTACATTTTTTGATGATGGCTATTCTGAGTAGTGTGAGATCATCTTTCATTTGAGTTTTGATTTGCATTTGTCTAATTATTAGGGATGTTGAGCATCTTTTCATGTGCCTGTTGGCCATCTATATGTCTTCTTTGGAGAAATGTCTATTTAAGTCTTCTGCCCATTGTGGCTGATTCTTTGTTGGGTTTTTTATATATATATATATATATATATATTGACCCACATGCGTTCTTTTCAAATTTTGGAGACTAATCCCTTGGAGGTAGTATCATTGGCAAATATTTTCTCCCGTTCTGTGGGTTGTCTTTTTCTTTTGTCTATGGTTTTCTTTGCTCTGCAAAATATTTTCAGTTTAATTAGGTCCCGTTTGTTTATTTTTCTTCTGATATCCATTACTCTAGGAGACGCCTAGACAAAGATATTGCTGTGGTTTGTCATTGAGGGTTCTGCTTATGCTTTCCTCTAAGAGGATTATAGTATCCTGTCTTATATTTAGATCTGTTATCCACGTTGTGTTTATTTTTGTACATGCTGTTAAAGAATATATTAATTTCATTTTTTTACTGGAGTTGTCCAGCACTCTTTGTTGAACAGACTGTCTTTCTTCCATTGTATATTTTTGCCTCCATTGTCACAGATTAATTGACCATAGATGTGTGGGTTCACTTTGGGATTTCTATCCTGTTCCATTCATCTATATTTCTGTTTCTGTGCCAGTACCACATTCTTTTGATGACTTAATCTGTGTAGTACAGTCTGAAGTCAGGGAGCCTGATTCTTCCAGCTCCATTTTTCTTTCTCAAGGTTGCTTTGAATATTTGCCTCCATACAGATTTTCAGACTGTGTATTTTAGTTCTGTGATAAATGCCATTGGTAATTTGATAGGCCTTGCTTTGTATCTTTACACTGCCTAGGACAATATAGTCATTTTGACAACGTTGATTATTCTAATCCAAGAACATGGTATATCTTTCCATCTGTTTGTGTTGTCTTCTATTTCTTTCATCGGTGTCTTAGAATTTTTGCAGTCCTGGCCTTTTGTCTACTTAGGTAGGTTTATTCCTAAGTATATTTTTCTTTTTGATGTGATGGTAAATGGCATTGTTTCTGTAATGTATTTTTCTGACCTTTTGTTGTTAGTGTATAAAAGTACAACTGATTTCTCTATATTTATTTTGTGTCCTCCAACTTTACGAGATTCTTTGATGAGCTCTAGTAGGTCTCTGCTTACATGTTTAGGATTTTCTACGTACACTACCATGTCATCTGCAAACAGTGACAGTTTTATGCCCCCTTTTCCAATTTGGATACCTTTTGTTTCTTGTTCTTCTCTGATTGCCATGGCTAGGACTTCCAAAACTATGTTGAATAATAGTGGCAAGAATGGACATCCTTGTCTTGTTCCTGATCTTAGTGGAAATGCTTTCAGCTTTGTACCATTGAGTTTGATGTTAGCTGTCGGTGTGTCACATACGTCGAGGTGTGTTCACTCTATGTCCACTTTCTGGAGAGTTTTTCTGATAAATATGTGTGGAACTTTGTCAAAAGGTTTTTCTGCATCTCTTGACATGACCATATGATTATGGTTCTTCAATTGGTTGATGTGGTGTATCACACTGATTGATTTGCGGATATAGAAAATTCCTGCCATCCCTGGGATAAATCCCACTTGATCATGGTGTACGAGCCTTTTAATGTACTGTTGGAGTCTGTTTGCAATATTGTGTTGATGATATTTGTATCTACGTTCATCAGTGCTGTGGGTCTGTCCTTTTATTTTCTCTGTGAGGTATCTTTGTCTGCTTTTTGGTATCAGAGTATTGGTGGCCTCATAGAATGAGTTCAGAAGTTTTCTTTCCTCTGCAGGTTTCTAGAAGAGTGGCAGAAGGATAGGTGTTAACTCTTCTCTAAATGTTTGGTAGAATTCCACTGTGAAGTCATCTGGTCCTGGATCTTCATTTGTTGATTCAGCTTTTAATTACTAACTGAATCCAGGAAAGGTAGTTGTTTAGTTCATATATTCCAGTTCTTCCTGCTTCAGTTTTGGGAGATTGTACCTTTGTAGAAGTTTGTCCGTTTTCTCTAGGTTGTTCATTTTATTGGCAAATGTTTGCTCTTAGTAGTCTCAGGGTCCTTTGAATTTCCATGATGTTGATTGTAACTGCTTGCTTTTCATTGGTACATTTATTGGTTTGAGCTGTCTCCCTTTTTTTGCCTGAGGAGTCTGGCTAAGGATTTTGAATATTGTTTACCTTTTCAATGAGCCAGGTTTTCGTTTCATTGAGCTTTTGTTTGTTTGTTGTTTGTTTTTTAGGCTCTATTTCATTTATTTCTTCTCAGATGGTTATGATTTCTTTCCTTCCACTAACTTTGGGTTTTGTTTGTTCATTTTTCTGGAGTTACGTTTGGTGTAAAGTTACATCATTTATGTAAGCGTTTTCTTCTTGTTAACTTCTATCACTGAAAACTTCCCTCTTAGATCAGGTATTGCTGCATCCCATTGGTTTTGGGTCATTGTGGGTTTTTTTATTGGTCTCTACGATTTTCTTTTAATTGATTTAATTGAAGTATAGTTGATTTACAATGTTTTGTTCCTTTTGCTGTACAGCAAATTGATTCAGTTACACACCTCTCTATCTATGCATTCTTTCGCATTTTCTTTTCCAGTGTGCTTTATCACAGGATATTGAATACAATTTCCTTTGGTACACACTAGGACATTGTTCCTTTTCTAAATTAAATAATTGATTTACATTAAAAAATGTTTCTCTTATTTTAGAATATAGTTGAATAACAATGCTGTGTTAGTTGCAGGTGTGCAGCAAAGTGATTCAGTTATAAATTATATATGTTCCTATTCGTTTTCATATTGATTCCCATTTAGGTGATTAAAAAATACTGAGCAAAATCCCTGTACTATACAGTACGTCCTCATTTGTAATCTGTTTTAATAGAAGAGTGTGTACATGTAAATCCGAAACTCCCAAACTATCCCTCGCCCCCACGCCATTTCCTCTGGTAACCATAGGTTTGTAATCTGAGTGTGTGAGTCTGTTTCTCTTTTGTAAATAAGTTCATTTGTATCCTTTCCTTTTAGATTCCTTATATAAGCCATATTGTGTGATAGTTTTACTTCGCTTAGTATGATCATCTCCAGGTCCATCCATGTTGCTGTAAATGGCATTATTTCATCTTTTTGTTGGCTGAGTAATGTTCCATTATATATATGTACCGCTTCTCCTTCATCCATTCTTCTGTCAATGGACATTTTGGTTGCTTCTGTGTCTTGACTAGGGTAAAGAGTGCTGCAATGAATTTTGGGATGCATGTATCCTTTAGAACTATGTATTTCTCTGAATATATGCCCAGCAGTGGGATTCCTGGATCATATGGTAGGTCTACTTTTAATTTTATAAGGAACCCCCATACTGTTCCCTATAGTGTCTGGACCAATTTACATTTCCTTTCAGAGTATACAAGGGTTCCCTTTTCTCATGACCTTGTTCTTTCTCCATTCTATGTACAATAGTTTGCATCTGCTAACCCCAAACTCCCAATCCATCTCTTGCATGCTTCCCCTCTCCCTGGCAACAACCAGTCTCTTCTCTATATGTGTGATTCTGTTTCTTTTATGTAGCTCCGTTCTTTTGTGTCAGATTTTTCAGTCCACATATACGTGATAACATATGGTATTTCTCTTTCTGTTTTTGACTTGCCTCACTTAAGGTGATAATCTCTATCTCCATTCATATTGCTGCAAATGGCATTATTTCATCCTCTTTTATGGCTGAGTCGTATTGCATTGTATATATACACCACAATTGCTTTAGCCATTCATGTGTCAGTGCCCATTTGGGTTGCTTCCATGTCTTGGCTATGGTTACTAGTGCTGCTGTGCACATAGGGATTTACGTACCTTTTTAAATTAGACGGTTGTCTGGATATATACCCAGGAGTTGTGTTGCTGGATCGTACGGCAAGTTAATTTTTAGTTTTTTGAATAAGCTCCACACTGTTTTCCAAAGTGGCTGCAGCATTTTACATCCCCATTCACAGTGTAGGAGGGTTCCCTCTTCTTCACACCCTCTCCAGCGTTTGATATTTTAGACATCTTAATGATGGCCATTCTCACCTTTGTGTTGTGGTGCCTCTTTGTAGTTTTGTTTTGCATTTCTTTAATAATTACTGATGTTGAAAATCTTTTCTTGTGCCTGTTTGGTCATTTGTATATCTTTGAGAAATGTCTTTCTAGGTCTTCTGTCCATTTTTTGATTGGGTCACTTTTTTTTTATTGTTCTCTTGTATGGGATGTTTGTATATTTTGTAAGTTAAGGCCTTGTCAGTTGCCTCATTTGCAAATTTTTTCTCATAGTCTGTAGGTTGTCTTTCCTTTTTCTTTATGTTTTCCTTTGCTGTGTCAACACTTTTGAGTTTGATTAGGTCCCATTTGTTGATTTCTGTTTTTATTTCCATTACCGTAGGAGCCAATACTAGAAAGGTATTGCTGCAATTTATGTCAAAGTGTTTTCTTTCTAGGTTTTCTTCTGGGAGTCTTTTAGTATCCAGTTTTCCACTTAGGTGTTTAGGTCATTTTGTGTTTATTTTGGGATAGGGTGTTAAGAATGTTCTATTTTTATTCTTTACTTGTTGCTGTCCAGATTTCCTAGTACCACTTATTGAATAGACTGTATTTTCTCCATTGTATATTCTTGCCTCCTTTGTCTTAATCTAATTTACCATAGCTGAATGGTTTATTTCTGTGCTTCCTTTCGTGTTTCATTGTTCTGTATGTTGTTTTTTTTGCCAGTAGGCCATACTATTTTGATTACTGTAGCCTGGTAGTATAGTCTGAAGACAGGGAGAGTGATTCCTTCAGCTTCTTTCTTCTTTCCCAAGATTGTTTTGGTTATTCAGGGTCTTTTGTGTTTCCATACAAATTTAATTTTTTTTTGTTCTAGTTCTGTGAAAAGTGTCCTTGGTCTTTTGATAGGGATTTCATTGGATCTGTAGATTGTTCTGAGCAGTGTGATCATTTTAACAATATTGATTCTTCCCATCCAAGAACAGGTCTTTGTTTCCATCTGTGTGTGTCGACTTTAATTTCTTTCATCAACATCTTATAGTTTTTGGAGTAAGGGTCTTTTGCCTCCTTAGGTGAGTCGATTTCTACAATATTTTCTTCTATTTGATGCTATGATAAATGGGATTGTTTCCTGAGTTTTTTCTTCGGATCTTTCACTGATAGTGTATAGAAATGAAGCAGATTTCTCTGTAATAATTTTGTATCCTGCAACTTTACTGAATTCATTGATGAGTTTTAGCAGTTTTCTGGTTGCCTCTTTAGACTTTTCTATGTGTACTAACATGTCATCTGCAAAAAAATGAGTTTTACTTCTTCTTTTCCAAGTTGGATTCTTTTTTTAAATTTTTCTCCTTTGTTGCTCTGGCTAGGACTTTGAAACTTATGTTATATAAAAGTGGTGAGAATGGGCATGTTCATTATCTTGTTGTTCTTTATCTTAGAGAAAATTCTTTCAGCTTTTCACCATCAAGTATGATATTAGCGCCATGTTTGTCATATATGGCCTTTATTACATTGAGGTATGTTTCTTCTGTGCCCACCAGCTACAGAGTTTTTTTTTTTATCATAAATGAATGTTGAATTTTATCAAAAGCTCTCCCTGCCTCTCTAGAAAGGATCATATGGTTTTTATGTTCAATTGGTGTATCACACTGATTGATTTGTGGATATTGAAAAACCCTTGCATCTCTGGGGTAAACCCCACTTGATCATGATGTATAATCCTTTTAATGTATTGTTGGATTCTGTTTGCTAATATTGTGTTGATAATTTTGGCGTCTATGTTCATCTGTGAAATGGGCTTGTAATTATCTTTTTTGTGTGTGATATCTTTTTTTTTTTTTTTTTTTGCGGTATGCGGGCCTCTCACTGTTGTGGCCTCCCCCATTGCGGAGCACAGTCTCCGGACGCGCAGGCTCAACGGCCATGGCTCACGGGCCCAGCTGCTCCGCGGCATATGGGATCCTCCCAGACCGGGGCACGAACCCGTATCCCCTGCATCGGCAGGCGGACTCTCAACCACTTGCGCCACCAGGGAGGCCCTGTGTGTGATATCTTTGTCTGTCTTTTTTATCAGGGTGATGGTGGCCTCACAGAATGAGTTCAGAAGTGCTCCTTCCTCTGCAGTTTTTTGAAATATTTGCAGGAGGATAGGTGTTAACTCTTCTCTAAATGTATGGTAGAAATTCCCTGTGAAGCCATCTGGTCCTGGGTTTTTGTTTTTGGGACTTTGTAAATTACTGATTCAATTTCAGGAGTGGTAATTGGTCAGTTTGTATATTCCAGTTCTTCCTGGTTCAGTTCTGGGAGATTCTACCTGTGTAAAAATGTGTTCATTTGCTGTAGATTTTCCATTTTATTGGCAAATAGTTGCTCATTGTAGTCTCTTAGGGTTCTTTGTATCTCTGTGATGTCAATTGTAACTTCTTTTTCATTTCTACATTTATTGATTTGGGTTCTCTCCCTTTTTTTGATAATGAGTCTGGCTAAGGTTTATCAATTTTTTTATGTTTTCAAAGAACAAGGTTTTAGTTTCACTGATTTTTTTTCTGTTTTTTTTTAAGGTTCTATTTCGTTTATTTCTGCTCTGATCTTTATGGTTTCTTTCCTTCTACTAACTTTGGGTTTTGTTTATTCATCTTTCTCTAGTTACATTCAGTGTAAGGTTAGGTTATTTATTTGAGATTTTTTTTTCTTTTTAGCTTGTATTGCATAAGACTTCCCTCTTTGAACTGCTTTTGCTGTGTCCGATACATTTTGAGTCGTCATTTGTCTCTATGTTTTTTGTAAATTGATTTAATTGACATATAGTTGATTTACAATGTTGTGTTACTTTCTGTTGTAAAGTGATTCAGTTATACGTCTATCTGTCCATCTATACATTCTTTTTCATTTTCTTTTCCATTATTCTTTGTCACAGGATATTGAATAGAGTTCCCTGTGCTATAGAGTAGGACCTTGTTCTTTATCCATTTTATGTATAATAGTTTGCATATGCTAAACCCAAACTCCCAAGCCATCCCTCTGGTGTTCCCCTTCTCCTTTGACAAATACTAGTCTCTTTTCTATGTTTGTGCATCTGTTTCTGTTTCAGAGAAGTTCATTTGCATCATATTTTACATTGCACATCTAAGTGATATTATATGGTATTTGTTCTTCTCCTTGTGATATGGGCCAGTAATTTTCTTTTTTGTGTGTGTGATTGTCTTCTTTTTTAATTTTTGTTTTATATTGGAGCATAGATGATTAACAATTTTGTGTTTGTTTCGGGTGTACAGCAAAGTGATTCAGTTATACATATACATGTATCTATTCTGGTTCAAAATTTTTTCCCATTTATGTTATTAAAGAATATCGAGCAGAGTTCCCTGTGTTGTACGGTAGCTCCTTATTGGTTATCTATTTTAAATATAGTAGTGTGTACGTGTCATTCCCAAACTCACTATCTATCCCTCCCCCTGACCCTTCCACCCTAGTAACCATAAGTTCATTCTCTAAGTCTGTGAGTTTTTCTGTTTTGTAAATAAGTTCATTTGTATCATTTTTTCTTAGATTTTGATTTAAATGATATCATATATTTGTCTTTCTGTGTCTGACATACTTCACTTAGTATGACAATCTCTAAGTCCACCCATGATGATGGAAATGGCATTATTTCATTCTTTTTTATGGCTGAGTAATATTCCATTGTATATCTTTATCCATTCATCTGTTGATGGACATTTAGGTTGATTCCATGTCTTGGCTATTGTAAATAGTGCTGCTATGAACATTGGGGTGCATGTATCTTTCGAATTAGAGTTTTGTTCATATATGTGCCCAGGAGTGGGATGGCAGGATCATATGGTAGTTCTATTTTTAGTTTTTTAAGGAACCTCCATACTGTTCTCCATAGTGGTTGTATCAATTTACATTCCCACCAACAATGCAGGAGTGTTCCTTTTTCTTCACACCCTCCCCAGCATTTATTGTTTTTACATTTTTTGATGATGACTATTCTGACTGGTGTGAGATCATATTTCATTGGAGTTTTGATTTGCATTTCTCTAATAATTAGTGACATTGAGCATCTTTTCATGTACCTCTCGGGCATATGTATGTTTTCTTTGGAGAAATGTCTAGGTCTTCTGCCTATTGTTTGATTGGGTTGTTTGGTTTTTGGATATTGAGCTGCATGAGCTATTCATAAATTTTGGAGACTAATCCCTTGTTGGTCACATCATTTGCAAATATTTTCTACCAATCTGTGGGTCATCTTTTCGTTTTGTTTATGGTTTCCTTTGCTGTGCAATAGCTTTGAGTTTAATTAGGTCCCATTTGTTTACTTTTGTTTTTACTTCCATTACTCTAGGAGTTGGCTTGGAAAAGATATTGCTGTGATTTATGTCAAAGTGTGTTTGCTGTGATTTACATCAAAGTGTGTTCTGCCTATGTTTTCCTCTAAGAGTATTATAGTATCCTGTCTTACATTTAGTTCTTTAATCCATTTTGAGTTTATTTTTGCATATGCTGCTAAAGAATGCTTAATTTCATTTTTTTACATGTAGCTGTCCAGTTTTCCCAGCACCATTTGTTGAACAGACTGTCTTTCCTCCATTGTATAGTCTTTCCATCTTTGGCATAGATTAATTGACCATGGATGAGTACATTTATTTCTGGGCTTTCTATCCTGTTTCATTCATCTATCTTTCTGTTTTTGTGCCAGTATCATATTGTTTTGATGACTGTGCTGTGTAGTATAGTCTGAAGTCATGAAGACTGATGCCTCCAGCTCTGTTTTTCTTTCTCAAGATTGCTTTGTCTCTATACAAATTTTAAGATTATTTGTTCTAGTTCTGTGAAAAAATGCCATTGGTAATTTGAAAGGGATTGCATTGAATCTGAATTGCCTTGGGTGGTATAGTCATTTCAATAATACTGATTCTGCCAATCCAAGAATATTGTATATCTTTCAGTCTGTTTGTGCTGTCTTCAATCTCATTCATCAGCATCTTATAATTTTTGGAGTACAGGTCTTTTGTCTCCTTAGGAAGGTTTATTCCTGAGTATTCCTTTCTTTTTGATGTGATGGTAAATGTGATTGTTTCTTTAATGTCTTTTTCTGATCTTTCATTATTAGAGGATAGAAGTGCAACAGATTTCTCTGTATTAATTTTGTATCCTGTAACTTTACCAAATTCATTGATGAGCTCTAGTCGTTTACTGGAAGCATCTTTAGGACTTTCTATGTATAGTATCATGTAATCTGCAAACAGTGCCAGTTTTACTTCTTTTCCAATTTGGATTCCTTTTTTTCTCTGATTGTCATGGCTAGGACTTCCAAAACTATATTGAATAAAAGTGTTGAGAGTGGACATCCTTGTCTTGTTCCTGATCCTAGAGGAAATGCTTTCAGCTTTTCACCATTGAGAATGATGTTAGCTATAGGTTTGTCATATATGGCCTTTATTATGTTGAGATATGTTCACTTTATGCCCATTTTCTGTAGAGTTTTATCATGAATGGTGTTGAATTTTGTCAAAAGTTTTTTCTGCATGAATTGATCATATGGTTTTTATTCTTCAATTTGTTGATGTGGTGTATCATACTGATTGATTTGAGAATATTGAAAAATCCTTACATCCCTGGGATAAATCATGATGTATGATCTGTTCTTGGAGTCTGTTTGCTAATACTGTGTTGATTTTGGTATCTATCCTCATCAGTGCTATGGGCGTGTAATTTTCTTTTAGTGTGTGCTATATTTGTCTGGCTTTTGGTATCAGGGTGATGATGGCCTCATAGAATGAGTTAGGAAGTGTTCCTTCCTCTGCAAGTTTTTGGAAGATTTGCAGAAGGATATGTGTTAACTCTTCTCTAAATGTTTGGAAGAAATTCCCTATGAAGCCATCCACTAGATTTTTGTTTGTTGGGACTTTTTAAATTATGGATTCAATTTCAGGAATGGTAATTGGTCAGTTCATATATTCCAGTTCTTCCTGGTTCAGTTTTGGGAGATTGTGCCTTTATAAAAATTTGTCTGTTTTCTCTAGGTTGTCAATTTTACTGGCAAATATTTGCTTTTAGTAATCTCTTAGGGTCCTTTGTATTTCTGTGATGGCAGTTGTAACTGCTTGTTTTTCATTTGTACATTTATTGATTTGGGTCCTCTCCTTTTTCTCCTGATGAGTCTGGCTAAGGATTATGAATATTATTTATCTTTTCAAAGAACCCAGTTTTAGTTTGATTTTTTGTTTTTGTTTAGGCTCTATTTCATTTATTTCTGCTCTGATAGTTATGATTTCTTTCCTTCTACTAAATTTGGGTTTTGTTTGTTAATTTTTCTCTAGTTAAGTTAGGTGTAAGGTTAGGTTATTTATTTGAGATTTTCTTCTTCTTAGCTTGCATCACTAAAAACTTCCCTCTTAGAACAGCTTTTGCTGCATCCCATAGGTTTTGGGTGGTTGTGATTTTGTTTTCATTTGTCTCAAGGGTTTTTTAAATAATTGATTTAATTGAAGTATAGTTGATTTACAATATTGTGTTACTTTTTCTGTACAGCAAAGTGATTCAGTTATACATCTATCATCTATCATCTATCATGTATCTATTCATTCTTTTTCATTTTCTTTTCCATTATGGTTTATCACAGGATATTGAATAGAGTTCCCTGTGCTATACACTAGCACCTTGTTTTTTATCCATTCTATGTATAATAGTTTGCATCTGCTAATCCCAAACTCAACAAGTTTTCTTGTTTCTGGTGTCCACCCCTGGTGGGTGAGACTGTTCTAGAGCCTGGAGCCTACAGGCTGTTGGATGGGGCCAGATCTTGTTGCTCTTGGCTCAGGCAAAATGTCTGCCTCTCTTAAGAGTTTCAAGTAGATGAATACTCCCTTATATGTCTACTACCAGCTTTTATGACCCCAGAGAGAGCCACAGCCGCCCCCTGCCTCCGAGGAGACCGTCCAAGACCAGCAGGTATGTCTGGCACAGGCTCCTATGAAGTCACTGCTTTTGCCCTTGGTCCCGGTGCATGCGAGTTCTTGTGTGAGCCCTTTAAGAGTGCATCTCTATTTTCCCTGCCTTGTAGAGCTCCTGCGGGCACACCCCACTGGCCTTCAAAGCCAGATGCTCTGAGGACTTCTCCTCCTGATGCCAGACCCCTAGGCTGTGGGGCTTAGAGCTCTCACTCCTGTGGGAGAACTTCTGCAATATAATTATTCTCCAGTTTGTGGGTTGTCCCTCCACGTTATGGGATTTGATTGTATCTGACACGGTGCTCCTCTTGCTGTGTCATTGTGGTTCCTTCTTTTTGTCTTTGGTTATAGAATATCTTTTTTGGTAGGTTCCAGTCTTTTTAATCGATGGTTGTTCAGCAGTTAGGTGTGATTTTGGTGTGCTTGTCCGAGGAGGTGAGCGCAAGGTCCTTCTACTCTGCCATTTACCCAGATTTGTTTTTTAAATGATCACAATTCCCACTGCCAACAACAATCAAAAGAGTGCATTTTCTGCATCTTCTCCAGCACCCAATGTCATCACTTTTCATGTGTACTGATTTCTTTTGTTATTGACTATTAATTGAATTTATTCTACTGTGAATTCTGTTTTATATTTTTTGCTCTTTTTTTCTATTTTCTTGCATTTTTACTTACCAATTTTACTAATCAATCTGAGGATATTTACCTATATGTGATTCCCAGTTTATCATTTGTATTTTGATTTTGTTTGTGGTATATGTTGACATATGATATACACTGCCAATTATTTATGTGGTCAAAAATACGGCTATTATTTCTTTTTAGTTTCCTATCTAGATTACTCCCATGGTTATGCATTCTCCTAAATTTCTCCTAATTGACCTTTCTTCCTTTCTTTCCCCCTTCCTTCCTTCCTTCCTTCGTTTTAATTTAGATCATTAATCTGGTATTTACTTTTCTGTATAGTGTGAGTTAGAAATCTGTTTGTTTTCATCTAGTGTCTTTAAGAAAACATACATTACCATAAATGTCATTCTCTCTCATATATTAAGGTCTCACAATACTTTGATTGACCTTTATATTTCATTCCACCACTGTTCATTGATTCCTCTGCCTATACTGCTTTAAGTAGCTTCATGGTAGGTTTTAATATGTAATAAGTCAAGTTCAGTCTATTTTTATTTTTTAAAAAGTTTTAGGCTCTTTTTATATATTTATTTTTCCATATGAACTTTGACATCATTTTATCTGGTTGCAAGAAATTATGAGATTTGGATCAACAATGCCTTACTAACAAACATTATATAGTACTTGTTATTTAACTTTCGCATCCAAAAACACGGCCTCTTTTTCTATTCAGGATTTTCTTTGTGTTCTTAAACAAGATTTTATAATTTCTTTCATATAGGTCTTATATGTTTTTCAATTATTTCTAGGTACCTTATAATTCTTAGCTATCATAAACTCTTTTCCTGTTTATATTACCAAGTTCTTGTTGCAAATATAGGGAAAATATACACCTGCAAACCCACCATGCATCCCTCCACCCCGCCTCACCCCCCTCACCTTTCGCTTCTTGGACTGCTAAGCTACTTCCCATCTGAAGCTTCCAAGGCATTCTTCCTCTGCCTTCCAAGATCTTCCCCTTGTCTGTTCTTGGACTGACTCCTTCTCATGCTTTAGGTCTGGACTTAAGCGTCACCTCTGCAGTGTCTCTTTTCCTCCATAGGAAATTTCCTCATCACAATTTGCATTTACATATTTCCAGAGACGTACTTGGACTTGATTTTAAATCCATGGAAACAGAGACATTTGCTCATGACTGTATTATGGATCTGGTATACGGGGATGCTCAGTGAACATTGGTGGGGTTAGTGGATCAATTCTTTGATCTCATTCTTTTTTATCACCTCTGCACTCCCGATCTAATATTTTCAGTTTCTTCACTTGCTACTTCTCTTAACCTCTTAACCATCATTTAATATTTAAAATTGAGCTACTACTACTCCTGGTTACCATCTACTTTTTCTCCATATGCCATCTTTTCTATTTTTACCCCACCTTGTTTTCCACTCTTCTCCTAGTGAATCGGCCACTTTGAACATCACCATGACTTCCTCATTAAGTCCAGGGTCCCAATTAATCCTTATTATCCTAATTTCTTTGTAACTTTTGGTAGCTGATAACTTCATGTTTTTCTTCTGGTTTAGGTTCTGTTTTTGAGTCTTTTACGTCCTTACTTGTCCTTCCTTCCCTGACTGCTGCTGTTTCTGCACACTCCCCTGGAGTACTCAGCTCCACTTCCGGCACTATAAGCACTATACTATTTATTAATTCAAGAAGAATAAACTGCGTGACTACCATGAGGGGGGCACCGTGTTAAGTGTATAACACCACACTGAACAACACAGGAAGCACCTGTCCTCCTGGAGCTTAGGGTCTAGCAGATTACAAGTTAACCAAGAGTCACACAAGTAATCATTTGGGTGCAAGTGGGGTCAGCACCAAAGGAAAAGTATAGGATGAGTGGCTCCTGGAAAAGTTCATTTGATGTCAGCCACGGAAGAGTAGGAGGATTCTTTCTGGCCAAAGGGGAAGAGCTATTTAAGCTGTACTGGCCCTAAGGTGAGAAAGAACTTGGGGCTCTTGGAAAACCAGTCCTGTGGGCCTAGAATGGAGAGAATTAGGCAAAAATAGATGAAGACTGGGGTCAGAAAAGATGCATATGGTGTAACAACAGCTCCGTTTAGCAAGCACTCGCTTGGTCCCAGGCATTGCACTTAGCCCTTTATAAAATGCACTGCAATTTAATTCTCTTGTAGTGTTTACGAATTTACATCCCTACTTTATACTTGAGAAAGTGAGGATTAGAGAAATAACGTATGAACAGGATTATGCTTCTGGGAGTGAAAAAAAATATTTTCTATGCATTGTAATATTCGCAATGAAAATAATTTACTTAAAAACCCCTGGTTACAAATATTAACTTTCAAGTTCTCTTTTACTCTATTTTTCTCTTTTAAGATTAAAATTAGAGACCCAAGTGAACAATGAAATGGGTAAGAAGACCAGAAAAAAACTCCCTCAGAGAAACCCCTCAATTATAATAAACTTCACAAACATCCCCATATTTCTCTGAAAAACAATCTGAGGAGTCTGTTTCAATTTATCATTAATTGCATCTGGAATTCACGTTATTAAAAATAGATAATGTAACAACTCCATGGATGTTTTTTGGTAAGGTTTTGTGGCAGCAATCTTTGTCAGTATGTCATCATTTTGATTTTAAAGTTAGTTACTGCAGTAGTTTGGTGGTAAAGGTAGCTGCACCAAGTAATAATCCATGTAAACATAGATGCCTGGTACTGACTTTTCTAATTAACAAACATACTTTTGAAATAAAATTTCAAATAGTCCAACAGTATCTAGAACCTAAAATTTCCTATTACTTACAATCACACATGCACACACACAGTGAGGCTGCAGGTTCCTTACTATCCGTCCTAGGTTATAAAATGAGCTATACTTCACCACAAGCTACTGGGAATGTGATCCTGATGTGTGAGGTATACCCCTCGCTCTACTACCAGCCTGGCAGATTTTACCCCATTAGGATATTTCGGCCTCCAAGTCTCCAGGCATGGTAGCGGTTGTCACTTCCTATGTGAAAAGAACATTCCAACTATCTGTAATATTATTAGGGGTATACTACAGTGATAGGAATAGAATCTGTTGCCTGAGTTTTAGACACCTTTTATAATTTTAAGAAACTTTTCTTACTCAAAGACAGCAAATGATGCACCAAAGAGAACAGGGACAGGTGAAGATGTGCCTTCATTTAATGCATATTTAAAAGCCTACTTCTTAGGGTCTGTCAGCCCTCCACTATCACCACCCCCAACTGTTTTAATTCTCAGGCTTCTCCAAAATGATAGAGTTATGAATAAGAACTGTTTCTGTAGATTAAGTGTTAAGTAAAATAAACAATGGTAGACTTTAGAGGAAAAAAAGCATAGATACATAAAAATTTTTACTGTATTTATTTTTTAATTTTATATTTTTATTTATATTAGGATATTATACAATTTTCAAAGCTAACAACTGAGTCTTTTTAGTATGTGTATTGGTAGCATAACAAAACAAAAGTACTTCACAAAAGAAGTCCATATTACAGTACTATTGAAATAGGCATATGATAATGATGCATTCGTGGGTTATAAACATAATACATTCATTTTAAAGAAAAACATTTAATATGAATAACATTTTGGTTAAAATAAATATGCAGGTGTTAACAGTAACACCTGAAGTGTATATTGATACAAGAATGGTGTTTTGTAATAGACACTATGTAGAATGGTAAGCGGTCATGAAGTGGCTGTCCTGTCTTACTAAATTCACAATCATTGCACATTGCTGAGTGCTTTATTTATACAGAGATATGCTTCATCCACCATTCCTAAACCTCAGCATATGAAACAAAGTCACCCCATGTTGTGTCCTGGGGAACTAGTACCAAAGTCTAAAATAAGGGTTATGATCAGATGGACCTTTCATTTTACTGTTCCTCATATCAACTCAAATGTTTTACTTAATCAATACAAAATTTACTTATAAACAGAAATACAAAGAACATTTTACAGGTGATTATAAAAATTAATCATCTTCATAATTCTTTGAAATGATCCCATTCAAAATTAAAATTTGTTATGTGCAGTGGTTTCTGCAAGAAAAATATGAACACTTAAAGATACAATATCCAAAACAAAAAGTTTCCATATGTAGAAAACAATAATGGATTTCCCTGATCAATAAATTCTTCCCAACTATTTCCTTCCAGCAGATAGATTCACTTAAACGAAAAGTTTAAATCTTTGCTTAGAAGTCCTGTGAGAGGTTAAGCTGATGACTTTTAGATCCATGTATCTTTAAAGATTGCAAGAAAAAGGAGTGTATCTGTTCCAACTAGAGAACATTTCATCTCCATGAATCATATTACATTAAAATGAACATGACACTAACGGTCAACAGAAACAATTCCCCTCGTCACTCTGGAGAAGGAGGGTGCGGGCGTCCAGTGCAGTCAAAGTCACCAGAATCTGGGAGAAACGGCATGTCCGGCCCTCACATATGGAATGACCAGCTCTCCTCTGTCTGTCCCGGGATAAAATTACCCTCCATTCAGAACTGATTAAGATACTGTAGCTGACTAAATTTAGAAAAAAAGTTTACACTTTTGCCCTTTGTACATTTTTAAAGTTTACAAATGATTGTAAGAAAAATACTTCTGTGGAAAAAATAAAACCAGCAGTTATATGGGCTAAAGGTAGGTGTTCTCTGAGCATGAGGGTTTCCTGTTGGCAGGATTATTGTCCCAAGGTTACATGGTGGCATAGCGTCCTTAGGCAGTGACTGCCATGCAGCCTTTTGGCTTCACAACTCTGAGAGGAGCTGGTCACCACTAACATGAAGGCATTCAGGGAAAACATCTCCATGACAGCATTTACTAAACTCTGTCCATTTCCTTAAACTAAACGAAGTGTTACCACCTCTGTTATCTTTATGCATGAACACAGTACTTTGCCTAAAAGCTTCTCAATAGAAATGTTTAGCTCATAAAAATTCTGTTTGTGGTAGTGGCCAGTTTTCATTTCTTTAAACATATTCTCAAGTTACAACCTTGTCGGATAAATTGAAACAGCATCAACATTCACAGCTACAGTACAATGCACATCCCTCTTTCTAACAAGACAATGCACGTGCATATACAGTGGCCCAAATTTTCAAAATTGAAAAAAATGTTTTCAATCCAGGAAAAGTGTTGGTACATCAAATATTTAAAGGTTATTATGTTGTCAGAAAATCTGAAACATTAGTGGATAAAAGGCACGTACAATATAAATAGGAAAGTAACTTGAAGAATAAAAAAAAATTTCGGAAGGGGATCAATCAGAACTTCAATAAAATCTATGAATAAAAACATATGCTTACACTATAGTGTACAATCATGAGTAGAGCATTTAAATTTATAAAGAAATTGAAAATAGTACTGCAGGATTATTCGAAGAATATTTTTCAAATGTACAAACAATAGTAAAAACACACAAAAAAGCCTTGGGCAATGTGCAACTTGGAAAATTACTACCACACCAGCCAAACAAATCCTTAACCACTTTTTAAATGTATTCATTTATACCATTTTAATGCAAGGAGAATTTCAAAGATATTAAAATAAAACAAAATAAAGCAGAAAACTCTTCAGTGTCTGACTCACATTTTATCCCCAAATCTTTTCACATTTAATAGTTGCATTTTGAATGTATAAGCTATTTTAAATCTATGAGAGTTTTAAATGCTTCTCAAATAGTTCATATGTCTACATTTATCTTTAAGAACCCTATTTGAAAGCTACAATGCTAAGAACTAACACACATACTTCAAACTTCTAAAAAAATAATCACAAGTTCACAATTGGGTTCATCTCAAATGTCCATAAATGACTGGAGAGCAGCACACAAGGCACATGTTCAGATACCTTCCTCAGGCTGCACGTCTGTCCCAATGGGGCCAAGCCGAGCCGCCAACATTTGGCACTGAGAGTCTACCTGAACACGACTTATCAGCACAAAACTCAAAATAATTCTAAAAGTCTTTAGCCATTAAAAACCATCATGTTCCATTTGCTCTCCTAACACGCAATCTGATTATTCCAAAGTCACTGGGGTTTGCAAGAAGGTGACTTAAATTGGTACAAAATGAAGCTTAGATGAAAACTGGTTAAGGATTCAAAGCACACTAGCTCTGAAATATTAATCTTAACACCCAAGAACAGGGAGGTATGATTTGCACAGAAATACTTGAACTTGGGTTGCTTACGTCCTCCACGCCATCCATGCGCTCAGCTGCTGGCCATGCAGGCGTGCATCCTCTTGGCCACGTCGTACACATATGTGATGTCTGGTCGCCTTTCTGGGTCTGGGTTGATGCACATGTTCACCAACTGCCGCAGCTACAAAGACAGAAAAGACAACCTGCTTCAGGAAACCACTGTGGTCAGACAGTAACAAGGAACACACTTTGAACAGCTATAGACTTACAGGGTAAGTGTTCTGCTAAATGTTTATTTGGCTGGAAATATATGTGACCGCTGTCAATGACTTTACAATTAGTTGAAGGATCTAAGAAGCATATTCATTGGTGAGTGTTAATGTCAAGCAAGGAGCATTCTCCATAATCAGAGGCTTTACAATGATCTTATGATCTTTCAAAGAAGTTTAATCAGAAGACAGAAGTCATGAAAGACAGTAAGTTTTAAACTCTAAGTCTCCAAATTAACTGAAGATCTCTACACATTTATTTGATCTAAGGTTTATTACAATAGCCTTGATTGTAAGTTTAAATTTTAATAGCTTACTATATATCTAAATGTATACAAGGAAATTAGGATAAATGGCTATCACATACATTTATCATAAACCAATTTATATATTTGTATATATATATATATATATATATATATATAATTTTTATTAAAGTAAAAGCACTCCTCCAAACTAAGAATAATAAAGGCAAGCTAAGTAACAAATAGTATTCTAATTCTCAACTGTATGAAGTAGTATTTATATCCTCATTTTATAGATGAGAGGACTGAGGTTTACTTATTTATTGGGTTGGCCAAAAGGTTCATTTGGTTTTTTGTGTAAGATGGCTCTAGTAGCACTGAGGTGTCTTTAACTTCATTCAAAACAATTTTGTTAGATTGTATGTGACACCTGTCATATCAGTGTGCATTTAAAAAAAGATTTATCAAAGTTGGTAAAGTTTTGTGTAACCATTTTAATATTGAAGATGGGGAAAAAAAAAGCAACATTTTCAGCATATTATGCTTTATTATTTCAAGGAAGGTAAAAATGCAACTGAAATGCACAAAAAAATTTGTGCAGTGTATGGAGGTGTTGTGACTGATTCAATGTGTCAAAAGTGGTCTGTGAAGTTTGGTGCTGGAGATTTCTCACTGGATGATGCTCCATGGTCGGGTAGGCTAGTTGAAGTTGATAGCAATCAAATCAAGACACTAATTGAGAACAATCAACATTATACCATGTGGGAGGATAGCCGACATACTCAAAATATCCAAATCAAGCACTGAAAATCATTTGCACCAGCTTGGTTATGTGAATTGCTTTGATGTTTGGGTTCCACATAGGTTAAGTGAATAAAACCTTCTTGACAGTATTTCCACAGGCAATTCTCTATTTAAACGTAATGAAAACATACCATTTTTAAAACAAATTGTGACAGGTGATGAAGAGTGGATACTATACAACAATGTGGAATAGAAGAGATCAAGGGGCAAGTGAAATGAAGCACCACCAACCACACCAAAGGCCAGTCTTTATCCAAAGAAGGTGATGTCGTGTATATGGTGGGATTGGAAAGGAGTCCTCTATTATGAGCTCCTTCTGGAAAACCAAATGATTAATTCCAACAAGTACTGCTCCCAGTTAGACCAGCTGAAAGCAGCACTCGACAAAAAAAGTGTCTGGAATTAGTCAAGAGAAAACACATAATCTTCCATCAGGATGACGCAAGACTGCATGTTTCTTTGATGACCAGGCGAAAACTGTTACAGCTTGGCTGGAAAGTACTGATTCATCCACCATATTCACCAGACACTGCACCTTCGGATTTCCATTTATTTCTGTCTTTACAAAATTATCTTAATGGAAAAAATTTCAATTCCCCAGAAGACTGTAAAAGGCACCTGGAACAGTTCTTTACTCAAAAAGATAAAAAGTTTTGGGAAGATGGAATTATGAAGTTGCCTGAAAAATGGCAGAAGGTAGTGGAACAAAAGGGTGAATACATTGTTCAATAAAGTTGTTGGTGAAAATGAAAAATGTGTCTTTTATTTTTACTTAAAAACTGAAGGCACTTTTTGGAGAACCCAATACATCACAGAAAACACATTTTGACAAATTAAGAAAATATCCTTCCATCTGATCCTACAGCCAATGAGTGAAGAATATAGAATTTTATTCTTAATTCGAATTGCCATAGTTTATGAAAACACACATCTTTGTAATCTGGTCTTTCCCAGATGACAAGCCAAATCAAGAGGGAGAACCAGATTCTTTAGTATTTATGTCTTTAGAAATTATTCAGATATTCTGAACACTTGCATTAACTCTCTTTCGCCATTATAACAGCACTTAAATTATCAAATTACTGAAATTTCTTCACAGTCCTCAACTTCCACCATGAAGATTTTTTTCATCTGGAGGAAACAGAAGCTGGTGATAAAATCTGTGGGCTGAGTCTGTTAACAGTGTGACGAGGAAGGCCACTACCAGTGAGAAAAGTCAGCTGGAAAGAAGGTGTGTGGAAGGAGGCCCCCAGGGGAGGGGAGAGGAGGGGAGGAGACGCACGGGGTTGTGGAAGCCAGGCTCGCTCAAGGCACCTGCAGCCCTGCGCCCTGAGGTAAGGTACTGTCTCCCGAGGTTTATTTCTTCATCTATTCAAAAAGGAGGCTGGAGTAGATAACCTATAAGGATTCTTCTAGCTCTAGCCCCTAGGTTATATGATTCTACCAGAATTAAGTTTAATGATACAACTTCACATCTAGAAGTTCAACAATGCTGACAGTTAATGGCAGACCCACTGAGAGGGTCTGAGGATTGCAATTTCTATTCTTTGCAGAGGATAGTAGTATTCAACATTCTAAGGGGTATGGCCGTACACAAGGCATCTTACTATGGTGATCTGAGAGATTTAAATCAGAGGTTGGCATTTTACCCATTAAAATAAAAACAAATACACCCAGTTATCCACAATATAGAAAACAGTAGGAAAACTATAATGATACTTATATTTTAAAAGATAATGTTTTCTAACACGTCACCTAGTTGTCAGAAATTTTGTTTAGAGATGAAAATGATAAAAGGAGCAGAAAGGATAACTGGTACCAAAATTAATTCTATTTAACCAAGATACAAGCAGATGCAATAGCCATTTTTTGACTGAATGAAAACTGCTGCACCCTTCAGGCTAGTCAAGAAACCTCACTTTTTCTGCACAGTAATTCAGAATAGGGTGAACTTTCCAACCTACTGTAGCAAATGCTTGGCCCTCAGATGCTCCCACCATGAGGATTACAGACAGACCAACGCAGGTGCAGCGGAAGGAGACAGGATCTCTGGCTCCCCAGGTGGAAGACGAGAGCCAGAAGTAATTGAAGGCGGAAGGGACCAAGAGTGAGGGAAATGGAGAGGTGGATGAACAGCGTGAGCAGAAGGACAGGCTTCACAGGGACACCAGGCAAAGCGGAAACCCCACAGCAGATGGAGCCAGAACAACCCACCATTTGCTTTCTCCCCCCCATTTATGTGGCTCAATCTCCTTCAGATACGTGGTTTATTTTCTCATAAAGACTTTTCTGGGGGGTGGAGATGAGATGGCAGAGTAGAAGGATGTAAGCTCACCTCGTCTTATGAAAACACCAAAATCACAACTAACTGCTGAACAACCATCGAGAAAAAAATTCTGGAACCTACCAAAAAAGATATCCTACATCTGAACACAAGGAAGAAGCTACAATGAGATGGAAGGAGGGGCGCAATCACAATAAAATCAAATCCCATACCCGCTAGGTGGGCGAGACACAAACTGGAAATAATTATATCACAGTTCTGAGCCCCACGTCAGGCTCCCCAGCCTGGGTGTCCAGCAACGGGAGGAGGAGCCCCCAGAGCATCTGGCTTTGAATGCCAGTGGGGTTTGATTGCAGGAATTCCACAGGACTGGGGAAACAAACTCCACACTTGGCACACATAGGGTCTCGTGCGCACCAGAACCCAGGGGAAAAGCAGTGACCTCATACAAGTCTGGGACAGACCTACCTGCTGGTATTGGAGGGTCTCCTGCGAAGGTGGGGGGTGGCTTTGGCTCACTGTGGGGGAGAAAGACACTGACAGCGGCAGTTCTGGCAAGTACTCACTGGCATGAGCACTCCTGAAGGCCACCATTTTCTCACCAAGACCTGGGTCCACCCAATAGCCTATAGGCTCCAGTGCTGGGATGTTTCAGGCCAAACGACCAACAGGGCGGGACCACAGTGCCACCCATCAGCAGAAAGTCTTCAGGAGGCCACAGCTGCCTGCTAAACACACCCCTTGACATGGCCCTGCCCACCAGAGGGAAAAGACCAGGCTCCACCCACCAGTGGGCAGGAACCAGTCTCTCCCACAGGAAGCCTGCCCAATCCTCTTAGATAGCCTCATCCACTAGGGGGGCAGATGGCAGAAACAAGAAGAACTACAACCCTGCAGCCTGCAGATTGGAAACTGCAATCACAGAAAGTAAGACAAAATAAGAAGGCACTAGACTATATCCCAGAAAAAGGAACAAGATAGAAGCCCGGAAGACAAACTCAGTGGAGATAGGAAATCAACCCAAAAAAGAATTCAGAGCAATGAGAAGTAAAGATGATCCAAGATCCTGGAAAAGAATGGAGGCACAGATTGAGAAGATGCAAGAAATGTTTAACAAAGACCTAGAAGAACTAAAGAAAAACAGATGAACAATACAATAACTGAAATGAAAAATATGCTAGAAGGAAACAACAGCAGAGTAACTGAGGGAGAAGAACAGATAAGTAACCTGGAAAACAGAATAGTGGAAATCACTGCTGCAGAACAGAATAAGGAGAAAAGAATGAAAAGAAATGAAGACACTCTAAGAGACCTCTGGGACAACATTAAATGCACCAACATTCACATTATAGGGGTCTCAGAAGGAGAAGAGAGAGAAAGGACCTGAGAAAATACTTGAAGAGCTTATAGCTGAAAACTTCCCTAACGTGGTAAAGGAAACAGTCACCCAAGTCCAAGAAGTGCAGAGTCCCAGGCAGGATGAACCCAAGGAGGAACATGCCAGGACATGCAGTAATCAAATTGACAAAAATTAAAGACAAAGAAAAAAATATTAAAAGTAAGAAGGGAAAAGCAAAAAATAACATACAAGAGAACTCCCATAAGGTTATCAGCTGATTTTTCAACAGAAACTCTGCAGGTCAGAAGGGAGTGGCATGACATATTTAAAGTGATGAAAGGGAAGAACCTACAAAGAAGAATACTCTACCCAGCAAGGCTCTCATTCAGATTTGACAAAGAAGTCAAAAGCTTTTAGACAAGCAAAAGCTAAGAGAATCCAGCACCACCAGACCAGCTTTGCAACAAATGCTAAAGGAACTTCTCTAGGAGGAAAAGAAAAGATCACAACTAGAAACAAGAATATTATGAATGGAAAAGCTCACCAGTAAAGGCAAACATACAGTAAACGTAGGAAATCATCCACAAAGAAATATGATATCAAAACCAGAAATCATGAGGAGGTGGTACACATGCAGGATATTGGAAATGCATTTGAAATTAAAAGACAAGCAACTTAAAGACTTCTATATCAAAACTTCATGGTAACCACAAAACAAAAATCTACAATAGATACACACACAAACAAAAAAACCCAAAAAGGAATCCAAGCACAACACTAAAGTTAGTCATCAAATTACAAAAGAAGAGAACAAAAGAGGAAGGGAAGAAAAAAGACCTACAAAAACAAACCCCAAACAATTAACAAAATGGCACTAAGGACATACATGTCAATAATTACCTTAAACATAAATAGATTTAAATACTCCCACCAAAAGACACAGAGTGGCTGAATGGATACAAAAACAAGACCCATATATATGCTGTCTACAAGAGACCCACGTCAGACCTAGGGACACACATACAGACTGAAAGTGAGGGGATGGAGAAAGGTATTCCATGCAAATGGAAATCAAAAGAAAGCTGGAGTAGCAATACTCATGTCGGACAAAACAGACTTTAAAATAAAGACTGTTACAAGAGACAAAGAAGGACACTACATAGTGATCAGGGGATCAATCCAAGAAGAAGATAGAACAATTATATATGCACCCAACATTGGAGCACCTCAATATATAAGGCAAATACTAACAGCCATAAAAGGAAAAATCGACAGTAACACAATAGTGGGGGAATTTAATACTCCACTTTCATCAACAGACACATCTTCCAGACAGGATAAGGAAACACAGGCCTTAAATGACACATTAGACCAGATGTAGTTACTTGATATTTATAGAGCATTCCATCCAAAAGCAGCAGAATACACATTCTTTTCAAGTGTGCATGAACATTCTCCAGGATAGATCACATACTGGGCCACGAAATGAGCCTCAGTAAATTTAAGAAAATTGGAATCATATCACACATCTTTTCAGAACACAATGCTATGAGATTAGAAATCAAATACAAGAAAAAAACTGTAAAAAACATAAACACGTGGAGGCTAAACATTATGCTACTAAACAACCACTGAAGAAATCAGAGGAAATCCAAAAATACCTAGAGACAAATGAAAACGAAAGCATGAGGTAAAAGCAGTTCTAAGAGGGAAGTTTATAGCAATACAAGCTTATCTCAGGAAACAAGAAAAATCTCAAATAAACAACCTAAACTTACACCTAAAGCAACTAGAGAAAGAAGAACAAACAAGACCCAAAGTTAGTAGGACAGAAATCATAAAGATCAGAGCAGAAATAAATGAAATAGAAACAAAACAACAGCGAAGATCAATGAAACTAAAAAGCTGGTTCTTTGAAAAGATAAACAAAATTGATAAACCTTTAGCCAGATTCATCAAGAAAAAAAAGGGAGAGGGCTCAAATCAATAAAATTAGAAATGAAAAAGAAGTTACAACAGACACCACAGAAATAAAAAGGACTCTAAGAGACAACTAAAAGCAACTTTATGCCAATAAAATGCACAACCTAGAAGAAATGGACAAATTCTTAGCAAGGTATAATCTCCCAAGACTGAACCAGGAAGAAATTGAAAATATAAACAGACCAATCACAAATACTGAAATTGAAACTGTGATTAAAAAACTCCCAATAAGCAAAAGTCCAGGACCAGATGGCTTCACAACTGAACAACCGAATTCTATCGAACATTTAGAGAAGAGTTACTACCTGTCCTGACCCTATTCAAAAAATCTGCAGAGGAAGAAATACTTCCAAACTCTATGAGGCCATCTTCACCCTGATACCAAAGTCAGACAAAGATATCACACAAAAAGAAAATTCCAGGCCAGTATCACTGATGACCACAGATGCAAAATTCCTCAACAAAATACTAGCAAACCAACTCCAACAATACATTAAAAGGACCATACACCATGATCAGTGGGGGTATCCCAGGGATGCAAGGAATTTTCAAGGTCTGCATATCAATCCATGCGAATCAGTCCATGTGAATCCATCATCAACCAACTGAAGAATAAAAACCATATGATCCTCTCAATAGAGGCAGGAAAAGCTTTTGGTAAAAAATCAACATCCATTTGTGATAAAAACTCTCCAGAAAATGGGCATAAAGGGAACATACCTCAACATAATGAAGGTCGTATTTGCCAAAACCACAGCTAACATCATACTCAATGGAGAGAAGTTGAGAGCATTTTCCCTACGATCAGGAACAAGACAAGGATGTCCACTCTTGCTCACCACTTTTATTTAACATAGTTTTGGAAGTCTTAACCACAGCAATCAGAGCAGAAAAAGAAATAAAAGGAATCCAAACTGGAAAAGAAGGGGTAAAACTGGCACTGTCTGCAGATGACATGATAGTCTACATAGAAAATCCTAAAGATGCTAACAGAAAACTACTAGAGCTCATCAATGAATTCAGCAAAGTGGCAGAATACAAAATTAATACACAGAAATCTGTTGCATTTCTATACAACAAAAGATCCAAAAAAGAAACCCAGGAAACAGTCCCATTTACCAGCACATCAAAAACAATAAAATACCTAGGAATAAACCTACCTAAGAAGGCAAAAGACCTGTACTCTGAAAACTATAAGATGCTGATGAAAGAAATAGAAGATGACACAGATGGAAAGGTGTATCATGTTCTTGGACTGGAAGAATCAATATTGTGAAAATGACTATGCTACACAAGGTAATCTACAGATTCAATCCAATCCCTATCAAATTACCAATGGCATTTTTCACAGAACAAATTTTTTTAAAATTTGTATGGAGACACAAAAGACCCCGAATAGCCAAAACAATCCTGAGAAAGAAAACGGAGCTGGAGGAATCAGGCTCCCTGACTTCAGATTACACTACAAAGCTACAGTCATCAAAACAGTATGGTACTGGCACAAAAACAGAAATATAGATCAATGGAACAAGACAGAAAGTCCCAAGATAAACTCATGCACCTGTGGTCACCTAATCTGTGACAAAGGAGGCAAGAATATATAATGGAGAAAAGACAATCTCTTCAATAAGTGGTGCTGGGAAAACTGGACAGCTACATGTAAAAGAATGAAATTAGAACATTGCCTAACACCACATAGAAAAATACACTCAAAATGGATCAATGACCTAAATGAAAAACCAGATACTATAAAACTCTTAGAGCATAACGTACGGCCACCAAAAGGGAGAGGGAGGAAGGGAAGGAGGGATAAACTAGGAGTTTGAGATTAAAAGATACAAACTATTATACATAAAATAGGTAAACAACAAGGACCCACTGTACAGCACAGGGAACTATATTCAATATCTTGTAATAACCTATAATGGAAAATAATGTGAAAAATATATATGTATATAACTGAATCACTTTGCTGTACACCTGAAACACAATGTTGTAAATCAACTACACTTCAATTAAAAAAAAAGAATAATGAAAATGATGCTGGAAATTCTTAGGCATTTGAGTGAAGTGGTAGGGAAGACTTTGCCAGTGTGCACCACTGAACTATTCCTGGGAAAAACCCTCCCTCCTGCCTTCCATTTCTCTAACTTAAAAAAAAAATAAAAAAGGAGGAGGGAGGAATTATGGCATTGTCTAAGAAAGGAAGAAATCATAATGGAAGTAATAAAGTAAAAAGAAAAAAAATGTTATTTAATAATGTTAAAGAAAAAGATTATCATTTTGGAGGTGAATGTTTATGACATTTCATCCATTCTCCATTAGTTCTTTGGATGTGACCTTTTAGGCTGATACTTTATAGGATAATTGCATATTCGAGAAGTAGTTCCACTAACTGAGTTTTAATAGTAACTGATATTTTTCTATCTGTGGGCTGGAGGTATAAAGCCACAAAACAAACAGAAATTTAATGTACAAGAGAGGCATTAAATAATGTGAAAACTGATTAATGGTTTAATAATTTTAACTCCAATATTATATTTTGGTTTCTTCACCTATAAAAGAAGTAGTAAGACCTACTAAATTATCAAGTTTTCAAAAATATAATTACAAGGTAACCACAAGTACTGTGTCCTAAAATAGTCTTTGTCACTTATAATAAATTTAAAATTGCTACTAAACAGATAAGCATTTGCCATAATAGTTCAGATCCACAAGCACTGCTATCATAACACTGTCCACTTTATTAAAAAGCTTTAACCATCTCACCAATGTTTTACAGGCACTTAAGTTTCTTTTTCACTCAAAGTATGGTTTTCAAATCTTCAATTTAATTTCTCCCTACTCTGTTTTCTCAGACTGAGAACACTCTTCTTCTCTCTACTCATTTCCATTTTTCAGTTTCATCTACAAACTCTTTACTCACCTTTTCAGAACTTCCTTCCAATCTGCTGAGGCAAAATTCTCTTCAACCTTTCCTGTGTATTCTCTATGCTAGGATTTTTTAATTAAAAAAAAAGTTAAAGACACAAATCTATATTTCGCATTCTGTTAGTGCTCAGATTTTCAGATATCTGTTAAAAAGAACTCAGTAGAGAACCACACTTTATAAATGATTTTCAATAAACTATTCACTATTTTTAAAATTTAGATTCTCCTGAGATAAATTAATGAATAGTGAAAATGCACAATTCTGATGATTACTCCAGTGTCTCCCAAAGAAATTAAATATAGAAACTGAAGGGAAAAAAATCTATTTGCCTTATTTCCTAGTAATGGACATTGGACATTCCAGATATGATGTTGCTTGCTTATCAGAATGAAAAAAATCATATAGCAGGTAATATCAATAAAAGGAAACATACCTCTGATCTTTTGAGTAATTTTCTTCCTCACTGCATAGAGAGTTCTGTAAGAACATTCACTCATTTAATTGACATTAACTGGTTCACTCATTCTTTTCATTTATTCCTTTAATCTCACTCTATCATTCACTCAATTGATTGATCAATCAATCAATCAATCACTGAACCTTTTTTAGTGTGCCAGGCCCTAGAGACACACAGATAAAAAGCAGTTACAGGAGCCAGACAGTCTGGAGTGGGGAGCCACATGTGCAAAGAAGACGTGGTATATATACACAGTGGAATACAACTCAGCCAGAACAAAGAAAGAAACTTTGCCATTGGCAACAAGATGGGTGGACTTGGAGGGTATTATGCTAAGTGAAGTAAGTCAGACAGAGAAAGACAAATACTGTACATCATAACTTATAGGTGGAATCTAAAAAAGAAAACAAACTTGGCTATAACAAAAAAGAAACAAACTCACAGATACAGAGAACAAACGAGTGGTTACCAGTGGGGAAGGGGGAGGGTCAAAAGGGGATTAAGAAGCACAAACTACTATGCATAAAATAAATAAGCTACAAGGGTATACTGTACAGCACAGGGAATACAGCCAATATTTTATAATACTTATACATGGAGTATAACCTTTAAAAATTGTGGATCACTATGTTGCACACCTGAAACTTACATAGTACTGTAAATCAACTCTGCCTCAATGAAAAAAGAAACAATTATAATGCAGTGTGGCTGCCAAGGGAGGAGGGTTTGAGGGGTGGAGAAAGGGGAGCAGGATAACTTTATGCAGGAGATGACGGCCATGGTTTGTTCTAAAGACAATGAGTTTGCCTGATAAAGAACAGGGCAAGGAGCGTTTCAACACAAGGGAACAGCACCCACAGAAAGATGGAAATTCATGGGCCTCCTAGTAGAACCTGCATGGGCAGAGTTCAGGAAAGGAGAGAGTACACTGTGATCAGAACGCCAGGAGAGCTCAGCCCAGACCAGACTACGAGGGGCCGTGGGAATTACAACTCCTTGGACATAGTAAATGTTCAATAAATGTCTGCTTCACTGACGCTAATTTCTTGATCACCAACAACAGCAAGTTTAATTAAAACTAAGAGGTATCTCGGAAAATATCTACCTTTTTTTTTTTTTGACCCAATATTTTTATTGTTAAGTACAGTAATTCCCTATTGCTACATGGATGAGATCACTACTAGAAAAGGAAAGAATACTGAACACCAAAAGTCATAAAAAAAGATACTTTAGTCAGCTACAAATATATATACGTTCCTAATATCATTCATGCGCAGCTGAGATAATTCAGTTTGGAATCCTAAACTGTACATAATAACAACAACATAATTCAAAAGGAAATATCTGACATACAGGTTTATTCTTCCAAAGGATACTATTTCTCAGCTTTGGTTTTTAATGCTTAAGTGTATCTATGTCTTAGATTATAAGAAATTTAAAAATCGTAAGCTCTTAAACTCTGAGCTGTTCTACATGGAATGACTGTATCTGGAAATAAACCTTGTAGAGCTCCTCAGGATTCTGATCAGTCGAGGCTGGTTGGCAGGCATATGCCTTTTATTCTCATGAAATGCTCCCTGTGTGTCCTCTTTGGGCAGGAGCCTTAAAAATTTAGCAGTAGCTAAATCAACTCAGTAAGCTTTCAAATAGATATTTGGTGGGAAATTAATTTGCTTAATATGTTTAGTTTTCCAACAGACATAGAGTCTGTTAGCATTTGAGCTATAAAATTGACACCTAATGGATTGGTCTTTTAACTAAAAGTTCACTGTTGAAAAACTTTACGCTTCACTTTTCATTGTTTCCTAAATTTTGCCCTACTAAAAAAGCGAAATGGCAATTTGGACTTTTAAAAGATCTATAAAGCCTACTATATAAAGGAATATTAAGATACCGTTAAAGTATGGCAGCATGGAGTCTGTTCAGGTTTTTTGCTACCATAAATTCTGTATAATTATTTTCCAAACAAACTGAGTTCCTACTTAAGGAGAGAAAATATTTATTAGCACATCTGCATTTCAAAGCTCTTATTCTGAGAACTTTTCTACATAACTGAAAAGACTAAAGTAAGATCATTAGTCTGTATTTTTGGTATCTCATTTCTTCAGTAAGAATTCGTTTCCCTGTTTACCTACGCATTACAGCTTTCAGTTTTATCATCGTGCAACAGCAAATTTTACCAATCGGAGAGACTGTACTATCTTTTTTGGAAAGTACATCATATAACATGTTTTGCCTTATATCTCTCTTCAAAACTGGTAACTATATAGAGTGAAGTAAAAAAGTGTAATCTGTTTTCCTTTCCCAGCCATAAGACCTTCTTCTATCTGGGCCAGACTTTGATATTTGCCCCTTGGCTGAGAATCCGCAAATCCAACTTCACACTTAGCTGCAGTGAAGTAGCCCTGCAGGCAGGCCGACTTCAACGAACCACTAGTGGTATCATCATTAAAATCCTGCTGAAGGTCACCATGGCAACCGCCTGCTGAGGCTTCACTGCTGCACTCGGCATCTCCTAATCAGCTACCATGTGAAATGCAAATTCAGACAGTCTGAAAATTAGTCAAGAAGAATAGGGGATGAGGATGCAGATATGTGAAATATTCATGCGCTTCGTGGAAAAAAGAAGACAGCATGAATGACACAACAAAGGACGGCCCCTGACATTCTCGCTATCATTTTGCATGACTATTCACACCCTACTGTATTTCCAGGCCGAGAGTTCTGAAGTTGGCTTTGTGAAGTGCCGTATTTATATTCTATACCCAAAATAGTAATTAAAAATGGCTAACATAATAGCATTAACATCAAATAAAGATAATACTTCTAAATTACCACCACTGCCTTGTAAGAGTTTGTTCTAATTACCTGAATACCAATGCTGTGAAACAAAAAAAACAAGCCTCATTGATTATCAGTATCAAAACTATTAGAAACAAAAAAAAAGGTACTTTCAACATCCTAGGACCACAAATGCCTTACATATGGTAAAAATTCTTTAGAGATATTTATTATTCAAGTTACATGGACTCACTCTTCCTTATATAAAATTGGAACCGACTGCATTCATTTCACATAGAAAGAGTGATAAGACCACCTAAAAGGTGAACATTATAATTGTTTCATATTTTTCCTTTGCCCCTTTCCATTTTCCTTGGGCAAAACATCTGCTGCTCATGAGCAGGTGAGATGTCCTAAAACAGTGGTTTCTCTGGGTGGGTCCCCAGTGAGCTTTCCAAAAAGAGTTATGTGAACACACTTAGTTAACCTGAGACACTGCTATTCTGCATATCTCCTCCTTAAATATAGATCAAATCATGATGCATTAGGCAAAAATGGGAGATGTTTTGTTCAATGAAAAACTGGATGTTGGGTGGAGCCCAAACAACTCATTTCAGTGGGTTCCCAAAGCAAGCAAGGATCCAGCTCAGATCTTAACAAGGTAAAGTCTTCTAAGATTTTCAATTCTACCCAATGTACTTTTTACCACATCTACAGTGATAACCACAAACATTTCCTATAGGAATCTGACTATAGCAGTGAGGTGGTGATAGGACAGATCTCGTAAAAGTAAAAGGAGGGAGGGTAAAGCTGAAAGAATAAGGCTGAGAAGCATGCAGCGGAGAGATGTTTGCTGCCATTCTGGGGAAACATGGGCCGGAGAGAGGGAAGCAAGTGGTACCAGAAGAGAAAGTTACAACTGTGTGCTGCTCTGAGACCACGGGCATGAGGCGGGACCCTGTTAAGAAGGGCCACTGGACATGCTGGTCGCCCAGAGCCTGGCTTCAGCATTAATGCTGCCCTCTGCCGTGTTCAGGAGGCGGCAGTCAGCCACTGTTCCTACCCCACATAGGAAGTGGCCGATGTCACACCACGTGCTGTGCTGTGTTCCTCTCCACGTGACGAACTAACTGTGGTCACCTCTCTAACAGCCAAGCCTCCGAGAGAAGGTAAACGGAATGAAGGTGCTCTTTCTGCCACCTGTACTTGTCATTTGTATCAATGGATAAAAGAATATTCTGTAACAAAATGCAAACGTCAGCAAAATGAACAACATGAGTGCATGACTGAAAAATGACTTACCTCCTCTGAATAGTGATCTGAAGGAAGAGGTGGGTAGTCACACTGCTCTATCTTCTTACACAGCGAGTACAAGTTCATTTTGTCGCCATAGAAAGGACTCTGTAACGCCGCCATCTGTAAAATGCTCCCAATGAAACTGATATAGTTACATGGTAACTTTAAGGGAGATCTCATCAAGTATATTACACTGTGGGGTGGGGGTGGGGTAATTACAAATACTTTAAATAAAGTTCTCTAGGCATTTTGTGTTTCATGAATATCCTTTCCAGAGAATTACTAAGTCCTAAAAAGTCTTACTTCAATTTTTGGTTATTATTTTCAACATTTAAACTTCCCTAAAAGAGAGAAATGGTTAGCATATAATTATTTAAACACATACACACACACACACACACATATGCAGTATAAAACAGTATTAGAAGAATAAGAAATAACTTAAGACTCTTTGTAAATACAATGCTATAGGAACAACTAGTATATCTCATGACTAGACAGACATCAATGGTATATATCAACCATGTAATGGTCACAATACAACAAAAATGAAACTGAAGTTAAAACTGAATTATAATCTAGCAATGCTTGGGGAACAGAACACATAGCATTTTATTTCACATGACAGTTTCTGTAGGAAAAGGTTATTTTGAGATAAAAAATGTCTTCTCAGTCTGAATGTTATAACTGATCCTCAACTAGTTCACAATGAATTAGAACTGCTTTTCTTTTTTGATGATGTCTCGAAAACACGAAATGTGCTCAAAAGCCCTAGGAGTCATAGCCGCTACTTCAAAGCATCCAAATGAGATTTTTATGCAGGAAAAAAAAAAAAACAAAAAAACGACTCTAAGAATGAATGCCTTTAAAAAAGACATTATTGAATTTAACTTTAAGACCAGGTTCTAACTTGACCTGATTTCAGGTGCGAGCAAGGACTGCAGTTAGCAGGGATACAAACTAAAAATTCAATTGAAAATGTTCGCCTCCTGAATCTTTGAACTGCGGGCGCGAGACTACAACACAGAGTACGACGCTGCCCCCAAGTCAGTCACCCTTTTCTACATGTGCTAATAAGTTTGATTTTGGAAGGACAATGTGTACATTCCCCAGACAGGCCGGGCGTGCGTGCAACACGCTGGGCCGAGCAGTGCTCCTCGGTGGGGTGGGCGTCGGCGGGGACACATGAGCTGCGAACGGCTCTCATCTGTCTGGGCCGCTGCAGGCAGAGCTTAACTCCTTCCCGGCCTGGACCGCGGGGCTCGGGGGAAGCAGAGCGCAGAGCCGCCCGGCAGCCCTTTCCTAGATCTCCTGCAAAACTGCCTTAGGAACAGGTGTTCCCCACAAAGAGAAGAAACCCCCAAACAAGGTGCATGTCCCTAAACATACAAATTTCCACTCCATTTGAGAGGAAATTTCTAGAAGAGGGGCTACAACAATAATTACATGTTTTGTTGAAATGCGAGGACATTTTATGATAAAACACAATCTTTAAAATGCCCCCCTTGAAAAATAGACTGTGTGTATAAACTATTGTCTCTCCGTGTTTGCAAAAACCCTAAGTAAACGTCCGTATATTCATTATCATGTGCCAGGAGTTCATTACAGTACTTTTGTCTCAATACTGCAGTGTTAAAAAAAAAAAAATCTGAATGTCCCCTAAGGAGTTAAACAGGAATAGTATATTTTCATGCATCTCCTGCTTTGACAGATGAAAAATGTCAACTGTCCTGTTTTTATTTTCAAGCTTTTGCACTATTCATCTGGTTCATTAGTGCATCTCGATGCTGCCCCTGACAGCTGCTCGCCCTCTCCTCCCAGCAGCTGAATTTTTCAGGCTAATTTGATCCTCCACACTGAGACGATCGCTAGAATGATTGACTTGCTCCCTGACCTCCAGGGTCCGACTTCCCTGATTAGTATTCTGGGGGTGTTGGAGGGACGAAAGCCCACTGTCTGTCTTTGGGGCTGGTGGCAGCTCTCTTTTTTTTTTGAACTGTAAGCCACCAACCTACAACCCTGGAAGGATGCAATTGCTGCACTGAACAATAAAGGAAATGTGTAAAACCTACTTTTCCATGTAAAGGTCCGTGTAGCAAAAGCACAGCATCTTGATTTTAATTAGTAAAGTCTACTTTGTTGCATATCAATTAAAACTGTACTGCTAGGTTTTTTTTTTTTTTTTTTTGAGGTTTCAGGAATATTTGGAAGTCTAATTTTCTGAGTTTAAAATACGTTTTCAAAAAAGGCTTCCCACTCCATCGTGAATGGTAAATTCTTAGGGGGGTACAATATAAAATATCGATGTGATGCTATGGCCAATTTTTTAAGGCTAAACTACTGGGCATTTTTATTGACATTCTATTAATACATAACCAGAAGGAGATACAGCATCAAGGTAAATTAAATCCTTAGAAAAATTCTAGTTCTTCCCAATCACCTGCACGGAGCAACTGAGAAAATGTGCTGAGCTGAAAACTAATGTTACCATGTTAAATACTGTAACTCAAAACCATCCACAACACATAACACACATGAATGGAGGAGAGTCCAAAGAAATAATTTTTACTTTGGTGTTCAAGTATACATAAAAATGGGACACTGCCTCTCAAAGGCAAATCCAGAATGTGAAGAATTATTTCACTTTTGACATAGGAGTCTGCTGGTCCTACAAGAATTAGCAAACTTCCCAAAAAATGCGTATTACCTCAACTGAACTTTTTCTTTTTCATTGCTAAATTTAATTTCTTTAGTGGAAACCAATTTGCTGTTTACTTTTAGGTGTATAAAGGGAAAACGTTGCTTTGATAATATTATTAGACTATGGCCTGAAGGAATCTAAGGTCACCTAAACAGGTATAAAATATTTTAAAATGTACAGAGTGCCTTTTAAACTTTACAATAACTTAATATAATCAAATCAGTGCAACACTGTTCCAACCTATTAACAGAATATAATATAGTAAGCATAAATCTCTTTTAATCTCATGTGAATACATACAAACATGTATTTTGTTCTATCACTAATTCATAACTTTTCTCAACAAAAATTATCCTAAGGATGTTCTTTAAGAACGTTTTTAAAATCTCTTTCTTTTTAAGTGGTCATTAGTTTATTTAGTAGGAAGAACAAAATAATCTCAGGTTCCTTAAATTAAGGAAATTTGAACCTGCAATCTGAAAAATAATAAAGATTATGATACACATTTTAAAAAACCTTCTGCTGCTCTACTTCCAAGTAAAGGTGGAACAATTAAAATAGATGATCTCATATATTTCATTTAAGTCAAGAAGACAAGAGACATAAAATAAAGAGTAAGAAATACACTGGTTTCTATCTATCCAGTTCAGATCTCCTTTGTATATCTTAAAATATGAAAATGATTCAATGCATTATTTTCCTTCATTTTATTTTATTAAGAGTTACCGAGATGTAGGTTAATTTTTAGTTAACAGCTTTGACTGAAAGCCTATATTCCTAGGAAAATTACCATTCAATTAAAGAAGTAAATTACAGAAGTCCCTAGCATGAGTGTTCTCTGATACCATTACTATATAACATGCATATAAAATGTGCTCATAGCATGCTTTCTTCTCTTCACTCAAACTGTCACACTGCAATACTTGCTAGAGGATCTATCTACATGATTCCGTCTTCCTTTGATAAATTATCACCAGTAGAACAGGTGAGAGTATTTCACTGAGTTTTACCAATACAAACTGTTACTCATGGAAACTAAGTGATAACCTAGAAGAATTATCTGTTTACAAACTATCCTTAAAGCTGAATTAATCTACATAAAAGTGAAAAAAATGTGACAAAGCTATTTACTATGCTTTCATATTTTATATCCATTCTATTATATCTATCCTGTTATGCATGGGTAACAGTTTTTTTAAAATAGATGTTCAAATGTATATTTTTATAAATAAGATTATACAGCAACATTATATTAACATAAAAAACATTTAAGAAATAAAACTCCCATCAAAAGGAAACAATTTAAAATTATATTAGAGGAAGTAAATGTGTAGAAATGTATAGTTACTAAATTTCATTATAAAAACAGTTACTAAGTCAATGAATTAACTTCCTCATAATTAAAAAGCTAATTCTTAAACATCACCCAGAAAAAAATAACTATATACTATTAGGATAGGGGAAATATATTCCAGTAAGTAAAACCACTTCAATATATGGAATTTATCACCATTACCTACCTCATACAGTAGACAGCCAAGGGACCAGATGTCAGATTTGAAGTTGTACCCATTTTCATGTATTCTCTCTGGAGACATGTAATAAGGTGTACCCACTGCACAAAGAAACCAAATAAAACATGAGAAGGAAAAAAATGAAGATGCCGCTGTGCTAAGAAATTACATCCAAAATTCCAGATTTAAAATGTCATCAAAATAATTCATTAGGATCAGAAAATTGCTCTGGGGAATACTCAAAACTTTTAAATTTCCTCTTTCCTCCCTGATCCTTGAACAGCATGTTTTCAACTATCCCACTTTAAAAAGGGTGTGGTGGGTTACACTTTATTTCCTTTTTATCAATTCAGGGAGAATCTAGGGAGCATAACTAAAGAAAAAGAAAGGAATTCTAACATGGAAATCTACTAAGTGACTCACATTGGTTTCATTTCTTGATTTTTTTAACCATGGCTTGTATATCCCAAATAATTAAACATGATGATATAATAATTTTAAAATAAATAGCAATACATAACCGAGTAGAGTACGTATAAATAAATCATACTTATTAACTTTTATAGAAACATCCCTTAGAACATTGTTGTGACTCTTAAAATTACAAATGATATAATCATTAACCTTCAGTACCTTACTCCCACTTTAGAAAGAATAAAACAGACTTTTGTACATCAAAGGGTTATATAATAACATGTGAAAGGTCACTGACATCTCTGAAAAAATGTCCGAGACTATTACTGCTGAGAACTTTATAGAGACAAGATACTCTGGATAATTTTGGGGTTTGCTTGTTTTGATGTGTGAGTACATTTTTCGGTTTTTTATGACCATTTTAGAAAACATGAACATGATATAATGAATGCTAATACATTTAATTTAAAATTTATTAAATATCTTAAAATAAGTAAGACATATACATTATATTTTGAAGGGTAAAAAACCCTGAAGTGACTCTGGAAGTGAATATCTTAAGTCTCAAACTTAGATGACTATTATTTCACCATTATTTGCCTAAGGCTTTTTGCCAAATAGAAAATCAAAGTTTGAGAACACTATTTAGAAATTTTACTTGCTTGAGGCAACAGCTACCAAAACTATGCTGCTGCTCACAGAGAAAAGCACATTCCCTTCTCCTACTAATTTTTAAGTACTCCCTAGGAGTTTCCAGTAAATCTAATGAGAGTGTAAGTCAGAATGCTGAGCAGCAGTGTTTAGTCAGAGGCAACAAGAGGCGGCACATCAACAGTCAAAGCATCATCCTCAAAGGCATCATCCTCTTCTTCCAAAAGAATGAAGTTATAACCTAATGGCTATGTGCGGAAACTATGCTGGGCTAAAAGCTGAAACCATCATGAACCATCTATTCATGAGAAATCCTATCTATACTGGAATCCATTTTTCCTAGTAATGGATGGTCCTAGTCAGAATGGATGAAAGGGAGGTATTTACAGAACTGAAGAAGTGAAAAAAGGAGTATGCAAACAGGAGGATAAAAGAAATTTAAAGTATGAAGTATTCGGACATGATATTAGAGGCAAACTTCAAGAAATAAATGATTTAATTGCAGCATTTCTTCTGAAGACAAACAAGTAAGTTTGCCAAATTCTCTCAGGGTGAGAAAAACCAAGGAACTTTTAGAAATGGCTATGTTTAAAGAATCTGTATTATTACTGAGTCAGATAAACACAAGCTCTGCAGCTTTGGGCGCTGTGGCCCCTTCCACTTTGTAGTTTTCACAAGCGACACCAACTGTGGGCATACTGAACACTCTCCATTCGAGGGGGGAGGGGTGCAGCTGGAATAATAAATGGCTCTGTACAGGCTCCCGGGTGCAGGACGTGCAGCCAGTGACCGGCAGTGAGGGATGTGCAGAGAGAGAGGCTTCACGGAATCCACAGGGGGCGACTGAAAACACTGAGGCTTGAAGGTTCAGAGTTTACCAAAAGCAAAGGTAATTTTAACCAGTAGCTCTGGGAAACCTGCTGATACATTAGGGGTTTGATGTGAGTGTGAAAGATTGATGAGAGGGAAAAAGAAGAACAAATGCTTGCATTTTACAGAGATTAGCCCCGGCATCACACCTTAACTGCCACACAGACCCAACGCACGGCCGGCCTGAGAGCCAAGGAGGCACAGAAGCGGGATGATTAGGAACCCCACTAAACTAAACCTAAAACCTGAAAAACTGCAAGGTACAGAAGAGCCTCTTAGGGAGCTGCTGGAGGTCATTACCAACAGTTACACACAGAGTTAACGCTGAGGCTTTAAACCCAGACGAGGGTTCTCCTTCATATTACCAGCAACCGGCATCTTTATACTAAATACGCATGTTTTGGTATTTCAATTATGTGTATCTTGCGTATATAATAAAATGGAAATCTGAATATGCTACTCACCTCTCTGACCGACACATCATGTCCAAAAGCGTCATTAAGTGGGAAAGGAGAAAGTCTGCCTCCTGCACTACGATTACTGATGGGAGAGACTCATCATTAGGTGAGAGGCAGGCTCCCCCGCCTCACCCACCTGCCCCCGCAGGGCGCCCCCGTCCTGGACGCCAACACTGAGCACAGGCTGGGCCCCTGCCCATGAAGGGTCCATCCTCGCCCGTCTCTACCGGGCACAGAGCTGCAAAGTTTAAGTGCCCAGGAAACTGCGAAATGCGTTTAAATGCGGTGAGACGTTCTCCACATTTCAAACTTAATGAACACATGATTATTTCCTAAAAACCTTTTTTTCTAAAATTCATGACAGCTATGTGTATTAGAGCTGTTGCCTCATGAGTGTGGTGACTTCTTAACAACTGTACAAGACAAGGGGGCGGTGCAAAGTGACATGATTAGACACTAAAACGACCACGCAAATTACTGTGCGTTGAGGAGCCTCAGACGGCAGGACGCATGATTCCACTAGTCTTTCCAGAATGCGTGGCTGGAGGTAAAACGGGAATATATTTCACTGCAGCAGCTACTTAAGGCATTTTAACTTCCTGACAGGAGTAAAAGTGAGTAAGAAATGGATGATAACATTATAAAACACAGAAAGTCTGATACTAGAGGAAAATTGTTAACAACTGAAAATGCTATCTGACCCTTCATTATAATAAGACGGTCATTCAAATATTAAAAAAAAAATCATTACGTTAATTGACTTATTCTAGCTCTATGAGAAAAGTTTTACGTGGGAAGTACTCTATTAACAATAAATACATCCTAAAATGTATCCTTAACAAAATGAAGACTGATTTTCACAAGTTCTACAATATGTTTAAGAAAGCCAAAAACTTCTGTTAACATGCTATCATAGAATAAATGAATAACTTTCATTTCATCAGAGTAAGTTACATACAGAATTTTTTCAATAGTTTATAAACATTTAGCAATTTCTGCAAAGCCTTGAATGAGAAAAAATAATAGAACCACTGAAGCATCTTTTTATATGGTTAGATTTGGGTTGCTATTTTTTTGTTTTGTTTTGTTTTAAGTAAGGGAGGAAAGGAAAAATCAGTCAAAGGTCAGGAAATCTGTTTCACATGTTACCTTTGCCACCAACTAACTAGGACCACTTAACCTCTCTTTTTATTACTTTCCTCATCTATAAGATGCAGTGATGAAGAAGATGAGATCGTTTCTGAGATCCCTTTGCTCTCAAATTCTCCAGCACTCATAAAAACCCTGCAAATACCCATACAGAAAGTAAAGTGGAAAAAAGTGATATATTCCTGTTTTAAACTATTACCTAGGACAATTGACTGAAATGTTTTACATCAGAGGGTAGAAACAAGCAAATTCCGTTTAGAAATGTTGCTTCTTTCTCTCAGAACAAATTGCAGAAAAGAAAGCTTTGAACATCCCTTGTTGGGAGAACTGAAAGGACACAATTCATCTTAAACCTCAATTTGATTTAAACACACACACACACACACACACGAACACACACGACGTCAGGGAACAGGAATTAATTTTCATTTTTTCCTTCATACTCTTAAGCCAGCCCAGAAATTATGTTGGCAGACTCCATGGAGAGAGGCCAAATTTACTTAATTGTAAGGAGTGTTATCTGAGGTCAGTACAGAATGGCTGAGTGGTAGATCAATATTTCTTCTACAAAAGACATTTATTAAATAAATTTTTCATCTTTCAAGTGTAACCAATAACATTTAAAAACCCAGAACATTTTCTAGTTACTGTTTCTCTGCTCCAGGCACTGTGTTCAATGGATCACATGTATTACCTTGCTGAGCTTTTAACAGTTTATCAGGGCCCACACTGCTCTAGGTGCTGGGGAGACAGAAGTAAACAGGCTGAATCCTTGTCTTCATGGGGCTCACTGGCTAGTGAAATGGGGGCTATTATGAGGTAGTTTATAAATTAATTTATTTTATTTATTTTATTTTTGGCTGCATTGGGTCTCCGTTGCTGCGCACGGGCTTTCTCTAGTTGTGGTGTGCAGGGGCTACTCTTCGCTGCGGTGCGCGGGCTCTAGGCACACAGGTTCCAGTAGTTGTGGCACAAGGGCTCAGTAGTTGTGGCTCGCGGGCTCTAGAGCGCAGGCTCAGTAGTTGTGGCGCACGGGCTTAGTTGCTCCGCAGCATGTGGGATCTTCCCGGACCAGGGCTCGAACCCGTGTCCCCTGCATTGGCAGGCGGATTCTGAACCACTGCGCCACCAGGGGAGTCCCCAAGAGGTAGTTTAATGAGATGTTACCACTATTATTCTTGCTGTAGAGAGGACGCATAAGGAAGTCAGGTAATTTGCCAAAGATCACAAAGCTAGTAAAGTGTGGTAATTTGCCAAAGATCACAAAGCTAGTAAAGTGTGGATGTAGAATTCAAGCCAGGTCGTTCTGTCCCTTGCATTTAAACAGTTATTTCATTAAAATTGACGACTGTGAAATACGACTGGGAAAAAAAAATCTGTATCTTTCCAAAATAAGCAGCAGAGAACTCTTCTACAAGTCTCAGCATGCTACACACCAAAGGCCAGGAGTGAGGGTCAGGGTTCAGTGCTTCTCTGCAGCTACTCTGTTTCAAATAGATACTTGTTATGGTAGCTGAGAGGTTAAACATGCACAGTTTACAATTAGATAACAGCTTCTTCCCAGCCTGATTATTTAAATCAAGAAAGGACTGCAAGTTAAAAATAGATCAGTGAAAGCAGTCTTTAATACTGAGCAAGCATATGTTGCCTTTAAGGCTCCAAACCACGCTGAACTATGATGGGGTACACGCCAAGGGAAGACCCACAGAGAGGTGCTAGGGAAGGTGTGGGAAGGACAAGCACGTGACCACAGGTGGCACTTGGCACCAAAAATGAAACTGTTTTAATGCCTGGTTCAAGAACACTAATTTTCCGAGTTGTAATCAGAGGATATATCACACTTGGAAATAGTGTGGGGAGCATGAATTGTACACTCAAGAGACCCCAGTGTGAAAATTCTGATGCTGGTGGAACGACGGCCATGCGTTTACTCAGCTGGCAACATTAGAAAATCAGAGAACCACTGTCTCATTTTGAAAGGCAAAGAGGAGTTCAAGCAACCCTGTAACGCAAACAACAACGACAACCACAACACAATTTCCCCCCAAGAGGTTTCAAGTATTTGTCCAGCTCAAGGACCAGTTATCAGAGCCCCCTAGCCAGCTCTTTGTAAAAATCCATTCCATCCTCAGGAGGTACAACAAGCATATATAATAATTAAATCACACACTTACATGCAAAAAGGAAACTATCTTTGCTCTTCCGGGAGACATTAAGAAAGCAAGTAAAATGCCATATTAGAACATGATTAAGCTGTTGTTGTTTTTCTCCTTTTCACTAGAGCAAGCCGTCAGATAGGAAACACTTCATTGTAAGTAATAAATGCAACTTTGATGCAAACAGATTTGCTTGAATAGCAGATAACTACCCTTAATTACTTACATATACCTTTGGAGTACATAATGTGGTTATATCTTATGGCAGTTTAATTTTTCTAATTAAGTTTTGTTAAAATTGCTTTCTATTTCTGTCCATGAGAAGGCAAGGCACTCAAAAGCAAGACTGGCACCAAGGAGAGACGACCCTTGAGGATTAAATGAGCTTTTGTAAATAATTAAAAAAAAAAAGAACTGTTAATAAACTAATAGTAATGATAGAAAAGGACTTGCCTGCAAAACTTACATGAATGCAAGTGTGGTATTTTCTCCCTTGAAAAGTAAACACATATCACTGATGAAAGTCTATAATTAAAAATGGGAAATTTTAACGTTAAGACGTCTGTCTAAAAAAGAAAGTGCTTAATTTCAGTACTGTGAACTTCCACTAAAACCTCTGACTTTTAAACCACGTCACCTTACTGGGCTTTAGAGGAGGACACCAAAGACTCTCCAGCCGTCAGGTCGACTAATCCGGGGAGGCGGGCAGCACTTTGGCACCTGGTGTTACGCCCTGAACGTCACATCACACGGCAAAGGGACCTGAAGCTAGGGAGACTTCCCTGGCCTGTCCGTGACATTTGCAAGGGCAGGGGCAGGGGAGATTCCAAGTGTGAGAGGGTCTCCACCTGCCACTGCGGGACTTGAAGATGGAGGAAGGAGGGAGAAGCCAATGAGGGCTTCAGAAGGTGAGACACAGCCTCGGGAGTACACAGGAAGGAAAAAGGGGCCTGGGTCTGGCAACACCAAAGACCTGGATTCTGCCAACAACCCGGATAAGTCTCCCCTCGAAGCTCCAGAAAAAAGTGCAATTCTGCAGACGCCCTGATGTTAGCTGGGTGAGAGCCATGTTGGAATTCTGACCTACAGAACTGCAAAAATAATAAATCTGTGTTGTTTTAAACCACTGCATTTGTGGGAATTTGTTAGGGCACAATAGGAAAGCAATACAAATGCACTGACGATTCACGCGTCACATGGGCCAATTCCACGTGCCGAGTCGGCCACAGGCCAAGAACCCCACAGGAAATGCTTGTGGTCTAAAGCATCCTCAACCTGTACGAGTTCACTGGACAGTCTGGGGATGGGATGAGGTACATTCTTTGAGGGGTTTTTTTTGCGGGGGGGTAGAAGCCAATACATTTACCATAAGAAGAATAAAAGAATAAAATGATGATCTTTTATCATTTAAAAGAGCTCTGGTTGTTCACTAACTGATAAGGACCCTAAACCAGGTAATCACAACCACTTTAAAGATTTGAATTCGAGATGCAGAAGAGAAAGCAGTTCACGTGCTACATGGCACTCAGTGCACAGCTGGTGTTTGAAGTTTGGTAAGTAATAATTTTTATTATAAATGTTTTAAATTGGCCAAAATAAGGTCCCTATCACAAGTACATCCAGGAGGGAAAATTACAGATTTACTGATCAAGAGAAAACTCACCAGGGACCAATACTCTAGCGTACCTCATGAATCATTCTGGATTTAAAAATAATCTCTCTGCTCAGAATCTCCTAATTCAGAATGATGGACACTCCCTAAGGCTATCCATGGCTCCCTCTTCCTTCCCCCCGGCCACACAATCCCATCAAGAGTGCTAATTACCCTTCAGGTGCAATAGCTACAAATAAGTCACAAAAATAAACAAGGAGAGATGGAGTACAAACCACATAAACAAATGAATGAGGCATGTTTCCTTCATCTCATGGACAATGAAGCGGGACAACGCTCACCTTCACTGTTTCCGGTTCTCCTCTTCCTGAACACCTGGGAGAATTATTCATCCACTCCTTTAAGATGGATGCGGCCACGAGACTTGTTGTAGCCAATAAAATACGAATGGGAATTAATGTGTTATACTCAAGTAGAAAGACTTAACTAAGAGCCAGTAAGTGATTCTCCATGATCTCTTCGTCTCATGAAGATCACACAAGGCTGAAGCCCCCTGAAATGCCAAGTGACCACCTGGAGGGAGGGCGGCCACTGGGACCCACACGGGGGCCCACAGCTGACTCCGGGTGACCACAGAAATAATACGCTTCAGTGCTAAGCAACGAAAGGCTGTTATTGTTTCTTCCTGCGGCATAATCTAACCTATACTTACTGATATATTTAGTTAAATCCATCCTTTGATGTGTAGCCTGTCTCTAATTCATTTGATCAGTATGCACTGAGCATCTACTATGTGCAATGCCCTCTCCTACACATCTGAGATACATCAGAGAACCAAAAACATGAAGATCCCTGTCCTCATGAAGCTTCCACATGGCTGAGGCAGAAAGACAGAAAGTACTAAGCATAATAAGTAAGTAACACAGCATATTCGAAGATACGAAGTCCTAGGAAAAACAGAAAAATGGAAATAGGATAAGGATCAGGAATTGTAGGGATGGTGTGGGAGGGGGGTCAGGTTCAGTATTAAACACTGTGAGCTCAGTAATCCCCACCTACCCCCACACAACATGAAGGCACAGAGGAGAAAATGTGCTTTAAAACTGCCTGCAGGGCTTCCCTGGTGGCGCAGTGGTTGAGAGTCCGCCTGCCGATGCAGGGGACATGGGTTTGTGCCCCGGTCCGGGAAGATCCCACATGCCGCGGAGCGGCTGGGCCCGTGAGCCATGGTCGCTGAGCCTGCGCGTCTGGAGCCTGTGCTCCGCAACGGGAGATGCCACAACAGTGAGAGGCCTGCATACCGCAAAAAAAAAAAAAAAAAACTGCCTGCAAATAATAAATGCTGTGCACATATTCACTGTTATATTTGCTGCTGATATTTAGTAGCCGTGGACGATTCCTCTGGGTCATTATCACAGGAAATTAGGGCAGTTTGATATGGTTTGACTAACAATCATATATTTGGATTATTTTAAAATAATCCAAGGTGACATGAGAAAAATTACACCTTGTTTGCCATGTTCCTACTTCACAGGTTTTGGTGAAGTTTTAGTTTTCAGTCTAGAAGAGCCACTTCCTTAGAAATATCAGCCCCAGCAGCTGGTAGACAGAATGGTTGTGAAGAAAGACTTCTGTCCTGTTTACTTCTGAGTCTTGGGCATGCACAACAGTCAAGTGCAGGATGGGGGCAAATTGCACTTTCACCTGTAGGCCCCCCTCAGCTATGTGCACAGCGGAATAAGGTAACCCCGATGGAGGGAAGTAACAAGAAGTCAGAAAACAGCGGCAGAGTCAGGGAAAACGCCACAAGGTCCGGATACAGCAAAAACATACAGTGCCGGGTGGGAGAGGGGCTGCAGACTAGGGAAGCTCGCCTCACTGGTTTCCAGGTGCAAAGCCCACTCGCCTGGGCTCTAGAAGGGGAACAGTTTGCATCCATGGCTCACGTCCTACTGTGAGGACCTCAGGGAGCTGAAAGGCTGCAAACTGTACGGAACGATCAGGCACATTACTCCCCACCTCCAGGAGCACAGGCAACTCTGTAAATGACCGCACTACGTCTGGCCAACCAAACTGGACAGAGAGCAGGACAGCAGAAGGTCTACAAGGAGAAGGGAGCAAAATGGGAATTTGTCTTTAAGTAAATGGAGCAGCATGAAAGTACTGTAAACACGGACTCATGTTTTCCCAGTTGCAGGTTATGACCCATTAATGAGTTGGGAAATCAATTTTAGTTGATTTAGCACCTATGTCTTTGAATGAATCAGTTCAGGTATTTCAACAGAATAAATAAATCTCACATGACTTCGCTCTCCTCTTCTCCCCACACCACTGTCATGTTAACATAAGCAACTTAACATTTACACAGCAACTTGCAGTGTTCAGAAAACATGTTTGCGTTCATTTTATCATTAGGTTAGGGGTTGCTTGACATAGGATGGTTATTACCCACAATTCCATTTTTAGAAACCAGGAAACTGAACCTGAGAGAAGTGAATGAAGGGCTTGATCAGGGTCCCACAGAAGAATGGGCAGGTAAATCCAGGTGTCCTCTGTTCTGTCTCACGTTCAGAACAAGGCAAAAGGAAAAGCACGGCAGACATCATGAGGTAGGTGGGCAGCCAAAGACGGGAGTGGGCCAGCGGACACCGACCTAGAGGACCCCAAACGCGAAGCCAAGGACTTTTCACGATATTCTTTAGGCCACAGGGAACAGTCAAAGATTTGGAGGAAGTAACATGATCAGATAATGTCTTTGGGGAAGGAATATTACAAACAAGGGAGGATACTTTCCTCGTCCAAACATGAAGTTGTTGTGGATTAAGGAGGACAGGACAGAAAGTGGAGGGACTGGGAGACACTGTGTGTGGTGGGAGCAGAAGAAAAGCTAAAGGCCTCTGAGATTTTTTTTTTTTTCCAATTTTGAAGAACTGAACATGGTCTGAACATCCAGCACCATCAGATTTAGTATCTGTAATTTTAACCCTGAATTTAAGGAATTATTATTATTCTATGTTGACATACTCCTTAGTTAAAAAAACTGGTTGTGAAAACTGACTGGAAACGTGGCCACCTACACAACTTCATTTGCTGCAGAAAATGTGAGAGAACCAGAGATTTTATTGCATGTCGATATGTTACCATGTAATTAAATGATACAAATAAGAGATAGAAATTGAAGAGACAACTGAAAAATTCAAGGACTTGACAATCTCTTAAGGATTGTTAAATACAAAAAAATTTGGAAGTGTGTTCCTTACTAATGATTGAATAAAAATAAGTGAAAAATCTTTGATTCTTGAAAAAAATGTATTTTGAAATAAACAAAGTATAAATCTGTTACTACAAGATATTTCTAAAATCCTAGGTATTTTTGCCTTTTTGAATTAAATTCCTGAAAAAAATCTCCTTACAAAATTAAACAAAATTTGGCACCAGAACAGACTTCATTCAAAGTCAACTTATTTGGATTTTCCTTTATGAACGATATACAGATCTCATTCATTTGTAGTTTCACTAATATTTAAACCTGCACTGTGAATAAATAAATCATGCCCTACAGATTTAATCCTCAGCAAAATCAGAAAAAAAATCAACATACTATAAAACATACAGTTTATCATATTTTCTGTGAGCAAAATAAATTTGTATAGGTGGCCACATTTTCAAGTACTTTTTGGAAAAATAAAAGCAATCATTTATTTTTTATTATATTATAATTTATATATTATAAATTTCCAGTGTACAATACAGTGTTTCAATATTTTTACAGATTATACTCCATTTAAAGTTATTACAAAATAATGGCTAAATTGCCCTATGCTGCACTATATATCCTTATTGTTTATTTTAAAAGCAATCTTTTAAATTTGCTCTTAAAAATAAAAATATATGTCAGTAACACAGGAGGGCAATAATTCTTTAAAAGCAGAAATCAGGGTCAACTTGTCAACAAACCTAAGTCTATGTCACAATTTCTGTCCTTGTTATTTTATACATATTCTCTGTTGGCAAAGAATTTTTCCTGACCCTTCTACATAGGATTTTTATTGGGTCCAAATACCTTGGTAGGCTAGAGTTCAAACCTTAATTCTTGACGTTCAACGTACTTTGCTTAGTGAACTTCAGTTTCAACCATCAAAATCTTTACTTCACAGAGAAGATAGGCAGGAATAAAGCATGTTTTCTTATTTTAAGAATATTTTTCTCCAAATAATACGGAAAAAAAAATACTTGTGAAACAAATTTTTCTATTGATTCATTCATCAAACAAACCAGTCTCATTGCTACTTCCTCACTGTATGTACTTCAGGTGTGTCTCAGAATGTTTTATAATTATGGGCATCCCCATTTATATGTGTGTGTGTCCATACACACACACACACACACACACACACACAAACTACGTGACCCTAAGTGAACTGATTTAGATAAAAACTGACGTTAGAAATTCTTAATGAATTATTAAATCTATTAAATTTTTACTCTCTATATCATATAATAATACATCATCTAAATCTAAGACATGCATACACGTTTGTAAACCCCACTGAGGACTTTTGTAAGAGGCAGTGACAGGCAAGCTAAAGAAGCCCATTTCCTAAACTGTTAAGATTTGGTTTTCACATAGTACGCTGGATACTTAGGGTCAGGTAACTACGGCATGCTCAGAGCGACAGCCTGCAAAGCAGCATTTACACAATACATATATGTGTGAAGGAGCATGGATACATGCAGTTGTGCCTGTGTGTATGTATGTGTGTGCATGTGTAACTGTAACCTAGCATTTCTAAGTAGATTAACAACAGAGTGCTGTTAGGATATTCCGTTCAGATGAGTAACAGTGAACACGTTATCTTCCCTAACGATCAGTGGCACTGGCTTGGAACAGTCTAGTTTTCTTCACAGAAATTCTCTACTATTTGCATTGTCCTAGTTGGAACTTCCAAATAAAACTTTATTAAAGTGCTCTGCAAATTTATGCATTTCTTATGGAACTTCATGTCAAATTTTCCTATCCTGAAAAAATTGTAATGTTCTGCAAAAATAAATGTAAAGTGAAAGAAAAAACTAAAACATTGTTACTCGGCATCAGTTGAAATTTTATTTTCTTGAAGTACTGGACAAAACTGAAACTCTGTGTAAAGGGTAAAGTATTATCTTCCCACCACTTCTTAATCTAGGACCCAATATCCTGTCATTCAGCAAATACTGATCAGGTGGCTACTTATGTGCCACCCACTATCCTAGATACAGAAGAATTAAATGACAGGTTCAAGGCCACACAGGACCTTTATGACAAAGCCATTAAAAAATGTCCAGTCAACTAATTCAGATGCTCGTTTCACTACTTCGTTATTTAGTGTAACTCACCTATTCCTTATCAAGCCAGTTAAAATTTTTTATTTCTCATTTAAAAACAATAATTTTAACCAAAAAATCAATTGTTTTCAATGATTTCATCTTTCACCAAAGATGGGCCATCATTAAATTAAAGCCAACTTATTTTTATCTTAATCCTTGTTTTATTTTGGTTGTTACCATTTTGACAAAGTCATATTAGAAGGGCACAATATGATTTGAAGAGTTTTAGGAGAAGCTCTATCACTCCCTTTAAGTTATTCAATTTAAAAATTATTTCTTCCTAGTAATTTCTATTGTTTCTAAACTGGACAACCTTCTTTCCATTAATATAATGTTATAATAGCTACATTCAGTTCTATTTTAGGTACAAAGGACACTCGTATATTATCAGCTCTAGAATGAATAAATTACAAGTATCTTCTTCTTTATAACTTAGGGGAATATCTTCCTCCTTAGCCATAGATCATCTCTAGGTCCCCCCTCTAGAGCAATCACAACCATGTATGTTACTTTAATAAATAAACATTTACAAACAACTATAGTATTTTTAAATGGTCAGGTGAGGTTCTTTTTCAAGATATGGTTTATTCTTCATATTACCTTAATATTATTAATGTAAAAGAAAAGGAAGGATCCATGGCAATGGTTAAAACTATATTTGTTCATTGGCATTTTCTTTTACTAAATGCCTGCCTGAGGGTCAAACTAACAGAAGTATCCAACTGTCACATGAATGGACACATTATACCTGACAGGTTTCAGCTCAGGACCTGATGATTTTTAAAATAGTTTTATTTAGACTATAAAAGCTAGCATGTAATCTGTACATCCCTTACATTTTTAACCATATGGGTGGGGTGGGGGGAAGGGGGGTAGATAACCGAATGAAATTATACAGTGTCTCTTACCTAAAGAATGTGCAGCTGTGGTTTTGGAGCTAAAAAACCGACCAAGCCCAAGATCTCCAAGTTTGACGACCCCAGTGGCTGTAATGAACACATTAGCTGGTTTTATATCTGTGAATAAATGAAGTGATAAGGTGAAAGATGATGTCAGTTTAGGTATATCCAAGGGATTAAAAAACACTTCTCGTTGAATTTAAAATATATCTCAAAAATGAAAGTCAGTTTGAATTTTTAACCAATTATTTTGAGTAATTTTCATATAGCCTAATATTTCTGAGTTCTCAGTCCCGACAGACAGATAATCATCAATGCAGGATGATGATCACTATTCATTTTCATTTATAATGCATTTTGTTTTCCATTTTCAAATAAACTTCTGTGAAATTCAAAGCATAAAATAAACTTGTGCCCTTCTTATATCAATTTCAACTAGAATATCCCACTAAAGAGTAATTTATTGACATGTTTACATAAAATATAAAATCATAACTCTGACACAGGTAATTATTTACTTAGATGACCTTAGAAATTTTAATTGCTTAAATAAATTGTACTGAAATTTTTCAAACCCCCCGATCAAGGGATTAATGCCTTAGTGATGTAACCTTCATACATTCCACCCAACCATTTGACTGATAACTAAGAATATATTAACAGTGAATGCTGAACATTAAAAATCTAAGTAGCTGTAATGTATAGTTCATTAAAAAAAAAAAACAACTCTTCCTTATGCATGTTCAACTGCTTTCCTGCATCTATTTTTTTTCTTTTACCAATATAATCAGTAAAAAAAAAAAAAAAAAAAAAAAAAAAAGTCAAACAGAAAAATAACTAATTCTCATTCTTATTTAAAAAAAAAAACCAAGTAGTCTTCACTTAAAGGCTTATCATTCTAGTAAAATCAAAACTTGGAAATAAATTACCTGGGAAAGCCTGATACTGTGCATCGCTGACACCAACACTAAAAGTTACTCATGACTGAACTCACCCCGGTGCATGACTCGTCGAGAATGCATGTGCTCCAGGGCACTGCACAGCTGCACGAAGTACTTCCAAACGGTCCTTTCAGGAATTAGCCTCTTTTGTTTCTTAAAATGCTGTTTAAAAAATTTTAAGTAAGATTTAGAAATAGAAACTATCTTCAGACTAGATTCTGACTTCAGTCAGAAAAACACCTACTTTTATCTACCTATTACCAGCTAAAAAACATGATTTTCCATAGTGAAAGGATACCAAGATTTTTACTGGACACAATGGCTTAAATGTCTCCCTATTGTATCTAAGGTCAGCACAAGCTATATCATGCTACGTCTTTGTGGTGTCCACCTATTTCAAAAAATTAACATCCACATAAAGTAATTTCTTATCCTAAAAGGAGGATGTCAGATTTTATTTTAAGAATAGCCGGAATAAAAGAGTCTAGAGACCTGGAGGTGATTATGTTCATTACAAGACAGTCCTTCTCTTGACAGAAGGTAGTGAAGTAGAATTCCTTTAAATATTGAACCATCCTTGGTGATTTGAAATATCACTTAATTTATTAAAAATTAAATAAATAAAAGGGATTTATGTGAAAAGTTTTCATGAATATTTCCACTGCATACTCCAAGTCAAACTTGTACTTTGCTTTGAACGAATGAAACTAAATATGGGAGCAAAACATTACAGGAAGACCAGGGCAAAAAAGCTGAGTGTAAATATGCTAGCTTGGAAGGAGTGGGCCATCACGCATAAGAGGGCAATAACTAAATAACTGCAAAACCAAAGGTACATATTCATGCCCATTTTTCTACATTACCTTTGCTAGAAGAATATACTAATAATATGCTGATTCAAGAACACAGTTCGTGGCTTCATAAGATTTATAAAGATTCTTTACATAAAAATTATTTTTCAAAAACAAAAGTGTAATTGGTTTCCTACTTAGCAAAGTCTATAAATGACCAACATGAAGAAGTATTTCATTTAAACAAATTTTCAGACAATTTTAACTTTTTAAGATATACATTTATTAATAGGCATCGACATTTAAATACATGCTTTAATGCACTTTATCTGGTGACTTGACATTTTTGAAAGTTCAACTAATTTGATTTTTTTTTGTTATTGAATATGGAGAATGGTACTTCAGATGATTCCAAAAAAATGAGCTGTGTCAGTTCCTACCCCTGTGACCAGTTGAGGGCAGGCTGAAAGGAAAAACAATACAGGGAAACAAATCTGCTAGTATCCCTACTTCATACTTAGCAAAGGATTATTATATCTACTGTCTCATATGCACTCAATACACCAAAGGATAAATCTTTAAGGAAAAGCGAATCACTTTAGGTTAATCTTTATTGGAACACACACTATAGAAATGAACTTATTAGCAATTTCAATAGCTATTACATCAGTAGCAAAAAAACAAATAACAATTAGATGACCAGGATATTAAAAAGCAAATCAGGGTTAATACTAAAATGGTGAAAACCTCCCATATCATGTTTCAACGTTAAGTCTTATTAATTGCAGACTGTGTCAGCATCGGTTTTCATTCTATGAGGGCAATGCTGCAAAATCAGTTCTATACACATAATATTCTTTCAGACTTGGAATGACTCCAAATAAAGCCAGTCTATGTGCTTTCCCTCACTCTGGATTAGCATATCAGAAGACTGTTTGATGTCAACAGGAAGATGGGGACCAGGTTTCTTTTCGTTCAAAAATAAATATACCATATCATGTAAGTATCAGACCATGAGAGAAGAATCTTAGGCTTTAATATAGATTCTGAAACCGCCGTAATTATAATTAACTTGACAATTTACCTTTAAAGTTCCATTATTAAAAAATGAATCATATATAAAGGAAAGGGCAGAATGAAAAAATTGCCCTCAAAATGGAAGATGTAATCAGGCCAAGATAGTCTGACTATTTTCATGTTTTCATATTCTTGTTTAGGATCGTTTCTTTCAATAACAAATTAAAGATGATAACAATAAACTGGCATCAATATAATGCTACCGAGACGGAATGACTTGGCCAAATGTAACTATCTAAATTACTAACATGTTTCTGAAGAATAATTTTAGGAATTTGACTGGATCATAAAATAAATCAAAAGCAGTTTCATTACATCATTGGTTATCTCCCAATATTTTTTATGTGTCTGTTTAAACACATGCAGTTTTTCAACCATCCTTCAGTGTAGGATTTTTTTTTTTTTTTTTTTTTTTGAGGAAACCAATACTTATGATGAGAAAAGGCTGTCTGTTCTGATGGTGGCACTGTTGGCTATCTCTTAAAAAGAGGATGAACAGAAAAAGGCAATACAAATTTGAATTCTTTTTACTACTGGTAAAATTTATATTAGCACTACAAAGGAGGAACTTACAAAATGCCAATGTATTAAAAAAAGAACCACCTTTTCTTAACTTATTCTAATATATACATATCTTTTAAAAGTTAATTATCCAGTTAAATAGCATTACTGCTCAAAAATCCTATTTTTCTCTCAAAAAAAGATAGTCCCACATAAATATTCAGCTCTAGGTTTGGAAAAAATCTAATACCAATACACAGAAATTAAAAATGTACATTTATTTGTCATGTGGTAAGTTTTTAATAAAGCAATAAATAATTTTTAAACGTTAGTATTAATAAAGATTTCTGTGAAAAAACTTACATGACATGTCATTTTTACTATATTTATGTTATAAAATAGAATTTTAACTTTTTATATCTGAAAATAAAATATCTAAAAAGTCATGAAAAGACAGAAATTAGCACTCAGGTATACCTAACCACTTGGACAGAATTATTATTTAGTCTTTTTTTCAAAGGTACATTCATCTTTTTTCCACGCAAAGCTTCAAATAGTTTACTTTAAAAGCATATTTTCTATCTCCATCAACATTATTCAAATAAACACTGAACATTATTCACATCAAAAAAAAAGATGTAACAGAAAGGGCAGCCAGGGTACATGTAAAATGCATATACAAACATCAGGTTATATTATATTCTCACTTATGTGTAAAACGATTACCAGCATCTCACTTAGGTGAAATTCAGCATCCCTGGTAAAACATGTGCAATGTCACTGAATGATGTATATTAATATAAAAGAGGCTAGCTGATGCAAGCTGCTTCCATTCAAAGATTTTTGGAAAATAGTCACATCTTTTTTTTAAATTGTCAAACATCCTCCTACAAATTAAATTCCCCAGACCAAATTACATAGTGGACACTGCTTATCAAGTATCAGTTTTTGGGTCACTTGGTTCCTGAATCTAGACACCACTACTCCAAACAACACATACATTTATTTCTAAGTTTTATAACTCTAGCATTCCTCCTCAGGAAATCTTGGGGAAAAAATTTAACAGTATTACCCAGCATAAACTCATCAACAGAGAAAGAACAGAAAATTATCTTGTTGGATCAAAACAAAAAAGTTAATCTCTATAGTGTATCAAAATATTTAAGCCCGTAGTTTGGTATATTAATTTTTAACAAGAAAGTTTCAGACAAAACACCCAGAACCAGAGTGCCAGCTTCACAGGTGTGCGGCCCATACGTTCAAGCAGGGCCTTGCACTGAGTGTAATGCTCTGTTCTGCCACCTAGAAATTCCTAATCATTTGTCAACAAGGGGACCCACGATTGTGTGCTGGTCCTGGGAACCATATACCAAGCATCCTTTGGAAACAACATACTATTGCAGTTAAAAACAAAACCAAAAAAACAACAAATACAATCCTGTCAGGCAAGTCATTCTCGAAGAAAATTAGGAGAAATGGTAATTAAATAACAAGAAATAATGAAATTATATGAGAACTGGCATTGCAGGCATCAGCTGTTTTCCATCTCTTCCAAGTATCTAACAAGAGGAAGTAAGTAATTTATGTTCACTATGAGGAACTATTTCCTGCTTGGGAGTGTCATCAAATGTTTCATGTGCCACTCACAGAATCCATATGCGCCTTTAATAACAGACCTGATTCTTGACAGTAATGGTTGTGTGACCTTGAACAAGCCGATTAACCTTGCTGGGCCTCTGTGTCCTCACTATATTAAACAGAGTTTGGAGATGATCTGTGTGGCACCTGCCGCCTCTAAAGTAGCTCAGTTACAAATAAAACACAAATAATAAATGCCTGACTGGCACATTTTCACACTTAAAAATAACAAATTTTACTAGTTTGTCCTGTCCTTTAAATCTCCAGCTGATAAAAACAAAGCAAAAATAACAATCCTAATACCTCTGAGATCCCCATAGGTCCAGTTAATGCTATAAATGGCCTTCACATGAGATAACAGGTCAAATTTTTGTAATTAGGTAATTATAAGGTAACTGACCTTGTAATTAGGTCAACCATTTACCAACAGAATGGATGTTATGTTCCCAAACATTTCTGTAAGTATAATGCATTTTTATATGATGATATTTTGCAGTGGTTATTTCAAAGAATCAAATGCACAGGGACTGGGTGATGGAAAAGACAGGATGCTTCTAAAAGTGTAACTGACAGTTCTAAGTGTGATTTTTATTATGTATCAATCTTTCTAGGGAAATATTTTTATTCCAAAGGCATAAGAAGGTGTCAGCAGACTAAACTGTACAAGTATTTGCTATACACCGATTTTGGGAATTATATAAATGCATAAAATAGTTATGTCCCAATTAGAATTTTGGTATGTGATACTAATTTGCAATGTGTGAATATTTTCACCCTTGGCACTCAGAATAAAATTTAGGTATCCTAAGTTGCTTTAGAAGATGCAAGTAGAATGGGCTTGGCAGTCAGGAGATCACTAAAAATATTTATCATCTGCATCTAATTTTATCCTCTTTGATAAAACATTTCTCATCCAAGCTCTACTTGTCTTTTTCCTTTCCTATAAATGTTAGAAAAGCTGCTAAGTGTACTCAGCTGTTTCTAATTATAATTTAATAGAACATCAATGTAATCCATTCATTCCCCAAAGTCAAAATCATATAGGTTAATAATGGAAGTGGAAAACATATTTTATCTTATGGTATAAAATGTGAAACAGATAAGTTTTTTTTTGAGTAATTAAGCCTGGGGGGGGGAAGACCTTATTTAGCAAACAAGAAAAATAAGTTCCTATAAAGTCACAATATTCTTCCCCCTGAAAAGTTGCCTTCTAAATGTTCATTCATCAGTGTCTAGGAAACTTAGGATATTTTTAAAAATCAATGAAAAAGATATGAATGCATCAGAATTACTACAAGGAATGATGCCTGCATTGCTGCCACGCTGATAATTCTTAAGAGAAGCTTCCATGTTCCTAAAATTCATGGGGAAATACTTGGAAATACTTAAGATGTTGTCTCTACTGCATTAGAGGACTAGAGACAGAGGTGGTGAGATGAAAAAGCAGAAAGTCCATCTTTAGGACGACATGGAAGGTCACAAACAGAGAGGGCAACACTTGCCTCTTTGATGAATTCTTTCTAGTTATGTTACACCAGACAATAGTAAGAGAGTTAGAAAGATATTTCAATATTCCTAATGGACAAGGAAGACAGCAGAACAATAATGAGATGATAAAAGTCTCTCAGTAGAAATTTGAACAAAGAAAAATGGGACAGAAGTCTGTATCTCTTCTCTCTACTGAATTGTCTACAGCTACCAGCACTACTGCTCGTGGTGGTAAATGGTTTATAAAGGCAGCTTTCAATCAATATTACCTTCAAATAGAAGGAGCAAAAAGTTCCCTGAAAATTATCTTATTTTTTCCTAAGTAAATATAGTTCAAAACTTACACACCACTTTTTCATTATGCTCACAGGATGACATAACGGCCATTATGGTACATAATTTTCAATTTATTAAAACCCCTAAGTTCAATACTACTTTATTACCAAACTTCTCAGGTATCAAAGAAAACCCAAGGGATACTTTATCAGTAACACTGCTTCTGTAAAAATAATGCTGTATAACACAGCTACATATACATACCACACAGACATAAATCTACGTGGTTACACACACACAGGTGTACATGCATGATGTAGGTAGGTAGGTACCTATGTATAGAATATTCGATTCTGTATAGTTTTTTCAGATAGCGCCACTAATCTGTAACCTTAAGACTTCTGAATAATTCTAAAGTCATGTATAAAATAAGATAGATAGCAATCGTATACAAGAGATTCAGCAGGAAACAGACTGCATTTGGAATCGCTGGCAATTCTCCCTGTGGTCTGGCTTGGGCTGCACACTTTATGCCAGATGCTGAAATGGACAGTGTCTGTATCCTCTAAACCATAAATCAGAGTCAGCAAAGATAGATGGTGCTGCTGGGGAGATTTTACTGCTTCAAGGATCCAAAGGTCAAGAGTGTAAAAGACATTTCTAAGTGATTTTATTACCAGTACAGCCTCTAAATTTGGATAAGAACAGATAAGAATATGTCTGCAAATGCAAAAAAACAACTACACCAAGAAGGCGAACAAGATTTACATGTTATAATATTTGAAGATAATAATTATCTCCAAAACACTTCATGTTTTAGCTAACTTATCAAAGTTTGTGGTAAGCAGAATTCTCAGACATACCTCACCCCTCAAAATCCTCAAGTCCTGGTGCACCATCCCCTCCCCTTGAGTGTGAGCTGGGTGGTGAATGTGATGAACTATCACCCCCATATTAGGTTATCTTATGTGACAGAAAGGATTCTGCAGACATAATCAAGGCTCTAAATCAGCTACTTTTGAGATAATCACCAGGAAGATTATCCTGGGTGAACCTGACCTAATCGGGTAAACCCTTCAAAGAAGTCAGAGAGATTCAAAGCCAGAGAGATTCTCCTGCTGGCCTTAAGGGAGCAAACTCCTACAGCAGAGAGGGCCACGTGGCCTCGAAGATGGCTCCCAGTTGACAGCCAGGAAGAAAGCAGGGACTTCCATCATACAGCCTCAAGGAACTGAATTCTCCCAACAATCAGTGAACAAGGAAGAAAGCCCTAAACCTCAGATGAGATCATAGGCCCAGCTGGAACCTTGATTTCAGTTCCTAAGACCTTGAGCAAAGAACCCACAAACCAGTAATGTGAACTTATTGATGACCCCCCCACAAATTGTGAGATAATAAATTTGTGTTTCTTTAAGCTGCTAAGTTTGTGATAATTAGCAATTAAAAACTAATACAAAGTGCATTTATAAACACAGTAAAAAAATCAGTATAAAATATTAACATGTCTGTATAAAGGAAGAGTATTAAAGCTCCTACAAAATTTAAAAGAAATACCACACAGGTGGTAACAATGTAGAAAATACACAGTTGACAATCCAAAAACACAGTCTATATCTAAATATATTACAAATAAGAAGAGGTAGCCTAACTCAGGAACAAGACACAGGAGCCACTCTCGCCACTCTTATTCAACACAGCCCTGAAAGAAACTGCCAGAGCAATCAGGCAAGAAAATAAACAAATTAAGGGCATCAGAACCAGGTAGGAAGAAGTAAAATTGTCTCTACTTGAAGATGATATGATTTTATAAGTAAAAAATCCTAAAGACTCCACCAAAAAACCATTAGTTCTAATCAACGAATTCAGTAAAGTTCCAGGATAAAAAATTAACATATAAAAATCAGTAATGTTTCTATACAGTAATAGTAAATTATTTGAAAAAGAAATAAAGAAAACAATTCCATTTACAGTAGCATCAAAAACAATAAGATACTTAGGAATATCTTAACCAAGGAGGTGAACGATCTCAGAAAACTACAATATATTGATGAAACAAATTGAAGAAGACACAAATAAATGGAAAGAAATCCCATGTTCATGATCAGAAGAATTAATATTATTAAAATGTCAATCCTACCAAAAGCCATCTATAGATTCAATGCAATCCCTATTAAGATTCCAATGGCATTTTTCACAGCAGTAGACAATACAGTTCTAAAATTTATGCGGAGCCACAAAAGACCCCAAACAGCCAGAGCAATCCTGAGAAAGAAGAAAAAAGCGGGAAGCATCACACTTCCTGATTTCAAACTATATTACAAAGTTACAGTAATCAAAACAGTATGGTACTGGCATAAAAACAGACACATAGATCGATGGAAAAGAATTGAGAGCCGAGAAAAAAAACCAAGGATTTACAGTCAACTAATACTTGACAAGGGAGCCAAGAATACTCAATAGGGAGAAGACAGTCTCTTCAATACATGGTACTGGGAAAATTGGACATCCACATGTAAAAGAATAAAACTAGACCCTTATCTTTCACCACTCACAAAAATTAACTCGAAATGAATTAAAGACTTAAATGTGAGACCTGAAACCATGAAACTCCTAGAAGAAAACATAGGAAGAAGCTCCCTGACAATGATTTTTTGGATATGACACCTAGAACATAAGCAACAAAATGAAAAATAAACAAGTATGATGACATCAAACTCAAGAGCTTCTGCACAGCAAAAGAAACATCAAAAAGTGAAAAGACAACCTACAGAATGGGAAAAGATACTTGCAAACGATAGATCTGATGAGGGGTTAATATCCAAAATATATAAAGAACTGATACAACTGCATAGCAAAAAACCCCCAAATAATCCAATTAACAAACAGGCAAAAGACCTGAGTAGACATTTTTCCAAAGAAGATATATGAATGGCCAACAGGTACATGAAAAGATGCTCAACATCACTAGTCATTACGGAAATGCAAATCAAAACCACAATAAGATACCACTTCATGCCTGTTAGAATGGCCATCAGAAAAAGACAAGAGATAACAAATACTGGCCAGGATGTGGAGAAAGGGGAACCCTTGTACACTGTTGATGGGATTGTAAACTGGTGTAGCCACCGTGGAGGAGCCTCAAAAAAGTAAAACTAAAAATAAAAAACTAAAAATAAAACCATGTGATCCAGCAATTCCACTTCTGGAAATATATCCAGAGGAAATGAAAACAAACTCGATATCTGCACCCCCATGTTTCTGCAGCATTATTTGCAGTAGCCAAGACATGGTAAAAACCTAAGTGTGCATCAATCAGTGCATGGATAAAGAAGTTGTGGTACATATACAATGGAGTATTATTCAGCCATAAAAAATGAGGATATCCTGCCATTTGCAAAAACATGGATGGACCTTGAGGGCATTGTGCTAAGTGAAAGATAAATACTGCATGATGTCACTTACATATGGAATCTAAATAAAAAACACACACACAGTCTCATAGAAAAAAGAGATCAGATTTGTGGTTGCCAGAAGTGCAGGGGAGGGGGGAGGGGGAACTGGAGGAAGATGGTCAAAAGGTACAAACTTCCAGCTATAAGATAAATAAGTACTAGTGATGCAATGTACAGCATGATGGCTACAGTCAACACTGCTGTCTGATATACAGGGAAGTTGTTAAGAGAATAAATCCTAAGCGTTCCCATCATAAGAATAAAACCATTTTTCCCTTTTTTTTGCATTTTCTTTTTATTGTACCTATACGAGCTAATGGATGCTAATTAAACTTACTGTGATATTCATTTCACAATATATTACATGTAAGTCAAACCATTATGCTGTACATCTTATACAGTGATGTATCTCAATTATATCTCAATAAAATTGGAGGGGAAAAAAGATAGCTTTAACTAATTATTTGAGATTGTGCCAAACTCTTGGCACAAAACAGAGTTCAATTTAAATTATTTGTATTTCATATTTCACTAAAAAAAAATCTGTAAGAATAATATTTACTTCCTTCTTAGCCAGTGTGGTGTGGTATGACAATTTTTTGGCTGATAACAAACTTCTGAGTTTTCCTTCATGAGACTTTTTATGTTGGGTTATATCTTGTTTTACTGATATTTTAGTAAAGTATAGCTTTAAAAAATATAATGTTAAATATATGCACTTATATTTTCTTCTATCTGTCTCAAACTGACTTTCTAATAGCCAATTATAAATATAGGAACTTATAAATAGTTCAAAGAATAAACTATATTTTGGCAAAATAGGCTATGAAAATTTTAAATATATTTTAGCAATATTTCTACTGACAAAGTGTAATAAACAAAGCTCTAGTTTATATATTTCTGAGATTAATCTCTTATCTCCTCTATACTAAGTCTCCATCACCAAATATGTTTCTTAGCAACAGAAAAGTGAAATAAATAGTATTAATAAGGCATACTACAAAATGGAACATGTGTTGGGTCCAATTTAGGATACAATAAAGAAAATGTATAGCATATATATATATCACAACTTGATAAACTATAATCCAACTGTGACTTTTTGTAAGAGTCTTTCCTTTAAAATTCTGATTACTGATGATAAAGAAAAATATGATGAAAAATTCTGGATTTCCTTTTATCTTAAAACTCATCTGGGAAGTATTTCATCTGACCACAGCCTCAGGTATTCCTCTGTCACTAATTAGAGAAATACTGAATATTTCCACTATAAATTGCTTAATTATATTTGTCAGCCTGCTCTAAACCAATTAATTATTTACTTGTAAAAATCTTTGATGCAGTGCTATCCAGAGGTTCATTTCTGGAATACAGACCAGGAGCTATATTTCCTCTTCTACCCCAATTAAGCTGAAGAGTTGAGACAGTGAAATATATTGTTGTGATGAACAATGATTTACAATATTACTCACCAAAAAGAAATGAATCACGTTTCTTACAATTCAAGTATCTACTGCTGTCCTTTATAAAGCACTAAGTCACTGTCATGTTCCTTCATAAAGAAGTTCCTATGATTTTTTCCATAATGTGGTCTCTTTTATAAAGACTGGCTTATAACACAAATCAAAGTGGTTAGAAAACAATTCTAGGATTTCTTAGGGCCAAAAAACCCCCTTCCTGGATCAGAACGCTGTCTCCTCTCAAGCCACATGTCACTCGATATCTTAGCAACTCCTCATGGGACCGGAGTATGAAACAGTAGGAAACATGTGCCTGTCATACCACCACCCATGTTTACTGATGGACTCCTGGAACAGAGGTGAGACAATCAACTGTTACACATACACTCTCCACACATTTATTGAGTTTCTACTATCAGCCAGGTACTCCCTGGAAAATGAAGGCAGGCTGATGAGCGAAGCAGACACAGTCCCCTGTAGTCAGCAGGGCTTTAGGTCAAATGGGAAATCCAGACATCAGGAAAATAATGCCACCAATAAATGCATTCATGTCTTACGAAGCAGTGAGAGAAGAGTACGCCGGGAGTATTAAGAGCATAAAGCCGTCTACAGGTCAAAGAAAACCATCCCTGAGAAAGTGATGTCTGAGCAGAGAGCCGAAGGACAGACAGACATAAGCCCAGCCAGCCTGGGGGGCACAGCACCTGGGGCAGCGGGAGCTGATGCTCGACTGCCCTAAAGAAGAACTGAGAGGCCGCTGCTGGGGCCTGGGAGGGGAGGCGGGGCAGATTCTACAGCAAGGGTTTGCTGAGCACCTACTGTGGGCAGGGCTCTGTCCTCAGCAAGAGGGGCGCGTGAGGACATGACGCAGAGGAGGGTTCCTCTCTCCGAGAGCCTACGTTCTGGATCACACGTGGTTCTGTACGTCTCGTCAAACATCTTTATCTTTACCTCAGTGGGAAACTCTAGGAAGGTCTGAAAGCAGAGGTTTTTCTTTCTTTGTTTTTCTCTCCCTCCTCACTTCTCTTAAAGACTGGTGGAGAAACAGAATAGATTTGAGGGATGGATCCTGGATGCTGGGGGATTAGTTTAAAAGCTCTCGGGCTTCCCTGGTGGCGCAGCGGTTGAGAGTCTGCCTGTGGATGCAGGGGACACGGGTTCGTGCCCCGGTCCGGGAAGATCCCACATGCCGTGGAGTGGCTGGGCCCGTGAGCCATGGCCGCTGAGCCTGCGCTCCGCAACGGGAGAGGCCACAACGGTGAGAGGCCCGCGTACCACAAAGAAGAAGAAGAAAAAAAAAAAAAAAAAGCTCTCACGTTCCGGGTGAGAGGTGACAGTCCTTCACTCAGCAGGGAGAGAAACGGAAACAGAGCTGCGTGGAGAAATCTGAGAGACGCTGAGAAGGAAAGTAAACAGAACTCGGTGACAGACTGAGAAGCGGAGGTAACAGAGAGAGAATGTCCGAGAAGACTGCTGGGGTCCAGCGTGCGCCCTGGACAGCCGGGGGCAGCCTCCATGAGGGAAACCACGGGTCCCCGTGCAGACAAGGGGAATCGCGTGTGCTCAGGATTCAGACAGAGCGCCACACTACAGATAAGAAACTGGATCAACACGAGCCTCGAGAGTAACTGATCCACCGGCAGGAACAAGATCAACTGGGAAGGGAGGGAAAAGCAAAAAGCAAAAAAAAGCCAGGACTGAAACTTTCAAAACTCCGTCATTAAAGACTAGGAAGAAGAGAAGGACTCAGTCAAGAAGAATCAGAGTCTCCAGAGAGGCAGGAAGAAAACCAAGGCACTTTGGGACTCAACAAGCCATAGGGGGAGTCTTTTAAGAAGGAGGGGAGGAAAAGCAGAGGCAAAGGCGGCTAAGGATCAAGCAGATCGAGGACCGGACCCGGCCACTGGATTGAATGGCACGGCTCACTCGAGAGCCATGCCCTGTGGTGTGTTTCAAGCCGGGTCAGGAGTGAGTGTCTGACTGTGGAGACAAACAGAACTCGGGCAGCGGGAAGGGAAAGCCAGGCAGAGGCGCGGGTGGCAGGACTGAACTCAGCAGGGCCTCCCTTCACCGTCTGGTTTAGAGCAGCAACACCCTCCTCTGAACCTGATTTCCTTTTTCTCCACTGTACTGACCGACGTCTGACATACTGCATTTCCACTCGCCTGTCATTCTGTCTTCCCCATTAGACATACAGTTCTCGGATGAATCAATGAATGCGTGAAGGCGGCATGTGTGTGAATGCACGTGTGTGCGTGTGAACGTGTTTAAGGTAACAGTGACCTGAGCATGTTCAAGTGGTGTTAGAAGGACCCAGCAGATGCCTCCAGGATGGGGAATAGATAACTAAGGTTTCTGAGAATCGGGGTAGAGAAAGAACAAAGAACCCAGGTGGCGACGCACACAATCCCTTCTGTCCAACAAGGAATACGGAGACAGGAGGGAAGGAAGAGAGAAGAGTGAAGGCCAGGCTGGTCCCGCAGGTTTGGCCATGGGAAGGTGAAGGCATCCTGGCTGATGACGCCCGTTCACAGGAGGAAGATGACGTCAGGCTGAAAGAGGAGGCAGGCTGCCATCTGTGAAGTGTGGTGAGAGGAGAGGGGAGAAGGGGTGACCGGCGTATTTAAACAGAATAAAGAACGTTCCAGTACCTATCAAGTAGATAGCACACATTCAGATAGGCACATGTAATTATAATACTTAAGTATGTGCACACATCTGTACATATGCCTACAAAAATAAAATACCTATATATTATTTAGCCCTCATAGGAAGACTATAAGGCAGGTATTATTAACCCAATTTCATACCTAAGGAAACTGCAGCTCAATCATTAAGATTAAGTAGTTAAATCAAGGCCACAGCATCACTGCTTAGAGTCCTCTATCACCCTCAGAAGCTCCCAGTCTGTCTGGTACAAACTACCATTCTAACCTATCCTACTCCTTTACAAAACTTATTACAACTCCAGTTACACAGTTTTCTATGAGTGCCAGTTAAATGCCTCTCTCCTAGACAAGTTCCAAGAAGCCATAAACCAGGCGTACAGCACACAGTCAATGTCCAGTAAATAAACAAATTAAAGAGTGTTATTTTCTTTAAGGCTACAAATTGGTATAACTATTTGAGAGAACAATTTGGCAGTATCTGTTATGATTTAAAATGCATATACCCTATTGGTCAGCAATATTGTTTACAGAAATCTGTGTAACTGTCTATTAAATACAGTGTGTATGGTACTGTTGTATTGAAATACACAAGGTTTTGTACTGGAGCTTTCTCTGTAAGAATTAAACGACGGAAACAGTCCAACTGTCTATAATACAGCAATAATTAAATACACTGTGATGCGTCTGAGAAAAAATACATAATCAGTATATATTTTTGTATGTGTGTAAAGATACAAAATAAAATTGGAAAGGTTTTTATGCACATAAAAGTCAGTGGTTTATCTGGGGGATGGAAATGCAGGGAGGAAAGTTAAGGCTTTCACCATTTGAGAAAAGTAATCAGAGATATTTTATATTTAAAAAAATAATAAACACTATGCTTACTAAGTCAAATGGAGAGAAAAGCCACAACAATGTGTTCTATTGAAATGCATCAATCCATAATCAGAGTAATTCTGTTTGATGAAGGACCAGGAGAGATCTCACAGGTCAGATGCTCCCAAGTTATTAAATTACTCTCTCCCAATACAATTAGGTATTTGGTCAGGTCTAGAATATCATACTGCAAAAGGCATACATGACTATAATCAGGATATGAAGACATTCTACTCATGTGAATCTGCTTAGTCAAACTTTCTATTCTGAACACTAGTCAAACTTTCTGTTATGGTCATTATGCTGAGATTACTGTAAGATCTACAGACTTGATAGTATTACTTTCAACCTTTAGAAGTGCAGCTCCAAGAGGATCTGGAAAACCAGACCCAAGAATGTCTTCTATCTTGACTAGGCAGACTGATGGTGGCTCTAACAAAGGACAGGATCATTCAAGGCTTACACAGTAAAGCCTATGGGTGAGGACGGAGGAAGGATAGCACTAATCCTGTCAAGAAGAGCCACTTCAGTATTCTACCAAAGTACACTATGTTGCTCTAAAAGCTTATAACTTACAAGGAATCAGTTGATATATTTTATTTTTTAAAAAAGTTCCCTAAATAGTCTTTTACATCATAGATACTTTCAATTTTAATCAGTAGCCCCTGACTAAGGGTATAGCTATCCATTCTATAATGGTAAGTTATTACTTGTTACCAGAGTTCTGTTCTTCTGAAACTATCTTACTAGATCCACAGGGTCAGCTGATTAAAAATTTCCTTGGTAATGTCGAGGGATGGCAAGTCTGTTTGAATATGGAGCTGAGTTCACCACCACAATAAATATAAGATCACACTGACATATTTTTCCTTCCTCATGGGCCGAAGAAATCTGAATCTGCTGAAGATGGAGATAACAGGGCTTCTGTAAGGCACTCTGGTTTTGAGTTAGTTTTCTCAAGTGTGAAAGGATAGGAGAACTCTTCCAAGGTAAATGTCATAGGCCCAGGCATGCCTTGGCATTAGGCCAGGAACAGCAATCTTTATATGCGAAGTAGGAGCAGCAAAGGAAGAAAACCAGATTGAACAAGAGCAAAAACTCTAAAAGACAATCAAGCCCCTAAATCATCAAGCTCTCAATCTAGGGCAAGACTCTGTAACTGAAATTGTCTGTTTCTTTTATCTGCTTCAGCAGGCATTTGCTCAGTAGAGATTTGACCTCTTTCTTTTGCACTATAAGTAATTAAATAACTCTTGTACCTAAAGTTTCAAGCAAAGAATTTTATGTTAGTTGTCTCTCTTGTAAGGATTATTTACATGAGCTTTTATGTGTCTCATCTTGATAGGGAGCTGTTTTGTAAGATTTTCCATTTGTGTATTTGCATTTCTTTTTAAAATGAAGACTACATTTTTTTATTGTTAATTAATTTGCAGACACTGCAAATTAATTGGTGGTTAGCTATCTGTGGTAGCGGTGGGAAGTCCCTACAACAGAAAGTCAGACAACTGATGGGAAGTGTGTCATCTACCACAGGACTTTAAACAGAGCCAGCCTGATAGCATTCTGTGATAGCAGGAATGTTATCCTCCTTTTTTGTAGCGTTTTTATAATTTAGAAAGCAATCTCAAAACTGTCTCTATCTTACAAACGAGGAAACTGACCCTAAGAGAAGTTAAGTAATGAGAGTTTAAGTGGCTGACACTGAACTCACACTGGAGAGCAGGGTTCTCAGCTACTGCTAGTAAACCCACAAACACCTTGATCAGAACATCTGCAAAGGGCTTGGAATGGAATGCAAATTGTGTATGTATCAGCATTTTCCGGGGGAAAAGGTCAAGAGTCTTCATCTGATTTTTCAAAGGAGTTTTGTGATACAAAAATTCTTAAGGGCCACTAAAGAAAAACACATGGGTTTTTACATCAGACAAACCTAATTTCAAATACAGTTCTTCTATTTATTAGTAATGATACTTATCTTCTCTAGGTGTCAAAATTACCTCTGAGAATTCTTCTGACGAGGAAACAAGATAATGCATACAGAGCACCGAACACTGTTTTTAAAAACCCCTTCCTTACAAGAACTCCATGTAGCAGAGATCACTGGTTGTGCTCAGGTATCTGTTAAGAGACTGAATATACAAATAGACAATGGCCAGACCACATATAAAAACAGAACTCTGAACCACAATCCCCAGCAACCTGACCAGGAAACCAACCTTCCATCTTTAACAAGCAGCCCGGGAAGCCAGCCTGCTCTATCAGGCTCGGCGGAGGTCAGACCGCTCTCTCTAGTGACAATCCAGTAACTTCGGTAACAGTCGGCCCCAGATGGCCAGGATGTAATAACTGACAGCTTCCCCAATATTCATCCTTGCTTCCAACTTAGGACCCACCAGAGAAAGCCAAATACGCAGCCTCGCCAGTCACCTAAGATGCCTGACTTGGAGTGAGCTCACCAACAGCTTCTGTGTGCCAGTGGCCTCCCATCAGGGCATAGCCGAAGCCTCCTTTTTCATCCACTATAAAGAGTCCCTCCTCCTCTACCTGCCCGAGAATCTCTGCCAACACGCTGGTGACAGTGGTTGACTCCGTTGCTGGAACAGGCTCAGAATGAACAGCTCTTGTTTTTCTCATTTCGTTGGTCTTTGCTGATTTCCACACTGTTCAATTCAGCTTCCAGAGTAAGAGAAGGTTTAGCTCACACATGGACAGCCAAATGAAGACTACACATGCCAGCCTCCCCTGCACCTACACACGTTCATGAGATGAAATTCTGGCCAGTGGGATGAAGCGGAAAACAGTGTGTGGCAGCATCCAGTGACGTGCCTTAGATACAGCCAGCCAGTCCCCTTTCTCCCTCCATGCCTACGACTGGATCAGCTGTAAACAGGCTTGGTCTCTGAGAATTTGAGATCAGAACCGCCATATTAGCCCCAGAATTTTATGCAACAGAGAAATATACATAATAACACTAATAATACAACAACAGCTTCCATTTACATAGCCTTCCTATACATGGGACACTCTTCTAAGTTCTTAGTAAATATCAATTACTTCATCATTTAAAACGACCCTATGAAGTAGTTTCTTTTTTTTTTTTTTTTTTTTGCGGTACGCGGGCCTCTCACTGCCGTGGCCCCTCCCGTTGCAGAGAACAGGCTCCGGACGCACAGGCCCAGCAGCCATAGCTCACGGGACCAGCCACTCCGCGGCATGCGGGATCCTCCCGAACCGGGGCACAAACCCGTGTCCCCTGCATCGGCAGGCGGACTCTCAACCACTGCGCCACCAGTGAAGCCCTCTATTATTATTTTGTTTTGGAATAAATATGGCACACAGAAGTTAAGTAAGTCCCTGGTGGTCCAGTGGTAGAGAATCCGCGTTGCAGTGCAGGGGACATGGGTTTGATCTCTGGTCAAGGAACTAAGATCCCACATGTCACGGGGCAACTAAGCCCGCGTGCCACAACTACTGAGTTCACGTGCCTCAACTAGAGCCCGCATGCCGCAAACTATAGAGCCCACGCACCCTGCAGCCTGTGCGCCACAACTAGAGAGAGGAAACCTGCACAGCACAACTAGGGAGAAGCCCGCGCACCACAACGAAGAGCCCACGCGCTGAAATGAAAGATCCTGCATGCCACAACTAAGACCCGATGCAGCCAAAAAAATAAATTAAAAAAAAAAGAAGTAAGTTAAGCCCAAGGATAAGCAGTTTTTAGCCTACTGTTATTTGGCAGTTTCTATAACTTGTAGCTGAACTTAAACCCAATTAATATGCCCTTAGAAAAGAAATAACTTTTAAGTGGTCAAATCAGGGTTTGATGTGCAAGTTTGAATCTAAGGCCCACTTTCTTCTCTGAGCATCCCTCCCAGGAGCAGGGACAGCCCAGGTCAGGCTGCTCTACAATCTCCCACTAGTACCTCTGTTTGATGTCCAGAGATGCAGGATTGAGGGTGCTCTGGCTGGAGAAATCAAGCTGCAAAACTATAACTTCAGCTTACAGAAGACGAGCCCTCGGTCTATTTCCAGGTTGGTCTTGGAGTGTTCACATATCCAGTGTGACTTCACCAGGTATCTAGCTTCATATATCATAATCATCACTACTGCCTACCACTTATTACAGGGCTACCTATGTTAAGCACCGCGTTGAGGTCTTTAAAGTAGCTAACATGCCTACATTTTTAACCTACAACTCTATTAGAAAAAATAAATCTTCAGTTTAAAAAAAAAAAAACTTACCTTTATCATTCTGGATAGATCACCAGCATCAGCTAATTCCAAAACTATGTTTAGTTCATTATCTTCAATGAATGATGCATAATATTTAATTACATTAGGATGGTTGAGTTGCTGAGGAAAAAAAAAACAAACAGGCATCAAAAAGTTTTATTACTGTAAATTCCCAAGAGTCAGTTTCGTATCTTAAGAATAAAGTTAGTTACTGCATTTCATTTTTAAGTTACAGAAATCTTAACATGACTATATTTTTCTTTGATCTAGTGAATTTTGAAATAAGTATTGTACTTATTGAAAGTAAAACTAGACATCATTTTTATTTTAATATTTTTATTAGAAATAATAGAGTAAATTATACACTTAAAATTTTAAAAAGTATTGCTATGTTGAACAAATATATAAATACATGCATATAAATGAATGACTAAATTAAATCACCAACTGTTAAAAATTATATCCTTCAAAATGACAGCTGTCATTTAAGGCCACTCAATGTTAAATAAAGTATTCCTCTTTACTACTATTTTGAAGTTAAGGGTGATCCTAGTATAACTCCAGCCAGTGGTAAAAATTTGGCATCTACTATATTGTATCTAAATATCACTTTTACATCAAATAATATAAATATTCTGAACTTATCTATGGGGTTGATTATTAAATTACCTAAAAAATTTCACCTTGTAGAAATATATTCATAAATCTATATACATTTACAGTCTTTTTGTACAATCTTTTCATTCAATCTTTAAGCAAGGTAACATAAGACAAATCATTTCTCAAAGAAGCTTATTCAAGAATGATTCCAAAGAGTATATACACAGGATTTTCTTCTCTTCTTTCTACTTAAAGGTTTTCCTCCCACATTTTCTATGATGATATATTATTTCTCTAACAAAGGTTTATTAAAGCAGTCACTTCATGTCCCAGGAAATAACTACAACAAATAGAACAGTGGAAAGCATGGTTCCTTCTGATCTTACTCTTATCTTTTTGAATAGCTCTGATTCACTTCAGGCACAAACAAAACTGGATGGCATAAAAATCATCCAAGTTTTATCCAAAAATTAAAAATATAACATAAACCACTGAATTCCTCAAAAGAAATTTCACTATAATAAATGCAGTGTGAAGGTAACTGAAATGTCAGTCCTATCCTTTGAGTGGATGAGAAACTGAAAAGCTAATTCTGACATACTCTTTACATCACCCTTTCTACATCTGCAAAAAGATATGGAAATATTATTATTATTTTTTTTTTCTTTTTGCGGTATGCGGGCCTCTCACTGTTGTGGCCTCTCCCGTTGCGGAGCACAGGCTCCGGACGCGCAGGCCCAGCGGCCATGGCTCACGGGCCCAGCCGCTCCGCGGCATATGGGATCCTCCCAGACCGGGGCACGAACCCGTATCCCCTGCATCGGCAGGCGGACTCTCAACCACTGCGCCACCAGGGAGGCCCTGGAAATATTATTTTTAAAATGTAAGCCAGGCTTCCCTGGTGGCGCAGTGGTTGAGAGTCCGCCTGCCGATGCAGGGGACGCGGGTTCGTGCCCCGGTCCGGGAAGATCCCACATGCCGCGGAGCGGCTGGACCCGTGAGCCCTGGCCGCTGAGCCTGCGCGTCCGGAGCCTGTGCTCCGCAACTGGAGAGGCCACAACAGTGAGAGGCCCACGTACCGCAAAAAAACCAAACAAACAAAAAAAAATGTGAGCCATTTGGATCAGTCCACATTCTCAATATACCATACCTTGAGATAATGCTAATATGCATTTACATTACTTAACATTTAGAATATGTCTAACTGGGATAATCGAGAAAAAATTTCTTCAATGTTTTATGTCTATTTTATTTATTTTCTAGTTTGAAATGGGGGAAAAAAGCTAATCCTACCAGGGCTTCCCTGGTGGCGCAGTGGCTGAGAGTCCACCTGCCTATGCAGGGGACACCGGTTCGTGCCCCGGTCCAGGAAAATCCCACATGCCACGGAGCGGCTGGGCCGGTGAGTCATGGCCGCTGAGCCTGCGCGTCCAGAGCCTGTGCTCCGCAACGGGAGAGGCCACAACAGTGAGAGGCCCGCGTACCGCAAAAAAAAAAAAAAAAAAAAAAAAAAAGCTAATCCTACCAAATGTTCCAATTAAATTATTATACAGTAAATCCAAAAGGTAACTGCATTCTTCAATATATTGATTTCAAACTTATATGTTACTTGAAATCGGTGCAGCATAAGCTGTATCTCAAAAATCTTTTTGTTTTTAAGTGTGTGATATTTTAATAAGTCACTTTTATCAACCTACTCAGTTATGTTCAAAACAGTCAACAGTTCATTTGTTATTTACCTTAAGGAGATCTATTTCTTTGATACAATCAGCACGTGCTTTGGCGTCCATTAAATCAAATATCTAAAAATAAAATCCAGAATTACTTAATAAAATAGCAATCTATGGTTCAAGTTACCATGTAAGTCCACTGTAATACTTTGCACATAATTCCACACACACTAAGAAGTATTCTTTCCAATTAGCTTTTAGGAGTTGTGGAGATCTACAGGTATTTTATCCCGTGTGACTAGAGGTTACGTTTTCCCTCCAGAGGCAGTCATTATTAAAAATGCGAAAAGAGAAGAGCTAGATATTTCAAGTCTTAAGTTCAAATCGAACAGCACGGAAGTTGTGAGATTGTGCTATATTAATATAACAGTTAAAATATTGAACAATATGTGCTAAATATACTGCATGAACCACCTCGTTTAATTCTCATTTAATCCGCATGAGGACAATAATGTTAGTACTCCCACTTTACACATGAAGGAAAGTAGGTTTAGAAAGCTTAAGAAACTGGCAGAAGTTCACACAGGTAATTAATGGAGCAGCCAGAATTCATTCTCCAAGTTATCCAACTATAACCCAAGCTCTGAACCATTAATCTATATGATCAAATCAGGTCTAAAAGGTCTAATGCATGCATTCTTGACAGGGCTGATACCCTTGTCAATTTTCTAAGGAAGTAAAAATTGGTTCTTCAGAGAGAGGGTGACAAAGTCTTACACTTTTTAAGCACAGATATACATACGATACCTAAACAGACACACTGTATCTATGAATTAAAATTTCATGGTGGGGGACATAATTGGGAAAAAATGTCTAAAAAGGTGAGGGGTGAAAATAAAGAAAAGGTTGAGAAACGTTGATCTAATGTAAAAAACATAAAAATAAATAATACAAAGGGCTCTTTAGTATGTCTCTGAAGACAAATCGCTCAATGTTCCAAGCATATGGAAAATTAACAATAAATAAATCTTAATAAGTCAATACTCCAAGCATTAATGAGGATAACACGTTCATTTTCTTGCTTTTCCATGATTCACAAAACTGTGTTGAATGCCAACTTATCATTATGTTTATTTATAGCTATAAATAAGGGAACCAGCCTGCAGTCCTCAGGATGCACACTGTCAGGGGCAGACTGCAGCCTGAAGCACAGAACACGACACTCAACCGGCAAGTTCTGCTGCACAAAGTGATGTGAGCACCTCGAGGGGCGGGGTGTGGCTGCCCGGGCTTCCAATGCTTGATTCATATATGCAGGAAAGTGCAATGCACCTCAGAAAGATATCTTACAGAAATAAGTAAAATGACAAGTTCATTACTTAAAGGAGTAAACTCTACATTTAGCCATTTCACATAGGGAAGCCACTCATTACCCAAATGCCAAAAGGTGCCAGAAAAATGATGTTGTCACTAAATAACAAATCAAACAACTATAACACATATTAATGTAAACAGAAAATTTTGAACTCGATGTTAGTTACTGATATGAAACACACACACACACACACACATACACACACACACACACACTACTTATCTATGATGCCATTCTCGGGAACTACCACTCACAGGGGACTTGATACAACTTGAAGAAATGTGGGGAAGTACAAAATTTTGAATGTCTTAGACCTTGAAGGAATTCCTGAAAACTTTTTTTAAGGAAACAGAGAAAGGATCATTCTGGTACTAGTGATTAAAATGAAAAAAAAAATCACAAACTTGGAGACATGTATAAATCTAATCTCCCAGTAATCAATGTCTCTATGATGGAAAAATATTAAAACACGAAAGACTGAGCAAGATGAGAATGTGTATGAGAGCTCTAGGAAACCCTAACTAGACAAAAAATACAAAGAACGGTGCCATGATGAAATCATGAATCTTTAATTCAACTTATAATTAACCTAATTCAGAATTACAAATTAACTTTTAACTTGAACTGAATTCTCAATACCAAAAGTCACTTCTCAAACACTGAGGAATGAAGCATTGCTGGCGCATTTAAGGCAAAACTAAATTCTGAACCAAATACTTTTTTTTTTTTTTTTTTTTGCGGTATGCGGGCCTCTCACTGTCGTGGCCTCCCCCGTTGCGGAGCACAGGCTCCGGACGCGCAGGCTCAGCGGCCATGGCTCACGGGCCCAGCCGCTCCGCGGCATATGGGATCCTCCCAGACCGGGGCACGAACCCGTATCCCCTGCATCGGCAGGCGGACTCTCAACCACTTGCGCCACCAGGGAGGCCCCCAAATACTTTTAATTGGAAATTCAGAAGTATCTTATCTTGCTTTTTCTCTTAGCCAGCATGTCAAGACAAAAACAGAAACTGAATCTTCAGATTAAATCATTCGCAGACATAGATTCAAAGCTGTCTGATTCCGTGAGCAAGAAAAGGCAATACACATGGAAAAAAAAAAAATCTGGATTTTCATAAACTATTTACAAGCCTGTCTTCAGAAGGCATCTTTCCAGCTCTACCAAAGTTTCTTTGGGTTTTTAAACTAATGTTTGATAAGAGCAAAGTTATTAGCAGTGTTTAGGCAAATGATTGGCTGATACATTCTTAGTATTCTCTGAATCATTTAAAAAGTTTTCTTTTGGGCTTCCCTGGTGGCACAGTGGTTGAGAGTCCGCCTGCCGATGCAGGGGACACGGGTTCGTGCCCCGGTCTGGGAAGATCCCACATGCCGCAGAGCAGCTGGGCCCGTGAGCCATGGCCGCTGAGCCTGCACGTCCGGAGCCTGTGCTCCACAACGGGAGAGGCCACAGCAGTGAGAGGTCCGCGTACCGCAAAGAAAAAAAAAAAAGTTTTCTTTTGTCACCTTTAAATTTTGCCAAAATTACTCACGACTAATGAAACTGAAAAGGTTAACCCGGGGTATCTTTGGAGGGAAAAGGCTTTCAAGTGACTTAAACACAAATGTCCTTAAAAGGGCATCTGTAAATCTGTTCGGAGAAAAAAACACTTAAAATGTAGCGAAGGAAGTATTTCAAAAAATATACTGAGAGAGTTTGACAAACCTGTTACATCTTACTTTAAATAAATCTCACATAAATGGAAATCTCAACCAAACATCTGGGCCTCACCAGCTTCACAGAGTCTGAATAAATGAACCGAGCAGCTTGTCCCACATTGAGGCCTGTTTCCCACGTGCCCTCCGTCCTTCCTCTGATCTCACCCTGGGACTGTGCCTCTGTCTTTCCCGGTGTTCCTGCCCCTTGCAACGCAGGTGCACCACAATGACTTCTGGTTCCCACACTTGCTGAGTGGTAGGCACAGACTTTCTTATTTGAAGGATGGAAGACGGGTGAGGGAGTTAGAAAATCCATGGCAGAAGGGCTGAGTGGCCTCTCTAGACGTAAATTACAATCATCGAACAAGATAATCTCCGAATAATGAAAGTCTCTACCACCAGCCCTTCCCTGACTCAATACACAGGCCCCTAAGGGGTGGAGAGGGGGGCGGAAGTTAAGCCGGGTGAGGGCTCCAAGAGCTCTGCACTGGAGCCAGGAACCGCGCTCCTCTGACACCCAGGCCTGTAATCCAGCGGCCGTCAGCCTTCCTCTCTTCATGCACCAACGTGTCTGAACTTCAAGTCAAAAGACAGGACTCAATTTCTTCCTCGTGGATTCCTTAAGGCCCTGGCAAATGATGGCAAGGAACTAGATACCTGTCTGTGCCCTTAATTTTTCCATGATTACTTACAAAAAAAAAAAAAAAAAAAAAACCCTTTGTTTCCAAGGGGATGCCTTTTAACTCAACAGGCTGGTATATAGTGATCTAACTCCTAGGGCCTCAATCAGCCCTGTTTGCTTAAAATTAAAAAGCTTCTAATATGTACCACAGGAAATTCATCCTTTGTTCAGACTTCCTGAGAGCCTCAGGCTCAGCAAAGCTTAGTCAGGGCGTCAGGGCTTCCAGAGGTTCAGAAGCCACCCTACAGGGGTCAGGGTGGTGCAGGAGAAGCAAACAATCCAAAATCATGACGGTGAGAAATATCCTGAAACGAGTGGGAAAAAGAGATGCCACTGAAGGAAATAAGAAAAGGGATAACCAGAAAGACAGGAGAACCAAGCCAGTGTGGTTTGAAGAAGCTGTGGGTGGTGAAGCAACAGTTACTACGGAGACGTCAGTAAGAAAGTCAAGTGATGACACTGCAGGAGAGGAGAGGCGGATGCGGGAGAAACGGGCAGCAGCCGGAAAAGTCTCCAGGAAGACAGAAGAGAAAGATCTTGTCCAGAGCGCGGGCAGGGAAGATGAATTAGGATGGCTGTGCAATCGTGAAAGCACAGCAGATGGCAGAGGTCGCCGCTGTCACACAGGAGATGCCCGTCTCCACTAAGTGTGAAGGCAAACGGGCCGTGGCTGAGGCTTCAGAGGAGGTGGTAGTTTTTAGGTGGGCTGTGACAGTGCTGCGGGCTGACCAGGTGGGGGGGGAGGGGGGGCGGCTGAGCAACCGTGACGCCTGGTCTCGGCAGAGTCAGCAGGGTGCCAGCGACGGGACAGAGGAAAATGAGAGCAAGGGGCTGAAAACATATTTAAGAAGAAAAGAAAAAAAAGGGGGGGGGGGGTGTTGCAGACTGGCAGACAAGGGGCAAGATGGAACAAATACTGAACTGGATGGGCTTCAAGGACAGAAGAGAATGACGATGGCTGGGCACAGACTAAGGGGAAGAAACCCTAGTGAAGATGATGTCCCCGCATCCCAAGTCAAGGAAAGAGAAGCACCTTGCACTGAGAGGATGGGGAGGACAGTGGGGATGTCGAGGAGGGAGAAGATTCACACAAAGAACACTATTTACTCACCGGGCTTGGCCACTAGAAGAGTTTCTCATTTAAAAATTTTAACATAAACTCATATAATCAAAACTTGCATTTATCTTAATGATGACCCTAAGGTACCATGAGATGCTAAAAAAAAAAATTGTGAAACATCAAAAACTGGACAAATAACTAAATTACTTCATTGATGTCCACTGTATCAGTTAAATATTTTAATGTTAGTAATCTATTTATGGTATATATCTTAATTCATTATAACCCCCAAAGTTTGTTAACTAGAATGCCCCATTCTCTAAATATTCAATAAGGCTAAAAATTTACTACATTTTTATATGCCTCAAAATGCCTAAAATAAAATTGAAAGTACAAACAAATAAAATTAAGAAGCTTTAATTTTTTAAGATGACGTCTCTGTCTCCTTGACAAGTAAACTAGTATCAGTTACTAAATTATTCTCCAATTTAAAAAATATATAATATAAATTATTCTTACAAATGCTTCCTAATTTTCATTTGCTCAAGTATGTATTGAAAGTTTCAAAGAAGTCTATAGGGATTAAATAGTGAAGTTGATAAAAGCTGCAGGACGAATTCCGTAATCACAGTGAACACTGAAAAAGAGACTGAATATATGGCTATAAAGTGTTACAAATATATTAAAATCAGTGTATGCATTACGGAAGAAGCTACTGCCCATAAATTTCTAATTGCATGCAAATCCTAATGTCTAATTACATGCAAACATGCAAAATCTTTAATCTAAAGTTAACACATGTAAAAAAGCAAGTTATACTCATTAATATACTCTAAAAAGTGATATTCTTGATGAATGCTTTAACATAATCATCAAATATAAGTAAATATAAGTAAAACAAATATCAAAGAATATTTGTCCTTTCAGAAAGTTTTTTTGAGATGACCCGGATCAAAAGGGTGAATCTGAACAAATACTGTATATTATCACTATTTATGTTTGTTTGTAAGTATACAAAAGTGCTTTATACAAAAGTGACTCTAATAAATGTCACTGACTGACAATGGATGTCCCACAGTAAAACAGTATTATTTAGGCATACAACTTAAGAGTAAGAAAAGACAAATTAAGCATTAATGAACTAAGGATCAAACTACTTCACCTACGATTAAAAAGTCAGGGTAACAAAGGTCAAAGAACTGAGACACAAAAACCCAAAGTTCATGCTATAACATCACGTCTACCAATTCCAATTACACAGCTCTAATCAATGAACTAAGTATAATGAAACAGATTAAGCGGACCAGATCAAAACAATTCTTTGATAATCTTCCAACACAAAGAACTGTGGCTCTGAGACCCAGCCCGACACCTGTGAAGACTTTCCCAACCTCCCTCTCACCCTGGGCCCCTCAAGGCTGCGCCCACTGTGGTGCCTCCCTCACTGTTTTAGACGTGCCTTGGCTGCACTTCCACTGGGATCCACGACCCCCGTTATTCTGTTCATGCTGGTGTTCTCAAAGCCTTAAGACGCTAACCGCTGAACATCAGGTGATCGCTAACACTGGAGAAGTGAACCGAACGAGCAGCAGCAAGGGAAGCAGGGAGACAGGGCAGCAAAGCCAGTATGTGGAATTTCAAAAGGTTCCATCAGTTAAGAACCACCTTAATTTTGGCAAACAAATCATGACGGGATGTGGGCAAATTTTCTAGAAGGTTGGTTAATGTTGTCATACACTGCAGGCCCTCAACCTCTTTATGATTTCAAAGGAGGAACGTGCATTCAGTACACACTCTTTCCTTTCCACACACAGGTAACAGGCAAACATCCAGGAAAGTCACCAGGGCTTCCGGCAAGATGGCCACAGAAAAGTGAAACCTGACACCCAGGACAAAGTACAGAAGAGCCTGGAGAACTACGCTGAGGAACCTGCACGCTGCTTCTAAGGAGTCTCATCAAAGACTTATGAGCAGAGAAATGAGTTATAAACGCAACATTTCAACACATGAACTCAACCAGGAAGGATTCTAGAAGAGCTTGAAATAGTGACATGGCCCTTTAGACGAGTAAAGTAGCCTTAAAATAACAAATTGCATGAGGAAATCCAATGTTTGATTCCATATGAATTTTTTGAAGAGGGGCTAGGATTCTTCAGACAGGAAAAGAGTCTGGTCAACAATAGTTCAAAACATTTTCATACTAAGCTGCAGAGGTGGATTTTTAAAAAGGAAGAACCCTGGTCTTTATTGTTCAGCGCAAGTGTAATACATCACAAAAATCAATAACATGTCTGAAATGCAAATATATTTCTCCTCAGAAAGGTTTAAGATACTGTTCCTTAATTACAGAAGCTAAGAATATCTTTACAGCATCATTTCTCTCTTGTATAAAGGAGTTACGTTTAAACTAGAGTATGTCCCAATAGCAACCCTAAGAAGCACAGAAGAAGGCAAAGCCCAAAGGACAAACTTGAACTCGGCACAGCGGGAGGCAGCGGTCTGGGGTTTACCATAGTGTGAAGTGTGGGCAGCTGGACGGGCATCTACCCTGCACTGACTGGAAACACGACCATGCGCATCCACTCCTGTCCATTCAATTTTCCAGTCAAAGGAAAGAAAGATACAGGCAACCAGAAACGATGTAGACGGTATTACAAGAGGCCTGGAAGAGCTTCTGTTCTTTCTCCCTCCCTCCCTTTTCCCTTCTTTCTCCCCTTCTTTCTAAGTATTTCCAATGACAAGGTTCTGTGATTTAAAACGCAATCCTTAGAGACAGAACTGAGCTCTGTCTCTCTGTCCACACTCAGGGTTGGGGGTGGGGGGTAGGGGGGAGAGGGAAGCCAGGAAGGCCGCAGGGACTCCACCTGGATGCTCTCTCACTCCATCCATCCACCCACCCATCCTCCCACCCATCCAAGCATCCACCCATCCACGCAACCACCTACCCATCCATCCACCCACATATCTATCCATCCATCCATCCATCCACCCACCCACCCACCCACATATCCATCCATCTATCCATCCACTCATCCATCCATCCATCCATCCACCCATCCACCCACATATCCATCCATCCACCCATCCAAGCATCCACCCACCCACGCACCCACCTACCCATCCATCCACCCACATATCCATCCATTCAGCCAGCCAGCCAGCCAGCCAGCCCCGCCTTGACACCTGGGGCAAATCAGCAGTTGTCTTCTCTCTAGTCAGTTCTGTGTGTTCAGCTTCTACTTTTATCTTGAAAATAACCAATTTTGAAGATTATTATCCTCCTAGAGAATCCATAGTGAATCCTCACTTCCCTCCTACTCAAAGTCCTGTTCCTGGTTTCAGAGCTCTCCAGGATCCAGTCTCACCTCGACAGCCTGGCCACGCCAACAGCTCATACTAACATTTCCTTTCTGTGAACTAGGGAAACCAGGAATCCACGCCACAGGGTTTAACGTTTTATTGCTCTACATAGACTCTATTTCCCTTGGTGAGCAGGAATAAAATTGCTAGCTTCTTTCCCCCCCCCCTCAGTGCCCAGAGGTACATAGTAGAAATTCAATACATTTTAAAAATGGATCAGAGGGCTTCCCTGGTGGCACAGTGGTTGAGAGTCCGCCTGCCGATGCAGGGGACGCGGGTTCGTGCCCCGGTCTGGGAGGATCCCACATGCCGCGGAGCGACTGGGCCCGTGAGCCATGGCCGCCGAGCCTGCGCGTCCGGAGCCTGTGCTCCGCAACGGGAGAGGCCACAACAGTGAGAGGCCCGCGTACCGAAAAAAAAAAAAAAAAAAAAAGGATCAGAGTTCTGTTGTTAGGAAATAATCATTCCCAAAGTCATCTGTGTCATAAACACTAATATCCGCATTGTATATTTTATGTTCTTACTGTAAATGGCAGATTACAGGAGAGAAGACGGCTACCCTCACGTGCTACTGGAGAGAAGGTCAACGGTGCAACCGCTGGAAGAACTCGGTATAAACTCGCAGCACTGACTGTGCGCGGCCCTGGGGCTCATCACTTCCATCCTCAGGCACATGCAAAAGGGAGCTTCTTGCGTGTGTGCACCAGGAAACATACACAGGAACACCACGGAAGTACTGTTTGTAACAGCAAACAACTGTACACAACCAGTAGCACGTAACAAGAACTGGACAGTATACACACGTAGTATGTAATACTACACATACACACGCGTACCTACATATTGAATACTAGATATATAAAGAATAAAGCATAGCCACACACACCAACATGTGACATTTATATAAGTTCAAAAATGCAAAAGCAAACAACAGATTTATTCAGAAATGTACACAGATTTGGAGAAAAGCTCTAAAGAAAAGCAAAGGAACAATACACACAAATTCAGGACATGGTGACCTCTGAAGGAAGGGGATGGCAGAAGTGTGTCAAAGGCAAGTGGTGGACATGAGAGCATCTGTCCTATTCTCTATATCTAACATATATGCCCCATAAAACCTTTCATAGATATTTACTATTTGCTTAAAAATATGAGTGAAAACTGTTCACCTCTGCAATAGCTGTTGCAAGTATACTGATCCCTTATGAAATTAAAATAATAATAATAATAGTAAGAGGACACTGAGGTTCTGCAGGTTTCGACACAGAAAAGACACCAAGGCTGCAGAGTAAAATGGGAAGTCTACAGGCAGGTGTGAACAAGAATGACCTTCCCTGAAAAAGGGAAGTAAAACGGTACAATGTCAGACACACTCTGGGGCAGAAAGGCAAGTGCTTTCGAGACCAGAGGCGAGTGGACCCGTCAGGGCAGTGACCTGTCCTGGGTTCGGGCTGGGGCAGGGCCTGGCCAGGTGAGCTGGGGCAGGTCCATGGACCTGAGGAACCCAGACAGAGTCAGGACTGGAGAGCAGAGCTGATGCTAGAATGATACCAATACAACGTGCGGATTTTACGTAGGACATCAATCCTCTAAGTTTACCTATTCCATTTTGTTTGTATTCTCCAGTAAATAAAGTTCACTTCAGTTTTCTTTCATTTATTGCCAGTGTGGCTCTCCACATTAACGAAAACCTCCCCCTACCCTTGCCTGCCCTTTACTGACTTCATTAGGCAGTGCATTCTGTGAGCCTGGTTTCCTCCTGCAGTGCCTGCAGCTCAGGATACAACACGTGGCCACACGTCCAGTTAGGAGCCATGGTGACAACTCAAATCTGCCTCTTAAAACCTAGAGCTGTGAAAGCTTTTCTAAGATCATTCTAGTCATTACTGAATCTGGGTGAACAAAACCAGCTGAACTTTAAAAATAGTATTAAAACTAAAAAATGATTTCCACCATGGATTGCACTTAATGCAAGTGTTTACAGTACAATTTTTATTCTTTCCCGTCGTTCTCAACTTAAGACTGTCATGACCCAATCATTCAGGATGTACTTTTCTCTATTTATTCTTCACAGAGTATAATTTTACGTGGATTTATATAATTAAAGTCATCTTACCTGCACTTTTTTTAAAGCTACTGGTACTCCATCCAAGAGACAGGCTGCTCTATAAACTTCACTAAATTGCCCGCGACCAATTTTCTTTTCTATTCGAAAGTTGGCTAATGTATTATAGCCCATATCCGGTCGTAAGGCCTTCTGTAATTAAAAAAGTCAGAAAAGTTTTCAATCACACAATATACACACAATCATTGATTGTCTTCACATAAGTAGGTGATTTCTATGGTAAACCTGCAGACAGCCATTCACTCGACAAGTATTTATCGAACTATTCATATTATACAAAAATACACACATATACGTATAAATTCACTTAGTCCAACCTGCCAACTAATGTATGAAAATCTTCTAAACTTCCTGACAATCATTTAAGTTCTACCAAGAACAATTCCAGTGGCAGTGAGTTTACCACCTCAGCATTAAGGTTTTTTTAAAAAGACGTAATTGTGTAAAAGCAGCACTACTAAGAGGACGGTGCAGAGGTCTCCCATGCGCCCCCTGCTCCCACACGTGCACTGCTTTCCCCGTTACCAACACCCCCCCCAGAGTGGGACGTTCGTTACAACTGATGAACCTGCACTGACACATCATTATCACCCAAAGCCCGTGGTTCACGTTAGGTGAACATTCACTCTGGGTGTCGTACGTTCTGTGGGTTTGGACACATGTATAATGACATGCATCCATAATTACAGTATCATACAGTATACTTTCACTGCCCTAAAAATCCTCTATTCTCTGCCTATCCGCCCCTCCCTCCCCACTAACCCCCAGTAGCCATGACTTTTTACGGTACCCATCGTTTTGCTTTTACCAGAATGTCACATAGTTAGAACCATACAGTATTGTAGCCTTTCAGATTGGCCTCTGTCACTTAGTACATAATTACATTTTTAAACAATACTTTTTTGTTGTTTGTGGAAAATGTCATTTCTTTTTGAAACTAACACTTTTTAGTACTTACTACGCATCAGGCACTGTACTAGCTGCTAGGGAAACAGAGATGCATCAGAAATGCTTCTGCTCTGAAAGAGCTTACACAGGTACAGGGAAGGGGCTCCCAACGGTGCTGAGAAAGAATTACAGGTGCCGGGAGGCAGCACCCCAGCCGTCCCCATTTGGAGGCTAATCCCAGCTCCTTATACGTTTTATCCACTGTCCTAGTTCTTTCGTTCATCGTTTACACACTCATTCATTCATTCAACCAGTCACAGGACAGACCTGAACTGAACACCCACTAGGATCCAACACTGTCTGCTGCTGAGGTTACCACACATGTCCAAGGAATATTACCTTTTAAGCTCCTCATGACACTCATAATCTATCTGTAGCAATCTACCTATAAAAATATAATAGTTTAGCCATCACATGCCCTTTTATCTTCTCTTTTTTGGCTAAGCACACATGAGCCTTTTCGAGATTCCTGGATTACTGATAAGTACACTCTTCTTGGCCTTTTACCACTCTGCTCACATCCTTCTGAACCAGCTCTACTCTGAGCCGACTCAGAGTAAACATGACGTTCTTGTGGGGCCTGACTGGGCCCCCTCTAGTAGGACTGAACATTAAGGGACTTCCCTGGTGGTACAGTGGTTGGGAGTCCGCCTGCCAATGCAGGGGACACGGGTTCGGGCCCTGGTCTGGGAAGATCCCACATGCTGCGGAGCAACTGAGCCCGTGC